>NC_086320.1:303426488-304108804 GCF_036172605.1 Pelobates fuscus
TTCCAAGTCCTTCTAACTACATCTACCTCAGTAAAACTAGCTGGGAAGGACACTTGGATACACGCTTCGCACTGCAAGAAAGTTCCAGCTCCAGAGGAAGCTTTACTGTGATATTGTCTCTTGTACTTTTCCACAATCCCAACATTCGACTATATACAAAGACATACCTAATAAAAAGGACCCACACATTTGTGTGACTGGTGACCATTGGGGACATCACTGTAGTTCCTGGAAAGCAGCGGGTTGGAACACGGGCCGACCATGGGGTTACAGACCACAAAGTGCCTTAGATAGAGTGGACAGGAATGGGAAATCCTTGTTACACAGAATGACTTTGTGCAAACCAACTGGGTCTACTCCAATGAAACTTACCTTAAACATAGAACACCCTAGTCCAGGAGACACTGGAGAGTATATAATGGGAATGTACTGGAGAGGGGGTAGTTCATACAATAAATTGGGAACTTTCTATTTACAAGACATGCACACATCACCTGAGTGGGTAGATACAAGACATATGACCATCAACCCTCTCAAACCCCACATTAAGACTCTTAAAGACATGGTAGCCATAGCTAACCCTACATTTGAAGACACTATGGCAGTAGAGACTGGTTTTTCAGACACTAATCTATGGCTTGAGTGGATGAGATATAATGCTAATTCTCATAATAAAACTAACTGTTATGTTTGTGGTGGAGCCAGACCCCATCTAGGTACAGTGCCTCTAAATCTACCTCCTGATGTTGAAACATGTTTCTTAAAGGACCACTCTAGTGCCAGGAAAACATACTCGTTTTCCTGGCACTAGAGTGCCCTGAGGGTGCCCCCACCCTCAGGGACCCCCTCCCGCCCGGCTCTGGAAAGGGGAAAGGGGTAAAAACTTACCTTTTTCCAGCGGTGGGCGGAGAGATCTCCTCCTCCGATCCTCCTATTCTCCTCCCCGTCGGCTGAATGCGCACGCGCGGCAAGAGCTGCGCGCGCATTCAGCCGGTCACATAGGAAAGCATTCATAATGCTTTCCTATGGACGCTTGCGTGCTCTCACTGTGATTTTCACAGTGAGAATCACGCAAGCGCCTCTAGCGGCTGTCAGTGAGACAGCCACTAGAGGAAATAGGGGAAGGCTTAACCCATTCACAAACATAGCAGTTTCTCTGAAACTGCTATGTTTATGAAAAAATGGGTTAACCCTAGAAGGACCTGGCACCAAGACCACTTCATTAAGCTGAAGTGGTCTGGGTGCCTAGAGTGGTCCTTTAACCCCTTAAGGACACATGACATGTGTGACATGTCATGATTCCCTTTTATTCCAGAAGTTTGGTCCTTAAGGGGTTAAGTCTCTATGTGCAGTCAATTACAAACTCATCAGTATGTGAATCATGGAAGAAGATATACCCTCTAACCCAAAGGGATATCAGGCCACCTTATGGAGTCACAGTATATTCAGGTAATTACACTTGATACACTACACACAGTACCACAGGGAAGTTTGTGGGAAAATTCTCTTCTGGTTATTGTGCTACATGCCGAAAGCCTCCAGCTACCCTGTTAATACATCAAGTTAAATACTTGAGAGACATTTATTGGCTATGTGGATACATGCAACTCAGATCCAAATTGACAGGCCTATGGTGGGGGGAATGTGCTTTTACTAAAGTTATCATGCCCATACACATAATATCAGACAACCACCAAGGCCCTCTTGACTCACCACACACATACTTTAGAGTAAAAAGAGACACTCCTGTACAGGGCAGTTTCGACCCTCACATATACATAGATGCCAAGGGGGTGCCAAATGATTTTAAAGCCAGGAATGAGGTTGCAGCTGGATTCAAATCCTTGATTCCACTCATCACGGCCTATAAGAATGTAAATTGGATTAATTACATCTACTAAAACCAACAATGTTTTGTCAATTATACCAGAGATGCCCTCCAGGGACTGGCAGAACAATTACAAGCCACCTCCCAAATGTCATTTCAGAATAGGATGGCCATAGACATGATTCTGGCGGGGGAAAGGAGGTGTGTGTGAAATACTCCCAGATACCATGACATGCTGCACTTTTATCCCAGATAACACCGGCCCTAACGGGAAAGTAACTATGGCCATCGAGAAGCTTGAAAGCCTCTCTGAAGAGTTAAAAAGAAACTCAGGGATCACCAATTCTTGGGATAGATGGTTTGGATGGATGAACGGATGGCAGAAAGTACTCTTCCAAGTGGGTATGGCTGTCCTAACTGTAATGATTCTTTTCCTCTTCTTTGTCTGCTGTATAATGCCTTGTGCACAGAAATATTTGCAGAAGACTGTAGATCAAACCATTGACCGCACCACCCCAACATTCCTACACCAAGACATTGATGACGGAACCTGTGACACAACACATGCACCTCTTCAGTCCCACCACATTAAGTATACAATTACTTCTCTCTAGGGAAACTATAGGGACAGCGTCTTGTCTAACGGGTAAAAAGTCTGTTGCGGAGATGTAATGGACAAGCCGCTACGGGTTCTAGTGCAGTGAAGAGTTCAAGAAAACATGTTTGAGAAGATGAGCAGCAGCCTATTAGGGATATTATTAGGGATAGATAGTAGTTGTTTACATCGTAAATAGTAATTTTTAGGGGGGACTGTTGTGGACAGAATATTAACTCTATTAATTTTCGTAAAAATGCCTATTTGCTCTGCATAACTATAATCAATATTATTCATAAGTTACTTAAAATGGCCGCTAGGGAATTTCCCCTGTAGTCAACTAACACCCTTGAATTAACAAGATGGCGCTGGAATCTGGAGGAGAGCTCCATGATGCCAGTGACATCACACCCGGTAGGATGAGCAATTGATGAACCACTTAACACCTAACCAATTGTTTTACCGGACCCTCGGAATAAAGATTCCTCAAGTCTTTCATTAACCTGAAACTTGTGTCTGGTGTGAATTACTTTGGGAGCGTGCACGTAAATACTTATTAATTTGGACAGGGGCAGATATGCAAAAATATCAAGCACTTGATTTGATCCACAACAGCTTTTCTGTAAACCCAGCACAAATTTCTTGCAATTTTTCTTCACTTTTGATTAGAAACTAGAAACTGTTTTCCCAGCAACAGGCAATATGGTAATTTTCTCTAATGATTTTTAGGATAAAAAATCTAAAATAACAACAGATTATTTTTTATATTTGGGTTTCATATAAAGAACATTCTCTAGGCTCATGTACAATTTAGTTCAAACTAGGTACCTTTGTAACCATAGCAGTGAGTTTGATATTCTAATCAAGATTATTGATACTATCAATGTAATCTTCAAACGTGGAAAAGAGCTGCTCCAACACATAAAAAGCATCATCTATGTATCTTCTCCAGATTTTACAAAACCCGAATAAGAGATGATTATACAAAAGGTGTATCTCAATGAAGTTTATATATATATATATATATATATATATATATATATATATTTACAGATAGATCGATTATTAATACTATTAATCAAATCTACCAACTTGTCCAAGAGCTGCTCCAACACATAACAAATATCTGGACAAGGTATGATTATATTTACACACACACATACATGTATATATATATGTATCTATAATAATTTCAACTCACTACTGGTAAGTCATTGGCAATTTATGGAGAGTATGCCATGGGCTCTCCAGGCTATATATTTTAAGCTCTCTATGTATATAATATGTGTGTGCTTATATATTATTTAACTAGATGTATATAAAAAATTCAAGTAGAGTCCAAGTTGATCACAGGAAAAGCAAATAAAGAAAAAACTCCACAAATGTAACATTTAACAATAATTAACAGCGCATGAACTCATATATTGTATATAATAGCGATTATGCACTACTTAGAAATCTATAAGGGACATAGGTATATATATTATTCATTGCTGTTAATAATATAAAAATATATTTCTGTTTTTGTTGTTCGTACAGTCAATTTGAAGTTTAGATTAGAAGTTATATTTCATGCAAAAAAGTACCTAATGGCCTTTTCAAACCCTCTGCTTTATCTATGAAAAAAATAAGTAATAACAAAGTTGACATTGCAATACTTAGTAAGGCCTATGCAGAAGAGCAGAGTCTGTGATGTCATAAATTACAGCAGAGTACGTCTAGGTAACACACAGTGATGTCATTTTCAAACATTCCGTGAACACTCACAGCACTCAGAGCTACACTTCACCTGGACAGTGGTTATATTAACTGGAAATATATATTTCCTACTCACCTGCAAAGGGATCTTGTGAAAAGGCACCTCTTGAGTACAGGACCGTTGACTTGTACTTTGCTATCCTATAAAACAAGTATAATGAGAATGGTGAGTGATTATTTTTCTGCTTTATATCTATCTGTCTAGCTATCATTTTCAAATAATTAAAACAAATGAAATTACAAATTTTAAGTTTTTATTTTGTTACTTTTTTGCATTAAATAAAATCCTAAAGGAACACTGCTCAATTCTATACCATTTAGGAATTGAATCACTATGTTCATGCAGCCCTAGTCACAACTCCCTGCATGTGACTTACACAACTTTCCTAAACACTTCCTGAAAAGAGCTTTGTAAAGCTTACACTTCCTTTACTACAAATTATGTTTAATTTAGAATTTCGTATCTCCTACTCTGTTAATAGCTTGCTAGACCATGCAGGGGTATCTTGTGTGTGATTAAAGTTTCATTTGAATAGCAGGAGATAAAAACATTTAAAATAAGTAACATCTAAAATAAAATTATATGTTTTTTTGCAGGCTTTGTGATTTACAGCCAGGGGAGGTGTAGCTAGGGCTGGATAGACAGAATTAAAAGTGATTTTACTTCAAAATGGTAGAGAATTGAGCAGTAAGACTTCAGAGGCATAATGTATACAGAAAAACTGCTTCATTAATATAAAGTTGTTTTGGTGATTATACTGTTACTTTAAAATATGAGCTTAAACAGCAACACAATAATAAAATGCTTAGATATTAATAACAATAATTAATTATTGATTATAAAGTCCTTACTGATTTCCTTGTGCTATACATAAAGTATTGATATAAACTCCATATAAATACACCATAGGTGATTGTTAAAATAATGGAATCCAACGTTTATTTCTTATGCTGCCGGCAGCCATATATCAATTTTCCCAGAAACCCTTTTCTGTTCCTCCAGACACAGTTGATATTTATTTGTGTAATTTTCTCTTCATTTATTCACCAACCCATGCTTCCATAATATGTCCAACTTTACTCTGCATATAAAACCAGCTGCTGCAACAGGATTCTGTTCACACACTTTATTTCAGATACCAGTCCTGTTTTTTACAGCTCCCTTCTTTCCACATTCTATCCCTCTCAATCTACTACCTGCCCAATACATATGGCTACCAACAGGCTATTTCACTGTCAGACTGCCTAAAGTGAGTGGTAGCTAACAATTGGTCAGATTTGTTTGTCTCTAATAGATATTCCAGTTATTGGGTACATTGCTGTGTCCTATGCCATCTTTAATCAATAGAAAAAAAATCAAACTGGAAAGATTGTGACTCGATTGTGACAAAAATCAAACTGGAAAGATTGTGACTCTCGATAAAATTATATACTCCGTCTAACAGTGTTTTTCCTCTTTAATACAGGTAAAATTCTCAGTTAATAGGAAATTTAAACCGCCACCACCCTCCATTAGCAGTGAATATTTCCATATTTGTGCCAGCTCTTTCCTGCTCATATGTTACACGTGCATTTATGTATGTGTTTCTGTGAACTCAGCAACATGTCGGCTAATGCTGGACTCTTTATTTCTACAAGGGACGGTCAAATCCCGTGTTCATTATACGGCAGTCTTCCTGAGTACAACATACGCACTGTACCTCCTTCTCCTCCTTATTTATGAGCACCTTTATCTAGTGGCCACAGTTTTCTGTGTATTACAGATAGTCTTAATAGACTTGGCCAAGAGGGGGAAGATGGCAATGGAAGGCATGGAGAAGAAGAATGAGGAAGAGGTGATGGAGGTGACGAAGGTGAAAGAAGAGATGAAATGGAAAGTCTTTTAAAGAAGGAATTGTTGTGGGGAAAAAGACTGCTTGCTTGTAAAGGAAAAAGTTTTTTATTAAAAAAGTTTTATAACTGAATTCTTTATTTTGTTGTTTTTCTGAGGATTCTGCTTTATATTATTAGGGCAAAGCACAGTGAAAACGTAGGAACCGGAAGCAATCATTAGTTTGCAGATTGTAATTTATTGCAAGTCTAGAACCAAAGAGAGCACCAGTAATATTAATTCTTTCATTCCTTAATAATCCCGATCTGCCACCCAGACCATTTTCAGATAGGCGATTTAAGCCCATCAATACATTGTACACAGGGAACCTGACGTTTTGAAATTCTCCAACTTCCTAATGCTGTCTCTCACTTTCCAACCCTCATCATCATTACAACAATGCCTGATTTATTTGCTCTTACAATTCTGATCCTTTCTGTGCAGTGACATGTTATAGATTTAATATTGAGAAAAATGGATTTATAAGGGAAAATAAATAACTTAATGGTAGTTACTGGGCCTGGATATTCCACTGTCCAATGGTCCCAGTGTGGTCGCACACTTCAAAAACCACTGGTGTTTGCACCTTTTGGGAAGACAGATTCCGCAGCACAAAGAAATCATCAAACCTATTCTATATCTCATTGTTTGATCAAATGCTGAAATTGGTGATTGTGCTGTTCTTCTCAGCTGAGCTCTGCTCTTAAAGGGACAGCTCATTAAAATGGATAAGGTGGCTGGTGTCCCTTGGCTCTGTTCAACAGGCAGGGATAAACTCTGCCTTAATTATACCAGTCCACATCAACAATGGGCGGAAATGATATGCAGAGACTACTCAGCCCACGCTCTGAGCCTATCTTCCCATAGCACTGTTTAGCGTGAGGTACACTCCAAGAGGGAAATTTAGCTTGTCCCCCTACGAGATTCTATTTGGTTCAGCTCCCAGGCTAGGCTGTTACTTTCCTCAGCAGCTCCAAATTCAGTCAGATGCAATGGTAAATTACATAACTGCTCTCTCTCATGCCTTGACCAAAATCCATGCGCAAGTGTTTTCTTCTATTCCAGATCCAGTGTCTGATACAATCACCCATAAGTTACTCCCTGGTGATAGGGTTCTGGTTAAGAAATTCCTGAGAAAGCACACACTTGAGCCAAGATTTCATGGTTTATTCCAAGTCCTTCTAACTACATCTACCTCAGTAAAACTAGCTGGGAAGGACACTTGGATACACGCTTCGCACTGCAAGAAAGTTCCAGCTCCAGAGGAAGCTTTACTGTGATATTGTCTCTTGTACTTTTCCACAATCCCAACATTCGACTATATACAAAGACATACCTAATAAAAAGGACCCACACATTTGTGTGACTGGTGACCATTGGGGACATCACTGTAGTTCCTGGAAAGCAGCGGGTTGGAACACGGGCCGACCATGGGGTTACAGACCACAAAGTGCCTTAGATAGAGTGGACAGGAATGGGAAATCCTTGTTACACAGAATGACTTTGTGCAAACCAACTGGGTCTACTCCAATGAAACTTACCTTAAACATAGAACACCCTAGTCCAGGAGACACTGGAGAGTATATAATGGGAATGTACTGGAGAGGGGGTAGTTCATACAATAAATTGGGAACTTTCTATTTACAAGACATGCACACATCACCTGAGTGGGTAGATACAAGACATATGACCATCAACCCTCTCAAACCCCACATTAAGACTCTTAAAGGCATGGTAGCCATAGCTAACCCTACATTTGAAGACACTATGGCAGTAGAGACTGGTTTTTCAGACACTAATCTATGGCTTGAGTGGATGAGATATAATGCTAATTCTCATAATAAAACTAACTGTTATGTTTGTGGTGGAGCCAGACCCCATCTAGGTACAGTGCCTCTAAATCTACCTCCTGATGTTGAAACATGTTTCTTAAAGGACCACTCTAGTGCCAGGAAAACATACTCGTTTTCCTGGCACTAGAGTGCCCTGAGGGTGCCCCCACCCTCAGGGACCCCCTCCCGCCCGGCTCTGGAAAGGGGAAAGGGGTAAAAACTTACCTTTTTCCAGCGGTGGGCAGAGAGATCTCCTCCTCCGATCCTCCTATTCTCCTCCCCGTCGGCTGAATGCGCGCGCGCGGCAAGAGCTGCGCGCGCATTCAGCCGGTCACATAGGAAAGCATTCATAATGCTTTCCTATGGACGCTTGCGTGCTCTCACTGTGATTTTCACAGTGAGAATCACGCAAGCGCCTCTAGCGGCTGTCAGTGAGACAGCCACTAGAGGAAATAGGGGAAGGCTTAACCCATTCACAAACATAGCAGTTTCTCTGAAACTGCTATGTTTATGAAAAAATGGGTTAACCCTAGAAGGACCTGGCACCCAGACCACTTCATTAAGCTGAAGTGGTCTGGGTGCCTAGAGTGGTCCTTTAACCCCTTAAGGACACATGACATGTGTGACATGTCATGATTCCCTTTTATTCCAGAAGTTTGGTCCTTAAGGGGTTAAGTCTCTATGTGCAGTCAATTACAAACTCATCAGTATGTGAATCATGGAAGAAGATATACCCTCTAACCCAAAGGGATATCAGGCCACCTTATGGAGTCACAGTATATTCAGGTAATTACACTTGATACACTACACACAGTACCACAGGGAAGTTTGTGGGAAAATTCTCTTCTGGTTATTGTGCTACATGCCGAAAGCCTCCAGCTACCCTGTTAATACATCAAGTTAAATACTTGAGAGACATTTATTGGCTATGTGGATACATGCAACTCAGATCCAAATTGACAGGCCTATGGTGGGGGTAATGTGCTTTTACTAAAGTTATCATGCCCATACACATAATATCAGACAACCACCAAGGCCCTCTTGACTCACCACACACATACTTTAGAGTAAAAAGAGACACTCCTGTACAGGGCAGTTTCGACCCTCACATATACATAGATGCCAAGGGGGTGCCAAATGATTTTAAAGCCAGGGATGAGGTTGCAGCTGGATTCAAATCCTTGATTCCACTCATCACGGCCTATAAGAATGTAAATTGGATTAATTACATCTACTAAAACCAACAATGTTTTGTCAATTATACCAGAGATGCCCTCCAGGGACTGGCAGAACAATTACAAGCCACCTCCCAAATGTCATTTCAGAATAGGATGGCCATAGACATGATTCTGGCGGGGGAAAGGAGGTGTGTGTGAAATACTCCCAGATACCATGACATGCTGCACTTTTATCCCAGATAACACCGGCCCTAACGGGAAAGTAACTATGGCCATCGAGAAGCTTGAAAGCCTCTCTGAAGAGTTAAAAAGAAACTCAGGGATCACCAATTCTTGGGATAGATGGTTTGGATGGATGAACGGATGGCAGAAAGTACTCTTCCAAGTGGGTATGGCTGTCCTAACTGTAATGATTCTTTTCCTCTTCTTTGTCTGCTGTATAATGCCTTGTGCACAGAAATATTTGCAGAAGACTGTAGATCAAACCATTGACCGCACCACCCCAACATTCCTACACCAAGACATTGATGACGGAACCTGTGACACAACACATGCACCTCTTCAGTCCCACCACATTAAGTATACAATTACTTCTCTCTAGGGAAACTATAGGGACAGCGTCTTGTCTAACGGGTAAAAAGTCTGTTGCGGAGATGTAGTGGACAAGCCGCTACGGGTTCTAGTGCAGTGAAGAGTTCAAGAAAACATGTTTGAGAAGATGAGCAGCAGCCTATTAGGGATATTATTAGGGATAGATAGTAGTTGTTTACATCGTAAATAGTAATTTTTAGGGGGGACTGTTGTGGACAGAATATTAACTCTATTAATTTTCGTAAAAATGCCTATTTGCTCTGCATAACTATAATCAATATTATTCATAAGTTACTTAAAATGGCCGCTAGGGAATTTCCCCTGTAGTCAACTAACACCCTTGAATTAACAAGATGGCGCTGGAATCTGGAGGAGAGCTCCATGATGCCAGTGACATCACACCCGGTAGGATGAGCAATTGATGAACCACTTAACACCTAACCAATTGTTTTACCGGACCCTCGGAATAAAGATTCCTCAAGTCTTTCATTAACCTGAAACTTGTGTCTGGTGTGAATTACTTTGGGAGCGTGCACGTAAATACTTATTAATTTGGACAGGGGCAGATATGCAAAAATATCAAGCACTTGATTTGATCCACAACAGCTTTTCTGTAAACCCAGCACAAATTTCTTGCAATTTTTCTTCACTTTTGATTAGAAACTAGAAACTGTTTTCCCAGCAACAGGCAATATGGTAATTTTCTCTAATGATTTTTAGGATAGAAAAATCTAAAATAACAACAGATTATTTTTTATATTTGGGTTTCATATAAAGAACATTCTCTAGGCTCATGTACAATTTAGTTCAAACTAGGTACCTTTGTAACCATAGCAGTGAGTTTGATATTCTAATCAAGATTATTGATACTATCAATGTAATCTTCAAACGTGGAAAAGAGCTGCTCCAACACATAAAAAGCATCATCTATGTATCTTCTCCAGATTTTACAAAACCCGAATAAGAGATGATTATACAAAAGGTGTATCTCAATGAAGTTTATATATATATATATATATATATATATATTTACAGATAGATCGATTATTAATACTATTAATCAAATCTACCAACTTGTCCAAGAGCTGCTCCAACACATAACAAATATCTGGACAAGGTATGATTATATTTACACACACACATACATGTATATATATATGTATCTATAATAATTTCAACTCACTACTGGTAAGTCATTGGCAATTTATGGAGAGTATGCCATGGGCTCTCCAGGCTATAGATTTTAAGCTCTCTATGTATATAATATGTGTGTGCTTATATATTATTTAACTAGATGTATATAACAAATTCAAGTAGAGTCCTAGTTGATCACAGGAAAAGCAAATAAAGAAAAAACTCCACAAATGTAACATTTAACAATAATTAACAGCGCATGAACTCATATATTGTATATAATAGCGATTATGCACTACTTAGAAATCTATAAGGGACATAGGTATATATATTATTCATTGCTGTTAATAATATAAAAATATATTTCTGTTTTTGTTGTTCGTACAGTCAATTTGAAGTTTAGATTAGAAGTTATATTTCATGCAAAAAAGTACCTAATGGCCTTTTCAAACCCTCTGCTTTATCTATGAAAAAAATAAGTAATAACAAAGTTGACATTGCAATACTTAGTAAGGCCTATGCAGAAGAGCAGAGTCTGTGATGTCATAAATTACAGCAGAGTACGTCTAGGTAACACACAGTGATGTCATTTTCAAACATTCCGTGAACACTCACAGCACTCAGAGCTACACTTCACCTGGACAGTGGTTATATTAACTGGAAATATATATTTCCTACTCACCTGCAAAGGGATCTTGTGAAAAGGCACCTCTTGAGTACAGGACCGTTGACTTGTACTTTGCTATCCTATAAAACAAGTATAATGAGAATGGTGAGTGATTCTTTTTCTGCTTTATATCTATCTGTCTAGCTATCATTTTCAAATAATTAAAACAAATGAAATTACAAATTTTAAGTTTTTATTTTGTTACTTTTTTGCATTAAATAAAAACCTAAAGGAACACTGCTCAATTCTATACCATTTAGGAATTGAATCACTATGTTCATGCAGCCCTAGTCACAACTCCCTGCATGTGACTTACACAACTTTCCTAAACACTTCCTGAAAAGAGCTTTGTAAAGCTTACACTTCCTTTACTACAAATTATGTTTAATTTAGAATTTCGTATCTCCTACTCTGTTAATAGCTTGCTAGACCATGCAGGGGTATCTTGTGTGTGATTAAAGTTTCATTTGAATAGCAGGAGATAAAAACATTTAAAATAAGTAACATCTAAAATAAAATTATATGTTTTTTTGCAGGCTTTGTGATTTACAGCCAGGGGAGGTGTAGCTAGGGCTGGATAGACAGAATTAAAAGTGATTTTACTTCAAAATGGTAGAGAATTGAGCAGTAAGACTTCAGAGGCATAATGTATACAGAAAAACTGCTTCATTAATATAAAGTTGTTTTGGTGATTATACTGTTACTTTAAAATATGAGCTTAAACAGCAACACAATAATAAAATGCTTAGATATTAATAACAATAATTAATTATTGATTATAAAGTCCTTACTTATTTCCTTGTGCTATACATAAAGTATTGATATAAACTCCATATAAATACACCATAGGTGATTGTTAAAATAATGGAATCCAACGTTTATTTCTTATGCTGCCGGCAGCCATATATCAATTTTCCCAGAAACCCTTTTCTGTTCCTCCAGACACAGTTGATATTTATTTGTGTAATTTTCTCTTCATTTATTCACCAACCCATGCTTCCATAATATGTCCAACTTTACTCTGCATATAAAACCAGCTGCTGCAACAGGATTCTGTTCACACACTTTATTTCAGATACCAGTCCTGTTTTTTACAGCTCCCTTCTTTCCACATTCTATCCCTCTCAATCTACTACCTGCCCAATACATATGGCTACCAACAGGCTATTTCACTGTCAGACTGCCTAAAGTGAGTGGTAGCTAACAATTGGTCAGATTTGTTTGTCTCTAATAGATATTCCAGTTATTGGGTACATTGCTGTGTCCTATGCCATCTTTAATCAATAGAAAAAAAATCAAACTGGAAAGATTGTGACTCGATTGTGACAAAAATCAAACTGGAAAGATTGTGACTCTCGATAAAATTATATACTCCGTCTAACAGTGTTTTTCCTCTTTAATACAGGTAAAATTCTCAGTGAATAGGAAATTTAAACCGCCACCACCCTCCATTAGCAGTGAATATTTCCATATTTGTGCCAGCTCTTTCCTGCTCATATGTTACACGTGCATTTATGTATGTGTTTCTGTGAACTCAGCAACATGTCGGCTAATGCTGGACTCTTTATTTCTACAAGGGACGGTCAAATCCCGTGTTCATTATACGGCAGTCTTCCTGAGTACAACATACGCACTGTACCTCCTTCTCCTCCTTATTTATGAGCACCTTTATCTAGTGGCCACAGTTTTCTGTGTATTACAGATAGTCTTAATAGACTTGGCCAAGAGGGGGAAGATGGCAATGGAAGGCATGGAGAAGAAGAATGAGGAAGAGGTGATGGAGGTGACGAAGGTGAAAGAAGAGATGAAATGGAAAGTCTTTTAAAGAAGGAATTGTTGTGGGGAAAAAGACTGCTTGCTTGTAAAGGAAAAAGTTTTTTATTAAAAAAGTTTTATAACTGAATTCTTTATTTTGTTGTTTTTCTGAGGATTCTGCTTTATATTATTAGGGCAAAGCACATTGAAAACGTAGGAACCGGAAGCAATCATTAGTTTGCAGATTGTAATTTATTGCAAGTCTAGAACCAAAGAGAGCACCAGTAATATTAATTCTTTCATTCCTTAATAATCCCGATCTGCCACCCAGACCATTTTCAGATAGGCGATTTAAGCCCATCAATACATTGTACACAGGGAACCTGACGTTTTGAAATTCTCCAACTTCCTAATGCTGTCTCTCACTTTCCAACCCTCATCATCATTACAACAATGCCTGATTTATTTGCTCTTACAATTCTGATCCTTTCTGTGCAGTGACATGTTATAGATTTAATATTGAGAAAAATGGATTTATAAGGGAAAATAAATAACTTAATGGTAGTTACTGGGCCTGGATATTCCACTGTCCAATGGTCCCAGTGTGGTCGCACACTTCAAAAACCACTGGTGTTTGCACCTTTTGGGAAGACAGATTCCGCAGCACAAAGAAATCATCAAACCTATTCTATATCTCATTGTTTGATCAAATGCTGAAATTGGTGATTGTGCTGTTCTTCTTAGCTGAGCTCTGCTCTTAAAGGGACAGCTCATTAAAATGGATAAGGTGGCTGGTGTCCCTTGGCTCTGTTCAACAGGCAGGGATAAACTCTGCCTTAATTATACCAGTCCACATCAACAATGGGCGGAAATGATATGCAGAGACTACTCAGCCCACGCTCTGAGCCTATCTTCCCATAGCACTGTTTAGCGTGAGGTACACTCCAAGAGGGAAATTTAGCTTGTCCCCCTACGAGATTCTATTTGGTTCAGCTCCCAGGCTAGGCTGTTACTTTCCTCAGCAGCTCCAAATTCAGTCAGATGCAATGGTAAATTACATAACTGCTCTCTCTCATGCCTTGACCAAAATCCATGCGCAAGTGTTTTCTTCTATTCCAGATCCAGTGTCTGATACAATCACCCATAAGTTACTCCCTGATGATAGGGTTCTGGTTAAGAAATTCCTGAGAAAGCACACACTTGAGCCAAGATTTCATGGTTTATTCCAAGTCCTTCTAACTACATCTACCTCAGTAAAACTAGCTGGGAAGGACACTTGGATACACGCTTCGCACTGCAAGAAAGTTCCAGCTCCAGAGGAAGCTTTACTGTGATATTGTCTCTTGTACTTTTCCACAATCCCAACATTCGACTATATACAAAGACATACCTAATAAAAAGGACCCACACATTTGTGTGACTGGTGACCATTGGGGACATCACTGTAGTTCCTGGAAAGCAGCGGGTTGGAACACGGGCCGACCATGGGGTTACAGACCACAAAGTGCCTTAGATAGAGTGGACAGGAATGGGAAATCCTTGTTACACAGAATGACTTTGTGCAAACCAACTGGGTCTACTCCAATGAAACTTACCTTAAACATAGAACACCCTAGTCCAGGAGACACTGGAGAGTATATAATGGGAATGTACTGGAGAGGGGGTAGTTCATACAATAAATTGGGAACTTTCTATTTACAAGACATGCACACATCACCTGAGTGGGTAGATACAAGACATATGACCATCAACCCTCTCAAACCCCACATTAAGACTCTTAAAGACATGGTAGCCATAGCTAACCCTACATTTGAAGACACTATGGCAGTAGAGACTGGTTTTTCAGACACTAATCTATGGCTTGAGTGGATGAGATATAATGCTAATTCTCATAATAAAACTAACTGTTATGTTTGTGGTGGAGCCAGACCCCATCTAGGTACAGTGCCTCTAAATCTACCTCCTGATGTTGAAACATGTTTCTTAAAGGACCACTCTAGTGCCAGGAAAACATACTCGTTTTCCTGGCACTAGAGTGCCCTGAGGGTGCCCCCACCCTCAGGGACCCCCTCCCGCCCGGCTCTGGAAAGGGGAAAGGGGTAAAAACTTACCTTTTCCCAGCGGTGGGCGGAGAGATCTCCTCCTCCGATCCTCCTATTCTCCTCCCCGTCGGCTGAATGCGCACGCGCGGCAAGAGCTGCGCGCGCATTCAGCCGGTCACATAGGAAAGCATTCATAATGCTTTCCTATGGACGCTTGCGTGCTCTCACTGTGATTTTCACAGTGAGAATCACGTAAGCGCCTCTAGCGGCTGTCAGTGAGACAGCCACTAGAGGAAATAGGGGAAGGCTTAACCCATTCACAAACATAGCAGTTTCTCTGAAACTGCTATGTTTATGAAAAAATGGGTTAACCCTAGAAGGACCTGGCACCCAGACCACTTCATTAAGCTGAAGTGGTCTGGGTGCCTAGAGTGGTCCTTTAACCCCTTAAGGACACATGACATGTGTGACATGTCATGATTCCCTTTTATTCCAGAAGTTTGGTCCTTAAGGGGTTAAGTCTCTATGTGCAGTCAATTACAAACTCATCAGTATGTGAATCATGGAAGAAGATATACCCTCTAACCCAAAGGGATATCAGGCCACCTTATGGAGTCACAGTATATTCAGGTAATTACACTTGATACACTACACACAGTACCACAGGGAAGTTTGTGGGAAAATTCTCTTCTGGTTATTGTGCTACATGCCGAAAGCCTCCAGCTACCCTGTTAATACATCAAGTTAAATACTTGAGAGACATTTATTGGCTATGTGGATACATGCAACTCAGATCCAAATTGACAGGCCTATGGTGGGGGGAATGTGCTTTTACTAAAGTTATCATGCCCATACACATAATATCAGACAACCACCAAGGCCCTCTTGACTCAACACACACATACTTTAGAGTAAAAAGAGACACTCCTGTACAGGGCAGTTTCGACCCTCACATATACATAGATGCCAAGGGGGTGCCAAATGATTTTAAAGCCAGGGATGAGGTTGCAGCTGGATTCAAATCCTTGATTCCACTCATCACGGCCTATAAGAATGTAAATTGGATTTTATAACAAGACACGGAGGCTCATATTGCATATCCCTTTCTTTACTGTTGACAAATAGCAGCAAAGGAAACAAACAGAATGAAAAAAGAATGAACATGTGATAACATAGGCCCCTCCCCCTCAGGTCCCAGTATAACAGGCAGCACTTCCCTTCCATTTCCCTCTTTCTTTGCTGCTCTGACACAAAGATAAGTACATGCCATATTTTCTCCTCATATTTTCTCTTATATTTGATAATTTAATTGATATTTATTTAATTTGTATTTATTTAGTCTTTTATTTCTAAGGTTAGTATTTGTGTCGTTATACACTAGCCTCAGGGCCCAGACCTCCCCTGCTTATGTAATCTTGTCTGTTTCTTCTGCTCGAGCGCCTCTCTGCGCACTTCTCCTTGTTTCATAATTTCACCGCGTATCTCGCGGGTGCCGCGAATCCCGCGAGATTCCCGGCGACCATTTTCTGACATCCTGTCCCTACCTCTTAGTGTGTCGCTGGTCTGGGCCCTGGTGAGAGCGTTTTTTCCTTTGCTTAGTTTGTTTGGGTGACTAACCCATACGTCCTTTATCATGCCTAAACCCAGACTATCTACTGGGTCCGCTCACTCTGGGGAGTCGGATTCCCCAGTAATCAGAACTGAGGCCCCTGTCACCTCAGATATTTCGCCTTCTATGGCGGATGGGACTACCCAACCCGGTGGACCACAGTTTCTAGCGCTACAGCGCTCAGTGACAGACGCCATTATGGCTGCTATGGGGTCTATGTCCTCCACCCTCTCCCACACCATTTCACAAGCCCTCTTGCCCCGTCCTTCAGACGAGCAACTCTCGGGCACCTTGACACCCCAGGGAGAGGTATCTAAAGGGGACTTCAAAAAGGCTGCCCGTAAGTCTAAACACTCCTCTGCCTCCAGAAACACCATGACTGGCGTACCTTCGGTCGCCCCAGAAAGCGTGTCCCATCCACGCAAAAGAGCCTTTCCGCGCCAGGCAGAACGGGCGCGGCTTTGGAAATGTGCTAGAGCACAGATTGAGAGCGACACCGACTCAGAAATCGGGTCAAATGAGGAGGCTATGAACGAGTCAGATACCGACTCTGATGCGGATTCCGCCGATGGCGCTCTCGACCTCCTTTCCTCTGCTCAGGCAGAGATGCCCGGAGGCGAGACAGGGACCAGGAACCCCGCGGCTGCGGGGCCATCCCTCGTGGATCCTTCGGGGGTCCCACTCTTCGACCCGGATGACCTTCATCATCCGAGGTCGGCGGAGTGGCTCCCGGCCGACCACGTTGCCACTTACCTGGAAAATTGGGTCAGAAAACCCTTAAGCAAGGCGGCCCGCAACAAATTGAGGGCGGAGTGTCCTAGGCCTCTGGTGCCCAACAAGGTGTGTGACACCCCAGAGGTTGATCCTAAAATGACCCAGTTTCTCACTAAACTGGGCTGGAACCCCCGTAAAGGACTAGAGTCCGCTTTGAAGTCCTGCCAGGACAAGCACCTGGACATATTCGGGCCTTTGGCCAAATTATTTGACTTGGCGGAAGACGCCAGAGCGGAGAACCGCATGGTCGACCCTGAAGACCTTAGAGGTTGGGTCCAGAGAGCAATTTGTATTGCTGGGAGCGTAAATACCTCCCTATCTATTGAAAGGCGTAAAGCCATATTGTTCAAAATTGAGCCCAAACTAGCCAACCTCGCCCTTACGGAGGCGGGCAAAGACGCCCAAGGACTCCTCTTCGGAGACTCCTTCATTAAAGACTTAGGGCGTTTTGTGGGGGCATTCACGGCTCTAGACAAGGCCCAGGCCTCCATGAGGCGAGTATTCCAGGGGCGGGTCTCTACCAGGGCCGGCAGAATCAGGAGCCGTCTGTCCGGCCGCAACTATCCCCAATCCCGTGGCACGGGAAGAGGCTCCTTTCAACAATATAACCAATACCAGGAGACCTCCCGCCCCATGTTTTTTCCATCCCGTGGACGTCAATGGCGATCCAGAGGCCTTCGGGGTAACCCAAACTCCAGACGACCATACGGTGAGTTGCCTTCTACCACACATTTCTTCTCCGGGTTACATAGGGGGCAGACTCCAACATTTTTTCCCAGCCTGGTCACAAATCACTTCAGATCCCTGGGTACTGGCCACTATTCGGGGCTTCCATATAGAACTCACCTGCCACCCTACACACATTCCCCCTCCTCGACCGATCCGCTTTTCCCTCCAGGATCGCGGTCGGATCGACGAAGAACTTTCAACCCTCCAGTTCAAAGGGGCTATCGAACTAGCACCCCCCAGCCCTGCGGGCGTAATAAGCAATATCTTCCTAGTGGAAAAGAAAGGCGGCCAATTGAGGCCAGTCATAAATTTGCGCCCCCTCAATGCCGTAGTCAGGTACCGCCATTTCAAGATGGAGGGTATTCACCTGCTAAGGGATCTCCTCCTCCACGGAGACTGGCTAGCGAAACTAGACCTAAAAGACGCGTACCTGACAGTGCCAATAGCGGAGGCCTCTCGGGACCTCCTACGCTTTTACTGGCGACACGAAACATGGCGATTCACCTGTCTGCCCTTTGGCCTATCCTCAGCCCCGTGGTGTTTCACAAAACTTCTACGGCCCGTTATGGCCTGGCTACGCAGTCGAGGAGTTCGGCTAATCGTCTACCTAGACGATATTCTCCTCATGGCTCAGGAGCGCTCCACCCTCCTCACACATCTACGACTAGCCATAAACCTCCTGTCACGCTTAGGTTTCATAATCAACTGGGAGAAGTCATGCCTGACCCCCGCCACCCGCTTGGAATTCCTAGGATTCCAAGTGGATTCGGGGGCAGCGACGCTGAGTCTCCCGATATCCAAGATTCGATCCATCCGCAAGGAATTACGCAGGGCCCTTATCCGACCCCAGCTCACCTTACGCCAATTGGCACGCCTCATAGGCCTACTGGCCTCTTCAATCCAGGCTGTGTTCCCAGGCCCACTCCACTACCGAGCGCTACAGCGCCTAAAGATCGCTCACCTAAGAGCCGGGGCATCCTACGCAGACCTGGTCTCTCTGGACAACGAGACGAAAGACGAGTTGCGATGGTGGATTCTCAACCTGTCTGCATGGAATGGCAAAGCCATCTTCGGCTTAACGCCGGAATTCACGATCGACTCGGATGCGAGTCTACACGGTTGGGGAGCCCACTGCGAGGGCATCTCAACTGGGGGCCGGTGGTCGGAGTCCGAAGCCCGACTACATATCAATGCCCTGGAACTTATGGCAGGCTCCTTCGCCATCCGCAGCTTCGCCAAGGACCGTGCCCTATCGTGTATTCGGCTCCGCATGGACAATGTTTCGGCGGTGAGATATGTCAACCACCTGGGTGGTACACAGTCGGCGGTCCTGGCCAGGTTGGCGAAAGACTTTTGGGAATTCTGCCTGGAACGGAACCTGATGGTCTACGCAGAGTACTTACCTGGTCTGCACAACGTCCAAGCGGACTGGGGTTCACGTTATCTTTCAGACACCAGCGACTGGAGATTAGCCAGGAAGGTGTTCTCCAACATATCATCTCTCTGGGGACCATTTACCATAGACCTTTTCGCCTCCCGGCTCAATGCCCAACTCCCACGCTTCTTCAGCTGGAGGCCGGACCCAATGGCGGAGGCAGTGGATGCCTTCCTACAAGATTGGAAGGGAGGCCTCCTCTATGCCTTTCCCCCATTTTCCATGATCCCTCGCTCACTCCTGCAGACCCGCAAACACCGGGCGGAGCTAGTCATGGTCACCCCATTCTGGGAAACGCAGTCTTGGTTTCCCCAAATGCTCGAGATGACGTTGGACTATCCTCGACTCCTGCCGGGTCGCCACGACCTGCTGCAAGACATTTATTGGCTATGTGGATACATGCAACTCAGATCCAAATTGACAGGCCTATGGTGGGGGTAATGTGCTTTTACTAAAGTTATCATGCCCATACACATAATATCAGACAACCACCAAGGCCCTCTTGACTCACCACACACATACTTTAGAGTAAAAAGAGACACTCCTGTACAGGGCAGTTTCGACCCTCACATATACATAGATGCCAAGGGGGTGCCAAATGATTTTAAAGCCAGGGATGAGGTTGCAGCTGGATTCAAATCCTTGATTCCACTCATCACGGCCTATAAGAATGTAAATTGGATTAATTACATCTACTAAAACCAACAATGTTTTGTCAATTATACCAGAGATGCCCTCCAGGGACTGGCAGAACAATTACAAGCCACCTCCCAAATGTCATTTCAGAATAGGATGGCCATAGACATGATTCTGGCGGGGGAAAGGAGGTGTGTGTGAAATACTCCCAGATACCATGACATGCTGCACTTTTATCCCAGATAACACCAGCCCTAACGGGAAAGTAACTATGGCCATCGAGAAGCTTGAAAGCCTCTCTGAAGAGTTAAAAAGAAACTCAGGGATCACCAATTCTTGGGATAGATGGTTTGGATGGATGAACGGATGGCAGAAAGTACTCTTCCAAGTGGGTATGGCTGTCCTAACTGTAATGATTCTTTTCCTCTTCTTTGTCTGCTGTATAATGCCTTGTGCACAGAAATATTTGCAGAAGACTGTAGATCAAACCATTGACCGCACCACCCCAACATTCCTACACCAAGACATTGATGACGGAACCTGTGACACAACACATGCACCTCTTCAGTCCCACCACATTAAGTATACAATGACTTCTCTCTAGGGAAACTATAGGGACAGCGTCTTGTCTAACGGGTAAAAAGTCTGTTGCGGAGATGTAGTGGACAAGCCGCTACGGGTTCTAGTGCAGTGAAGAGTTCAAGAAAACATGTTTGAGAAGATGAGCAGCAGCCTATTAGGGATATTATTAGGGATAGATAGTAGTTGTTTACATCGTAAATAGTAATTTTTAGGGGGGACTGTTGTGGACAGAATATTAACTCTATTAATTTTCGTAAAAATGCCTATTTGCTCTGCATAACTATAATCAATATTATTCATAAGTTACTTAAAATGGCCGCTAGGGAATTTCCCCTGTAGTCAACTAACACCCTTGAATTAACAAGATGGCGCTGGAATCTGGAGGAGAGCTCCATGATGCCAGTGACATCACACCCGGTAGGATGAGCAATTGATGAACCACTTAACACCTAACCAATTGTTTTCCCGGACCCTCGGAATAAAGATTCCTCAAGTCTTTCATTAACCTGAAACTTGTGTCTGGTGTGAATTACTTTGGGAGCGTGCACGTAAATACTTATTAATTTGGACAGGGGCAGATATGCAAAAATATCAAGCACTTGATTTGATCCACAACAGCTTTTCTGTAAACCCAGCACAAATTTCTTGCAATTTTTCTTCACTTTTGATTAGAAACTAGAAACTGTTTTCCCAGCAACAGGCAATATGGTAATTTTCTCTAATGATTTTTAGGATAGAAAAATCTAAAATAACAACAGATTATTTTTTATATTTGGGTTTCATATAAAGAACATTCTCTAGGCTCATGTACAATTTAGTTCAAACTAGGTACCTTTGTAACCATAGCAGTGAGTTTGATATTCTAATCAAGATTATTGATACTATCAATGTAATCTTCAAACGTGGAAAAGAGCTGCTCCAACACATAAAAAGCATCATCTATGTATCTTCTCCAGATTTTACAAAACCCGAATAAGAGATGATTATACAAAAGGTGTATCTCAATGAAGTTTATATATATATATATATATATATATATATATTTACAGATAGATCGATTATTAATACTATTAATCAAATCTACCAACTTGTCCAAGAGCTGCTCCAACACATAACAAATATCTGGACAAGGTATGATTATATTTACACACACACATACATGTATATATATATGTATCTATAATAATTTCAACTCACTACTGGTAAGTCATTGGCAATTTATGGAGAGTATGCCATGGGCTCTCCAGGCTATAGATTTTAAGCTCTCTATGTATATAATATGTGTGTGCTTATATATTATTTAACTAGATGTATATAACAAATTCAAGTAGAGTCCTAGTTGATCACAGGAAAAGCAAATAAAGAAAAAACTCCACAAATGTAACATTTAACAATAATTAACAGCGCATGAACTCATATATTGTATATAATAGCGATTATGCACTACTTAGAAATCTATAAGGGACATAGGTATATATATTATTCATTGCTGTTAATAATATAAAAATATATTTCTGTTTTTGTTGTTCGTACAGTCAATTTGAAGTTTAGATTAGAAGTTATATTTCATGCAAAAAAGTACCTAATGGCCTTTTCAAACCCTCTGCTTTATCTATGAAAAAAATAAGTAATAACAAAGTTGACATTGCAATACTTAGTAAGGCCTATGCAGAAGAGCAGAGTCTGTGATGTCATAAATTACAGCAGAGTACGTCTAGGTAACACACAGTGATGTCCTTTTCAAACATTCCGTGAACACTCACAGCACTCAGAGCTACACTTCACCTGGACAGTGGTTATATTAACTGGAAATATATATTTCCTACTCACCTGCAAAGGGATCTTGTGAAAAGGCACCTCTTGAGTACAGGACCGTTGACTTGTACTTTGCTATCCTATAAAACAAGTATAATGAGAATGGTGAGTGATTATTTTTCTGATTTATATCTATCTGTCTAGCTATCATTTTCAAATAATTAAAACAAATGAAATTACAAATTTTAAGTTTTTATTTTGTTACTTTTTTGCATTAAATAAAAACCTAAAGGAACACTGCTCAATTCTATACCATTTAGGAATTGAATCACTATGTTCATGCAGCCCTAGTCACAACTCCCTGCATGTGACTTACACAACTTTCCTAAACACTTCCTGAAAAGAGCTTTGTAAAGCTTACACTTCCTTTACTACAAATTATGTTTAATTTAGAATTTCGTATCTCCTACTCTGTTAATAGCTTGCTAGACCATGCAGGGGTATCTTGTGTGTGATTAAAGTTTCATTTGAATAGCAGGAGATAAAAACATTTAAAATAAGTAACATCTAAAATAAAATTATATGTTTTTTTGCAGGCTTTGTGATTTACAGCCAGGGGAGGTGTAGCTAGGGCTGGATAGACAGAATTAAAAGTGATTTTACTTCAAAATGGTAGAGAATTGAGCAGTAAGACTTCAGAGGCATAATGTATACAGAAAAACTGCTTCATTAATATAAAGTTGTTTTGGTGATTATACTGTTACTTTAAAATATGAGCTTAAACAGCAACACAATAATAAAATGCTTAGATATTAATAACAATAATTAATTATTGATTATAAAGTCCTTACTTATTTCCTTGTGCTATACATAAAGTATTGATATAAACTCCATATAAATACACCATAGGTGATTGTTAAAATAATGGAATCCAACGTTTATTTCTTATGCTGCCGGCAGCCATATATCAATTTTCCCAGAAACCCTTTTCTGTTCCTCCAGACACAGTTGATATTTATTTGTGTAATTTTCTCTTCATTTATTCACCAACCCATGCTTCCATAATATGTCCAACTTTACTCTGCATATAAAACCAGCTGCTGCAACAGGATTCTGTTCACACACTTTATTTCAGATACCAGTCCTGTTTTTTACAGCTCCCTTCTTTCCACATTCTATCCCTCTCAATCTACTACCTGCCCAATACATATGGCTACCAACAGGCTATTTCACTGTCAGACTGCCTAAAGTGAGTGGTAGCTAACAATTGGTCAGATTTGTTTGTCTCTAATAGATATTCCAGTTATTGGGTACATTGCTGTGTCCTATGCCATCTTTAATCAATAGAAAAAAAATCAAACTGGAAAGATGGTGACTCGATTGTGACAAAAATCAAACTGGAAAGATTGTGACTCTCGATAAAATTATATACTCCGTCTAACAGTGTTTTTCCTCTTTAATACAGGTAAAATTCTCAGTGAATAGGAAATTTAAACCGCCACCACCCTCCATTAGCAGTGAATATTTCCATATTTGTGCCAGCTCTTTCCTGCTCATATGTTACACGTGCATTTATGTATGTGTTTCTGTGAACTCAGCAACATGTCGGCTAATGCTGGACTCTTTATTTCTACAAGGGACGGTCAAATCCCGTGTTCATTATACGGCAGTCTTCCTGAGTACAACATACGCACTGTACCTCCTTCTCCTCCTTATTTATGAGCACCTTTATCTAGTGGCCACAGTTTTCTGTGTATTACAGATAGTCTTAATAGACTTGGCCAAGAGGGGGAAGATGGCAATGGAAGGCATGGAGAAGAAGAATGAGGAAGAGGTGATGGAGGTGACGAAGGTGAAAGAAGAGATGAAATGGAAAGTCTTTTAAAGAAGGAATTGTTGTGGGGAAAAAGACTGCTTGCTTGTAAAGGAAAAAGTTTTTTATTAAAAAAGTTTTATAACTGAATTCTTTATTTTGTTGTTTTTCTGAGGATTCTGCTTTATATTATTAGGGCAAAGCACATTGAAAACGTAGGAACCGGAAGCAATCATTAGTTTGCAGATTGTAATTTATTGCAAGTCTAGAACCAAAGAGAGCACCAGTAATATTAATTCTTTCATTCCTTAATAATCCCGATCTGCCACCCAGACCATTTTCAGATAGGCGATTTAAGCCCATCAATACATTGTACACAGGGAACCTGACGTTTTGAAATTCTCCAACTTCCTAATGCTGTCTCTCACTTTCCAACCCTCATCATCATTACAACAATGCCTGATTTATTTGCTCTTACAATTCTGATCCTTTCTGTGCAGTGACATGTTATAGATTTAATATTGAGAAAAATGGATTTATAAGGGAAAATAAATAACTTAATGGTAGTTACTGGGCCTGGATATTCCACTGTCCAATGGTCCCAGTGTGGTCGCACACTTCAAAAACCACTGGTGTTTGCACCTTTTGGGAAGACAGATTCCGCAGCACAAAGAAATCATCAAACCTATTCTATATCTCATTGTTTGATCAAATGCTGAAATTGGTGATTGTGCTGTTCTTCTTAGCTGAGCTCTGCTCTTAAAGGGACAGCTCATTAAAATGGATAAGGTGGCTGGTGTCCCTTGGCTCTGTTCAACAGGCAGGGATAAACTCTGCCTTAATTATACCAGTCCACATCAACAATGGGCGGAAATGATATGCAGAGACTACTCAGCCCACGCTCTGAGCCTATCTTCCCATAGCACTGTTTAGCGTGAGGTACACTCCAAGAGGGAAATTTAGCTTGTCCCCCTACGAGATTCTATTTGGTTCAGCTCCCAGGCTAGGCTGTTACTTTCCTCAGCAGCTCCAAATTCAGTCAGATGCAATGGTAAATTACATAACTGCTCTCTCTCATGCCTTGACCAAAATCCATGCGCAAGTGTTTTCTTCTATTCCAGATCCAGTGTCTGATACAATCACCCATAAGTTACTCCCTGATGATAGGGTTCTGGTTAAGAAATTCCTGAGAAAGCACACACTTGAGCCAAGATTTCATGGTTTATTCCAAGTCCTTCTAACTACATCTACCTCAGTAAAACTAGCTGGGAAGGACACTTGGATACACGCTTCGCACTGCAAGAAAGTTCCAGCTCCAGAGGAAGCTTTACTGTGATATTGTCTCTTGTACTTTTCCACAATCCCAACATTCGACTATATACAAAGACATACCTAATAAAAAGGACCCACACATTTGTGTGACTGGTGACCATTGGGGACATCACTGTAGTTCCTGGAAAGCAGCGGGTTGGAACACGGGCCGACCATGGGGTTACAGACCACAAAGTGCCTTAGATAGAGTGGACAGGAATGGGAAATCCTTGTTACACAGAATGACTTTGTGCAAACCAACTGGGTCTACTCCAATGAAACTTACCTTAAACATAGAACACCCTAGTCCAGGAGACACTGGAGAGTATATAATGGGAATGTACTGGAGAGGGGGTAGTTCATACAATAAATTGGGAACTTTCTATTTACAAGACATGCACACATCACCTGAGTGGGTAGATACAAGACATATGACCATCAACCCTCTCAAACCCCACATTAAGACTCTTAAAGACATGGTAGCCATAGCTAACCCTACATTTGAAGACACTATGGCAGTAGAGACTGGTTTTTCAGACACTAATCTATGGCTTGAGTGGATGAGATATAATGCTAATTCTCATAATAAAACTAACTGTTATGTTTGTGGTGGAGCCAGACCCCATCTAGGTACAGTGCCTCTAAATCTACCTCCTGATGTTGAAACATGTTTCTTAAAGGACCACTCTAGTGCCAGGAAAACATACTCGTTTTCCTGGCACTAGAGTGCCCTGAGGGTGCCCCCACCCTCAGGGACCCCCTCCCGCCCGGCTCTGGAAAGGGGAAAGGGGTAAAAACTTACCTTTTCCCAGCGGTGGGCGGAGAGATCTCCTCCTCCGATCCTCCTATTCTCCTCCCCGTCGGCTGAATGCGCACGCGCGGCAAGAGCTGCGCGCGCATTCAGCCGGTCACATAGGAAAGCATTCATAATGCTTTCCTATGGACGCTTGCGTGCTCTCACTGTGATTTTCACAGTGAGAATCACGCAAGCGCCTCTAGCGGCTGTCAGTGAGACAGCCACTAGAGGAAATAGGGGAAGGCTTAACCCATTCACAAACATAGCAGTTTCTCTGAAACTGCTATGTTTATGAAAAAATGGGTTAACCCTAGAAGGACCTGGCACCCAGACCACTTCATTAAGCTGAAGTGGTCTGGGTGCCTAGAGTGGTCCTTTAACCCCTTAAGGACACATGACATGTGTGACATGTCATGATTCCCTTTTATTCCAGAAGTTTGGTCCTTAAGGGGTTAAGTCTCTATGTGCAGTCAATTACAAACTCATCAGTATGTGAATCATGGAAGAAGATATACCCTCTAACCCAAAGGGATATCAGGCCACCTTATGGAGTCACAGTATATTCAGGTAATTACACTTGATACACTACACACAGTACCACAGGGAAGTTTGTGGGAAAATTCTCTTCTGGTTATTGTGCTACATGCCGAAAGCCTCCAGCTACCCTGTTAATACATCAAGTTAAATACTTGAGAGACATTTATTGGCTATGTGGATACATGCAACTCAGATCCAAATTGACAGGCCTATGGTGGGGGGAATGTGCTTTTACTAAAGTTATCATGCCCATACACATAATATCAGACAACCACCAAGGCCCTCTTGACTCACCACACACATACTTTAGAGTAAAAAGAGACACTCCTGTACAGGGCAGTTTCGACCCTCACATATACATAGATGCCAAGGGGGTGCCAAATGATTTTAAAGCCAGGGATGAGGTTGCAGCTGGATTCAAATCCTTGATTCCACTCATCACGGCCTATAAGAATGTAAATTGGATTTTATAACAAGACACGGAGGCTCATATTGCATATCCCTTTCTTTACTGTTGACAAATAGCAGCAAAGGAAACAAACAGAATGAAAAAAGAATGAACATGTGATAACATAGGCCCCTCCCCCTCAGGTCCCAGTATAACAGGCAGCACTTCCCTTCCATTTCCCTCTTTCTTTGCTGCTCTGACACAAAGATAAGTACATGCCATATTTTCTCCTCATATTTTCTCTTATATTTGATAATTTAATTGATATTTATTTAATTTGTATTTATTTAGTCTTTTATTTCTAAGGTTAGTATTTGTGTCGTTATACACTAGCCTCAGGGCCCAGACCTCCCCTGCTTATGTAATCTTGTCTGTTTCTTCTGCTCGAGCGCCTCTCTGCGCACTTCTCCTTGTTTCATAATTTCACCGCGTATCTCGCGGGTGCCGCGAATCCCGCGAGATTCCCGGCGACCATTTTCTGACATCCTGTCCCTACCTCTTAGTGTGTCGCTGGTCTGGGCCCTGGTGAGAGCGTTTTTTCCTTTGCTTAGTTTGTTTGGGTGACTAACCCATACGTCCTTTATCATGCCTAAACCCAGACTATCTACTGGGTCCGCTCACTCTGGGGAGTCGGATTCCCCAGTAATCAGAACTGAGGCCCCTGTCACCTCAGATATTTCGCCTTCTATGGCGGATGGGACTACCCAACCCGGTGGACCACAGTTTCTAGCGCTACAGCGCTCAGTGACAGACGCCATTATGGCTGCTATGGGGTCTATGTCCTCCACCCTCTCCCACACCATTTCACAAGCCCTCTTGCCCCGTCCTTCAGACGAGCAACTCTCGGGCACCTTGACACCCCAGGGAGAGGTATCTAAAGGGGACTTCAAAAAGGCTGCCCGTAAGTCTAAACACTCCTCTGCCTCCAGAAACACCATGACTGGCGTACCTTCGGTCGCCCCAGAAAGCGTGTCCCATCCACGCAAAAGAGCCTTTCCGCGCCAGGCAGAACGGGCGCGGCTTTGGAAATGTGCTAGAGCACAGATTGAGAGCGACACCGACTCAGAAATCGGGTCAAATGAGGAGGCTATGAACGAGTCAGATACCGACTCTGATGCGGATTCCGCCGATGGCGCTCTCGACCTCCTTTCCTCTGCTCAGGCAGAGATGCCCGGAGGCGAGACAGGGACCAGGAACCCCGCGGCTGCGGGGCCATCCCTCGTGGATCCTTCGGGGGTCCCACTCTTCGACCCGGATGACCTTCATCATCCGAGGTCGGCGGAGTGGCTCCCGGCCGACCACGTTGCCACTTACCTGGAAAATTGGGTCAGAAAACCCTTAAGCAAGGCGGCCCGCAACAAATTGAGGGCGGAGTGTCCTAGGCCTCTGGTGCCCAACAAGGTGTGTGACACCCCAGAGGTTGATCCTAAAATGACCCAGTTTCTCACTAAACTGGGCTGGAACCCCCGTAAAGGACTAGAGTCCGCTTTGAAGTCCTGCCAGGACAAGCACCTGGACATATTCGGGCCTTTGGCCAAATTATTTGACTTGGCGGAAGACGCCAGAGCGGAGAACCGCATGGTCGACCCTGAAGACCTTAGAGGTTGGGTCCAGAGAGCAATTTGTATTGCTGGGAGCGTAAATACCTCCCTATCTATTGAAAGGCGTAAAGCCATATTGTTCAAAATTGAGCCCAAACTAGCCAACCTCGCCCTTACGGAGGCGGGCAAAGACGCCCAAGGACTCCTCTTCGGAGACTCCTTCATTAAAGACTTAGGGCGTTTTGTGGGGGCATTCACGGCTCTAGACAAGGCCCAGGCCTCCATGAGGCGAGTATTCCAGGGGCGGGTCTCTACCAGGGCCGGCAGAATCAGGAGCCGTCTGTCCGGCCGCAACTATCCCCAATCCCGTGGCACGGGAAGAGGCTCCTTTCAACAATATAACCAATACCAGGAGACCTCCCGCCCCATGTTTTTTCCATCCCGTGGACGTCAATGGCGATCCAGAGGCCTTCGGGGTAACCCAAACTCCAGACGACCATACGGTGAGTTGCCTTCTACCACACATTTCTTCTCCGGGTTACATAGGGGGCAGACTCCAACATTTTTTCCCAGCCTGGTCACAAATCACTTCAGATCCCTGGGTACTGGCCACTATTCGGGGCTTCCATATAGAACTCACCTGCCACCCTACACACATTCCCCCTCCTCGACCGATCCGCTTTTCCCTCCAGGATCGCGGTCGGATCGACGAAGAACTTTCAACCCTCCAGTTCAAAGGGGCTATCGAACTAGCACCCCCCAGCCCTGCGGGCGTAATAAGCAATATCTTCCTAGTGGAAAAGAAAGGCGGCCAATTGAGGCCAGTCATAAATTTGCGCCCCCTCAATGCCGTAGTCAGGTACCGCCATTTCAAGATGGAGGGTATTCACCTGCTAAGGGATCTCCTCCTCCACGGAGACTGGCTAGCGAAACTAGACCTAAAAGACGCGTACCTGACAGTGCCAATAGCGGAGGCCTCTCGGGACCTCCTACGCTTTTACTGGCGACACGAAACATGGCGATTCACCTGTCTGCCCTTTGGCCTATCCTCAGCCCCGTGGTGTTTCACAAAACTTCTACGGCCCGTTATGGCCTGGCTACGCAGTCGAGGAGTTCGGCTAATCGTCTACCTAGACGATATTCTCCTCATGGCTCAGGAGCGCTCCACCCTCCTCACACATCTACGACTAGCCATAAACCTCCTGTCACGCTTAGGTTTCATAATCAACTGGGAGAAGTCATGCCTGACCCCCGCCACCCGCTTGGAATTCCTAGGATTCCAAGTGGATTCGGGGGCAGCGACGCTGAGTCTCCCGATATCCAAGATTCGATCCATCCGCAAGGAATTACGCAGGGCCCTTATCCGACCCCAGCTCACCTTACGCCAATTGGCACGCCTCATAGGCCTACTGGCCTCTTCAATCCAGGCTGTGTTCCCAGGCCCACTCCACTACCGAGCGCTACAGCGCCTAAAGATCGCTCACCTAAGAGCCGGGGCATCCTACGCAGACCTGGTCTCTCTGGACAACGAGACGAAAGACGAGTTGCGATGGTGGATTCTCAACCTGTCTGCATGGAATGGCAAAGCCATCTTCGGCTTAACGCCGGAATTCACGATCGACTCGGATGCGAGTCTACACGGTTGGGGAGCCCACTGCGAGGGCATCTCAACTGGGGGCCGGTGGTCGGAGTCCGAAGCCCGACTACATATCAATGCCCTGGAACTTATGGCAGGCTCCTTCGCCATCCGCAGCTTCGCCAAGGACCGTGCCCTATCGTGTATTCGGCTCCGCATGGACAATGTTTCGGCGGTGAGATATGTCAACCACCTGGGTGGTACACAGTCGGCGGTCCTGGCCAGGTTGGCGAAAGACTTTTGGGAATTCTGCCTGGAACGGAACCTGATGGTCTACGCAGAGTACTTACCTGGTCTGCACAACGTCCAAGCGGACTGGGGTTCACGTTATCTTTCAGACACCAGCGACTGGAGATTAGCCAGGAAGGTGTTCTCCAACATATCATCTCTCTGGGGACCATTTACCATAGACCTTTTCGCCTCCCGGCTCAATGCCCAACTCCCACGCTTCTTCAGCTGGAGGCCGGACCCAATGGCGGAGGCAGTGGATGCCTTCCTACAAGATTGGAAGGGAGGCCTCCTCTATGCCTTTCCCCCATTTTCCATGATCCCTCGCTCACTCCTGCAGACCCGCAAACACCGGGCGGAGCTAGTCATGGTCACCCCATTCTGGGAAACGCAGTCTTGGTTTCCCCAAATGCTCGAGATGACGTTGGACTATCCTCGACTCCTGCCGGGTCGCCACGACCTGCTGCAAGACCCGACGGGTCGCTATCATCCCCTCCGGCTGGAGGGCTCTCTCCCACTTCTGGCATGGCGAATCTCCGGGGACCCTGGGAAATCCAAGGAGTTTCGGACGCAACTAGACTCTTATTGGCTGCAGCATGGGCTCCCGGCACTAGACGGGCATATGGGTCAGCTTGGCGAGCTTGGGCTAGCTGGTGCATGGCTCGGAACGAGGATCCCGTTTCGGCCCCTGTAACAACGATCCTGCAGTTCCTGACGTCTCTCTTCGAAGCCGGTAAGGCTTACAGGACCATTAACCTTTACCGTTCCGCTATCTCGGCGATTCACCAAGGCTTCGAGGGCCGCCCCGCGGGACAACACCCTCTAGTGTGCCGACTCGTCAAGGGCTCTAGATTTTCAAGGCCACCCAGGCCCCGCTACTCCACGACATGGGATGTTTCAGTTGTATTGGCTTTCCTCTCATCCTGGCCCGCTAACGCAGGACTCTCCCTCAAACAGCTGTCGGCCAAATTGGTGTGCCTGCTCTGTCTCATCTCATGCAAGAGGGTCTCGGATGTCAGTGCACTGGACGTCGATGCCAAGTCATACACCCCGGACGGGGTAACTTTTAACATCAGCAGACGCACTAAGACGTCCATCAAAGCGGTATCCTACCCTAGTTTCCCTGCCTCTCCTTCGCTATGCCCAGTGACCTGCCTTCGTGAATACGAATCTCGCACCGAACCACACCGATCTACTGCCTCCCGTCAGTTGTTCTTATCTTTCCGTCCCCCTTTTCACCCAGTTTCCAGCACTACCTTATCACGCTGGGTGAAATGGCTGCTGGCCCAAGCGGGCATTGACACTACAGTGTTCGGCGCCCACTCAGTACGAGGGGCATCGGCCTCTTCTATGATGTCTGCGGGCGCCCGCCTAGAGGACATTATGAGAACAGCTGATTGGTCTAGGGAATCTACCTTCCGAGAATTCTACTTTCGGCCGGCCCCACACACATTCGCTGTAATAATGGATCAGCTTTAAACTTGCAATATGAGCCTCCGTGTCTTGTTATAAAATTGCATGATTTTGCTATTACATGACGAAAAGTCATGATTTTATTAAAGACACGGAGGCGAGTATTGCCCCACCCTTTTTTGTTATTCTCACGCTGGTAAGTATGTATCTCCCCACCCAAATTACTCATACCACGATACACCACATAGTATAGTTTGGGACGGTAAGTGGGGCCGTCCTTAGACTTGTTGTTTTCAATATTACTGGATATGTTAACATTGATTGTTTTGTGGGATTGTATATACAAGGGTCTTTGTTCTCACTGGTGTAACCTTGTAACTAGTTACAAGTATCGACTTTAACCTGTTGGCTCCTGTCCTTTATATCTCCACAGCTTAATCTGGCAAGACGTCTAGCAAGGATCCAGTTTATTGGTCTCCTCCCGCTGTCCTCCACCGGTCCTATGGATTCTACGGCCACACTTCCCAGTTTGTGATGTTATACCTCCTCGGTTTTTTTCTGTTATTACCTTGGGACTTTATTCTCGCATTACTCTAGTTATGGACATTGTTCTTTGGTCGCATCTGCAGAAAGAGGGAAATGGAAGGGAAGTGCTGCCTGTTATACTGGGACCTGAGGGGGAGGGGCCTATGTTATCACATGTTCATTCTTTTTTCATTCTGTTTGTTTCCTTTGCTGCTATTTGTCAACAGTAAAGAAAGGGATATGCAATACTCGCCTCCGTGTCTTTAATAAAATCATGACTTTTCGTCATGTAATAGCAAAATCATGCAATTAATTACATCTACTAAAACCAACAATGTTTTGTCAATTATACCAGAGATGCCCTCCAGGGACTGGCAGAACAATTACAAGCCACCTCCCAAATGTCATTTCAGAATAGGATGGCCATAGACATGATTCTGGCGGGGGGAAAGGAGGTGTGTGTGAAATACTCCCAGATACCATGACATGCTGCACTTTTATCCCAGATAACACCGGCCCTAACGGGAAAGTAACTATGGCCATCGAGAAGCTTGAAAGCCTCTCTGAAGAGTTAAAAAGAAACTCAGGGATCACCAATTCTTGGGATAGATGGTTTGGATGGATGAACGGATGGCAGAAAGTACTCTTCCAAGTGGGTATGGCTGTCCTAACTGTAATGATTCTTTTCCTCTTCTTTGTCTGCTGTATAATGCCTTGTGCACAGAAATATTTGCAGAAGACTGTAGATCAAACCATTGACCGCACCACCCCAACATTCCTACACCAAGACATTGATGACGGAACCTGTGACACAACACATGCACCTCTTCAGTCCCACCACATTAAGTATACAATTACTTCTCTCTAGGGAAACTATAGGGACAGCGTCTTGTCTAACGGGTAAAAAGTCTGTTGCGGAGATGTAGTGGACAAGCCGCTACGGGTTCTAGTGCAGTGAAGAGTTCAAGAAAACATGTTTGAGAAGATGAGCAGCAGCCTATTAGGGATATTATTAGGGATAGATAGTAGTTGTTTACATCGTAAATAGTAATTTTTAGGGGGGACTGTTGTGGACAGAATATTAACTCTATTAATTTTCGTAAAATGCCTATTTGCTCTGCATAACTATAATCAATATTATTCATAAGTTACTTAAAATGGCCGCTAGGGAATTTCCCCTGTAGTCAACTAACACCCTTGAATTAACAAGATGGCGCTGGAATCTGGAGGAGAGCTCCATGATGCCAGTGACATCACACCCGGTAGGATGAGCAATTGATGAACCACTTAACACCTAACCAATTGTTTTACCGGACCCATGGAATAAAGATTCCTCAAGTCTTTCATTAACCTGAAACTTGTGTCTGGTGTGAATTACTTTGGGAGCGTGCACGTAAATACTTATTAATTTGGACAGGGGCAGATATGCAAAAATATCAAGCACTTGATTTGATCCACAACAGCTTTTCTGTAAACCCAGCACAAATTTCTTGCAATTTTTCTTCACTTTTGATTAGAAACTAGAAACTGTTTTCCCAGCAACAGGCAATATGGTAATTTTCTCTAATGATTTTTAGGATAGAAAAATCTAAAATAACAACAGATTATTTTTTATATTTGGGTTTCATATAAAGAACATTCTCTAGGCTCATGTACAATTTAGTTCAAACTAGGTACCTTTGTAACCATAGCAGTGAGTTTGATATTCTAATCAAGATTATTGATACTATCAATGTAATCTTCAAACGTGGAAAAGAGCTGCTCCAACACATAAAAAGCATCATCTATGTATCTTCTCCAGATTTTACAAAACCCGAATAAGAGATGATTATACAAAAGGTGTATCTCAATGAAGTTTATATATATATATATATATATATATATATATATATATATTTACAGATAGATCGATTATTAATACTATTAATCAAATCTACCAACTTGTCCAAGAGCTGCTCCAACACATAACAAATATCTGGACAAGGTATGATTATATTTACACACACACATACATGTATATATATATGTATCTATAATAATTTCAACTCACTACTGGTAAGTCATTGGCAATTTATGGAGAGTATGCCATGGGCTCTCCAGGCTATAGATTTTAAGCTCTCTATGTATATAATATGTGTGTGCTTATATATTATTTAACTAGATGTATATAACAAATTCAAGTAGAGTCCTAGTTGATCACAGGAAAAGCAAATAAAGAAAAAACTCCACAAATGTAACATTTAACAATAATTAACAGCGCATGAACTCATATATTGTATATAATAGCGATTATGCACTACTTAGAAATCTATAAGGGACATAGGTATATATATTATTCATTGCTGTTAATAATATAAAAATATATTTCTGTTTTTGTTGTTCGTACAGTCAATTTGAAGTTTAGATTAGAAGTTATATTTCATGCAAAAAAGTACCTAATGGCCTTTTCAAACCCTCTGCTTTATCTATGAAAAAAATAAGTAATAACAAAGTTGACATTGCAATACTTAGTAAGGCCTATGCAGAAGAGCAGAGTCTGTGATGTCATAAATTACAGCAGAGTACGTCTAGGTAACACACAGTGATGTCATTTTCAAACATTCCGTGAACACTCACAGCACTCAGAGCTACACTTCACCTGGACAGTGGTTATATTAACTGGAAATATATATTTCCTACTCACCTGCAAAGGGATCTTGTGAAAAGGCACCTCTTGAGTACAGGACCGTTGACTTGTACTTTGCTATCCTATAAAACAAGTATAATGAGAATGGTGAGTGATTATTTTTCTGCTTTATATCTATCTGTCTAGCTATCATTTTCAAATAATTAAAAGAAATGAAATTACAAATTTTAAGTTTTTATTTTGTTACTTTTTTGCATTAAATAAAAACCTAAAGGAACACTGCTCAATTCTATACCATTTAGGAATTGAATCACTATGTTCATGCAGCCCTAGTCACAACTCCCTGCATGTGACTTACACAACTTTCCTAAACACTTCCTGAAAAGAGCTTTGTAAAGCTTACACTTCCTTTACTACAAATTATGTTTAATTTAGAATTTCGTATCTCCTACTCTGTTAATAGCTTGCTAGACCATGCAGGGGTATCTTGTGTGTGATTAAAGTTTCATTTGAATAGCAGGAGATAAAAACATTTAAAATAAGTAACATCTAAAAGAAAATTATATGTTTTTTTGCAGGCTTTGTGATTTACAGCCAGGGGAGGTGTAGCTAGGGCTGGATAGACAGAATTAAAAGTGATTTTACTTCAAAATGGTAGAGAATTGAGCAGTAAGACTTCAGAGGCATAATGTATACAGAAAAACTGCTTCATTAATATAAAGTTGTTTTGGTGATTATACTGTTACTTTAAAATATAAGCTTAAACAGCAACACAATAATAAAATGCTTAGATATTAATAACAATAATTAATTATTGATTATAAAGTCCTTACTGATTTCCTTGTGCTATACATAAAGTATTGATATAAACTCCATATAAATACACCATAGGTGATTGTTAAAATAATGGAATCCAACGTTTATTTCTTATGCTGCCGGCAGCCATATATCAATTTTCCCAGAAACCACTGCTTTGACCTTTCAATACCCATACCACTCATTGTTACCCTTTTCTGTTCCTCCAGACACAGTTGATATTTATTTGTGTAATTTTCTCTTCATTTATTCACCAACCCATGCTTCCATAATATGTCCAACTTTACTCTGCATATAAAACCAGCTGCTGCAACAGGATTCTGTTCACACACTTTATTTCAGATACCAGTCCTGTTTTTTACAGCTCCCTTCTTTCCACATTCTATCCCTCTCAATCTACTACCTGCCCAATACATATGGCTACCAACAGGCTATTTCACTGTCAGACTGCCTAAAGTGAGTGGTAGCTAACAATTGGTCAGATTTGTTTGTCTCTAATAGATATTCCAGTTATTGGGTACATTGCTGTGTCCTATGCCATCTTTAATCAATAGAAAAAAAATCAAACTGGAAAGATTGTGACTCGATTAAGACAAAAATCAAACTGGAAAGATTGTGACTCTCGATAAAATTATATACTCCGTCTTCCCATAGCACTGTTTAGCGTGAGGTACACTCCAAGAGGGAAATTTAGCTTGTCCCCCTACGAGATTCTATTTGGTTCAGCTCCCAGGCTAGGCTGTTACTTTCCTCAGCAGCTCCAAATTCAGTCAGATGCAATGGTAAATTACATAACTGCTCTCTCTCATGCCTTGACCAAAATCCATGCGCAAGTGTTTTCTTCTATTCAAGATCCAGTGTCTGATACAATCACCCATAAGTTACTCCCTGGTGATTGGGTTCTGGTTAAGAAATTCCTGAGAAAGCACACACTTGAGCCAAGATTTCATGGTTTATTCCAAGTCCTTCTAACTACATCTACCTCAGTAAAACTAGCTGGGAAGGACACTTGGATACACGCTTCGCACTGCAAGAAAGTTCCAGCTCCAGAGGAAGCTTTACTGTGATATTGTCTCTTGTACTTTTCCACAATCCCAACATTCGACTATATACAAAGACATACCTAATAAAAAGGACCCACACATTTGTGTGACTGGTGACCATTGGGGACATCACTGTAGTTCCTGGAAAGCAGCGGGTTGGAACACGGGCCGACCATGGGGTTACAGACCACAAAGTGCCTTAGATAGAGTGGACAGGAATGGGAAATCCTTGTTACACAGAATGACTTTGTGCAAACCAACTGGGTCTACTCCAATGAAACTTACCTTAAACATAGAACACCCTAGTCCAGGAGACACTGGAGAGTATATAATGGGAATGTACTGGAGATGGGGTAGTTCATACAATAAATTGGGAACTTTCTATTTACAAGACATGCACACATCACCTGAGTGGGTAGATAGAAGACATATGACCATCAACCCTCTCAAACCCCACATTAAGACTCTTAAAGACATGGTAGCCATAGCTAACCCTACATTTGAAGACACTATGGCAGTAGAGACTGGTTTTTCAGACACTAATCTATGGCTTGAGTGGATGAGATATAATGCTAATTCTCATAATAAAACTAACTGTTATGTTTGTGGTGGAGCCAGACCCCATCTAGGTACAGTGCCTCTAAATCTACCTCCTGATGTTGAAACATGTTTCTTAAAGGACCACTCTAGTGCCAGGAAAACATTCTCGTTTTCCTGGCACTAGAGTGCCCTGAGGGTGCCCCCACCCTCAGGGACCCCCTCCCGCCCGGCTCTGGAAAGGGGTAAAAACTTACCTTTTTCCAGCGGTGGGCGGAGAGATCTCCTCCTCCGATCCTCCTCTTCTCCTCCCCGTCGGCTGAATGCGCACGCGCGGCAAGAGCTGCGCGCGCATTCAGCCGGTCACATAGGAAAGCATTCATAATGCTTTCCTATGGACGCTTGCGTGCTCTCACTGTGATTTTCACAGTGAGAATCACGCAAGCGCCTCTAGCGGCTGTCAGTGAGACAGCCACTAGAGGAAATAGGGGAAGGCTTAACCCATTCACAAACATAGCAGTTTCTCTGAAACTGCTATGTTTATGAAAAAATGGGTTAACCCTAAAAGGACCTGGCACCCAGACCACTTCATTAAGCTGAAGTGGTCTGGGTGCCTAGAGTGGTCCTTTAACCCCTTAAGGACACATGACATGTGTGACATGTCATGATTCCCTTTTATTCCAGAAGTTTGGTCCTTAAGGGGTTAAGTCTCTATGTGCAGTCAATTACAAACTCATCAGTATGTGAATCATGGAAGAAGATATACCCTCTAACCCAAAGGGATATCAGGCCACCTTATGGAGTCACAGTATATTCAGGTAATTACACTTGATACACTACACACAGTACCACAGGGAAGATTGTGGGAAAATTCCCTTCTGGTTATTGTGCTACATGCCGAAAGCCTCCAGCTACCCTGTTAATACATCAAGTTAAATACTTGAGAGACATTTATTGGCTATGTGGATACATGCAACTCAGATCCAAATTGACAGGCCTATGGTGGGGGTAATGTGCTTTTACTAAAGTTATCATGCCCATACACATAATATCAGACAACCACCAAGGCCCTCTTGACTCACCACACACATACTTTAGAGTAAAAAGAGACACTCCTGTACAGGGCAGTTTCGACCCTCACATATACATAGATGCCAAGGGGGTGCCAAATGATTTTAAAGCCAGGGATGAGGTTGCAGCTGGATTCAAATCCTTGATTCCACTCATCACGGCCTATAAGAATGTAAATTGGATTAATTACATCTACTAAAACCAACAATGTTTTGTCAATTATACCAGAGATGCCCTCCAGGGACTGGCAGAACAATTACAAGCCACCTCCCAAATGTCATTTCAGAATAGGATGGCCATAGACATGATTCTGGCGGGGGAAAGGAGGTGTGTGTGAAATACTCCCAGATACCATGACATGCTGCACTTTTATCCCAGATAACACCGGCCCTAACGGGAAAGTAACTATGGCCATCGAGAAGCTTGAAAGCCTCTCTGAAGAGTTAAAAAGAAACTCAGGGATCACCAATTCTTGGGATAGATGGTTTGGATGGATGAACGGATGGCAGAAAGTACTCTTCCAAGTGGGTATGGCTGTCCTAACTGTAATGATTCTTTTCCTCTTCTTTGTCTGCTGTATAATGCCTTGTGCACAGAAATATTTGCAGAAGACTGTAGATCAAACCATTGACCGCACCACCCCAACATTCCTACACCAAGACATTGATGACGGAACCTGTGACACAACACATGCACCTCTTCAGTCCCACCACATTAAGTACACAATTACTTCTCTCTAGGGAAACTATAGGGACAGCGTCTTGTCTAACGGGTAAAAAGTCTGTTGCGGAGATGTAGTGGACAAGCCGCTACGGGTTCTAGTGCAGTGAAGAGTTCAAGAAAACATGTTTGAGAAGATGAGCAGCAGCCTATTAGGGATATTATTAGGGATAGATAGTAGTTGTTTATATCGTAAATAGTCATTTTTAGGGGGGACTGTTGTGGACAGAATATTAACTCTATTAATTTTCGTAAAATGCCTATTTGCTCTGCATAACTATAATCAATATTATTCATAAGTTACTTAAAATGGCCGCTAGGGAATTTCCCCTGTAGTCAACTAACACCCTTGAATTAACAAGATGGCGCTGGAATCTGGAGGAGAGCTCCATGATGCCAGTGACATCACACCCGGTAGGATGAGCAATTGATGAACCACTTAACACCTAACCAATTGTTTTACCGGACCCATGGAATAAAGATTCCTCAAGTCTTTCATTAACCTGAAACTTGTGTCTGGTGTGAATTACTTTGGGAGCGTGCACGTAAATACTTATTAATTTGGACAGGGGCAGATATGCAAAAATATCAAGCACTTGATTTGATCCACAACAGCTTTTCTGTAAACCCAGCACAAATTTCTTGCAATTTTTCTTCACTTTTGATTAGAAACTAGAAACTGTTTTCCCAGCAACAGGCAATATGGTAATTTTCTCTAATGATTTTTAGGATAGAAAAATCTAAAATAACAACAGATTATTTTTTATATTTGGGTTTCATATAAAGAACATTCTCTAGGCTCATGTACAATTTAGTTCAAACTAGGTACCTTTGTAACCATAGCAGTGAGTTTGATATTCTAATCAAGATTATTGATACTATCAATGTAATCTTCAAACGTGGAAAAGAGCTGCTCCAACACATAAAAAGCATCATCTATGTATCTTCTCCAGATTTTACAAAACCCGAATAAGGGATGATTATACAAAAGGTGTATTTCAATGAAGTTTATATATATATATATATATATTTACAGATAGATCGATTATCAATACTATTAATCAAATCTACCAACTTGTCCAAGAGCTGCTCCAACACATAACAAATATCTGGACAAGGTATGATTATATTTACACACACACATACATGTATATATATATATGTATCTATAATAATTTCAACTCACTACTGGTAAGTCATTGGCAATTTATGGAGAGTATGCCATGGGCTCTCCAGGCTACAGATTTTAAGCTCTCTATGTATATAATATGTGTGTGCTTATATATTATTTAACTAGATGTATATAACAAATTCAAGTAGAGTCCAAGTTGATCACAGGAAAAGCAAATAAAGAAAAAACTCCACAAATGTAACATTTAACAATAATTAACAGCGCATGAACTCATATATTGTATATAATAGCGATTATGCACTACTTAGAAATCTATAAGGGACATAGGTATATATATTATTCATTGCTGTTAATAATATAAAAATATATTTCTGTTTTTGTTGTTCGTACAGTCAATTTGAAGTTTAGATTAGAAGTTATATTTCATGCAAAAAAAGTACCTAATGGCCTTTTCAAACCCTCTGCTTTATCTATGAAAAAAATAAGTAATAACAAAGTTGACATTGCAATACTTAGTAAGGCCTATGCACAAGAGCAGAGTCTGTGATGTCATAAATTACAGCAGAGTACGTCTAGGTAACACACAGTGATGTCATTTTCAAACATTCCGTGAACACTCACAGCACTCAGAGCTACACTTCACCTGGACAGTGGTTATATTAACTGGAAATATATATTTGCTACTCACCTGCAAAGGGATCTTGTGAAAAGGCACCTCTTGAGTACAGGACCGTTGACTTGTACTTTGCTATCCTATAAAACAAGTATAATGAGAATGGTGAGTGATTCTTTTTCTGCTTTATATCTATCTGTCTAGCTATCATTTTCAAATAATTAAAACAAATGAAATTACAAATGTTAAGTTTTTATTAAATAAAAACCTAAAGGAACACTGCTCAATTCTATACCATTTAGGAATTGAATCACTATGTTCATGCAGCCCTAGTCACAACTCCCTGCATGTGACTTACACAACTTTCCTAAACACTTCCTGAAAAGAGCTTTGTAAAGCTTACACTTCCTTTACTACAAATTATGTTTAATTTAGAATTTCGTATCTCCTACTCTGTTAATAGCTTGCTAGACCATGCAGGGGTATCTTGTGTGTGATTAAAGTTTAATTTGAATAGCAGGAGATAAAAACGTTTAAAATAAGTAACATCTAAAAGAAAATTACATGTTTTTTTGCAGGCTTTGTGATTTACAGCCAGGGGAGGTGTAGCTAGGGCTGGATAGACAGAATTAAAAGTGATTTTACTTCAAAATGGTAGAGAATTGAGCAGTAAGACTTCAGAGGCATAATGTATACAGAAAAACTGCTTCATTAATATTAAGTTGTTTTGGTGATTATACTGTTACTTTAAAATATGAGCTTAAACAGCAACACAATAATAAAATGCTTAGATATTAATAACAATAATTAATTATTGATTATAAAGTCCTTACTGATTTCCTTGTGCTATACATAAAGTATTGATATAAACTCCATATAAATACACCATAGGTGATTGTTAAAATAATGGAATCCAACGTTTATTTCTTATGCTGCCGGCAGCCATATATCAATTTTCCCAGAAACCACTGCTTTGACCTTTCAATACCCATACCACTCATTGTTACCCTTTTCTGTTCCTCCAGACACAGTTGATATTTATTTGTGTAATTTTCTCTTCATTTATTCACCAACCCATGCTTCCATAATATGTCCAACTTTACTCTGCATATAAAACCAGCTGCTGCAACAGGATTCTGTTCACACACTTTATTTCAGATACCAGTCCTGTTTTTTACAGCTCCCTTCTTTCCACATTCTATCCCTCTCAATCTACTACCTGCCCAATACATATGGCTACCAACAGGCTATTTCACTGTCAGACTGCCTAAAGTGAGTGGTAGCTAACAAATGGTCAGATTTGTTTGTCTCTAATAGATATTCCAGTTATTGGGTACATTGCTGTGTCCTATGCCATCTTTAATCAATAGAAAAAAAATCAAACTGGAAAGATTGTGACTCGATTGTGACAAAAATCAAGCTGGAAAGATTGTGACTCTCGATAAAATTATATACTCCGTCTAACAGTGTTTTTCCTCTTTAATACAGGTAAAATTCTCAGTCAATAGGAAATTTAAACCGCCACCACCCTCCATTAGCAGTGAATATTTCCATATTTGTGCCAGCTCTTTCCTGCTCATATGTTACACGTGCATTTATGTATGTGTTTCTGTGAACTCAGCAACATGTCGGCTAATGCTGGACTCTTTATTTCTACAAGGGACGGTCAAATCCCGTGTTCATTATACGGCAGTCTTCCTGAGCACAACATACGCACTGTACCTCCTTCTCCTCCTTATTTATGAGCACCTTTATCTAGTGGCCACAGTTTTCTGTGTATTCCAGATAGTCTTAATAGACTTGGCCAAGAGGGGGAAGATGGCAATGGAAGGCATGGAGAAGAAGAATGAGGAAGAGGTGATGGAGGTGACGAAGGTGAAAGAAGAGATGAAATGGAAAGTCTTTTAAAGAAGGAATTGTTGTGGGGAAAAAGACTGCTTGCTTGTAAAGGAAAAAGTTTTTTATTAAAAAAGTTTTATAACTGAATTCTTTATTTTGTTGTTTTTCTGAGGATTCTGCTTTATATTATTAGGGCAAAGCACAGTGAAAACGTAGGAACCGGAAGCAATCATTAGTTTGCAGATTGTAATTTATTGCAAGTCTAGAACCAAAGAGAGCACCAGTAATATTAATTCTTTCATTCCTTAATAATCCCGATCTGCCACCCAGACCATTTTCAGATAGGCGATTTAAGCCCATCAATACATTGTACACAGGGAACCTGACGTTTTGAAATTCTCCAACTTCCTAATGCTGTCTCTCACTTTCCAACCCTCATCATCATTACAACAATGCCTGATTTATTTGCTCTTACAATTCTGATCCTTTCTGTACAGTGACATGTTATAGATTTAATATTGAGAAAAATGGATTTATAAGGGAAAATAAATAACTTAATGGTAGTTACTGGGCCTGGATATTCCACTGTCCAATGGTCCCAGTGTGGTCGCACACTTCAAAAACCACTGGTGTTTGCACCTTTTGGGAAGACAGATTCCGCAGCACAAAGAAATCATCAAACCTATTCTACTGGAGAGGGGGTAGTTCATACAATAAATTGGGAACTTTCTATTTACAAGACATGCACACATCACCTGAGTGGGTAGATACAAGACATATGACCATCAACCCTCTCAAACCCCACATTAAGACTCTTAAAGACATGGTAGCCATAGCTAACCCTACATTTGAAGACACTATGGCAGTAGAGACTGGTTTTTCAGACACTAATCTATGGCTTGAGTGGATGAGATATAATGCTAATTCTCATAATAAAACTAACTGTTATGTTTGTGGTGGACCCAGACCCCATCTAGGTACAGTGCCTCTAAATCTACCTCCTGATGTTGAAACATGTTTCTTAAAGGACCACTCTAGTGCCAGGAAAACATACTTGTTTTCCTGGCAATAGAGTGCCCTGAGGGTGCCCCCACCCTCAGGGACCCCCTCCCGCCCAGCTCTGGAAAGGGGAAAGGGGTAAAAACTTACCTTTTTCCAGCGGTGGGCGGAGAGATCTCCTCCTCCGATCCTCCTCTTCTCCTCCCCGTCGGCTGAATGCGCACGCGCAGCAAGAGCTGCGGGCGCATTCAGCCGGTCACATAGGAAAGCATTCATAATGCTTTCCTATGGACGCTTGCATGCTCTCACTGTGATTTTCACAGTGAGAATCACGCAAGCGCCTCTAGCGGCTGTCAGTGAGACAGCCACTAGAGGAAATAGGGGAAGGCTTAACCCATTCACAAACATAGCAGTTTCTCTGAAACTGCTATGTTTATGAAAAAATGGGTTAACCCTAGAAGGACCTGGCACCCAGACCACTTCATTAAGCTGAAGTGGTCTGGGTGCCTAGAGTGGTCCTTTAAGTCTCTATGTGCAGTCAATTACAAACTCATCAGTATGTGAATCATGGAAGAAGATATACCCTCTAACCCAAAGGGATATCAGGCCACCTTATGGAGTCACAGTATATTCAGGTAATTACACTTGATACACTACACACAGTACTACAGGGAAGTTTGTGGGAAAATTCCCTTCTGGTTATTGTGCTACATACCGAAAGCCTCCAGCTACCCTGTTAATACATCAAGTTAAATACTTGAGAGACATTTATTGGCTATGTGGATACATGCAACTCAGATCCAAATTGACAGGCCTATGGTGGGGGGAATGTGCTTTTACTAAAGTTATCATGCCCATACACATAATATCAGACAACCACCAAGGCCCTCTTGACTCACCACACACATACTTTAGAGTAAAAAGAGACACTCCTGTACAGGGCAGTTTCGACCCTCACATATACATAGATGCCAAGGGGGGTGCCAAATGATTTTAAAGCCAGGGATGAGGTTGCAGCTGGATTCAAATCCTTGATTCCACTCATCACGGCCTATAAGAATGTAAATTGGATTAATTACATCTACTAAAACCAACAATGTTTTGTCAATTATACCAGAGATGCCCTCCAGGGACTGGCAGAACAATTACAAGCCACCTCCCAAATGTCATTTCAGAATAGGATGGCCATAGACATGATTCTGGCGGGGGAAAGGAGGTGTGTGTGAAATACTCCCAGATACCATGACATGCTGCACTTTTATACCAGATAACACAGGCCCTAACGGGAAAGTAACTATGGCCATCGAGAAGCTTGAAAGCCTCTCTGAAGAGTTAAAAAGAAACTCAGGGATCACCAATTCCTGGGATAGATGGTTTGGATGGATAAACGGATGGCAGAAAGTACTCTTCCAAGTGGGTATGGCTGTCCTAACTGTAATGATTCTTTTCCTCTTCTTTGTCTGCTGTATAATGCCTTGTGCACAGAAATATTTGCAGAAGACTGTAGATCAAACCATTGACCGCACCACCCCAACATTCCTACACCAAGACATTGATGACGGAACCTGTGACACAACACATGCACCTCTTCAGTCCCACCACATTAAGTATACAATTACTTCTCTCTAGGGAAACTATAGGGACAGCGTCTTGTCTAACGGGTAAAAAGTCTGTTGCGGAGATGTAGTGGACAAGCCGCTACGGGTTCTAGTGCAGTGAAGAGTTCAAGAAAACATGTTTGAGAAGATGAGCAGCAGCCTATTAGGGATATTATTAGGGATAGATAGTAGTTGTTTATATCGTAAATAGTAATTTTTAGGGGGGACTGTTGTGGACAGAATATTAACTCTATTAATTTTCGTAAAATGCCTATTTGCTCTGCATAACTATAATCAATATTATTCATAAGTTACTTAAAATGGCCGCTAGGGAATTTCCCCTGTAGTCAACTAACACCCTTAAATTAACAAGATGGCGCTGGAATCTGGAGGAGAGCTCCATGATGCCAGTGACATCACACCCGGTAGGATGAGCAATTGATGAACCACTTAACAACTAACCAATTGCTTTACCGGACCCTCGGAATAAAGATTCCTCAAGTCTTTCATTAACCTGAAACTTGTGTCTGGTGTGAATTACTTTGGGAGCGTGCACGTAAATACTTATTAATTTGTACAGGGGCAGATATGCAAAAATATCAAGCACTTGATTTGATCCACAACAGCTTTTCTGTAAACCCAGCACAAATTTCTTGCAATTTTTCTTCACTTTTGATTAGAAACTAGAAACTGTTTTCCCAGCAACAGGCAATATGGTAATTTTCTCTAATGATTTTTAGGATAGAAAAATCTAAAATAACAACAGATTATTTTTTATATTTGGGTTTCATATAAAGAACATTCTCTAGGCTCATGTACAATTTAGTTCAAACTAGGTACCTTTGTAACCATAGCAGTGAGTTTGATATTCTAATCAAGATTATTGATACTATCAATGTAATCTTCAAACGTGGAAAAGAGCTGCTCCAACACATAAAAAGCATCATCTATGTATCTTCTCCAGATTTTACAAAACCCGAATAAGGGATGATTATACAAAAGGTGTATCTCAATGAAGTTTATATATATATATAAATTTACAGATAGATCGATTATTAATACTATTAATCAAATCTACCAACTTGTCCAAGAGCTGCTCCAACACATAACAAATATCTGGACAAGGTATGATTATATTTACACACACACATACATGTATATATATATGTATCTGTTACGGACCGTTTCAGCATAAAAGGGGAAAAATCGGTTTAGGCGATAATCCCCTTTTCCCAAAAAGGCACAGCTACTGTAAAAGCACCAAAACTCACGAATTTGGATATAAATGAATGCACCAAACTCCCGAACTGCATACCAGGGAATAAGATAGCACTCTAAGCTGGAACCTCACAAATAGCTGCTAGCAGATGAATAGGAAAAGCAGACATCAGCTTACACTCCTAGCAGTCAAACTCCAACAGCATACAGTGAATCCCCCCAAGAACGAGACAAGGCTCCGTGTTGAAGGTCAAGCAGTGGTCTGTTTATTCAGGGCTACCTGCCCCTGTATTTATGCAGGTCTCCCACCTGGTGGACACTCCCCTAGGGGACCAGATGGAAGACTGAAACAGCAGACAGACATGTATCAGATTAGTACACACAGCCACAATACTTTCCCACAATGTATTGTGGTTTCCTCCTCTCTGTCCTGGAGATAATTAATGAAGTAATTCAATTATCTCCTAGGACAAAGGCCAGACTCCATTATGCACATGGTGACACAGAAACAGACTATCACTTTAAAATACATACAGACACATTTTATACACAAAACATAGACATGTAACATATCCCCAGATAGTTCAGGTCTGGGTGCACATTATTAGGTGAATGGCACCCAGATCACACAAATACATTTTAATTGCAATGGAGCCAAAGTCTTTAATTATACGAACAGGCTCCATGGCAGGCTATCTGGGTTACTACAGTTCACATAAAACATAAACTACCGAATTTCCCTGCATTCACCAAATCCATACGAATGAGAACCAGGGGCTGGAGGTTCAGCGGTGCCTGCACGGAAAAGTGTACGATTTTGGTGCATGAAAGCCGGGCAGAAAAGTGCTGGCTGCCCGGGGAGCTCCAGAACAGCGCCACCTAGCGGCCGCTAAGTGTAACAGCGGCCACACAGTTAACAGGCAATTAACCGCAGCTTCAGGGAGGTAAATTGGCAGCACACTCCAGCTTCTGGGTGGCCAATTAACAACGCCGGCCGGCTTCCCACGGCTCTGGGGAGGTTGGTGAATGGCTGTTTGTTCGGTAGATTAAATCTACCGAACTGCTGTGCAGAAAGGGAGAAATAAATCCTTCTGCACAGTAAAATTAACCCTTTAGCTGCTGGTCCATAGTCCAGAGGCAGCAGGCGGGCAACCAGGCTCCTCCAATACAATGTGGCGAGATTGGTTTCGTCACAGTATCTATAATAATTTCAACTCACTACTGGTAAGTCATTGGCAATTTATGGAGAGTATGCCATGGGCTCTCCAGGCTATAGATTTTAAGCTCTCTATGTATATAATATGTGTGTGCTTATATAGTATTTAACTAGATGTATATAACAAATTCAAGTAGAGTCCAAGTTGATCACAGGAAAAGCAAATAAAGAAAAAACTCCACAAATGTAACATTTAACAATAATTAACAGCGCATGAACTCATATATTGTATATAATAGCGATTATGCACTACTTAGAAATCTATAAGGGACATAGGTATATATATTATTCATTGCTGTTAATAATATAAAAATATATTTCTGTTTTTGTTGTTCGTACAGTCAATTTGAAGTTTAGATTAGAAGTTATATTTCATGCAAAAAAAGTACCTAATGGCCTTTTCAAACCCTCTGCTTTATCTATGAAAAAAATAAGTAATAACAAAGTTGACATTGCAATACTTAGTAAGGCCTATGCACAAGAGCAGAGTCTGTGATGTCATAAATTACAGCAGAGTACGTCTAGGTAACACACAGTGATGTCATTTTCAAACATTCCGTGAACACTCACAGCACTCAGAGCTACACTTCACCTGGACAGTGGTTATATTAACTGGAAATATATATTTGCTACTCACCTGCAAAGGGATCTTGTGAAAAGGCACCTCTTGAGTACAGGACCGTTGACTTGTACTTTGCTATCCTATAAAACAAGTATAATGAGAATGGTGAGTGATTCTTTTTCTGCTTTATATCTATCTGTCTAGCTATCATTTTCAAATAATTAAAACAAATGAAATTACAAATGTTAAGTTTTTATTAAATAAAAACCTAAAGGAACACTGCTCAATTCTATACCATTTAGGAATTGAATCACTATGTTCATGCAGCCCTAGTCACAACTCCCTGCATGTGACTTACACAACTTTCCTAAACACTTCCTGAAAAGAGCTTTGTAAAGCTTACACTTCCTTTACTACAAATTATGTTTAATTTAGAATTTCGTATCTCCTACTCTGTTAATAGCTTGCTAGACCATGCAGGGGTATCTTGTGTGTGATTAAAGTTTAATTTGAATAGCAGGAGATAAAAACGTTTAAAATAAGTAACATCTAAAAGAAAATTACATGTTTTTTTGCAGGCTTTGTGATTTACAGCCAGGGGAGGTGTAGCTAGGGCTGGATAGACAGAATTAAAAGTGATTTTACTTCAAAATGGTAGAGAATTGAGCAGTAAGACTTCAGAGGCATAATGTATACAGAAAAACTGCTTCATTAATATTAAGTTGTTTTGGTGATTATACTGTTACTTTAAAATATGAGCTTAAACAGCAACACAATAATAAAATGCTTAGATATTAATAACAATAATTAATTATTGATTATAAAGTCCTTACTGATTTCCTTGTGCTATACATAAAGTATTGATATAAACTCCATATAAATACACCATAGGTGATTGTTAAAATAATGGAATCCAACGTTTATTTCTTATGCTGCCGGCAGCCATATATCAATTTTCCCAGAAACCACTGCTTTGACCTTTCAATACCCATACCACTCATTGTTACCCTTTTCTGTTCCTCCAGACACAGTTGATATTTATTTGTGTAATTTTCTCTTCATTTATTCACCAACCCATGCTTCCATAATATGTCCAACTTTACTCTGCATATAAAACCAGCTGCTGCAACAGGATTCTGTTCACACACTTTATTTCAGATACCAGTCCTGTTTTTTACAGCTCCCTTCTTTCCACATTCTATCCCTCTCAATCTACTACCTGCCCAATACATATGGCTACCAACAGGCTATTTCACTGTCAGACTGCCTAAAGTGAGTGGTAGCTAACAAATGGTCAGATTTGTTTGTCTCTAATAGATATTCCAGTTATTGGGTACATTGCTGTGTCCTATGCCATCTTTAATCAATAGAAAAAAAATCAAACTGGAAAGATTGTGACTCGATTGTGACAAAAATCAAGCTGGAAAGATTGTGACTCTCGATAAAATTATATACTCCGTCTAACAGTGTTTTTCCTCTTTAATACAGGTAAAATTCTCAGTCAATAGGAAATTTAAACCGCCACCACCCTCCATTAGCAGTGAATATTTCCATATTTGTGCCAGCTCTTTCCTGCTCATATGTTACACGTGCATTTATGTATGTGTTTCTGTGAACTCAGCAACATGTCGGCTAATGCTGGACTCTTTATTTCTACAAGGGACGGTCAAATCCCGTGTTCATTATACGGCAGTCTTCCTGAGCACAACATACGCACTGTACCTCCTTCTCCTCCTTATTTATGAGCACCTTTATCTAGTGGCCACAGTTTTCTGTGTATTCCAGATAGTCTTAATAGACTTGGCCAAGAGGGGGAAGATGGCAATGGAAGGCATGGAGAAGAAGAATGAGGAAGAGGTGATGGAGGTGACGAAGGTGAAAGAAGAGATGAAATGGAAAGTCTTTTAAAGAAGGAATTGTTGTGGGGAAAAAGACTGCTTGCTTGTAAAGGAAAAAGTTTTTTATTAAAAAAGTTTTATAACTGAATTCTTTATTTTGTTGTTTTTCTGAGGATTCTGCTTTATATTATTAGGGCAAAGCACAGTGAAAACGTAGGAACCGGAAGCAATCATTAGTTTGCAGATTGTAATTTATTGCAAGTCTAGAACCAAAGAGAGCACCAGTAATATTAATTCTTTCATTCCTTAATAATCCCGATCTGCCACCCAGACCATTTTCAGATAGGCGATTTAAGCCCATCAATACATTGTACACAGGGAACCTGACGTTTTGAAATTCTCCAACTTCCTAATGCTGTCTCTCACTTTCCAACCCTCATCATCATTACAACAATGCCTGATTTATTTGCTCTTACAATTCTGATCCTTTCTGTGCAGTGACATGTTATAGATTTAATATTGAGAAAAATGGATTTATAAGGGAAAATAAATAACTTAATGGTAGTTACTGGGCCTGGATATTCCACTGTCCAATGGTCCCAGTGTGGTCGCACACTTCAAAAACCACTGGTGTTTGCACCTTTTGGGAAGACAGATTCCGCAGCACAAAGAAATCATCAAACCTATTCTACTGGAGAGGGGGTAGTTCATACAATAAATTGGGAACTTTCTATTTACAAGACATGCACACATCACCTGAGTGGGTAGATACAAGACATATGACCATCAACCCTCTCAAACCCCACATTAAGACTCTTAAAGACATGGTAGCCATAGCTAACCCTACATTTGAAGACACTATGGCAGTAGAGACTGGTTTTTCAGACACTAATCTATGGCTTGAGTGGATGAGATATAATGCTAATTCTCATAATAAAACTAACTGTTATGTTTGTGGTGGAGCCAGACCCCATCTAGGTACAGTGCCTCTAAATCTACCTCCTGATGTTGAAACATGTTTCTTAAAGGACCACTCTAGTGCCAGGAAAACATACTTGTTTTCCTGGCAATAGAGTGCCCTGAGGGTGCCCCCACCCTCAGGGACCCCCTCCCGCCCAGCTCTGGAAAGGGGAAAGGGGTAAAAACTTACCTTTTTCCAGCGGTGGGCGGAGAGATCTCCTCCTCCGATCCTCCTCTTCTCCTCCCCGTCGGCTGAATGCGCACGCGCAGCAAGAGCTGCGGGCGCATTCAGCCGGTCACATAGGAAAGCATTCATAATGCTTTCCTATGGACGCTTGCATGCTCTCACTGTGATTTTCACAGTGAGAATCACGCAAGCGCCTCTAGCGGCTGTCAGTGAGACAGCCACTAGAGGAAATAGGGGAAGGCTTAACCCATTCACAAACATAGCAGTTTCTCTGAAACTGCTATGTTTATGAAAAAATGGGTTAACCCTAGAAGGACCTGGCACCCAGACCACTTCATTAAGCTGAAGTGGTCTGGGTGCCTAGAGTGGTCCTTTAAGTCTCTATGTGCAGTCAATTACAAACTCATCAGTATGTGAATCATGGAAGAAGATATACCCTCTAACCCAAAGGGATATCAGGCCACCTTATGGAGTCACAGTATATTCAGGTAATTACACTTGATACACTACACACAGTACTACAGGGAAGTTTGTGGGAAAATTCCCTTCTGGTTATTGTGCTACATACCGAAAGCCTCCAGCTACCCTGTTAATACATCAAGTTAAATACTTGAGAGACATTTATTGGCTATGTGGATACATGCAACTCAGATCCAAATTGACAGGCCTATGGTGGGGGGAATGTGCTTTTACTAAAGTTATCATGCCCATACACATAATATCAGACAACCACCAAGGCCCTCTTGACTCACCACACACATACTTTAGAGTAAAAAGAGACACTCCTGTACAGGGCAGTTTCGACCCTCACATATACATAGATGCCAAGGGGGGTGCCAAATGATTTTAAAGCCAGGGATGAGGTTGCAGCTGGATTCAAATCCTTGATTCCACTCATCACGGCCTATAAGAATGTAAATTGGATTAATTACATCTACTAAAACCAACAATGTTTTGTCAATTATACCAGAGATGCCCTCCAGGGACTGGCAGAACAATTACAAGCCACCTCCCAAATGTCATTTCAGAATAGGATGGCCATAGACATGATTCTGGCGGGGGAAAGGAGGTGTGTGTGAAATACTCCCAGATACCATGACATGCTGCACTTTTATACCAGATAACACAGGCCCTAACGGGAAAGTAACTATGGCCATCGAGAAGCTTGAAAGCCTCTCTGAAGAGTTAAAAAGAAACTCAGGGATCACCAATTCCTGGGATAGATGGTTTGGATGGATAAACGGATGGCAGAAAGTACTCTTCCAAGTGGGTATGGCTGTCCTAACTGTAATGATTCTTTTCCTCTTCTTTGTCTGCTGTATAATGCCTTGTGCACAGAAATATTTGCAGAAGACTGTAGATCAAACCATTGACCGCACCACCCCAACATTCCTACACCAAGACATTGATGACGGAACCTGTGACACAACACATGCACCTCTTCAGTCCCACCACATTAAGTATACAATTACTTCTCTCTAGGGAAACTATAGGGACAGCGTCTTGTCTAACGGGTAAAAAGTCTGTTGCGGAGATGTAGTGGACAAGCCGCTACGGGTTCTAGTGCAGTGAAGAGTTCAAGAAAACATGTTTGAGAAGATGAGCAGCAGCCTATTAGGGATATTATTAGGGATAGATAGTAGTTGTTTATATCGTAAATAGTAATTTTTAGGGGGGACTGTTGTGGACAGAATATTAACTCTATTAATTTTCGTAAAATGCCTATTTGCTCTGCATAACTATAATCAATATTATTCATAAGTTACTTAAAATGGCCGCTAGGGAATTTCCCCTGTAGTCAACTAACACCCTTAAATTAACAAGATGGCGCTGGAATCTGGAGGAGAGCTCCATGATGCCAGTGACATCACACCCGGTAGGATGAGCAATTGATGAACCACTTAACAACTAACCAATTGCTTTACCGGACCCTCGGAATAAAGATTCCTCAAGTCTTTCATTAACCTGAAACTTGTGTCTGGTGTGAATTACTTTGGGAGCGTGCACGTAAATACTTATTAATTTGTACAGGGGCAGATATGCAAAAATATCAAGCACTTGATTTGATCCACAACAGCTTTTCTGTAAACCCAGCACAAATTTCTTGCAATTTTTCTTCACTTTTGATTAGAAACTAGAAACTGTTTTCCCAGCAACAGGCAATATGGTAATTTTCTCTAATGATTTTTAGGATAGAAAAATCTAAAATAACAACAGATTATTTTTTATATTTGGGTTTCATATAAAGAACATTCTCTAGGCTCATGTACAATTTAGTTCAAACTAGGTACCTTTGTAACCATAGCAGTGAGTTTGATATTCTAATCAAGATTATTGATACTATCAATGTAATCTTCAAACGTGGAAAAGAGCTGCTCCAACACATAAAAAGCATCATCTATGTATCTTCTCCAGATTTTACAAAACCCGAATAAGGGATGATTATACAAAAGGTGTATCTCAATGAAGTTTATATATATATATAAATTTACAGATAGATCGATTATTAATACTATTAATCAAATCTACCAACTTGTCCAAGAGCTGCTCCAACACATAACAAATATCTGGACAAGGTATGATTATATTTACACACACACATACATGTATATATATATGTATCTGTTACGGACCGTTTCAGCATAAAAGGGGAAAAATCGGTTTAGGCGATAATCCCCTTTTCCCAAAAAGGCACAGCTACTGTAAAAGCACCAAAACTCACGAATTTGGATATAAATGAATGCACCAAACTCCCGAACTGCATACCAGGGAATAAGATAGCACTCTAAGCTGGAACCTCACAAATAGCTGCTAGCAGATGAATAGGAAAAGCAGACATCAGCTTACACTCCTAGCAGTCAAACTCCAACAGCATACAGTGAATCCCCCCAAGAACGAGACAAGGCTCCGTGTTGAAGGTCAAGCAGTGGTCTGTTTATTCAGGGCTACCTGCCCCTGTATTTATGCAGGTCTCCCACCTGGTGGACACTCCCCTAGGGGACCAGATGGAAGACTGAAACAGCAGACAGACATGTATCAGATTAGTACACACAGCCACAATACTTTCCCACAATGTATCTTGGTTTCCTCCTCTCTGTCCTGGAGATAATTAATGAAGTAATTCAATTATCTCCTAGGACAAAGGCCAGACTCCATTATGCACATGGTGACACAGAAACAGACTATCACTTTAAAATACATACAGACACATTTTATACACAAAACATAGACATGTAACATATCCCCAGATAGTTCAGGTCTGGGTGCACATTATTAGGTGAATGGCACCCAGATCACACAAATACATTTTAATTGCAATGGAGCCAAAGTCTTTAATTATACGAACAGGCTCCATGGCAGGCTATCTGGGTTACTACAGTTCACATAAAACATAAACTACCGAATTTCCCTGCATTCACCAAATCCATACGAATGAGAACCAGGGGCTGGAGGTTCAGCGGTGCCTGCACGGAAAAGTGTACGATTTTGGTGCATGAAAGCCGGGCAGAAAAGTGCTGGCTGCCCGGGGAGCTCCAGAACAGCGCCACCTAGCGGCCGCTAAGTGTAACAGCGGCCACACAGTTAACAGGCAATTAACCGCAGCTTCAGGGAGGTAAATTGGCAGCACACTCCAGCTTCTGGGTGGCCAATTAACAACGCCGGCCGGCTTCCCACGGCTCTGGGGAGGTTGGTGAATGGCTGTTTGTTCGGTAGATTAAATCTACCGAACTGCTGTGCAGAAAGGGAGAAATAAATCCTTCTGCACAGTAAAATTAACCCTTTAGCTGCTGGTCCATAGTCCAGAGGCAGCAGGCGGGCAACCAGGCTCCTCCAATACAATGTGGCGAGATTGGTTTCGTCACAGTATCTATAATAATTTCAACTCACTACTGGTAAGTCATTGGCAATTTATGGAGAGTATGCCATGGGCTCTCCAGGCTATAGATTTTAAGCTCTCTATGTATATAATATGTGTGTGCTTATATAGTATTTAACTAGATGTATATAACAAATTCAAGTAGAGTCCAAGTTGATCACAGGAAAAGCAAATAAAGAAAAAACTCCACAAATGTAACATTTAACAATAATTAACAGCGCATGAACTCATATATTGTATATAATAGCGATTATGCACTACTTAGAAATCTATAAGGGACATAGGTATATATATTATTCAATGCTGTTAATAATATAACAATATATTTCTGTTTTTGTTGTTCGTACAGTCAATTTGAAGTTTAGATTAGAAGTTATATTTCATGCAAAAAAAGTACCTAATGGCCTTTTCAAACCCTCTGCTTTATCTATGAAAAAAATAAGTAATAACAAAGTTGACATTGCAATACTTAGTAAGGCCTATGCACAAGAGCAGAGTCTGTGATGTCATAAATTACAGCAGAGTACGTCTAGGTAACACACAGTGATGTCATTTTCAAACATTCCGTGAACACTCACAGCACTCAGAGCTACACTTCACCTGGACAGTGGTTATATTAACTGGAAATATATATTTCCTACTCACCTGCAAAGGGATCTTGTGAAAAGGCACCTCTTGAGTACAGGACCGTTGACTTGTACTTTGCTATCCTATAAAACAAGTATAATGAGAATGGTGAGTGATTCTTTTTCTGCTTTATATCTATCTGTCTAGCTATCATTTTCAAATAATTAAAACAAATGAAATTACAAATTTTAAGTTTTTATTTTGTTACTTTTTTGCATTAAATAAAAACCTAAAGGAACACTGCTCAATTCTATACCATTTAGGAATTGAATCACTATGTTCATGCAGCCCTAGTCACAACTCCCTGCATGTGATTTACACAACTTTCCTAAACACTTCCTGAAAAGAGCTTTGTAAAGCTTACACTTCCTTTACTACAAATTATGTTTAATTTAGAATTTCGTATCTCCTACTCTGTTAATAGCTTGCTAGACCATGCAGGGGTATCTTGTGTGTGATTAAAGTTTCATTTGAATAGCAGGAGATAAAAACGTTTAAAATAAGTAACATCTAAAAGAAAATTACATGTTTTTTTGCAGGCTTTGTGATTTACAGCCAGGGGAGGTGTAGCTAGGGCTGGATAGACAGAATTAAAAGTGATTTTACTTCAAAATGGTAGAGAATTGAGCAGTAAGACTTCAGAGGCATAATGTATACAGAAAAACTGCTTCATTAATATAAAGTTGTTTTGGTGATTATACTGTTACTTTAAAATATGAGCTTAAACAGCAACACAATAATAAAATGCTTAGATATTAATAACAATAATTAATTATTGATTATAAAGTCCTTACTGATTTCCTTGTGCTATACATAAAGTATTGATATAAACTCCATATAAATACACCATAGGTGATTGTTAAAATAATGGAATCCAACGTTTATTTCTTATGCTGCCGGCAGCCATATATCAATTTTCCCAGAAACCACTGCTTTGACCTTTCAATACCCATACCACTCATTGTTACCCTTTTCTGTTCCTCCAGACACAGTTGATATTTATTTGTGTAATTTTCTCTTCATTTATTCACCAACCCATGCTTCCATAATATGTCCAACTTTACTCTGCATATAAAACCAGCTGCTGCAACAGGATTCTGTTCACACACTTTATTTCAGATACCAGTCCTGTTTTTTACAGCTCCCTTCTTTCCACATTCTATCCCTCTCAATCTACTACCTGCCCAATACATATGGCTACCAACAGGCTATTTCACTGTCAGACTGCCTAAAGTGAGTGGTAGCTAACAATTGGTCAGATTTGTTTGTCTCTAATAGATATTCCAGTTATTGGGTACATTGCTGTGTCCTATGCCATCTTTAATCAATAGAAAAAAAATCAAACTGGAAAGATTGTGACTCGATTGTGACAAAAATCAAACTGGAAAGATTGTGACTCTCGATACAATTATATACTCCGTCTAACAGTGTTTTTCCTCTTTAATACAGGTAAAATTCTCAGTGAATAGGAAACTTAAACCGCCACCACCCTCCATTAGCAGTGAATATTTCCATATTTGTGCCAGCTCTTTCCTGCTCATATGTTACACGTGCATTTATGTATGTGTTTCTGTGAACTCAGCAACATGTCGGCTAATGCTGGACTCTTTATTTCTACAAGGGACGGTCAAATCCCGTGTTCATTATACGGCAGTCTTCCTGAGCACAACATACGCACTGTACCTCCTTCTCCTCCTTATTTATGAGCACCTTTATCTAGTGGCCACAGTTTTCTGTGTATTACAGATAGTCTTAATAGACTTGGCCAAGAGGGGGAAGATGGCAATGGAAGGCATGGAGAAGAAGAATGAGGAAGAGGTGATGGAGGTGACGAAGGTGAAAGAAGAGATGAAATGGAAAGTCTTTTAAAGAAAGAATTGTTGTGGGGAAAAAGACTGCTTGCTTGTAAAGGAAAAAGTTTTTTATTAAAAAAGTTTTATAACTGAATTCTTTATTTTGTTGTTTTTCTGAGGATTCTGCTTTATATTATTAGGGCAAAGCACAGTGAAAACGTAGGAACCGGAAGCAATCATTAGTTTGCAGATTGTAATTTATTGCAAGTCTAGAACCAAAGAGAGCACCAGTAATATTAATTCTTTCATTCCTTAATAATCCCGATCTGCCACCCAGACCATTTTCAGATAGGCGATTTAAGCCCATCAATACATTGTACACAGGGAACCTGACGTTTTGAAATTCTCCAACTTCCTAATGCTGTCTCTCACTTTCCAACCCTCATCATCATTACAACAATGCCTGATTTATTTGCTCTTACAATTCTGATCCTTTCTGTGCAGTGACATGTTATAGATTTAATGCTTGAGAAGAATGGATTTATAAGGGAAAATAAATAACTTAATGGTAGTTACTGGGCCTGGATATTCCACTGTCCAATGGTCCCAGTGTGGTCGCACACTTCAAAAACCACTGTTGTTTGCACCTTTTGGGAAGACAGATTCCGCAGCACAAAGAAATCATCAAACCTATTCTATATCTCATTGTTTGATCAAATGCTGAAATTGGTGATTGTGCTGTTCTTCTTAGCTGAGCTCTGCTCTTAAAGGGACAGCTCATTAAAATGGATAAGGTGGCTGGTGTCTCTTGGCTCTGTTCAACAGGCAGGGATAAACTCTGCCTTAATTATACCAGTCCACATCAACAATGGGCGGAAATGATATGCAGAGACTACTCAGCCCACGCTCTGAGCCTATCTTCCCATAGCACTGTTTAGCGTGAGGTACACTCCAAGAGGGAAATTTAGCTTGTCCCCCTACGAGATTCTATTTGGTTCAGCTCCCAGGCTAGGCTGTTACTTTCCTCAGCAGCTCCAAATTCAGTCAGATGCAATGGTAAATTACATAACTGCTCTCTCTCATGCCTTGACCAAAATCCATGCGCAAGTGTTTTCTTCTATTCCAGATCCAGTGTCTGATACAATCACCCATAAGTTACTCCCTGGTGATTGGGTTCTGGTTAAGAAATTCCTGAGAAAGCACACACTTGAGCCAAGATTTCATGGTTTATTCCAAGTCCTTCTAACTACATCTACCTCAGTAAAACTAGCTGGGAAGGACACTTGGATACACGCTTCGCACTGCAAGAAAGTTCCAGCTCCAGAGGAAGCTTTACTGTGATATTGTCTCTTGTACTTTTCCACAATCCCAACATTCGACTATATACAAAGACATACCTAATAAAAAGGACCCACACATTTGTGTGACTGGTGACCATTGGGGACATCACTGTAGTTCCTGGAAAGCAGCGGGTTGGAACACGGGCCTACCATGGGGTTACAGACCACAAAGTGCCTTAGATAGAGTGGACAGGAATGGGAAATCCTTGTTACACAGAATGACTTTGTCCAAACCAACTGGGTCTACTCCAATGAAACTTACCTTAAACATAGAACACCCTAGTCCAGGAGACACTGGAGAGTATATAATGGGAATGTACTGGAGAGGGGGTAGTTCATACAATAAATTGGGAACTTTCTATTTACAAGACATGCACACATCACCTGAGTGGGTAGATACAAGACATATGACCATCAACCCTCTCAAACCCCACATTAAGACTCTTAAAGACATGGTAGCCATAGCTAACCCTACATTTGAAGACACTATGGCAGTAGAGACTGGTTTTTCAGACACTAATCTATGGCTTGAGTGGATGAGATATAATGCTAATTCTCATAATAAAACTAACTGTTATGTTTGTGGTGGAGCCAGACCCCATCTAGGTCCAGTGCCTCTAAATCTACCTCCTGATGTTGAAACATGTTTCTTAAAGGACCACTCTAGTGCCAGGAAAACATACTCGTTTTCCTGGCAATAGAGTGCCCTGAGGGTGCCCCCACCCTCAGGGACCCCCTCCCGCCCAGCTCTGGAAAGGGGAAAGGGGTAAAAACTTACCTTTTTCCAGCGGTGGGCGGAGAGATCTCCTCCTCCGATCCTCCTCTTCTCCTCCCCGTCGGCTGAATGCGCACGCACGGCAAGAGCTGCGCGCGCATTCAGCCGGTCACATAGGAAAGCATTCATAATGCTTTCCTATGGACGCTTGCATGCTCTCACTGTGATTTTCACAGTGAGAATCACGCAAGCGCCTCTAGCGGCTGTCAGTGAGACAGCCACTAGAGGAAATAGGGGAAGGCTTAACCCATTCACAAACATAGCAGTTTCTCTGAAACTGCTATGTTTATGAAAAAATGGGTTAACCCTAGAAGGACCTGGCACCCAGACCACTTCATTAAGCTGAAGTGGTCTGGGTGCCTAGAGTGGTCCTTTAAGTCTCTATGTGCAGTCAATTACAAACTCATCAGTATGTGAATCATGGAAGAAGATATACCCTCTAACCCAAAGGGATATCAGGCCACCTTATGGAGTCACAGTATATTCAGGTAATTACACTTGATACACTACACACAGTACTACAGGGAAGTTTGTGGGAAAATTCCCTTCTGGTTATTGTGCTACATACCGAAAGCCTCCAGCTACCCTGTTAATACATCAAGTTAAATACTTGAGAGACATTTATTGGCTATGTGGATACATGCAACTCAGATCCAAATTGACAGGCCTATGGTGGGGGGAATGTGCTTTTACTAAAGTTATCATGCCCATACACATAATATCAGACAACCACCAAGGCCCTCTTGACTCACCACACACATACTTTAGAGTAAAAAGAGACACTCCTGTACAGGGCAGTTTCGACCCTCACATATACATAGATGCCAAGGGGGGTGCCAAATGATTTTAAAGCCAGGGATGAGGTTGCAGCTGGATTCAAATCCTTGATTCCACTCATCACGGCCTATAAGAATGTAAATTGGATTAATTACATCTACTAAAACCAACAATGTTTTGTCAATTATACCAGAGATCCCCTCCAGGGACTGGCAGAACAATTACAAGCCACCTCCCAAATGTCATTTCAGAATAGGATGGCCATAGACATGATTCTGGCGGGGGAAAGGAGGTGTGTGTGAAATACTCCCAGATACCATGACATGCTGCACTTTTATACCAGATAACACAGGCCCTAACGGGAAAGTAACTATGGCCATCGAGAAGCTTGAAAGCCTCTCTGAAGCAGGGCCGGACTGGCCCACCGGGATACCGGGAAATTTCCCGGTGGGCCGCGGCACCTGGGGGCTGCAGAGGTATGTGCCACCGGGTGGCCGGTCCGGTGGCACACTCAGAGGGGGCCGGCCGCTTTCCACGTTGGTGCCGCCGGGCCGGGTGGCAGCCTCGCCGGTCCGGCGGCACTTCTAATGCTGAGGACGGAAGGAGGAGGAGGAGGAGGAGGGAGGAGCATGCTCCCTCGCGGTTCCTGTGCTGTGAATTGTGGGAACCGCGAGGGAGCATGGTACAGAGACATGCTCCTCCCTCCTCCTCCTCCTCCTTTCGTCCTCAGCATTGGAAGTGCCCGGCGGCACCAGCGTGGAAAGCGGCCGGCCCCCTCTGACTCCTCTCAGGTAAATGGAGGAGAGGAGGGGATGGGGGATAATATAGAGACAAAAGGGGGGGGGGATAATATAGAGACAAAAGGGGGGGGGGATAATATAGAGACAAAAGGGGGGGGGGATAATATAGAGACAAAAGGGGGGGGGATAATATAGAGACAAAAGGGGGGGGGGATAATATAGAGACAAAAGGGGGGGGGATAATATAGAGACAAAAGGGGGGGGATAATATAGAGACAAAAGGGGGGGGGATAATATAGAGACAAAAGGGGGGGGGATAATATAGAGACAAAAGGGGGGGATAATATAGAGACAAGGGGGGGGATAATATAGAGACAAAAGGGGGGGATAATATAGAGACAAAAGGGGGGGGGATAATATAGAGACAAAAGGGGGGGGGATAATATAGAGACAAAAGGGGGGGATAATATAGAGACAAAAGGGGGGGATAATATAGAGACAAAAGGGGGGGGGATAATATAGAGACAAAAGGGGGGGATAATATAGAGACAAAAGGGGGGGGATAATATAGAGACAAAGGGGGGGGATAATATAGAGACAAAAGGGGGGGGGATAATATAGAGACAAAAGGGGGGGGATAATATAGAGACAAAAGGGGGGGGGGATAATATAGAGACAAAAGGGGGGGGATAATATAGAGACAAAAGGGGGGGATAATATAGAGACAAAAGGGGGGGATAATATAGAGACAAAAGGGGGGGATAATATAGAGACAAAAGGGGGGGATAATATAGAGACAAAAAAGGGGGGAATATAGAGACACAAAAGGGGGGGATAATATAGAGACAAAAGGGGGGGATAATATAGAGACAAAAAAGGGGGGAATATAGAGACACAAAAGGGGGGGGATAATATAGAGACAAAAGGGGGGATAATATAGAGACAAAAAAGGGGGGATAATATAAAGACAAAACAGGGGGGATAATATAGAGACAAAAAAGGGGGGAATATAGAGACACAAAAGGGGGGGATAATATAGAGACAAAAAAGGGGGGATAATATAGAGACAAAAAAGGGGGGATAATATAAAGACAAAACAGGGGGGATAATATAGAGACAAAAAAGGGGGGGGATAATATAGAGACAAAAAAGGGGGTATAATATAGAGACAAAAAAGGGGGGCATAATATAGACACACAAAAGGGGGGATAATATAGAGACACAAAAGTGGGGACTATAGAGACACAAAAGGGGGGATAATATAGAGACACAAAAGGGGGGATAATATAGAGACACAAAAGGGGGGATAATATAGAGACACAAAAGGGGGGAATATAGAGACACAAAAAGGGGGGGAATATAGAGACAAAAAAGGGGGGGATATTATAGAAACAAAAAAGGGGGGATATAGAGACACAAAGGGGGGGGATAATATAGAGACAAAAAAGGGGGGATAATATAGAGACAAAAAAGGGGGGATAATATAGAGACACAAAGGGGGGGATAATATAGAGACACAAAAGGGGGGGAATATAGAGACAAAAAAGGGGGGGAAATATAGAGACAAAAAAGGGGGGATAATATAGAGACACAAAAGGGGGGATATAGAGACACAAAAGGGGGGGGAATATAGAGACACAAGGGGGGAATATAGAGACACAAGGGGAGGGGGGGAAATAAAACCGAGATAGGGAAGAAAGAGACAGTGGGAGAATAGAGCGAGACAGAGGGGGAGGGAGAGTGAGACACAAGGGGAGAAAGAGGGGGATAGAGAGATAGTAGAGAGGGAGAGAGAGACAGGGAGAAGGGGGAAAAAGAGACAGAGGGGAAGAGAGAGATACACAAAGGGAGGGAGAGTGAGACACAAGGGGGGAAAGAGGGGGATAGAGAGATGGTAGAGAGAGACAGGGAAAAGGGGGGAAAAGAGACAGAGGGGAAGAGAGATACACAAGGGGAGGGGGAGAAAGAGGCAGAGGGGGAAGAGAGTGACTAGGAAGGAGAGGGGTGACATGGACACAGAGGAGCAGTGAGGGGGAGAAAGAAATATATATATATATGACTGGTGGATCCAGGGGGGGCAACGGGCAATTGCCCTTTCCCCCCCAGATGCTCTCCCCTGCTGGCCAATGCAAGGCTGGCACTGTCCAAGCACCATGTGCCTTCACGAACCGGAGGGGAGATCAGAGATATCCCTCCCTGTTCTGGAGGCACCATGCAGGCAGCCAGCAGGGGAGGGAGGAAGAGAGGACCCGGGAGCTCAGCCTGCAGCTCCTCCGGGTCCTTCTTGCGCGAGTACAGAACGTTGCCGCGGTTACAGTGGTAACGCTCCAGCTCTCGCGAGAGTTAACTCTAGCGCTGGAGCTACGGGCTAGAGTTCACTCTCACCACTGCGACCTCTAGCCCCATACACACACCCAGACCCCCCCCCACACACACAGCCCCACACACCAAACCTTTCACACAAACTGCACCCCTCACACATTGCACCACTGCTCCTATACCCTACTACAGCCCCATATCCCAGCAGACCCCAGGTAAGTTGTCAAACTGTTCTTAAACGGTTTGACTACTTACTCTGGGAGCGGGTCCCGGCACTCCTGGCACCATAACCACTACACAGAGCAGTAGTGGTTATTGTGCATGGATTATTTCTTTAAATCTATAAGTGCCCCTCCCAATGTCAGGCTCTGGATCCGCCACTGGTGTGTGTGTATATATATCATGTATATTTATGTGTGTATTAGTTATATATATAGAATTATGCCTATTATATTTACACATGTATTAATGTACATATATATATCCGTAATACACAGAGAAATGTCATTGATATGTACAATATGTAATAAGCAGATATTGGCCCAGTCTTGTTGCTAGGTACATACTCCAGCACAATAACATATTTAAAGTGAAGAGTGCACCCACAGGACCTCAAAATAAACAAGATAACGTAATTTTTTACAGTTGTGCCCTACATACATTCACCATTTCAGTCCCATTACCAAGCTTTCCTTAATATGTCATGGTAGTTGGACTGAAACATTGGTTATATGCAAAGACACGTCTGCTTAAAAAAGCCTATATGTGCTTTTTTTCACGTTGGAGTAATAATTTTTAATCTTAAATGATCTTTTCTAACGCTGTATCTGCACGCTATGCTGGCGCGACGCATTATGGGGCTGGTAAATATTTTTTTCCAGGGCTGCTTTTAGTTCCCAGTCCGGCCCTGCTCTGAAGAGTTAAAAAGAAACTCAGGGATCACCAATTCCTGGGATAGATGGTTTGGATGGATAAACGGATGGCAGAAAGTACTCTTCCAAGTGGGTATGGCTGTCCTAACTGTAATGATTCTTTTCCTCTTCTTTGTCTGCTGTATAATGCCTTGTGCACAGAAATATTTGCAGAAGACTGTAGATCAAACCATTGACCGCACCACCCCAACATTCCTACACCAAGACATTGATGACGGAACCTGTGACACAACACATGCACCTCTTCAGTCCCACCACATTAAGTATACAATTACTTCTCTCTAGGGAAACTATAGGGACAGCGTCTTGTCTAACGGGTAAAAAGTCTGTTGCGGAGATGTAGTGGACAAGCCGCTACGGGTTCTAGTGCAGTGAAGAGTTCAAGAAAACATGTTTGAGAAGATGAGCAGCAGCCTATTAGGGATATTATTAGGGATAGATAGTAGTTGTTTATATCGTAAATAGTAATTTTTAGGGGGGACTGTTGTGGACAGAATATTAACTCTATTAATTTTCGTAAAATGCCTATTTGCTCTGCATAACTATAATCAATATTATTCGTAAGTTACTTAAAATGGCCGCTAGGGAATTTCCCCTGTAGTCAACTAACACCCTTAAATTAACAAGATGGCGCTGGAATCTGGAGGAGAGCTCCATGATGCCAGTGACATCACACCCGGTAGGATGAGCAATTGATGAACCACTTAACAACTAACCAATTGCTTTACCGGACCCTCGGAATAAAGATTCCTCAAGTCTTTCATTAACCTGAAACTTGTGTCTGGTGTGAATTACTTTGGGAGCGTGCACGTAAATACTTATTAATTTGGACAGGGGCAGATATGCAAAAATATCAAGCACTTGATTTGATCCACAACAGCTTTTCTGTAAACCCAGCACAAATTTCTTGCAATTTTTCTTCACTTTTGATTAGAAACTAGAAACTGTTTTCCCAGCAACAGGCAATATGGTAATTTTCTCTAATGATTTTTAGGATAGAAAAATCTAAAATAACAACAGATTATTTTTTATATTTGGGTTTCATATAAAGAACATTCTCTAGGCTCATGTACAATTTAGTTCAAACTAGGTACCTTTGTAACCATAGCAGTGAGTTTGATATTCTAATCAAGATTATTGATACTATCAATGTAATCTTCAAACGTGGAAAAGAGCTGCTCCAACACATAAAAAGCATCATCTATGTATCTTCTCCAGATTTTACAAAACCCGAATAAGGGATGATTATTCAAAAGGTGTATCTCAATGAAGTTTATATATATATATATATTTACAGATAGATCGATTATTAATACTATTAATCAAATCTACCAACTTGTCCAAGAGCTGCTCCAACACATAACAAATATCTGGACAAGGTATGATTATATTTACACACACACATACATGTATATATATATGTATCTGTTACGGACCGTTTCAGCATAAAAGGGGAAAAATCGGTTTAGGCGATAATCCCCTTTTCCCAAAAAGGCACAGCTACTGTAAAAGCACTAAAACTCACGAATTTGGATATAAATGAATGCACCAAACTCCCGAACTGCATACCAGGGAATAAGATAGCACTCTAAGCTGGAACCTCACAAATAGCTGCTAGCAGATGAATAGGAAAAGCAGACATCAGCTTACACTCCTAGCAGTCAAACTCCAACAGCATACAGTGAATCCCCCCAAGAACGAGACAAGGCTCCGTGTTGAAGGTCAAGCAGTGGTCTGTTTATTCAGGGCTACCTGCCCCTGTATTTATGCAGGTCTCCCACCTGGTGGACACTCCCCTAGGGGACCAGATGGAAGACTGAAACAGCAGACAGACATGTATCAGATTAGTACACACAGCCACAATACTTTCCCACAATGTATCTTGGTTTCCTCCTCTCTGTCCTGGAGATAATTAATGAAGTAATTCAATTATCTCCTAGGACAAAGGCCAGACTCCATTATGCACATGGTGACACAGAAACTAGACAGACTATCACTTTAAAATACATACAGACACATTTTATACACAAAACATAGACATGTAACATATCCCCAGATAGTTCAGGTCTGGGTGCACATTATTAGGTGAATGGCACCCAGATCACACAAATACATTTTAATTGCCATGGAGCCAAAGTCTTTAATTATACGAACAGGCTCCATGGCAGGCTATCTGGGTTACTACAGTTCACATAAAACATAAACTACCGAATTTCCCTGCATTCACCAAATCCATACGAATGAGAACCAGGGGCTGGAGGTTCAGCGGTGCCTGCACGGAAAAGTGTACGATTTGGTGCATGAAAGCCGGGCATGAAAGCCGGGCAGAAAAGTGCTGGCTGCCCGGGGAGCTCCAGAACAGCGCCACCTAGCGGCCGCTAAGTGTAACAGCGGCCACACAGTTAACAGGCAATTAACCGCAGCTTCAGGGAGGTAAATTGGCAGCACACTACAGCTTCTGGGTGGCCAATTAACAACGCCGGCCGGCTTCCCACGGCTCTGGGGAGGTTGGTGAATGGCTGTTTGTTCGGTAGATTAAATCTACCGAACTGCTGTGCAGAAAGGGAGAAATAAATCCTTCTGCACAGTAAAATTAACCCTTTAGCTGCTGGTCCATAGTCCAGAGGCAGCAGGCGGGCAACCAGGCTCCTCCAATACAATGTGGCGAGATTGGTTTTGTCACAGTATCTATAATAATTTCAACTCACTACTGGTAAGTCATTGGCAATTTATGGAGAGTATGCCATGGGCTCTCCAGGCTATAGATTTTAAGCTCTCTATGTATATAATATGTGTGTGCTTATTTAGTATTTAACTAGATGTATATAACAAATTCAAGTAGAGTCCAAGTTGATCACAGGAAAAGCAAATAAAGAAAAAACTCCACAAATGTAACATTTAACAATAATTAACAGCGCATTAACTCATATATTGTATATAATAGCGATTATGCACTACTTAGAAATCTATAAGGGACATAGGTATATATATTATTCATTGCTGTTAATAATATAACAGTATATTTCTGTTTTTGTTGTTCGTACAGTCAATTTGAAGTTTAGATTAGAAGTTATATTTCATGCAAAAAAAGTACCTAATGGCCTTTTCAAACCCTCTGCTTTATCTATGAAAAAAATAAGTAATAACAAAGTTGACATTGCAATACTTAGTAAGGCCTATGCACAAGAGCAGAGTCTGTGATGTCATAAATTACAGCAGAGTACGTCTAGGTAACACACAGTGATGTCATTTTCAAACATTCCGTGAACACTCACAGCACTCAGAGCTACACTTCACCTGGACAGTGGTTATATTAACTGGAAATATATATTTCCTACTCACCTGCAAAGGGATCTTGTGAAAAGGCACCTCTTGAGTACAGGACCGTTGACTTGTACTTTGCTATCCTATAAAACAAGTATAATGAGAATGGTGAGTGATTCTTTTTCTGCTTTATATCTATCTGTCTAGCTATCATTTTCAAATAATTAAAACAAATGAAATTACAAATTTTAAGTTTTTATTTTGTTACTTTTTTGCATTAAATAAAAACCTAAAGGGACACTGCTCAATTCTATACCATTTAGGAATTGAATCACTATGTTCATGCAGCCCTAGTCACAACTCCCTGCATGTGACTTACACAACTTTCCTAAACACTTCCTGAAAAGAGCTTTGTAAAGCTTACACTTCCTTTACTACAAATTATGTTTAATTTAGAATTTCGTATCTCCTACTCTGTTAATAGCTTGCGAGACCATGCAGGGGTATCTTGTGTGTGATTAAAGTTTCATTTGAATAGCAGGAGATAAAAACTTTTAAAATAAGTAACATCTAAAAGAAAATTACATGTTTTTTTGCAGGCTTTGTGATTTACAGCCAGGGGAGGTGTAGCTAGGGCTGGATAGACAGAATTAAAAGTGATTTTACTTCAAAATGGTAGAGAATTGAGCAGTAAGACTTCAGAGGCATAATGTATACATAAAAACTGCTTCATTAATATAAAGTTGTTTTGGTGATTATACTGTTACTTTAAAATATGAGCTTAAACAGCAACACAATAATAAAATGCTTAGATATTAATAACAATAATTAATTATTGATTATAAAGTCCTTACTGATTTCCTTGTGCTATACATAAAGTATTGATATAAACTCCATATAAATACACCATAGGTGATTGTTAAAATAATGGAATCCAACGTTTATTTCTTATGCTGCCGGCAGCCATATATCAATTTTCCCAGAAACCACTGCTTTGACCTTTCAATACCCATACCACTCATTGTTACCCTTTTCTGTTCCTCCAGACACAGTTGATATTTATTTGTGTAATTTTCTCTTCATTTATTCACCAACCCATGCTTCCATAATATGTCCAACTTTACTCTGCATATAAAACCAGCTGCTGCAACAGGATTCTGTTCACACACTTTATTTCAGATACCAGTCCTGTTTTTTACAGCTCCCTTCTTTCCACATTCTATCCCTCTCAATCTACTACCTGCCCAATACATATGGCTACCAACAGGCTATTTCACTGTCAGACTGCCTAAAGTGAGTGGTAGCTAACAATTGGTCAGATTTGTTTGTCTCTAATAGATATTCCAGTTATTGGGTACATTGCTGTGTCCTATGCCATCTTTAATCAATAGAAAAAAAATCAAACTGGAAAGATTGTGACTCGATTGTGACAAAAATCAAACTGGAAAGATTGTGACTCTCGATACAATTATATACTCCGTCTAACAGTGTTTTTCCTCTTTAATACAGGTAAAATTCTCAGTGAATAGGAAACTTAAACCGCCACCACCCTCCATTAGCAGTGAATATTTCCATATTTGTGCCAGCTCTTTCCTGCTCATATGTTACACGTGCATTTATGTATGTGTTTCTGTGAACTCAGCAACATGTCGGCTAATGCTGGACTCTTTATTTCTACAAGGGACGGTCAAATCCCGTGTTCATTATACGGCAGTCTTCCTGAGCACAACATACGCACTGTACCTCCTTCTCCTCCTTATTTATGAGCACCTTTATCTAGTGGCCACAGTTTTCTGTGTATTACAGATAGTCTTAATAGACTTGGCCAAGAGGGGGAAGATGGCAATGGAAGGCATGGAGAAGAAGAATGAGGAAGAGGTGATGGAGGTGACGAAGGTGAAAGAAGAGATGAAATGGAAAGTCTTTTAAAGAAAGAATTGTTGTGGGGAAAAAGACTGCTTGCTTGTAAAGGAAAAAGTTTTTTATTAAAAAAGTTTTATAACTGAATTCTTTATTTTGTTGTTTTTCTGAGGATTCTGCTTTATATTATTAGGGCAAAGCACAGTGAAAACGTAGGAACCGGAAGCAATCATTAGTTTGCAGATTGTAATTTATTGCAAGTCTAGAACCAAAGAGAGCACCAGTAATATTAATTCTTTCATTCCTTAATAATCCCGATCTGCCACCCAGACCATTTTCAGATAGGCGATTTAAGCCCATCAATACATTGTACACAGGGAACCTGACGTTTTGAAATTCTCCAACTTCCTAATGCTGTCTCTCACTTTCCAACCCTCATCATCATTACAACAATGCCTGATTTATTTGCTCTTACAATTCTGATCCTTTCTGTGCAGTGACATGTTATAGATTTAATGCTTGAGAAGAATGGATTTATAAGGGAAAATAAATAACTTAATGGTAGTTACTGGGCCTGGATATTCCACTGTCCAATGGTCCCAGTGTGGTCGCACACTTCAAAAACCACTGTTGTTTGCACCTTTTGGGAAGACAGATTCCGCAGCACAAAGAAATCATCAAACCTATTCTATATCTCATTGTTTGATCAAATGCTGAAATTGGTGATTGTGCTGTTCTTCTTAGCTGAGCTCTGCTCTTAAAGGGACAGCTCATTAAAATGGATAAGGTGGCTGGTGTCTCTTGGCTCTGTTCAACAGGCAGGGATAAACTCTGCCTTAATTATACCAGTCCACATCAACAATGGGCGGAAATGATATGCAGAGACTACTCAGCCCACGCTCTGAGCCTATCTTCCCATAGCACTGTTTAGCGTGAGGTACACTCCAAGAGGGAAATTTAGCTTGTCCCCCTACGAGATTCTATTTGGTTCAGCTCCCAGGCTAGGCTGTTACTTTCCTCAGCAGCTCCAAATTCAGTCAGATGCAATGGTAAATTACATAACTGCTCTCTCTCATGCCTTGACCAAAATCCATGCGCAAGTGTTTTCTTCTATTCCAGATCCAGTGTCTGATACAATCACCCATAAGTTACTCCCTGGTGATTGGGTTCTGGTTAAGAAATTCCTGAGAAAGCACACACTTGAGCCAAGATTTCATGGTTTATTCCAAGTCCTTCTAACTACATCTACCTCAGTAAAACTAGCTGGGAAGGACACTTGGATACACGCTTCGCACTGCAAGAAAGTTCCAGCTCCAGAGGAAGCTTTACTGTGATATTGTCTCTTGTACTTTTCCACAATCCCAACATTCGACTATATACAAAGACATACCTAATAAAAAGGACCCACACATTTGTGTGACTGGTGACCATTGGGGACATCACTGTAGTTCCTGGAAAGCAGCGGGTTGGAACACGGGCCTACCATGGGGTTACAGACCACAAAGTGCCTTAGATAGAGTGGACAGGAATGGGAAATCCTTGTTACACAGAATGACTTTGTCCAAACCAACTGGGTCTACTCCAATGAAACTTACCTTAAACATAGAACACCCTAGTCCAGGAGACACTGGAGAGTATATAATGGGAATGTACTGGAGAGGGGGTAGTTCATACAATAAATTGGGAACTTTCTATTTACAAGACATGCACACATCACCTGAGTGGGTAGATACAAGACATATGACCATCAACCCTCTCAAACCCCACATTAAGACTCTTAAAGACATGGTAGCCATAGCTAACCCTACATTTGAAGACACTATGGCAGTAGAGACTGGTTTTTCAGACACTAATCTATGGCTTGAGTGGATGAGATATAATGCTAATTCTCATAATAAAACTAACTGTTATGTTTGTGGTGGAGCCAGACCCCATCTAGGTCCAGTGCCTCTAAATCTACCTCCTGATGTTGAAACATGTTTCTTAAAGGACCACTCTAGTGCCAGGAAAACATACTCGTTTTCCTGGCAATAGAGTGCCCTGAGGGTGCCCCCACCCTCAGGGACCCCCTCCCGCCCAGCTCTGGAAAGGGGAAAGGGGTAAAAACTTACCTTTTTCCAGCGGTGGGCGGAGAGATCTCCTCCTCCGATCCTCCTCTTCTCCTCCCCGTCGGCTGAATGCGCACGCACGGCAAGAGCTGCGCGCGCATTCAGCCGGTCACATAGGAAAGCATTCATAATGCTTTCCTATGGACGCTTGCATGCTCTCACTGTGATTTTCACAGTGAGAATCACGCAAGCGCCTCTAGCGGCTGTCAGTGAGACAGCCACTAGAGGAAATAGGGGAAGGCTTAACCCATTCACAAACATAGCAGTTTCTCTGAAACTGCTATGTTTATGAAAAAATGGGTTAACCCTAGAAGGACCTGGCACCCAGACCACTTCATTAAGCTGAAGTGGTCTGGGTGCCTAGAGTGGTCCTTTAAGTCTCTATGTGCAGTCAATTACAAACTCATCAGTATGTGAATCATGGAAGAAGATATACCCTCTAACCCAAAGGGATATCAGGCCACCTTATGGAGTCACAGTATATTCAGGTAATTACACTTGATACACTACACACAGTACTACAGGGAAGTTTGTGGGAAAATTCCCTTCTGGTTATTGTGCTACATACCGAAAGCCTCCAGCTACCCTGTTAATACATCAAGTTAAATACTTGAGAGACATTTATTGGCTATGTGGATACATGCAACTCAGATCCAAATTGACAGGCCTATGGTGGGGGGAATGTGCTTTTACTAAAGTTATCATGCCCATACACATAATATCAGACAACCACCAAGGCCCTCTTGACTCACCACACACATACTTTAGAGTAAAAAGAGACACTCCTGTACAGGGCAGTTTCGACCCTCACATATACATAGATGCCAAGGGGGGTGCCAAATGATTTTAAAGCCAGGGATGAGGTTGCAGCTGGATTCAAATCCTTGATTCCACTCATCACGGCCTATAAGAATGTAAATTGGATTAATTACATCTACTAAAACCAACAATGTTTTGTCAATTATACCAGAGATCCCCTCCAGGGACTGGCAGAACAATTACAAGCCACCTCCCAAATGTCATTTCAGAATAGGATGGCCATAGACATGATTCTGGCGGGGGAAAGGAGGTGTGTGTGAAATACTCCCAGATACCATGACATGCTGCACTTTTATACCAGATAACACAGGCCCTAACGGGAAAGTAACTATGGCCATCGAGAAGCTTGAAAGCCTCTCTGAAGCAGGGCCGGACTGGCCCACCGGGATACCGGGAAATTTCCCGGTGGGCCGCGGCACCTGGGGGCTGCAGAGGTATGTGCCACCGGGTGGCCGGTCCGGTGGCACACTCAGAGGGGGCCGGCCGCTTTCCACGTTGGTGCCGCCGGGCCGGGTGGCAGCCTCGCCGGTCCGGCGGCACTTCTAATGCTGAGGACGGAAGGAGGAGGAGGAGGAGGAGGGAGGAGCATGCTCCCTCGCGGTTCCTGTGCTGTGAATTGTGGGAACCGCGAGGGAGCATGGTACAGAGACATGCTCCTCCCTCCTCCTCCTCCTCCTTTCGTCCTCAGCATTGGAAGTGCCCGGCGGCACCAGCGTGGAAAGCGGCCGGCCCCCTCTGACTCCTCTCAGGTAAATGGAGGAGAGGAGGGGATGGGGGATAATATAGAGACAAAAGGGGGGGGGGATAATATAGAGACAAAAGGGGGGGGGGATAATATAGAGACAAAAGGGGGGGGGATAATATAGAGACAAAAGGGGGGGGGATAATATAGAGACAAAAGGGGGGGGGGATAATATAGAGACAAAAGGGGGGGGGATAATATAGAGACAAAAGGGGGGGGATAATATAGAGACAAAAGGGGGGGGGATAATATAGAGACAAAAGGGGGGGGGATAATATAGAGACAAAAGGGGGGGATAATATAGAGACAAGGGGGGGGATAATATAGAGACAAAAGGGGGGGATAATATAGAGACAAAAGGGGGGGGGATAATATAGAGACAAAAGGGGGGGGGATAATATAGAGACAAAAGGGGGGGATAATATAGAGACAAAAGGGGGGGATAATATAGAGACAAAAGGGGGGGGGATAATATAGAGACAAAAGGGGGGGATAATATAGAGACAAAAGGGGGGGGATAATATAGAGACAAAGGGGGGGGATAATATAGAGACAAAAGGGGGGGGGATAATATAGAGACAAAAGGGGGGGGATAATATAGAGACAAAAGGGGGGGGGGATAATATAGAGACAAAAGGGGGGGGATAATATAGAGACAAAAGGGGGGGATAATATAGAGACAAAAGGGGGGGATAATATAGAGACAAAAGGGGGGGATAATATAGAGACAAAAGGGGGGGATAATATAGAGACAAAAAAGGGGGGAATATAGAGACACAAAAGGGGGGGATAATATAGAGACAAAAGGGGGGGATAATATAGAGACAAAAAAGGGGGGAATATAGAGACACAAAAGGGGGGGGATAATATAGAGACAAAAGGGGGGATAATATAGAGACAAAAAAGGGGGGATAATATAAAGACAAAACAGGGGGGATAATATAGAGACAAAAAAGGGGGGAATATAGAGACACAAAAGGGGGGGGATAATATAGAGACAAAAAAGGGGGGATAATATAGAGACAAAAAAGGGGGGATAATATAAAGACAAAACAGGGGGGATAATATAGAGACAAAAAAGGGGGGGGATAATATAGAGACAAAAAAGGGGGTATAATATAGAGACAAAAAAGGGGGGCATAATATAGACACACAAAAGGGGGGATAATATAGAGACACAAAAGTGGGGACTATAGAGACACAAAAGGGGGGATAATATAGAGACACAAAAGGGGGGATAATATAGAGACACAAAAGGGGGGATAATATAGAGACACAAAAGGGGGGAATATAGAGACACAAAAAGGGGGGGAATATAGAGACAAAAAAGGGGGGGATATTATAGAAACAAAAAAGGGGGGATATAGAGACACAAAGGGGGGGGATAATATAGAGACAAAAAAGGGGGGATAATATAGAGACACAAAGGGGGGGATAATATAGAGACACAAAAGGGGGGGAATATAGAGACAAAAAAGGGGGGGAAATATAGAGACAAAAAAGGGGGGATAATATAGAGACACAAAAGGGGGGATATAGAGACACAAAAGGGGGGGGAATATAGAGACACAAGGGGGGAATATAGAGACACAAGGGGAGGGGGGGAAATAAAACCGAGATAGGGAAGAAAGAGACAGTGGGAGAATAGAGCGAGACAGAGGGGGAGGGAGAGTGAGACACAAGGGGAGAAAGAGGGGGATAGAGAGATAGTAGAGAGGGAGAGAGAGACAGGGAGAAGGGGGAAAAAGAGACAGAGGGGAAGAGAGAGATACACAAAGGGAGGGAGAGTGAGACACAAGGGGGGAAAGAGGGGGATAGAGAGATGGTAGAGAGAGACAGGGAAAAGGGGGGAAAAGAGACAGAGGGGAAGAGAGATACACAAGGGGAGGGGGAGAAAGAGGCAGAGGGGGAAGAGAGTGACTAGGAAGGAGAGGGGTGACATGGACACAGAGGAGCAGTGAGGGGGAGAAAGAAATATATATATATATGACTGGTGGATCCAGGGGGGGCAACGGGCAATTGCCCTTTCCCCCCCAGATGCTCTCCCCTGCTGGCCAATGCAAGGCTGGCACTGTCCAAGCACCATGTGCCTTCACGAACCGGAGGGGAGATCAGAGATATCCCTCCCTGTTCTGGAGGCACCATGCAGGCAGCCAGCAGGGGAGGGAGGAAGAGAGGACCCGGGAGCTCAGCCTGCAGCTCCTCCGGGTCCTTCTTGCGCGAGTACAGAACGTTGCCGCGGTTACAGTGGTAACGCTCCAGCTCTCGCGAGAGTTAACTCTAGCGCTGGAGCTACGGGCTAGAGTTCACTCTCACCACTGCGACCTCTAGCCCCATACACACACCCAGACCCCCCCCCACACACACAGCCCCACACACCAAACCTTTCACACAAACTGCACCCCTCACACATTGCACCACTGCTCCTATACCCTACTACAGCCCCATATCCCAGCAGACCCCAGGTAAGTTGTCAAACTGTTCTTAAACGGTTTGACTACTTACTCTGGGAGCGGGTCCCGGCACTCCTGGCACCATAACCACTACACAGAGCAGTAGTGGTTATTGTGCATGGATTATTTCTTTAAATCTATAAGTGCCCCTCCCAATGTCAGGCTCTGGATCCGCCACTGGTGTGTGTGTATATATATCATGTATATTTATGTGTGTATTAGTTATATATATAGAATTATGCCTATTATATTTACACATGTATTAATGTACATATATATATCCGTAATACACAGAGAAATGTCATTGATATGTACAATATGTAATAAGCAGATATTGGCCCAGTCTTGTTGCTAGGTACATACTCCAGCACAATAACATATTTAAAGTGAAGAGTGCACCCACAGGACCTCAAAATAAACAAGATAACGTAATTTTTTACAGTTGTGCCCTACATACATTCACCATTTCAGTCCCATTACCAAGCTTTCCTTAATATGTCATGGTAGTTGGACTGAAACATTGGTTATATGCAAAGACACGTCTGCTTAAAAAAGCCTATATGTGCTTTTTTTCACGTTGGAGTAATAATTTTTAATCTTAAATGATCTTTTCTAACGCTGTATCTGCACGCTATGCTGGCGCGACGCATTATGGGGCTGGTAAATATTTTTTTCCAGGGCTGCTTTTAGTTCCCAGTCCGGCCCTGCTCTGAAGAGTTAAAAAGAAACTCAGGGATCACCAATTCCTGGGATAGATGGTTTGGATGGATAAACGGATGGCAGAAAGTACTCTTCCAAGTGGGTATGGCTGTCCTAACTGTAATGATTCTTTTCCTCTTCTTTGTCTGCTGTATAATGCCTTGTGCACAGAAATATTTGCAGAAGACTGTAGATCAAACCATTGACCGCACCACCCCAACATTCCTACACCAAGACATTGATGACGGAACCTGTGACACAACACATGCACCTCTTCAGTCCCACCACATTAAGTATACAATTACTTCTCTCTAGGGAAACTATAGGGACAGCGTCTTGTCTAACGGGTAAAAAGTCTGTTGCGGAGATGTAGTGGACAAGCCGCTACGGGTTCTAGTGCAGTGAAGAGTTCAAGAAAACATGTTTGAGAAGATGAGCAGCAGCCTATTAGGGATATTATTAGGGATAGATAGTAGTTGTTTATATCGTAAATAGTAATTTTTAGGGGGGACTGTTGTGGACAGAATATTAACTCTATTAATTTTCGTAAAATGCCTATTTGCTCTGCATAACTATAATCAATATTATTCGTAAGTTACTTAAAATGGCCGCTAGGGAATTTCCCCTGTAGTCAACTAACACCCTTAAATTAACAAGATGGCGCTGGAATCTGGAGGAGAGCTCCATGATGCCAGTGACATCACACCCGGTAGGATGAGCAATTGATGAACCACTTAACAACTAACCAATTGCTTTACCGGACCCTCGGAATAAAGATTCCTCAAGTCTTTCATTAACCTGAAACTTGTGTCTGGTGTGAATTACTTTGGGAGCGTGCACGTAAATACTTATTAATTTGGACAGGGGCAGATATGCAAAAATATCAAGCACTTGATTTGATCCACAACAGCTTTTCTGTAAACCCAGCACAAATTTCTTGCAATTTTTCTTCACTTTTGATTAGAAACTAGAAACTGTTTTCCCAGCAACAGGCAATATGGTAATTTTCTCTAATGATTTTTAGGATAGAAAAATCTAAAATAACAACAGATTATTTTTTATATTTGGGTTTCATATAAAGAACATTCTCTAGGCTCATGTACAATTTAGTTCAAACTAGGTACCTTTGTAACCATAGCAGTGAGTTTGATATTCTAATCAAGATTATTGATACTATCAATGTAATCTTCAAACGTGGAAAAGAGCTGCTCCAACACATAAAAAGCATCATCTATGTATCTTCTCCAGATTTTACAAAACCCGAATAAGGGATGATTATTCAAAAGGTGTATCTCAATGAAGTTTATATATATATATATATTTACAGATAGATCGATTATTAATACTATTAATCAAATCTACCAACTTGTCCAAGAGCTGCTCCAACACATAACAAATATCTGGACAAGGTATGATTATATTTACACACACACATACATGTATATATATATGTATCTGTTACGGACCGTTTCAGCATAAAAGGGGAAAAATCGGTTTAGGCGATAATCCCCTTTTCCCAAAAAGGCACAGCTACTGTAAAAGCACTAAAACTCACGAATTTGGATATAAATGAATGCACCAAACTCCCGAACTGCATACCAGGGAATAAGATAGCACTCTAAGCTGGAACCTCACAAATAGCTGCTAGCAGATGAATAGGAAAAGCAGACATCAGCTTACACTCCTAGCAGTCAAACTCCAACAGCATACAGTGAATCCCCCCAAGAACGAGACAAGGCTCCGTGTTGAAGGTCAAGCAGTGGTCTGTTTATTCAGGGCTACCTGCCCCTGTATTTATGCAGGTCTCCCACCTGGTGGACACTCCCCTAGGGGACCAGATGGAAGACTGAAACAGCAGACAGACATGTATCAGATTAGTACACACAGCCACAATACTTTCCCACAATGTATCTTGGTTTCCTCCTCTCTGTCCTGGAGATAATTAATGAAGTAATTCAATTATCTCCTAGGACAAAGGCCAGACTCCATTATGCACATGGTGACACAGAAACTAGACAGACTATCACTTTAAAATACATACAGACACATTTTATACACAAAACATAGACATGTAACATATCCCCAGATAGTTCAGGTCTGGGTGCACATTATTAGGTGAATGGCACCCAGATCACACAAATACATTTTAATTGCCATGGAGCCAAAGTCTTTAATTATACGAACAGGCTCCATGGCAGGCTATCTGGGTTACTACAGTTCACATAAAACATAAACTACCGAATTTCCCTGCATTCACCAAATCCATACGAATGAGAACCAGGGGCTGGAGGTTCAGCGGTGCCTGCACGGAAAAGTGTACGATTTGGTGCATGAAAGCCGGGCATGAAAGCCGGGCAGAAAAGTGCTGGCTGCCCGGGGAGCTCCAGAACAGCGCCACCTAGCGGCCGCTAAGTGTAACAGCGGCCACACAGTTAACAGGCAATTAACCGCAGCTTCAGGGAGGTAAATTGGCAGCACACTACAGCTTCTGGGTGGCCAATTAACAACGCCGGCCGGCTTCCCACGGCTCTGGGGAGGTTGGTGAATGGCTGTTTGTTCGGTAGATTAAATCTACCGAACTGCTGTGCAGAAAGGGAGAAATAAATCCTTCTGCACAGTAAAATTAACCCTTTAGCTGCTGGTCCATAGTCCAGAGGCAGCAGGCGGGCAACCAGGCTCCTCCAATACAATGTGGCGAGATTGGTTTTGTCACAGTATCTATAATAATTTCAACTCACTACTGGTAAGTCATTGGCAATTTATGGAGAGTATGCCATGGGCTCTCCAGGCTATAGATTTTAAGCTCTCTATGTATATAATATGTGTGTGCTTATTTAGTATTTAACTAGATGTATATAACAAATTCAAGTAGAGTCCAAGTTGATCACAGGAAAAGCAAATAAAGAAAAAACTCCACAAATGTAACATTTAACAATAATTAACAGCGCATTAACTCATATATTGTATATAATAGCGATTATGCACTACTTAGAAATCTATAAGGGACATAGGTATATATATTATTCATTGCTGTTAATAATATAACAGTATATTTCTGTTTTTGTTGTTCGTACAGTCAATTTGAAGTTTAGATTAGAAGTTATATTTCATGCAAAAAAAGTACCTAATGGCCTTTTCAAACCCTCTGCTTTATCTATGAAAAAAATAAGTAATAACAAAGTTGACATTGCAATACTTAGTAAGGCCTATGCACAAGAGCAGAGTCTGTGATGTCATAAATTACAGCAGAGTACGTCTAGGTAACACACAGTGATGTCATTTTCAAACATTCCGTGAACACTCACAGCACTCAGAGCTACACTTCACCTGGACAGTGGTTATATTAACTGGAAATATATATTTCCTACTCACCTGCAAAGGGATCTTGTGAAAAGGCACCTCTTGAGTACAGGACCGTTGACTTGTACTTTGCTATCCTATAAAACAAGTATAATGAGAATGGTGAGTGATTCTTTTTCTGCTTTATATCTATCTGTCTAGCTATCATTTTCAAATAATTAAAACAAATGAAATTACAAATTTTAAGTTTTTATTTTGTTACTTTTTTGCATTAAATAAAAACCTAAAGGGACACTGCTCAATTCTATACCATTTAGGAATTGAATCACTATGTTCATGCAGCCCTAGTCACAACTCCCTGCATGTGACTTACACAACTTTCCTAAACACTTCCTGAAAAGAGCTTTGTAAAGCTTACACTTCCTTTACTACAAATTATGTTTAATTTAGAATTTCGTATCTCCTACTCTGTTAATAGCTTGCGAGACCATGCAGGGGTATCTTGTGTGTGATTAAAGTTTCATTTGAATAGCAGGAGATAAAAACTTTTAAAATAAGTAACATCTAAAAGAAAATTACATGTTTTTTTGCAGGCTTTGTGATTTACAGCCAGGGGAGGTGTAGCTAGGGCTGGATAGACAGAATTAAAAGTGATTTTACTTCAAAATGGTAGAGAATTGAGCAGTAAGACTTCAGAGGCATAATGTATACATAAAAACTGCTTCATTAATATAAAGTTGTTTTGGTGATTATACTGTTACTTTAAAATATGAGCTTAAACAGCAACACAATAATAAAATGCTTAGATATTAATAACAATAATTAATTATTGATTATAAAGTCCTTACTGATTTCCTTGTGCTATACATAAAGTATTGATATAAACTCCATATAAATACACCATAGGTGATTGTTAAAATAATGGAATCCAACGTTTATTTCTTATGCTGCCGGCAGCCATATATCAATTTTCCCAGAAACCACTGCTTTGACCTTTCAATACCCATACCACTCATTGTTACCCTTTTCTGTTCCTCCAGACACAGTTGATATTTATTTGTGTAATTTTCTCTTCATTTATTCACCAACCCATGCTTCCATAATATGTCCAACTTTACTCTGCATATAAAACCAGCTGCTGCAACAGGATTCTGTTCACACACTTTATTTCAGATACCAGTCCTGTTTTTTACAGCTCCCTTCTTTCCACATTCTATCCCTCTCAATCTACTACCTGCCCAATACATATGGCTACCAACAGGCTATTTCACTGTCAGACTGCCTAAAGTGAGTGGTAGCTAACAATTGGTCAGATTTGTTTGTCTCTAATAGATATTCCAGTTATTGGGTACATTGCTGTGTCCTATGCCATCTTTAATCAATAGAAAAAAAATCAAACTGGAAAGATTGTGACTCGATTGTGACAAAAATCAAACTGGAAAGATTGTGACCCTCGATAAAATTACATACTCCGTCTAACAGTGTTTTTCCTCTTTAATACAGGTAAAATTCTCAGTGAATAGGAAACTTAAACCGCCACCACCCTCCATTAGCAGTGAATATTTCCATATTTGTGCCAGCTCTTTCCTGCTCATATGTTACACGTGCATTTATGTATGTGTTTCTGTGAACTCAGCAACATGTCGGCTAATGCTGGACTCTTTATTTCTACAAGGGACGGTCAAATCCCGTGTTCATTATACGGCAGTCTTCCTGAGCACAACATACGCACTGTACCTCCTTCTCCTCCTTATTTATGAGCACCTTTATCTAGTGGCCACAGTTTTCTGTGTATTACAGATAGTCTTAATAGACTTGGCCAAGAGGGGGAAGATGGCAATGGAAGGCATGGAGAAGAAGAATGAGGAAGAGGTGATGGAGGTGACGAAGGTGAAAGAAGAGATGAAATGGAAAGTCTTTTAAAGAAAGAATTGTTGTGGGGAAAAAGACTGCTTGCTTGTAAAGGAAAAAGTTTTTTATTAAAAAAGTTTTATAACTGAATTCTTTATTTTGTTGTTTTTCTGAGGATTCTGCTTTATATTATTAGGGCAAAGCACAGTGAAAACGTAGGAACCGGAAGCAATCATTAGTTTGCAGATTGTAATTTATTGCAAGTCTAGAACCAAAGAGAGCACCAGTAATATTCATTCTTTCATTCCTTAATAATCCCGATCTGCCACCCAGACCATTTTCAGATAGGCGATTTAAGCCCATCAATACATTGTACACAGGGAACCTGACGTTTTGAAATTCTCCAACTTCCTAATGCTGTCTCTCACTTTCCAACCCTCATCATCATTACAACAATGCCTGATTTATTTGCTCTTACAATTCTGATCCTTTCTGTGCAGTGACATGTTATAGATTTAATGCTTGAGAAGAATGGATTTATAAGGGAAAATAAATAACTTAATGGTAGTTACTGGGCCTGGATATTCCACTGTCCAATGGTCCCAGTGTGGTCGCACACTTCAAAAACCACTGGTGTTTGCACCTTTTGGGAAGACAGATTCCGCAGCACAAAGAAATCATCAAACCTATTCTATATCTCATTGTTTGATCAAATGCTGAAATTGGTGATTGTGCTGTTCTTCTTAGCTGAGCTCTGCTCTTAAAGGGACAGCTCATTAAAATGGATAAGGTGGCAGGTGTCCCTTGGCTCTGTTCAACAGGCAGGGATAAACTCTGCCTTAATTATACCAGTCCACATCAACAATGGGCGGAAATGATATGCAGAGACTACTCAGCCCACGCTCTGAGCCTATCTTCCCATAGCACTGTTTAGCGTGAGGTACACTCCAAGAGGGAAATTTAGCTTGTCCCCCTACGAGATTCTATTTGGTTCAGCTCCCAGGCTAGGCTGTTACTTTCCTCAGCAGCTCCAAATTCAGTCAGATGCAATGGTAAATTACATAACTGCTCTCTCTCTCATGCTTTGACCAAAATCCATGCGCAAGTGTTTTCTTCTATTCCAGATCCAGTGTCTGATACAATCACCCATAAGTTACTCCCTGGTGATTGGGTTCTGGTTAAGAAATTCCTGAGAAAGCACACACTTGAGCCAAGATTTCATGGTTTATTCCAAGTCCTTCTAACTACATCTACCTCAGTAAAACTAGCTGGGAAGGACACTTGGATACACGCTTCGCACTGCAAGAAAGTTCCAGCTCCAGAGGAAGCTTTACTGTGATATTGTCTCTTGTACTTTTCCACAATCCCAACATTCGACTATATACAAAGACATACCTAATAAAAAGGACCCACACATTTGTGTGACTGGTGACCATTGGGGACATCACTGTAGTTCCTGGAAAGCAGCGGGTTGGAACACGGGCCGACCATGGGGTTACAGACCACAAAGTGCCTTAGATAGAGTGGACAGGAATGGGAAATCCTTGTTACACAGAATGACTTTGTGCAATCCAACTGGGTCTACTCCAATGAAACTTACCTTAAACATAGAACACCCTAGTCCAGGAGACACTGGAGAGTATATAATGGGAATGTACTGGAGAGGGGGTAGTTCATACAATAAATTGGGAACTTTCTATTTACAAGACATGCACACATCACCTGAGTGGGTAGATACAAGACATATGGCCATCAACCCTCTCAAACCCCACATTAAAACTCTTAAAGACATAGTAGCCATAGCTAACCCTACATTTGAAGACACTATGGCAGTAGAGACTGGTTTTTCAGACACTAATCTATGGCTTGAGTGGATGAGATATAATGCTAATTCTCATAATAAAACTAACTGTTATGTTCGTGGTGGAGCCAGACCCCATCTAGGTACAGTGCCTCTAAATCTACCTCCTGATGTTGAAACATGTTTCTTAAAGGACCACTCTAGTGCCAGGAAAACATACTCGTTTTCCTGGCAATAGAGTGCCCTGAGGGTGCCCCCACCCTCAGGGACCCCCTCCCGCCCGGCTCTGGAAAGGGGAAAGGGGTAAAAACTTACCTTTTTCCAGCGGTGGGCGGAGAGATCTCCTCCTCCGATCCTCCTCTTCTCCTCCCCGTCGGCTGAATGCGCACGCGCGGCAAGAGCTGCGCGCGCATTCAGCCGGTCACATAGGAAAGCATTCATAATGCTTTCCTATGGACGCTTGCGTGCTCTCACTGTGATTTTCACAGTGAGAATCACACAAGCGCCTCTAGCGGCTGTCAGTGAGACAGCCACTAGAGGAAATAGGGGAAGGCTTAACCCATTCACAAACATAGCAGTTTCTCTGAAACTGCTATGTTTATGAAAAAATGGGTTAACCCTAGAAGGACTTGGCACCCAGACCACTTCATTAAGCTGAAGTGGTCTGGGTGCCTAGAGTGGTCCTTTAAGTCTCTATGTGCAGTCAATTACAAACTCATCAGTATGTGAATCATGGAAGAAGATATACCCTCTAACCCAAAGGGATATCAGGCCACCTTATGGAGTCACAGTATATTCAGGTAATTACACTTGATAAAAAACTTATAGAAAACGGTACATGCAGTGATAACACCACAAATAAATCAGTAAATGAATAAAAAAGAAGAGTAGCAGCTACACACCCACTCTAGCGACTTGATGAGTTATATACTCAGAAATGGAAAATAGGGTGTGTGCGCTTAAGATTATAAAACTAGATAAATAGTATAAAAATTATCAAAAATAATTTATTAATTAAGTAAAAAATAAATCAGCAAAGGACTAATTCCGATCACCACTGTTATACCTTAACCGGACAATTAAATACAAAAATCTCATAAAACAGAATAACAAAAAAAATAAATAAAAAAAGGCAAAAAAATTGTATCCACAAACTAACTGCACTGAATGGCCAAAAAGATGGAATAACCTCAATATAAAGAATATATATATAGAGGTCTGATCACTAAGTGAAGGTAGGGTGGATACAAATTATATACCAAAAAACACAATAATAATAATAAATGGGAAAAAATATATATCTGTCCTCGGTGTGGGCCCCCACCTGAGGTAGATATAACCAGAAGATGAATAAATGAGATATATAAAAATAAAAGACAAGAGACAAGAAACAATAATACTAAGTGAAATTACACTTGATACACTACACAAAGTACCACAGGGAAGTTTGTGGGAAAATTCCCTTCTGGTTATTGTGCTACATGCCGAAAGCCTCCAGCTACCCTGTTAATACATCAAGTTAAATACTTGAGAGACATTTATTGGCTATGTGGATACATGCAACTCAGATCCAAATTGACAGGCCTATGGTGGGGGGAATGTGCTTTTACTAAAGTTATCATGCCCATACACATAATATCAGACAACCACCAAGGCCCTCTTGACTCACCACACACATACTTTAGAGTAAAAAGAGACACTCCTGTACAGGGCAGTTTCGACCCTCACATATACATAGATGCCAAGGGGGGTGCCAAATGATTTTAAAGCCAGGGATGAGGTTGCAGCTGGATTCAAATCCTTGATTCCACTCATCACGGCCTATAAGAATGTAAATTGGATTAATTACATCTACTAAAACCAACAATGTTTTGTCAATTATACCAGAGATGCCCTCCAGGGACTGGCAGAACAATTACAAGCCACCTCCCAAATGTCATTTCAGAATAGGATGGCCATAGACATGATTCTGGCGGGGGAAAGGAGGTGTGTGTGAAATACTCCCAGATACCATGACATGCTGCACTTTTATCCCAGATAACACAGGCCCTAACGGGAAAGTAACTATGGCCATCGAGAAGCTTGAAAGCCTCTCTGAAGAGTTAAAAAGAAACTCAGGGATCACCAATTCCTGGGATAGATGGTTTGGATGGATAAACGGATGGCAGAAAGTACTCTTCCAAGTGGGTATGGCTGTCCTAACTGTAATGATTCTTTTCCTCTTCTTTGTCTGCTGTATAATGCCTTGTGCACAGAAATATTTGCAGAAGACTGTAGATCAAACCATTGACCGCACCACCCCAACATTCCTACACCAAGACATTGATGACGGAACCTGTGACACAACACATGCACCTCTTCAGTCCCACCACATTAAGTATACAATTACTTCTCTCTAGGGAAACTATAGGGACAGCGTCTTGTCTAACGGGTAAAAAGTCTGTTGCGGAGATGTAGTGGACAAGCCGCTACGGGTTCTAGTGCAGTGAAGAGTTCAAGAAAACATGTTTGAGAAGATGAGCAGCAGCCTATTAGGGATATTATTAGGGATAGATAGTAGTTGTTTACATCGTAAATAGTAATTTTTAGGGGGGACTGTTGTGGACAGAATATTAACTCTATTAATTTTTGTAAAATGCCTATTTGCTCTGCATAACTATAATCAATATTATTCATAAGTTACTTAAAATGGCTGCTAGGGAATTTCCCCTGTAGTCAACTAACACCCTTGAATTAACAAGATGGCGCTGGAATCTGGAGGAGAGCTCCATGATGCCAGTGACATCACACCCGGTAGGATGAGCAATTGATGAACCACTTAACACCTAACCAATTGCTTTACCGGACCCTCGGAATAAAGATTCCTCAAGTCTTTCATTAACCTGAAACTTGTGTCTGGTGTGAATTACTTTGGGAGCGTGCACGTAAATACTTATTAATTTGGACAGGGGCAGATATGCAAAAATATCAAGCACTTGATTTGATCCACAACAGCTTTTCTGTAAACCCAGCACAAATTTCTTGCAATTTTTCTTCACTTTTGATTAGAAACTAGAAACTGTTTTCCCAGCAACAGGCAATATGGTAATTTTCTCTAATGATTTTTAGGATAGAAAAATCTAAAATAACAACTGATTATTTTTTATATTTGGATTTCATATAAAGAACATTCTCTAGGCTCATGTACAATTTAGTTCAAACTAGGTACCTTTGTAACCATAGCAGTGAGTTTGATATTCTAATCAAGATTATTGATACTATCAATGTAATCTTCAAATGTGGAAAAGAGCTGCTCTAACACATAAAAAGCATCATCTATGTATCTTTTTCAGATTTTACAAAACCCGAATAAGGGATGATTATACAAAAGGTGTATCTCAATGAAGTTTATATATATATATATATTTACAGATAGATCGATTATTAATACTATTAATAAAATCTACCAACTTGTCCAAGAGCTGCTCCAACACATAACAAATATCTGGACAAGGTATGATTATATTTACACACACACATACATGTATATATATATGTATCTATAATAATTTCAACTCACTACTGGTAAGTCATTGGCAATTTATGGAGAGTATGCCATGGGCTCTCCAGGCTATAGATTTTAAGCTCTCTATGTATATAATATGTGTGTGCTTATATAGTATTTAACTAGATGTATATAACAAATTCAAGTAGAGTCCAAGTTGATCACAGGAAAAGCAAATAAAGAAAAAACTCCACAAATGTAACATTTAACAATAATTAACAGCGCATGAACTCATATATTGTATATAATAGCGATTATGCACTACTTAGAAATCTATAAGGTATATATATTATTCAATGCTGTTAATAATATAAAAATATATTTCTGTTTTTGTTGTTCGTACAGTCAATTTGAAGTTTAGATTAGAAGTTATATTTCATGCAAAAAAGTACCTAATGGCCTTTTAAAACCCTCTGCTTTATCTATGAAAAAAATAAGTAATAACAAAGTTGACATTGCAATACTTAGTAAGGCCTTGTCAGGGTACCTGAGGTCTCTACCTCTGAGAGAGGTAGAGACTTAGAAGTTTATCCGTCCGGACGGCATGTCTCCTCGGTCTCTCGCGGTTCACTCGGTCTTGCTAACGCCGGCCGCGAGGGAGTCACTTCCTTTTATAACAGGAGGACCGGAGGTAGACGTCATGACGCCAACCCGGAACGTCCTGTCACTCAAATCTCGGGAGACGAATCAGGACTCGCCGGAGGCGTGTCTTCTCTCCCTAGCCAGGATACTTAACAGTGGCTCTCTCATTCACTCATTGCCCTGTCGTGGTTCTAGTCCGCCTAGTCACACAGTGCTTTGTTATTCTCTTGTCTTTTGGTTCCGACCCGGCTTTGGTATTTACTCTCCTGTCTTTCTGTTATCCTTGACCCGGCTTGTCTCTCGCTTACCTGTCTTCTCGTTCCCTCGACCTCGGCTTGTCTCTGACCATTCTATCGTAGTTATACGTTAAGTCCGGCCATTCTAAGGACCGGTATACGTATCAGCTACTCTTTGTACTCTGCGTGTTGGATCCCTGACCCGATCCTGACATTACGACAGGGCCATGGATCCTGCAGGTACAAATTGTCAGCTTGGTTCTCCTGATCCTAGGTTTGACGCCATGGATCATAGGATGGATCAGATGGCTCTAGCACTACAGGCGCTGCTGTCTCGTCCTATTAATCCACCTGAGGAGATGCGTAATATGTCTGCTTCTTCTGTGGGTTCAGGGCTAGAGGTAGCTACTGTAGGTGCTTCTTCCCGAGTTACCCCACCGGTACGTTATGCTGGTTCTCCTGAGAGGTGTCGTGGCTTTTTGAACCAGATCAGTATTCATTTCGAGCTACAGCCCCGTTCATACCCTACGGATAGGGCAAAAGTGGGATTTATTATTACCTTACTCATTGAGAAAGCTCTGAGATGGGCTAATCCGTTGTGGGAGAATGATAATCCATTAGTCTATAACTATAATTCCTTTGTAGCTGCTTTTAAAAGAACTTTTGATCCTCCTGGCAGGAGGGTCAATGCAGCCAGATTACTGTTGCGCCTTAGACAAGACAACCAAACACTTGTGCACTAGAGTTCAGGTCTTTGGCGGCAGAGGTAAAATGGAATGAACAGGCCTATATAGACGTATTCTTAAATGGTTTATCTGATGTAATACTTGATGAGGTAGCGACAAGAGAGCTTCCCGAGAATCTGGAGGACTTAATTTCTTTTATCTCTCGTATTGACGAACGTCTAAGGGAGAGACAGAATACTCGAGATAGAACCGGTAAATCTTCCTTTAGACTAGCACCATCATTTCAAAGTTCTGAAACCAAAATTCCACAGGTTTCAGAATCTATGCACCTAGGCCTTACTCGTCTCTCAGAGGAGGAGAGACAGTACAGGAGAAGGGAGGGACTGTGTATGTATTGTGGGTCCAGAGGTCATGTACGTTTGAGCTGTCCCAGTCGCCCGGGAAACGCTCGCACCTAAGTTTCTCTAGAGGGCAGACCTTGGGTGTTTCGATTTTGTCCTCTACTCATAACTACAAAGAACATAGACTCCTATTACCGGTCTCTTTAACTTGGGAGAAGGGAACTTTAGAGACTATGGCATTGATAGACTCCGGCGCTGCTGAGAGTTTTATCGACCAAAAGTTTCTCAACAAACACACTATCCCTTCCCAGTTAAGGAAGACACCCTTAGCTGTTGAAGCCATTGATGGTAGACCTTTAGTTGAGCCTGTGATTTTCCGGGAGACCACACCTCTTTACTTAACTACTGGTATTCTACACAAGGAGGAAATATCCCTACTACTCATTTCATCTCCTTCTGTTCCCATAGTCCTGGGATACTCCTGGCTTAAAAGACACAACCCCGTTATAGATTGGAGATCAGGGGAAATAGTTTCGTGGGTTCAGGATTGTCAAGAGAATTGTTTAAAGAAAGTGTCACCTCTTTGTAGTGTCAACTCACTTAATAACGCTACCGACTCTACCAAAGTACAGATACCGTCTTTGTATCAAGATTTAAAGGCAGTATTTGACAAAGGAAAGGCTGATACCTTGCCACCACATAGGCCTTTTGATTGCAAAATTAATTTACTTTCTGGTACCATGCCCCCCAGGGGTCATGTATACCCTTTGTCTACGAATGAAAACTTAGTTCTAGAGGAGTACATTCGTGAAAACCTAGACAAGGGGTTCATTAGAAGATCCTCCTCGCCTGCTGGGGCTGGATTTTTTTTTGTTAAGAAGAAGGATGGTTCTTTAAGATCCTGCATTGACTACCGAGGTCTTAACAAGATAACCATCAGAAATGTATATCCGATCCCCTTGATCACCGAGCATTTTGATCGATTAAAAAGTTCTAAAATTTTCACTAAGTTAGACCTTAGAGGTGCTTATAATTTGGTGAGAATCCACGACGGTGACGAGTGGAAAACTGCATTCAATACTCGTTATGGGCACTATGAGTATACTGTTATGCCTTTTGGTCTCTGCAATGCCCCGGCGGTATTTCAGGACCTTATTAATGAGGTTCTTAGGGAGTTTCAAGATGACTGTGTGATTGTATACCTTGATGATATACTTATACATTCCAGGGATATTGAAACTCACCACGGACAAGTCAGAAGGGTTTTACATAAACTTCTTCAGCATGGCTTATACTGCAAACTAGAGAAATGCAGCTTTGACCAATCCCAAACTACCTTTCTTGGTTATGTAATTTCTGGGGAGGGGTTTGAAATGGATCCAGAGAAGCTCCAATCCATATTGGATTGGCCTTTACCTAAGGGACTCAAGGCTATCCAGAGATTTATTGGTTTCTCCAATTACTACAGACGTTTCATTAAGGGTTACTCCTCTATCATTGCTCCCATCACCAATATGACCAAACAAGGGGCTGATACTAAGAATTGGTCTACTGAAGCACTTCTGGCTTTTAGGACACTCAAGGAGCTGTTTGCTTCCGCACCAATTTTAGTTCACCCTGATACTACACTACCTTTCCTACTCGAAGTTGACGCTTCTGAGACTGGTATAGGTGCTGTTCTGTCCCAAAGGTTGGGTGTAGATAAGCCTTTACATCCTTGTGGATACTTTTCCAAAAAATTGTCAGGTACTGAAAGCAGATATGGCATTGGTGACAGGGAACTACTAGCGGTTATAATGGCCTTGAAGGAGTGGAGACATTTATTGGAGGGTACTTTGCATCCTGTTACTATTTTGACAGATCATAAAAACTTATCCTATATTGGAGAGGCTAAACATCTATCATCTAGACAGGCTCGTTGGTCCATATTCCTCACTCACTTCAACTACGTACTCACATATAGGCCAGGTTCCAAGAATTCTAAAGCCGACGCCTTATCTCGCCAATATGAACCTGCTGCCGTATCTGAGCCGGTTTTGTCCTCTATAGTACCCAGGTGTAACATTATCGCTAACACTACTCTCAAAGTCCATTCTCCGCTTCTTGATCAGATAAGGAGCTTGCAGCATCTGGCACCTAGACTGACTCCGGCTTCCAGACTTTTCGTTCCTCCTGAACTCCAATTGGAGCTCTTACAGTGTCTTCACGAGAGTAAGGTGGCTGGCCATCCGGGTGTTCGCAAGACGTATTCTTTGATCTCCAAGGATTTCTGGTGGCCTTCGTTACGGAGGGATATTAAGGATTTTATCGGAGTTTGTGTGGTCTGTACTAAAACTAAACTACCGCATTCACTTCCGTGTGGCCTTCTACAACCTCTGGAAATTCCTGACAAACCTTGGTCCTGTGTGGCAATGGACTTTATTGTGGATTTGCCTGTTTCTAAAAAGTACACGGTTATCCTCACCGTAGTCGATAGATTTACCAAGATGGCACATTTCGTACCTTTGCCTAAACTCCCGACTTCTCCTGAATTGGCGGAAATCTTTGCTAAAGAGATTTTTCGCTTGCATGGGATTCCCTCGGAGATCACTTCTGATAGAGGCTCCCAATTTGTTTCACGTTTTTGGAGGTCGTTCTGTTCTCAATTAGGCATCAAATTGAATTTTTCGTCCGCCTATCATCCTCAGTCTAACGGAGCTGCCGAACGAACCAACCAGAAGATTGAGCAATACTTACGTTGTTTTGTTTCCGAACACCAGGACGATTGGGTCGGTTTGATTCCTTGGGCGGAGTTTGCGCACAACAATCTCGTTTGTGACTCTACGCATTCAAGCCCCTTCTTCATGAACTATGGCTTTCATCCATCTATTCTTCCCTCGGTTTCTCCTTCCCAAGGAGTGCCGTCGGTTGATGTCCATGTGGCCAATTTGAGGAAGTTGTGGGATCAGACTCGACAGATTCTTCTACACAATTCTGTACTGGTTAAGAAACATGCTGACAAACGTAGAAGGGCGGCTCCGAATTTTGTTCCAGGCGATAGAGTTTGGTTGAGTACTAGGAATATTCGTCTTAAAGTTCCTTCCATGAAATTCGCTCCTCGTTATATTGGTCCCTACAGGATCTTGACTCGAATTAACCCAGTGGCGTATCGTCTAGCCCTCCCTGCTACTTTACGCATCCCGAACTCCTTTCACGTGTCATTGCTGAAACCTCTAATCTGTAACAGATTCTCCTCCACAATCGCCCCTCCGCGCCCTGTTCAGGTGGAGGGTCAGGAGGAGTATGAGGTTAACTCCATTATTGATTCTCGTGTCTCCCGGGGGAGAGTACAATATTTAGTTGACTGGAAGGGATATGGTCCTGAGGAGAGGAGCTGGGTACCACAAGAGGATGTTCATGCTCCTCGCCTTCGCAGGGCATTTCACTCCCGCTTTCCATCTCGCCCCGGCTCCTTCCGCCCGGTGGGCGTATCTGAGAGGGGGGGTACTGTGGTCTCTACCTGTGAGAGAGGTAGAGACTTAGAAGTTTATCCGTCCGGACGGCATGTCTCCTCGGTCTCTCGCGGTTCACTCGGTCTTGCTAACGCCGGCCGCGAGGGAGTCACTTCCTTTTATAACAGGAGGACCGGAGGTAGACGTCATGACGCCAACCCGGAACGTCCTGTCACTCAAATCTCGGGAGACGAATCAGGACTCGCCGGAGGCATGTCTTCTCTCCCTAGCCAGGATACTTAACAGTGGCTCTCTCATTCACTCATTGCCCTGTCGTGGTTCTAGTCCGCCTAGTCACACAGTGCTTTGTTATTCTCTTGTCTTTTGGTTCCGACCCGGCTTTGGTATTTACTCTCCTGTCTTTCTGTTATCCTTGACCCGGCTTGTCTCTCGCTTACCTGTCTTCTCGTTCCCTCGACCTCGGCTTGTCTCTGACCATTCTATCGTAGTTATACGTTAAGTCCGGCCATTCTAAGGACCGGTATACGTATCAGCTACTCTTTGTACTCTGCGTGTTGGATCCCTGACCCGATCCTGACAGGCCTATGCACAAGAGCAGAGTCTGTGATGTCATAAATTACAGCAGAGTACGTCTAGGTAACACACAGTGATGTCATTTTCAAACATTCCGTGAACACTCACAGCACTCAGAGCTACACTTCACCTGGACAGTGGTTATATTAACTGGAAATATATATTTCCTACTCACCTGCAAAGGGATCTTGTGAAAAGGCACCTCTTGAGTACAGGACCGTTGACTTGTACTTTGCTATCCTATAAAACAAGTATAATGAGAATGGTGAGTGATTCTTTTTCTGCTTTATATCTATCTGTCTAGCTATCATTTTCAAATAGTTAGGGATTATTCTAGCTTTAGTGACTGAATAATCTAAATTTTATTAATGACAGGAGGCGAATATTTGCTTTATCTTTCTTTACTGAACCTCCCAGCAGCAAAGGAACAGTTAACAGTAATGTAAAAAGTTCAAGCAATCAGATAGTATAACAGTATTATATGATGTCATCAAACTCCTCCCATATCCTCTTTCTTGCTGTGGTCGATGATATGTCTGTGTCAACCGTGTAAACTCTAACGATGAACTGCGGACTAAGTTGGAGTCCTGAAGTAGTCAACATGTGGAATCTTCAGCGTGCTTGAAGGAGCCGTATATACAAAGGTATTTTTCACACTAAGGGAATAGAGAAGAGACGTGAGAGTATAGGTTCTCATACTACGTGAATGCAATTTATGGCATGTATGTTAAGAACAAATTGTAGTTACTCTTTGAATATAATATTGAATATTTCAAACACTAGATTAGAAGTGTTATGGCTTACCTGGGCGGGTGTTAAAAAGTGAAAATAAAGAAGGGGGGGAAAATATTCGCCTCCTGTCATTACTAAAATTTAGATTATTCAGTCACTAAAGCTAGAATAATCCCTAATTTTATGGCAAGACAGGAGGCTTCATATTTGCTGTTTTAACGCTCCTATATGATAGAAGATGCAGCATGTGTCATAGGTTTGAAATAAAATGTACGGAATGTGGACTCTCTGGACCAATCTGCAGATGACAAAATGTCTGAGAGGAAGCTTCCCGCGCGAAAGGCTGAGGATGTGGCTGCTCCTCTGACTGAATATGCGCCAAAATTTGAGTCAATGCCTGCTTGCGCTAGTATCCATCTGATCCACCATGCGACGGTTTGTGTGGTTTTACATAAGACACGAGGAGGGGTCCCGTAGGGGGGGCGTAGAGTGGTGGTGGCATCTAAATAATGCCTTACGCAGAGTGCCACGCAGAGTGACTGTCTATTAGGAAAGTAAGGTAGAATACGGAGGAAGAATTAGTTTTGTTCGCTAATTTTCATTAGCGGTCCAGGATTCTAAAAGGGAAAAGACTTGAGTGATATCCCAGAAACAGGAGTATTTAGGAAGAGGGGGTCTGGCTAACCTGATCCCTCGTAAAAGTCTACAGACTGAAGGATGTTTCCCTATTGACGCATTGTCAATGGGATTATGGGCCGTAGAGATAGTGGATCTATAGACATTAATTGATCGATAGGATTTACCTTGATCAAATAGGGTAGACAGAAAATTTAGGATGATTGTCAGAGGTGCTGAAAAACACCAGCTGACCCATGTCTTCCTCGACTAGTGCCTGGGGCCCAGGAGTCCCATAGGAGAGCCTGAGTTGTCTCAGAAAGTCCTGAGACGTTCCAAGATCCCCTGAAACGGTCCAAGCTACAAGCTGGAGCCGGTCCTGAAGGGCGAGTGGGTGAAAGTGCCCTGTTGGGTTCCTGAGGATGTCGGGTGATCGAGGTAGAAGAATTGGATAGTTCACTGATAATTCTAACAGGGTTGGAAACCAAGTCTGGGTTCTCCTTAGTGGAGTGACAATGACTATCGTCACTAGTAGGGCTTTGACCCGGTAGAGGGTGCGTTGGATCATGGAGAAAGGTGGGAACGCATAGGCTCCTGTCTCCAGCCAAGGATGTAGAAAGGCGTTGACTGCCCATGACTGGGGTCTGGGAGCCAGCTGATAAAGGCTTCCATCTGGTGGTTCAGACGGGATGCAAACAGGTCCAGTGTAAGGGGCCCGCGAAGGCAATGAATTTGGTGGAACACGCGGGGGTCTAATTGCCAGTCGCTTACATCCCTCCAATGGCGAGAGAACCAATCCGCGACTAGGTTGTCCGTGCCCGGAAGATATTCCGCTCTGATAGATAAGTTCCGTTCTAGACAGAATTGGTAAAGATCTTTGGTCAGATCGGATAGTAGCTTGGATCGAGAGCCTCCTAACCGATTCACATAGCGCACTGCAGAGACGTTGTCCATGCGCAGTACTACAGTTGAAACAGTCTTTCGTGAAACTGCGAAAGATCCTGTAATCAATTCCAAACAATTGATGTGCAGTGCTTGTTCGGATGGGGACCAAAGTCCCCCTGTGGACCCTTGGGCGCATGTGGCGCCCCATCCCAGGAGACTGGCATCGGATTCCAGAATGAAATCTGGTTGTGATCCGAAGATGGCTTTGCCATTCCAGGCTTCCATATTGTGAAGCCACCAGTGAAGTTCTATATGAACTTCGTCTGTCAGTTGGATGTACTGATCGTAGGAGGTGGAACGGTGTAGGTAGTATGTCTTGAGCCGTTGCATGGCTCGGTAGTGTAAAGGTCCTGGGTAAATGGCTTGGATAGAGGCGGACAGTAGGCCTATAGTATGGGCCAGATCGCGTAAGCGAATCTGATGAGTTGATAACAATTTGCGAATGTCTTGTGCCATTATCAGGATGTCATCCAAATATATGATGGATCGAATCCCCTGTGATCGGAGTAGCGCCATCACTGGTTTCATCAGTTTCGTGAAACATGGTGCGGAGCATAGTCCGAACGGGAGGCATGTGAATTGCCAGATTTCCTCTTGCCAGAGGAATTGAAGGAAAAGCTCGATGGTTGCGAGCAATAGGAACTGTGAGGTATGCGTCTTTGAGATCGAAGCTGGAGAACCAATCTCCCACGCAAAGGAGGTCCCTGAGTAGATGGACGCCCTCCATCTTGAAGTGGCGATACCTGACAAAGTGATTCAGGTTTTTTTAAGTTGATAATTGGGCGTAGGTCTCCAGTTTTTTGTGGCCAAAAAAAAAAAATGTTGCTTAGAAAAGTATGCGGGAAAGGGGATTTCTCTATTGGCTCTTTTTTTACTAGCTTGCGCAGTTCGGTTTGTAGTGTCAGGTTGTCTGCTGCAGACATCTGTAGTGGTGTAGGTGGGGTGTCCTGGAAGGGGTGGAAAGGAAATCTATTTGAACCCTTGGACTGTGTGTAGGATCCATAGATCCTGAGAAAGTAATTCCCACTGTTGGAAAAACTGGTTAATCGACCTGCTATAGGTACATTGAAAGAAGGGAGATTTATTACCTGGAGCAGCTCTTCCGCGTAGGAAGGCAGATCCACGTCCCCGGATAGACCCTCTATTAGTGAATAGTTGCCTGTGGTAGGGTCGGGGTTGTCCCGATTGCCAATAGTTTTCAGAGGGGCGAGGCCTGTAGCCTGTGAAGGCGATTCTGCTGTTCGTTCGGCCTCTATAACGTCCAGCTCTCCCAGAAAAACGGCCTGACTGAGAACGAAAAACCCTGCGCAAGGAGGATTGAGCCTTATTTAGGGTGGTGAACACCGCTACATGTTTGGAAAGGTCTTTCATGAACGAGTCCCCAAACAGTAATCCATTGCCTCTGGTCCCAGTTCTCGGGAGCTCAGATCGGCTAATTTTGCATCCAGTTTGTACAGTGCCGCCTAGCGTCTCTCAGTGGACATGGCCACATTAGCGTTGCCTAGTAAGCATAAGGCTCTCTGGCCCACTCTCTAACTGTGTTTGGGTCAAATCTGGCGTGAGAGCTACCTTGTTTGGCATGGTCGGTCGAGGGCACTCGGAGTTTTGCCCTCATTTCTTTGTCCAGTGGTTTGCATAACCACATTTTACAAAAGTTGGAAATGTGCTCTGGTGGAGGCCATTCTGACGACCGTGGGTGTCTGATGACCCTGGGGTCAAATAAAGGATCACCCGAAGCATCCAGAAGGATGTTGAATCGGGTCCTTTTGATAAGGTAGTATAGCATCTAGATCTTTATGTGTGAGAAAGGTTTCCTTGACAAATTCCGAAGGGGTATCCCCTAGCGCATTCGCCGAGGGGTCCTCACCAGAATATCCAAGGAAATAATCGTCAACCCCGTCTAACGTGTGGGATGTAGACCCTCTAAGGGGTTAAAGTTAGCTTGAACGGGGCGAGTGGCAATCCATTTTTGGGACTTGGCAGGAGCCTTGCCCTTGCCCGCAGACCAACTCTCCCCTTTCCAGGGGCGTTTGCGTGTAACCTCCTGATCCGAGGGTTGAGAGTCCTCGGAATCAGAGAGTTGACGTGCAGTAGGGGTGACTTCGGCCGAAGTCTTCTCATGAAAGGCTGCTAATGCCTTGGGGATGGAATCTGCAATGGGTGAAACCAACCAGGCTCTGAGTACCTGGGATATAGCGGGCTCATTATTGTCAGACATGGTATGTCTTAGAGCGGTTGCCAAACAGTTAAGTATATTAATTTGAAAGAATGGAGTTGAATGGGGTTCACCCAAAATTATTTCAGAGTATAGATGGGGGTCACCCAAAATATTTGTGTAGTTTAATACGTAGGCGGCACTCAATATTTAGTGGGGTTGTCCACTAAAATATACACAAGTGGGTTGTACCACTATGATAGTAAACAGTGGGGTTAACCACTTAATTATAACCATAGACAGTGGGGTTCACCACTGAGTAGTAATAAAGTGGTGTATCACTTAATTATAGTGTATTTGTATAAGGGGGTCACCCTTAACAGTAATATTGGTGTTAAAACACCTTAATAATTGATATTAAAGTGTTGTATCACTTTAATTATAGTGCATTTGTATAAGGGGGTCACCCTTAACAGTAATATTGGTGTTAAAACACCTTAAGAATTGATATTAAAGTGTTGTATACTTTAATTATAGTGCATTTGTATAAGGGGGTCACCCTGAACAGTAATATTGGTGTTAAAACACCTTAAGAATTGATATTAAAGTGTTGTATCACTTTAATTATAGTGCATTTGTATAAGGGGATCACCCTTAACAGTAATATTGGTGTTAAAACACCTTAAGAATTGATATTAAAGTGTTGTATCACTTTAATTATAGTGCATTTGTATAAGGGGGGCACCCTTAACAGTAATATTGGTGTTAAAACACCTTAAGAATTGATATTAAAGTGTTGTATCACTGTAATTATAGTGTATTTGTATACGGGGGTCACCCTTAACAGTAATATTGGTGTTAAAAACACCTTAAGAATTGATATTAAAGACACTCAATATAATGAAGTGGCAGATAATAAAATGGTGGGGGTCACCCACAAAGCCTTCCTTTATTTAGTAACAACAATGATAATACAGCAGGTGTTGGAAAAAATCCTGAGAAGGAAATAAAAGGGGGGAAAAAAATCACTAAAAGACATTCAGGTATTAGCACTTTAAGGTGCTATAACAGAAGAGGAAAATAGTACTTACCAGATCCGAAGTCAGGCGAGTTGATCGCTGCTCTGGTGACTGGAATGCAAATAAAATGGCCGCCGCCAGCAAAAGGGCGGGAAACAATGCACTTGCTAAGTGCTGATGCGAACGGGCGGGGTAACGCGAGGGCGCGAAACTGAGAATAGTAAAAAGCAGTAATGAGTCGCAGGAGGAAAAAGCTCCTGCGATTTAAAGGGGAAATCTAAATAAAGTTTAATAGGAAATTGACAAAGTAGTCCAAGATTGAATAGAATTAAATTAAAATAAATAGAGCATAAATGTTTCCACAGAAAGTGTTGTTAAAGTGATAAGTGAATAAAGTGTTAAAGGTATATGACCATTGTAATACATTTTTTAATTGAAATAGTGTATTAAAGGTTAAATGATACAGCAATATAATTGGAACAGACTCACCTGGGAGGCAAGCAGCAAAGAAAGAGGATATGGGAGGAGTTTGATGACATCATATAATACTGTTATACTATCTGATTGGTTGAACTTTTTACATTACTGTTAACTGTTCCTTTGCTGCTGGGAGGTTCAGTAAAGAAAGATAAAGCAAATATGAAGCCTCCTGTCTTGCCATGAAATTAAAACAAATGAAATTACAAATTTTACGTTTTTATTTTGTTACTTTTTTGCATTAAATAAAAACCTAAAGGAACACTGCTCAATTCTATACCATTTAGGAATTGAATCACTATGTTCATGCAGCCCTAGTCACAACTCCCTGCATGTGACTTACACAACTTTCCTAAACACTTCCTGAAAAGAGCTTTGTAAAGCTTACACTTCCTTTACTACAAATTATGTTTAATTTAGAATTTCGTATCTCCTACTCTGTTAATAGCTTGCTAGACCATGCAGGGGTATCTTGTGTGTGATTAAAGTTTCATTTGAATAGCAGGAGATAAAAACGTTTAAAATAAGTAACATCTAAAAGAAAATTACATGTTTTTTTGCAGGCTTTGTGATTTACAGCCAGGGGAGGTGTAGCTAGGGCTGGATAGACAGAATTAAAAGTGATTTTACTTCAAAATGGTAGAGAATTGAGCAGTAAGACTTCAGAGGCATAATGTATACAGAAAAACGGCTTCATTAATATAAAGTTGTTTTGGTGATTATACTGTTACTTTAAAATATGAGCTTAAACAGCAACACAATAATAAAATGCTTAGATATTAATAACAATAATTAATTATTGATTATAAAGTCCTTACTGATTTCCTTGTGCTATACATAAAGTATTGATATAAACTCCATAGAAATACACCATAGGTGATTGTTAAAATAATGGAATCCAACGTTTATTTCTTATGCTGCCGGCAGCCATATATCAATTTTCCCAGAAACCACTGCTTTGACCTTTCAATACCCATACCACTCATTGTTACCCTTTTCTGTTCCTCCAGACACAGTTGATATTTATTTGTGTAATTTTCTCTTCATTTATTCACCAACCCATGCTTCCATAATATGTCCAACTTTACTCTGCATATAAAACCAGCTGCTGCAACAGGATTCTGTTCACACACTTTATTTCAGATACCAGTCCTGTTTTTTACAGCTCCCTTCTTTCCACATTCTATCCCTCTCAATCTACTACCTGCCCAATACATATGGCTACCAACAGGCTATTTCACTGTCAGACTGCCTAAAGTGAGTGGTAGCTAACAATTGGTCAGATTTGTTTGTCTCTAATAGATATTCCAGTTATTGGGTACATTGCTGTGTCCTATGCCATCTTTAATCAATAGAAAAAAAATCAAACTGGAAAGATTGTGACTCGATTGTGACAAAAATCAAACTGGAAAGATTGTGACTCTCGATAAAATTATATACTCCGTCTAACAGTGTTTTTCCTCTTTAATACAGGTAAAATTCTCAGTGAATAGGAAATTTAAACCGCCACCACCCTCCATTAGCAGTGAATATTTCCATATTTGTGCCAGCTCTTTCCTGCTCATATGTTACACGTGCATTTATGTATGTGTTTCTGTGAACTCAGCAACATGTCGGCTAATGCTGGACTCTTTATTTCTACAAGGGACGGTCAAATCCCGTGTTCATTATACGGCAGTCTTCCTGAGTACAACATACGCACTGTACCTCCTTCTCCTCCTTATTTATGAGCACCTTTATCTAGTGGCCACAGTTTTCTGTGTATTACAGATAGTCTTAATAGACTTGGCCAAGAGGGGGAAGATGGCAATGGAAGGCATGGAGAAGAAGAATGAGGAAGAGGTGATGGAGGTGACGAAGGTGAAAGAAGAGATGAAATGGAAAGTCTTTTAAAGAAGGAATTGTTGTGGGGGAAAAGACTGCTTGCTTGTAAAGGAAAAAGTTTTTTATTAAAAAAGTTTTATAACTGAATTCTTTATTTTGTTGTTTTTCTGAGGATTCTGCTTTATATTATTAGGGCAAAGCACAGTGAAAACGTAGGAACCGGAAGCAATCATTAGTTTGCAGATTGTAATTTATTGCAAGTCTAGAACCAAAGAGAGCACCAGTAATATTAATTCTTTCATTCCTTAATAATCCCGATTTGCCACCCAGACCATTTTCAGATAGGCGATTTAAGCCCATCAATACATTGTACACAGGGAACCTGACGTTTTGAAATTCTCCAACTTCCTAATGCTGTCTCTCACTTTCCAACCCTCATCATCATTACAACAATGCCTGATTTATTTGCTCTTACAATTCTGATCCTTTCTGTGCAGTGACATGTTATAGATTTAATATTGAGAAAAATGGATTTATAAGGGAAAATAAATAACTTAATGGTAGTTACTGGGCCTGGATATTCCACTGTCCAATGGTCTCAGTGTGGTCGCACACTTCAAAAACCACTGGTGTTTGCACCTTTTGGGAAGACAGATTCCGCAGCACAAAGAAATCATCAAACCTATTCTATATCTCATTGTTTGATCAAATGCTGAAATTGGTGATTGTGCTGTTCTTCTTAGCTGAGCTCTGCTCTTAAAGGGACAGCTCATTAAAATGGATAAGGTGGCTGGTGTCCCTTGGCTCTGTTCAACAGGCAGGGATAAACTCTGCCTTAATTATACCAGTCCACATCAACAATGGGCGGAAATGATATGCAGAGACTACTCAGCCCACGCTCTGAGCCTATCTTCCCATAGCACTGTTTAGCGTGAGGTACACTCCAAGAGGGAAATTTAGCTTGTCCCCCTACGAGATTCTATTTGGTTCAGCTCCCAGGCTAGGCTGTTACTTTCCTCAGCAGCTCCAAATTCAGTCAGATGCAATGGTAAATTACATAACTGCTCTCTCTCATGCCTTGACCAAAATCCATGCGCAAGTGTTTTCTTCTATTCCAGATCCAGTGTCTGATACAATCACCCATAAGTTACTCCCTGGTGATAGGGTTCTGGTTAAGAAATTCCTGAGAAAGCACACACTTGAGCCAAGATTTCATGGTTTATTCCAAGTCCTTCTAACTACATCTACCTCAGTAAAACTAGCTGGGAAGGACACTTGGATACACGCTTCGCACTGCAAGAAAGTTCCAGCTCCAGAGGAAGCTTTACTGTGATATTGTCTCTTGTACTTTTCCACAATCCCAACATTCGACTATATACAAAGACATACCTAATAAAAAGGACCCACACATTTGTGTGACTGGTGACCATTGGGGACATCACTGTAGTTCCTGGAAAGCAGCGGGTTGGAACACGGGCCGACCATGGGGTTACAGACCACAAAGCGCCTTAGATAGAGTGGACAGGAATGGGAAATCCTTGTTACACAGAATGACTTTGTGCAAACCAACTGGGTCTACTCCAATGAAACTTACCTTAAAAATAGAACACCCTAGTCCAGGAGACACTGGAGAGTATAAAATGGGAATGTACTGGAGAGGGGGTAGTTCATACAATAAATTGGGAACTTTCTATTTACAAGACATGCACACATCACCCGAGTGGGTAGATACAAGACATATGACCATCAACCCTCTCAAACCCCACATTAAGACTCTTAAAGACATGGTAGCCATAGCTAACCCTACATTTGAAGACACTATGGCAGTAGAGACTGGTTTTTCAGACACTAATCTATGGCTTGAGTGGATGAGATATAATGCTAATTCTCATAATAAAACTAACTGTTATGTTTGTGGTGGAGCCAGACCCCATCTAGGTACAGTGCCTCTAAATCTACCTCCTGATGTTGAAACATGTTTCTTAAAGGACCACTCTAGTGCCAGGAAAACATACTCGTTTTCCTGGCACTAGAGTGCCCTGAGGGTGCCCCCAACCTCAGGGACCCCCTCCCGCCCGGCTCTGGAAAGGGGAAAGGGGTAAAAACTTACCTTTTTCCAGCGGTGGGCGGAGAGATCTCCTCCTCCGATCCTCCTATTCTCCTCCCCGTCGGCTGAATGCGCACGCGCGGCAAGAGCTGCGCGCGCATTCAGCCGGTCACATAGGAAAGCATTCATAATGCTTTCCTATGGACGCTTGCGTGCTCTCACTGTGATTTTCACAGTGAGAATCACGCAAGCGCCTCTAGCGGCTGTCAGTGAGACAGCCACTAGAGGAAATAGGGGAAGGCTTAACCCATTCACAAACATAGCAGTTTCTCTGAAACTGCTATGTTTATGAAAAAATGGGTTAACCCTAGAAGGACCTGGCACCCAGACCACTTCATTAAGCTGAAGTGGTCTGGGTGCCTAGAGTGGTCCTTTAATCCCTTAAGGACACATGACATGTGTGACATGTCATGATTCCCTTTTATTCCAGAAGTTTGGTTCTTAAGGGGTTAAGTCTCTATGTGCAGTCAATTACAAACTCATCAGTATGTGAATCATGGAAGAAGATATACCCTCTAACCCAAAGGGATATCAGGCCACCTTATGGAGTCACAGTATATTCAGGTAATTACACTTGATACACTACACACAGTACCACAGGGAAGTTTGTGGGAAAATTCTCTTCTGGTTATTGTGCTACATGCCGAAAGCCTCCAGCTACCCTGTTAATACATCAAGTTAAATACTTGAGAGACATTTATTGGCTATGTGGATACATGCAACTCAGATCCAAATTGACAGGCCTATGGTGGGGGGAATGTGCTTTTACTAAAGTTATCATGCCCATACACATAATATCAGACAACCACCAAGGCCCTCTTGACTCACCACACACATACTTTAGAGTAAAAAGAGACACTCCTGTACAGGGCAGTTTCGACCCTCACATATACATAGATGCCAAGGGGGAATCTTCAAACGTGGAAAAGAGCTGCTCCAACACATAAAAAGCATCATCTATGTATCTTCTCCAGATTTTACAAAACCCGAATAAGGGATGATTATACAAAAGGTGTATTTCAATGAAGTTTATATATATATATATATATATATTTACAGATAGATCGATTATTAATACTATTAATCAAATCTACCAACTTGTCCAAGAGCTGCTCCAACACATAACAAATATCTGGACAAGGTATGATTATATTTACACACACACATACATGTATATATATATTTATCTATAATAATTTAAACTCACTACTGGTAAGTCATTGGCAATTTATGGAAAGTATGCCATGGGCTCTCCAGGCTATAGATTTTAAGCTCTCTATGTATATAATATGTGTGTGCTTATATATTATTTAACTAGATGTATATAACAAATTCAAGTAGAGTCCAAGTTGATCACAGGAAAAGCAAATAAAGAAAAAACTCCACAAATTTAACATTTAACAATAATTAACAGCGCATGAACTCATATATTGTATATAATAGCGATTATGCACTACTTAGAAATCTATAAGGGACATAGGTATATATATTATTCATTGCTGTTAATAATATAAAAATATATTTCTGTTTTTGTTGTTCGTACAGTCAATTTGAAGTTTAGATTAGAAGTTATATTTCATGCAAAAAAGTACCTAATGGCCTTTTCAAACCCTCTGCTTTATCTATGAAAAAAATAAGTAATAACAAAGTTGACATTGCAATACTTAGTAAGGCCTATGCAGAAGAGCAGAGTCTGTGATGTCATAAATTACAGCAGAGTACGTCTAGGTAACACACAGTGATGTCATTTTCAAACATTCCGTGAACACTCACAGCACTCAGAGCTACACTTCACCTGGACAGTGGTTATATTAACTGGAAATATATATTTCCTACTCACCTGCAAAGGGATCTTGTGAAAAGGCACCTCTTGAGTACAGGACCGTTGACTTGTACTTTGCTATCCTATAAAACAAGTATAATGAGAATGGTGAGTGATTCTTTTTCTGCTTTATATCTATCTGTCTAGCTATCATTTTCAAATAATTAAAACAAATGAAATTACAAATTTTAAGTTTTTATTTTGTTACTTTTTTGCATTAAATAAAAACCTAAAGGAACACTGCTCAATTCTATACCATTTAGGAATTGAATCACTATGTTCATGCAGCCCTAGTCACAACTCCCTGCATGTGACTTACACAACTTTCCTAAACACTTCCTGAAAAGAGCTTTGTAAAGCTTACACTTCCTTTACTACAAATTATGTTTAATTTAGAATTTCGTATCTCCTACTCTGTTAATAGCTTGCTAGACCATGCAGGGGTATCTTGTGTGTGATTAAAGTTGCATTTGAATAGCAGGAGATAAAAACATTTAAAATAAGTAACATCTAAAATAAAATTATATGTTTTTTTGCAGGCTTTGTGATTTACAGCCAGGGGAGGTGTAGCTAGGGCTGGATAGACAGAATTAAAAGTGATTTTACTTCAAAATGGTAGAGAATTGAGCAGTAAGACTTTAGAGGCATAATGTATACAGAAAAACTGCTTCATTAATATAAAGTTGTTTTGGTGATTATACTGTTACTTTAAAATATGAGCTTAAACAGCAACACAATAATAAAATGCTTAGATATTAATAACAATAATTAATTATTGATTATAAAGTCCTTACTGATTTCCTTGTGCTATACATAAAGTATTGATATAAACTCCATATAAATACACCATAGGTGATTGTTAAAATAATGGAATCCAACGTTTATTTCTTATGCTGCCGGCAGCCATATATCAATTTTCCCAGAAACCCTTTTCTGTTCCTCCAGACACAGTTGATATTTATTTGTGTAATTTTCTCTTCATTTATTCACCAACCCATGCTTCCATAATATGTCCAACTTTACTCTGCATATAAAACCAGCTGCTGCAACAGGATTCTGTTCACACACTTTATTTCAGATACCAGTCCTGTTTTTTACAGCTCCCTTCTTTCCACATTCTATCCCTCTCAATCTACTACCTGCCCAATACATATGGCTACCAACAGGCTATTTCACTGTCAGACTGCCTAAAGTGAGTGGTAGCTAACAATTGGTCAGATTTGTTTGTCTCTAATAGATATTCCAGTTATTGGGTACATTGCTGTGTCCTATGCCATCTTTAATCAATAGAAAAAAAATCAAACTGGAAAGATTGTGACTCGATTGTGACAAAAATCAAACTGGAAAGATTGTGACTCTCGATAAAATTATATACTCCGTCTAACAGTGTTTTTCCTCTTTAATACAGGTAAAATTCTCAGTGAATAGGAAATTTAAACCGCCACCACCCTCCATTAGCAGTGAATATTTCCATATTTGTGCCAGCTCTTTCCTGCTCATATGTTACACGTGCATTTATGTATGTGTTTCTGTGAACTCAGCAACATGTCGGCTAATGCTGGACTCTTTATTTCTACAAGGGACGGTCGAATCCCGTGTTCATTATACGGCAGTCTTCCTGAGTACAACATACGCACTGTACCTCCTTCTCCTCCTTATTTATGAGCACCTTTATCTAGTGGCCACAGTTTTCTGTGTATTACAGATAGTCTTAATAGACTTGGCCAAGAGGGGGAAGATGGCAATGGAAGGCATGGAGAAGAAGAATGAGGAAGAGGTGATGGAGGTGACGAAGGTGAAAGAAGAGATGAAATGGAAAGTCTTTTAAAGAAGGAATTTTTGTGGGGAAAAAGACTGCTTGCTTGTAAAGGAAAAAGTTTTTTATTAAAAAAGTTTTATAACTGAATTCTTTATTTTGTTGTTTTTCTGAGGATTCTGCTTTATATTATTAGGGCAAAGCACAGTGAAAACGTAGGAACCGGAAGCAATCATTAGTTTGCAGATTGTAATTTATTGCAAGTCTAGAACCAAAGAGAGCACCAGTAATATTAATTCTTTCATTCCTTAATAATCCCGATCTGCCACCCAGACCATTTTCAGATAGGCGATTTAAGCCCATCAATACATTGTACACAGGGAACCTGACGTTTTGAAATTCTCCAACTTCCTAATGCTGTCTCTCACTTTCCAACCCTCATCATCATTACAACAATGCCTGATTTATTTGCTCTTACAATTCTGATCCTTTCTGTGCAGTGACATGTTATAGATTTAATATTGAGAAAAATGGATTTATAAGGGAAAATAAATAACTTAATGGTAGTTACTGGGCCTGGATATTCCACTGTCCAATGGTCTCAGTGTGGTCGCACACTTCAAAAACCACTGGTGTTTGCACCTTTTGGGAAGACAGATTCCGCAGCACAAAGAAATCATCAAACCTATTCTATATCTCATTGTTTGATCAAATGCTGAAATTGGTGATTGTGCTGTTCTTCTTAGCTGAGCTCTGCTCTTAAAGGGACAGCTCATTAAAATGGATAAGGTGGCTGGTGTCCCTTGGCTCTGTTCAACAGGCAGAGATAAACTCTGCCTTAATTATACCAGTCCACATCAACAATGGGCGGAAATGATATGCAGAGACTACTCAGCCCACGCTCTGAGCCTATCTTCCCATAGCACTGTTTAGCGTGAGGTACACTCCAAGAGGGAAATTTAGCTTGTCCCCCTACGAGATTCTATTTGGTTCAGCTCCCAGGCTAGGCTGTTACTTTCCTCAGCAGCTCCAAATTCAGTCAGATGCAATGGTAAATTACATAACTGCTCTCTCTCATGCCTTGACCAAAATCCATGCGCAAGTGTTTTCTTCTATTCCAGATCCAGTGTCTGATACAATCACCCATAAGTTACTCCCTGGTGATAGGGTTCTGGTTAAGAAATTCCTGAGAAAGCACACACTTGAGCCAAGATTTCATGGTTTATTCCAAGTCCTTCTAACTACATCTACCTCAGTAAAACTAGCTGGGAAGGACACTTGGATACACGCTTCGCACTGCAAGAAAGTTCCAGCTCCAGAGGAAGCTTTACTGTGATATTGTCTCTTGTACTTTTCCACAATCCCAACATTCGACTATATACAAAGACATACCTAATAAAAAGGACCCACACATTTGTGTGACTGGTGACCATTGGGGACATCACTGTAGTTCCTGGAAAGCAGCGGGTTGGAACACGGGCCGACCATGGGGTTACAGACCACAAAGCGCCTTAGATAGAGTGGACAGGAATGGGAAATCCTTGTTACACAGAATGACTTTGTGCAAACCAACTGGGTCTACTCCAATGAAACTTACCTTAAAAATAGAACACCCTAGTCCAGGAGACACTGGAGAGTATAAAATGGGAATGTACTGGAGAGGGGGTAGTTCATACAATAAATTGGGAACTTTCTATTTACAAGACATGCACACATCACCCGAGTGGGTAGATACAAGACATATGACCATCAACCCTCTCAAACCCCACATTAAGACTCTTAAAGACATGGTAGCCATAGCTAACCCTACATTTGAAGACACTATGGCAGTAGAGACTGGTTTTTCAGACACTAATCTATGGCTTGAGTGGATGAGATATAATGCTAATTCTCATAATAAAACTAACTGTTATGTTTGTGGTGGAGCCAGACCCCATCTAGGTACAGTGCCTCTAAATCTACCTCCTGATGTTGAAACATGTTTCTTAAAGGACCACTCTAGTGCCAGGAAAACATACTCGTTTTCCTGGCACTAGAGTGCCCTGAGGGTGCCCCCAACCTCAGGGACCCCCTCCCGCCCGGCTCTGGAAAGGGGAAAGGGGTAAAAACTTACCTTTTTCCAGCGGTGGGCGGAGAGATCTCCTCCTCCGATCCTCCTATTCTCCTCCCCGTCGGCTGAATGCGCACGCGCGGCAAGAGCTGCGCGCGCATTCAGCCGGTCACATAGGAAAGCATTCATAATGCTTTCCTATGGACGCTTGCGTGCTCTCACTGTGATTTTCACAGTGAGAATCACGCAAGCGCCTCTAGCGGCTGTCAGTGAGACAGCCACTAGAGGAAATAGGGGAAGGCTTAACCCATTCACAAACATAGCAGTTTCTCTGAAACTGCTATGTTTATGAAAAAATGGGTTAACCCTAGAAGGACCTGGCACCCAGACCACTTCATTAAGCTGAAGTGGTCTGGGTGCCTAGAGTGGTCCTTTAATCCCTTAAGGACACATGACATGTGTGACATGTCATGATTCCCTTTTATTCCAGAAGTTTGGTTCTTAAGGGGTTAAGTCTCTATGTGCAGTCAATTACAAACTCATCAGTATGTGAATCATGGAAGAAGATATACCCTCTAACCCAAAGGGATATCAGGCCACCTTATGGAGTCACAGTATATTCAGGTAATTACACTTGATACACTACACACAGTACCACAGGGAAGTTTGTGGGAAAATTCTCTTCTGGTTATTGTGCTACATGCCGAAAGCCTCCAGCTACCCTGTTAATACATCAAGTTAAATACTTGAGAGACATTTATTGGCTATGTGGATACATGCAACTCAGATCCAAATTGACAGGCCTATGGTGGGGGTAATGTGCTTTTACTAAAGTTATCATGCCCATACACATAATATCAGACAACCACCAAGGCCCTCTTGACTCACCACACACATACTTTAGAGTAAAAAGAGACACTCCTGTACAGGGCAGTTTCGACCCTCACATATACATAGATGCCAAGGGGGTGCCAAATGATTTTAAAGCCAGGGATGAGGTTGCAGCTGGATTCAAATCCTTGATTCCACTCATCACGGCCTATAAGAATGTAAATTGGATTAATTACATCTACTAAAACCAACAATGTTTTGTCAATTATACCAGAGATGCCCTCCAGGGACTGGCAGAACAATTACAAGCCACCTCCCAAATGTCATTTCAGAATAGGATGGCCATAGACATGATTCTGGCGGGGGAAAGGAGGTGTGTGTGAAATACTCCCAGATACCATGACATGCTGCACTTTTATCCCAGATAACACCGGCCCTAACGGGAAAGTAACTATGGCCATCGAGAAGCTTGAAAGCCTCTCTGAAGAGTTAAAAAGAAACTCAGGGATCACCAATTCTTGGGATAGATGGTTTGGATGGATGAACGGATGGCAGAAAGTACTCTTCCAAGTGGGTATGGCTGTCCTAACTGTAATGATTCTTTTCCTCTTCTTTGTTTGCTGTATAATGCCTTGCCCAATACATATGGCTACCAACAGGCTATTTCACTGTCAGACTGCCTAAAGTGAGTGGTAGCTAACAATTGGTCAGATTTGTTTGTCTCTAATAGATATTCCAGTTATTGGGTACATTGCTGTGTCCTATGCCATCTTTAATCAATAGAAAAAAAATCAAACTGGAAAGATTGTGACTCGATTGTGACAAAAATCAAACTGGAAAGATTGTGACTCTCGATAAAATTATATACTCCGTCTAACAGTGTTTTTCCTCTTTAATACAGGTAAAATTCTCAGTGAATAGGAAATTTAAACCGCCACCACCCACCATTAGCAGTGAATATTTCCATATTTGTGCCAGCTCTTTCCTGCTCATATGTTACACGTGCATTTATGTATGTGTTTCTGTGAACTCAGCAACATGTCGGCTAATGCTGGACTCTTTATTTCTACAAGGGACGGTCAAATCCCGTGTTCATTATACGGCAGTCTTCCTGAGTACAACATACGCACTGTACCTCCTTCTCCTTCTTATTTATGAGCACCTCTATCTAGTGGCCACAGTTTTCTGTGTATTACAGATAGTCTTAATAGACTTGGCCAAGAGGGGGAAGATGGCAATGGAAGGCATGGAGAAGAAGAATGAGGAAGAGGTGATGGAGGTGACGAAGGTGAAAGAAGAGATGAAATGGAAAGTCTTTTAAAGAAGGAATTGTTGTGGGGAAAAAGACTGCTTGCTTGTAAAGGAAAAAGTTTTTTATTAAAAAAGTTTTATAACTGAATTCTTTATTTTGTTGTTTTTCTGAGGATTCTGCTTTATATTATTAGGGCAAAGCACAGTGAAAACGTAGGAACCGGAAGCAATCATTAGTTTGCAGATTGTAATTTATTGCAAGTCTAGAACCAAAGAGAGCACCAGTAATATTAATTCTTTCATTCCTTAATAATCCCGATCTGCCACCCAGACCATTTTCAGATAGGCGATTTAAGCCCATCAATACATTGTACACAGGGAACCTGACGTTTTGAAATTCTCCAACTTCCTAATGCTGTCTCTCACTTTCCAACCCTCATCATCATTACAACAATGCCTGATTTATTTGCTCTTACAATTCTGATCCTTTCTGTGCAGTGACATGTTATAGATTTAATATTGAGAAAAATGGATTTATAAGGGAAAATAAATAACTTAATGGTAGTTACTGGGCCTGGATATTCCACTGTCCAATGGTCCCAGTGTGGTCGCACACTTCAAAAACCACTGGTGTTTGCACCTTTTGGGAAGACAGATTCCGCAGCACAAAGAAATCATCAAACCTATTCTATATCTCATTGTTTGATCAAATGCTGAAATTGGTGATTGTGCTGTTCTTCTTAGCTGAGCTCTGCTCTTAAAGGGACAGCTCATTAAAATGGATAAGGTGGCTGGTGTCCCTTGGCTCTGTTCAACAGGCAGGGATAAACTCTGCCTTAATTATACCAGTCCACATCAACAATGGGCGGAAATGATATGCAGAGACTACTCAGCCCACGCTCTGAGCCTATCTTCCCATAGCACTGTTTAGCGTGAGGTACACTCCAAGAGGGAAATTTAGCTTGTCCCCCTACGAGATTCTATTTGGTTCAGCTCCCAGGCTAGGCTGTTACTTTCCTCAGCAGCTCCAAATTCAGTCAGATGCAATGGTAAATTACATAACTGCTCTCTCTCATGCCTTGACCAAAATCCATGCGCAAGTGTTTTCTTCTATTCCAGATCCAGTGTCTGATACAATCACCCATAAGTTACTCCCTGGTGATAGGGTTCTGGTTAAGAAATTCCTGAGAAAGCACACACTTGAGCCAAGATTTCATGGTTTATTCCAAGTCCTTCTAACTACATCTACCTCAGTAAAACTAGCTGGGAAGGACACTTGGATACACGCTTCGCACTGCAAGAAAGTTCCAGCTCCAGAGGAAGCTTTACTGTGATATTGTCTCTTGTACTTTTCCACAATCCCAACATTCGACTATATACAAAGACATACCTAATAAAAAGGACCCACACATTTGTGTGACTGGTGACCATTGGGGACATCACTGTAGTTCCTGGAAAGCAGCGGGTTGGAACACGGGCCGACCATGGGGTTACAGACCACAAAGTGCCTTAGATAGAGTGGACAGGAATGGGAAATCCTTGTTACACAGAATGACTTTGTGCAAACCAACTGGGTCTACTCCAATGAAACTTACCTTAAACATAGAACACCCTAGTCCAGGAGACACTGGAGAGTATATAATGGGAATGTACTGGAGAGGGGGTAGTTCATACAATAAATTGGGAACTTTCTATTTACAAGACATGCACACATCACCTGAGTGGGTAGATACAAGACATATGACCATCAACCCTCTCAAACCCCACATTAAGACTCTTAAAGACATGGTAGCCATAGCTAACCCTACATTGGAAGACACTATGGCAGTAGAGACTGTTTTTTCAGACACTAATCTATGGCTTGAGTGGATGAGATATAATGCTAATTCTCATAATAAAACTAACTGTTATGTTTGTGGTGGAGCCAGACCCCATCTAGGTACAGTGCCTCTAAATCTACCTCCTGATGTTGAAATATGTTTCTTAAAGGACCACTCTAGTGCCAGGAAAACATACTCGTTTTCCTGGCACTAGAGTGCCCTGAGGGTGCCCCCACCCTCAGGGACCCCCTCCCGCCCGGCTCTGGAAAGGGGAAAGGGGTAAAAACTTACCTTTTTTCAGCAGTGGGCGGAGAGATCTCCTCCTCCGATCCTCCTATTCTCCTCCCCGTCGGCTGAATGCGCACGCGCGGCAAGAGCTGCGCGCGCATTCAGCCGGTCACATAGGAAAGCATTCATAATGCTTTCCTATGGACGCTTGCGTGCTCTCACTGTGATTTTCACAGTGAGAATCACGCAAGCGCCTCTAGCGGCTGTCAGTGAGACAGCCACTAGAGGAAATAGGGGAAGGCTTAACCCATTCACAAACATAGCAGTTTCTCTGAAACTGCTATGTTTATGAAAAAATGGGTTAACCCTAGAAGGACCTGGCACCCAGACCACTTCATTAAGCTGAAGTGGTCTGGGTGCCTAGAGTGGTCCTTTAACCCCTTAAGGACACATGACATGTGTGACATGTCATGATTCCCTTTTATTCCAGAAGTTTGGTCCTTAAGGGGTTAAGTCTCTATGTGCAGTCAATTACAAACTCATCAGTATGTGAATCATGGAAGAAGATATACCCTCTAACCCAAAGGGATATCAGGCCACCTTATGGAGTCACAGTATATTCAGGTAATTACACTTGATACACTACACACAGTACCACAGGGAAGTTTGTGGGAAAATTCTCTTCTGGTTATTGTGCTACATGCCGAAAGCCTCCAGCTACCCTGTTAATACATCAAGTTAAATACTTGAGAGACATTTATTGGCTATGTGGATACATGCAACTCAGATCCAAATTGACAGGCCTATGGTGGGGGTAATGTGCTTTTACTAAAGTTATCATGCCCATACACATAATATCAGACAACCACCAAGGCCCTCTTGACTCACCACACACATACTTTAGAGTAAAAAGAGACACTCCTGTACAGGGCAGTTTCGACCCTCACATATACATAGATGCCAAGGGGGTGCCAAATGATTTTAAAGCCAGGGATGAGGTTGCAGCTGGATTCAAATCCTTGATTCCACTCATCACGGCCTATAAGAATGTAAATTGGATTAATTACATCTACTAAAACCAACAATGTTTTGTCAATTATACCAGAGATGCCCTCCAGGGACTGGCAGAACAATTACAAGCCACCTCCCAAATGTCATTTCAGAATAGGATGGCCATAGACATGATTCTGGCGGGGGAAAGGAGGTGTGTGTGAAATACTCCCAGATACCATGACATGCTGCACTTTTATCCCAGATAACACCGGCCCTAACGGGAAAGTAACTATGGCCATCGAGAAGCTTGAAAGCCTCTCTGAAGAGTTAAAAAGAAACTCAGGGATCACCAATTCTTGGTATAGATGGTTTGGATGGATGAACGGATGGCAGAAAGTACTCTTCCAAGTGGGTATGGCTGTCCTAACTGTAATGATTCTTTTCCTCTTCTTTGTCTGCTGTATAATGCCTTGTGCACAGAAATATTTGCAGAAGACTGTAGATCAAACCATTGACCGCACCACCCCAACATTCCTACACCAAGACATTGATGACGGAACCTGTGACACAACACATGCACCTCTTCAGTCCCACCACATTAAGTATACAATTACTTCTCTCTAGGGAAACTATAGGGACAGCGTCTTGTCTAACGGGTAAAAAGTCTGTTGCGGAGATGTAGTGGACAAGCCGCTACGGGTTCTAGTGCAGTGAAGAGTTCAAGAAAACATGTTTGAGAAGATGAGCAGCAGCCTATTAGGGATATTATTAGGGATAGATAGTAGTTGTTTACATCGTAAATAGTAATTTTTAGGGGGGACTGTTGTGGACAGAATATTAACTCTATTAATTTTCGTAAAAATGCCTATTTGCTCTGCATAACTATAATCAATATTATTCATAAGTTACTTAAAATGGCCGCTAGGGAATTTCCCCTGTAGTCAACTAACACCCTTGAATTAACAAGATGGCGCTGGAATCTGGAGGAGAGCTCCATGATGCCAGTGACATCACACCCGGTAGGATGAGCAATTGATGAACCACTTAACACCTAACCAATTGTTTTACCGGACCCTCGGAATAAAGATTCCTCAAGTCTTTCATTAACCTGAAACTTGTGTCTGGTGTGAATTACTTTGGGAGCGTGCACGTAAATACTTATTAATTTGGACAGGGGCAGATATGCAAAAATATCAAGCACTTGATTTGATCCACAACAGCTTTTCTGTAAACCCAGCACAAATTTCTTGCAATTTTTCTTCACTTTTGATTAGAAACTAGAAACTGTTTTCCCAGCAACAGGCAATATGGTAATTTTCTCTAATGATTTTTAGGATAGAAAAATCTAAAATAACAACAGATTATTTTTTATATTTGGGTTTCATATAAAGAACATTCTCTAGGCTCATGTACAATTTAGTTCAAACTAGGTACCTTTGTAACCATAGCAGTGAGTTTGATATTCTAATCAAGATTATTGATACTATCAATGTAATCTTCAAACGTGGAAAAGAGCTGCTCCAACACATAAAAAGCATCATCTATGTATCTTCTCCAGATTTTACAAAACCCGAATAAGAGATGATTATACAAAAGGTGTATCTCAATGAAGTTTATATATATATATATATATATATTTACAGATAGATCGATTATTAATACTATTAATCAAATCTACCAACTTGTCCAAGAGCTGCTCCAACACATAACAAATATCTGGACAAGGTATGATTATATTTACACACACACATACATGTATATATATATGTATCTATAATAATTTCAACTCACTACTGGTAAGTCATTGGCAATTTATGGAGAGTATGCCATGGGCTCTCCAGGCTATAGATTTTAAGCTCTCTATGTATATAATATGTGTGTGCTTATATATTATTTAACTAGATGTATATAACAAATTCAAGTAGAGTCCTAGTTGATCACAGGAAAAGCAAATAAAGAAAAAACTCAATTATTTTAACAATAATTAACAGCGCATGAACTCATATATTGTATATAATAGCGATTATGCACTACTTAGAAATCTATAAGGGACATAGGTATATATATTATTCATTGCTGTTAATAATATAAAAATATATTTCTGTTTTTGTTGTTCGTACAGTCAATTTGAAGTTTAGATTAGAAGTTATATTTCATGCAAAAAAGTACCTAATGGCCTTTTCAAACCCTCTGCTTTATCTATGAAAAAAATAAGTAATAACAAAGTTGACATTGCAATACTTAGTAAGGCCTATGCAGAAGAGCAGAGTCTGTGATGTCATAAATTACAGCAGAGTACGGCTAGGTAACACACAGTGATGTCATTTTCAAACATTCCGTGAACACTCACAGCACTCAGAGCTACACTTCACCTGGACAGTGGTTATATTAACTGGAAATATATATTTCCTACTCACCTGCAAAGGGATCTTGTGAAAAGGCACCTCTTGAGTACAGGACCGTTGACTTGTACTTTGCTATCCTATAAAACAAGTATAATGAGAATGGTGAGTGATTATTTTTCTGCTTTATATCTATCGTCTAGCTATCATTTTCAAATAATTAAAACAAATGAAATTACAAATTTTACGTTTTTATTTTGTTACTTTTTTGCATTAAATAAAAACCTAAAGGAACACTGCTCAATTCTATACCATTTAGGAATTGAATCACTATGTTCATGCAGCCCTAGTCACAACTCCCTGCATGTGACTTACACAACTTTCCTAAACACTTCCTGAAAAGAGCTTTGTAAAGCTTACACTTCCTTTACTACAAATTATGTTTAATTTAGAATTTCGTATCTCCTACTCTGTTAATAGCTTGCTAGACCATGCAGGGGTATCTTGTGTGTGATTAAAGTTTCATTTGAATAGCAGGAGATAAAAACATTTAAAATAAGTAACATCTAAAAGAAAATTATATGTTTTTTTGCAGGCTTTGTGATTTACAGCCAGGGGAGGTGTAGCTAGGGCTGGATAGACAGAATTAAAAGTGATTTTACTTCAAAATGGTAGAGAATTGAGCAGTAAGACTTCAGAGGCATAATGTATACAGAAAAACTGCTTCATTAATATAAAGTTGTTTTGGTGATTATACTGTTACTTTAAAATATGAGCTTAAACAGCAACACAATAATAAAATGCTTAGATATTAATAACAATAATTAATTATTGATTATAAAGTCCTTACTGATTTCCTTGTGCTATACATAAAGTATTGATATAAACTCCATATAAATACACCATAGGTGATTGTTAAAATAATGGAATCCAACGTTTATTTCTTATGCTGCCGGCAGCCATATATCAGTTTCCCCAGAAACCCTTTTCTGTTCCTCCAGACACAGTTGATATTTATTTGTGTAATTTTCTCTTCATTTATTCACCAACCCATGCTTCCATAATATGTCCAACTTTACTCTGCATATAAAACCAGCTGCTGCAACAGGATTATGTTCACACACTTTATTTCAGATACCAGTCCTGTTTTTTACAGCTCCCTTCTTTCCACATTCTATCCCTCTCAATCTACTACCTTCCCAATACATATGGCTACCAACAGGCTATTTCACTGTCAGACTGCCTAAAGTGAGTGGTAGCTAACAATTGGTCAGATTTGTTTGTCTCTAATAGATATTCCAGTTATTGGGTACATTGCTGTGTCCTATGCCATCTTTAATCAATAGAAAAAAAATCAAACTGGAAAGATTGTGACTCGATTGTGACAAAAATCAAACTGGAAAGATTGTGACTCTCGATAAAATTATATACTCCGTCTAACAGTGTTTTTCCTCTTTAATACAGGTAAAATTCTCAGTGAATAGGAAACTTAAACCGCCACCACCCTCCATTAGAAGTGAATATTTCCATATTTGTGCCAGCTCTTTCCTGCTCATATGTTACACGTGCATTTATGTATGTGTTTCTGTGAACTCAGCAACATGTCGGCTAATGCTGGACTCTTTATTTCTACAAGGGACGGTCAAATCTCGTGTTCATTATACGGCAGTCTTCCTGAGCACAACATACGCACTGTACCTCCTTCTCCTCCTTATTTATGAGCACCTTTATCTAGTGGCCACAGTTTTCTGTGTATTACAGATAGTCTTAATAGACTTGGCCAAGAGGGGGAAGATGGCAATGGAAGGCATGGAGAAGAAGAATGAGGAAGAGGTGATGGAGGTGACGAAGGTGAAAGAAGAGATGAAATGGAAAGTCTTTTAAAGAAGGAATTGTTGTGGGGAAAAAGACTGCTTGCTTGTAAAGGAAAAAGTTTTTTATTAAAAAAGTTTTATAACTGAATTCTTTATTTTGTTGTTTTTCTGAGGATTCTGCTTTATATTATTAGGGCAAAGCACAGTGAAAACGTAGGAACCGGAAGCAATCATTAGTTTGCAGATTGTAATTTATTGCAAGTCTAGAACCAAAGAGAGCACCAGTAATATTAATTCTTTCATTCCTTAATAATCCCGATCTGCCACCCAGACCATTTTCAGATAGGCGATTTAAGCCCATCAATACATTGTACACAGGGAACCTGACGTTTTGAAATTCTCCAACTTCCTAATGCTGTCTCTCACTTTCCAACCCTCATCATCATTACAACAATGCCTGATTTATTTGCTCTTACAATTCTGATCCTTTCTGTGCAGTGACATGTTATAGATTTAATATTGAGAAAAATGGATTTATAAGGGAAAATAAATAACTTAATGGTAGTTACTGGGCCTGGATATTCCACTGTCCAATGGTCCCAGTGTGGTCGCACACTTCAAAAACCACTGGTGTTTGCACCTTTTGGGAAGACAGATTCCGCAGCACAAAGAAATCATCAAACCTATTCTATATCTCATTGTTTGATCAAATGCTGAAATTGGTGATTGTGCTGTTCTTCTTAGCTGAGCTCTGCTCTTAAAGGGACAGCTCATTAAAATGGATAAGGTGGCTGGTGTCCCTTGGCTCTGTTCAACAGGCAGGGATAAACTCTGCCTTAATTATACCAGTCCACATCAACAATGGGCGGAAATGATATGCAGAGACTACTCAGCCCACGCTCTGAGCCTATCTTCCCATAGCACTGTTTAGCGTGAGGTACACTCCAAGAGGGAAATTTAGCTTGTCCCCCTACGAGATTCTATTTGGTTCAGCTCCCAGGCTAGGCTGTTACTTTCCTCAGCAGCTCCAAATTCAGTCAGATGCAATGGTAAATTACATAACTGCTCTCTCTCATGCCTTGACCAAAATCCATGCGCAAGTGTTTTCTTCTATTCCAGATCCAGTGTCTGATACAATCACCCATAAGTTACTCCCTGGTGATAGGGTTCTGGTTAAGAAATTCCTGAGAAAGCACACACTTGAGCCAAGATTTCATGGTTTATTCCAAGTCCTTCTAACTACATCTACCTCAGTAAAACTAGCTGGGAAGGACACTTGGATACACGCTTCGCACTGCAAGAAAGTTCCAGCTCCAGAGGAAGCTTTACTGTGATATTGTCTCTTGTACTTTTCCACAATCCCAACATTCGACTATATACAAAGACATACCTAATAAAAAGGACCCACACATTTGTGTGACTGGTGACCATTGGGGACATCACTGTAGTTCCTGGAAAGCAGCGGGTTGGAACACGGGCCGACCATGGGGTTACAGACCACAAAGTGCCTTAGATAGAGTGGACAGGAATGGGAAATCCTTGTTACACAGAATGACTTTGTGCAAACCAACTGGGTCTACTCCAATGAAACTTACCTTAAACATAGAACACCCTAGTCCAGGAGACACTGGAGAGTATATAATGGGAATGTACTGGAGAGGGGGTAGTTCATACAATAAATTGGGAACTTTCTATTTACAAGACATGCACACATCACCTGAGTGGGTAGATACAAGACATATGACCATCAACCCTCTCAAACCCCACATTAAGACTCTTAAAGACATGGTAGCCATAGCTAACCCTACATTTGAAGACACTATGGCAGTAGAGACTATGGGTTGAGTGGATGAGATATAATGCTAATTCTCATAATAAAACTAACTGTTATGTTTGTGGTGGAGCCAGACCCCATCTAGGTACAGTGCCTCTAAATCTACCTCCTGATGTTGAAACATGTTTCTTAAAGGACCACTATAGTGCCAGGAAAACATACTTGTTTTCCTGGCACTAGAGTGCCCTGAGGGTGCCCCCACCCTCAGGGACCCCCTCCCGCCCGGCTCTGGAAAGGGGAAAGGGGTAAAAACTTACCTTTTTCCAGCGGTGGGCGGAGAGATCTCCTCCTCCGATCCTCCTATTCTCCTCCCCGTCGGCTGAATGCGCACGCGCGGCAAGAGCTGCGCGCGCATTCAGCCGGTCACATAGGAAAGCATTCATAATGCTTTCCTATGGACGCTTGCGTGCTCTCACTGTGATTTTCACAGTGAGAATCACGCAAGCGCCTCTAGCGGCTGTCAGTGAGACAGCCACTAGAGGAAATAGGGGAAGGCTTAACCCATTCACAAACATAGCAGTTTCTCTGAAACTGCTATGTTTATGAAAAAATGGGTTAACCCTAGAAGGACCTGGCACCCAGACCACTTCATTAAGCTGAAGTGGTCTGGGTGCCTAGAGTGGTCCTTTAAGTCTCTATGTGCAGTCAATTACAAACTCATCAGTATGTGAATCATGGAAGAAGATATACCCTCTAACCCAAAGGGATATCAGGCCACCTTATGGAGTCACAGTATATTCAGGTAATTACACTTGATACACTACACACAGTACTACAGGGAAGTTTGTGGGAAAATTCCCTTCTGGTTATTGTGCTACATACCGAAAGCCTCCAGCTACCCTGTTAATACATCAAGTTAAATACTTGAGAGACATTTATTGGCTATGTGGATACATGCAACTCAGATCCAAATTGACAGGCCTATGGTGGGGGGAATGTGCTTTTACTAAAGTTATCATGCCCATACACATAATATCAGACAACCACCAAGGCCCTCTTGACTCACCACACACATACTTTAGAGTAAAAAGAGACACTCCTGTACAGGGCAGTTTCGACCCTCACATATACATAGATGCCAAGGGGGGTGCCAAATGATTTTAAAGCCAGGGATGAGGTTGCAGCTGGATTCAAATCCTTGATTCCACTCATCACGGCCTATAAGAATGTAAATTGGATTAATTACATCTACTAAAACCAACAATGTTTTGTCAATTATACCAGAGATGCCCTCCAGGGACTGGCAGAACAATTACAAGCCACCTCCCAAATGTCATTTCAGAATAGGATGGCCATAGACATGATTCTGGCGGGGGAAAGGAGGTGTGTGTGAAATACTCCCAGATACCATGACATGCTGCACTTTTATACCAGATAACACAGGCCCTAACGGGAAAGTAACTATGGCCATCGAGAAGCTTGAAAGCCTCTCTGAAGAGTTAAAAAGAAACTCAGGGATCACCAATTCCTGGGATAGATGGTTTGGATGGATAAACGGATGGCAGAAAGTACTCTTCCAAGTGGGTATGGCTGTCCTAACTGTAATGATTCTTTTCCTCTTCTTTGTCTGCTGTATAATGCCTTGTGCACAGAAATATTTGCAGAAGACTGTAGATCAAACCATTGACCGCACCACCCCAACATTCCTACACCAAGACATTGATGACGGAACCTGTGACACAATACATGCACCTCTTCAGTCCCACCACATTAAGTATACAATTACTTCTCTCTAGGGAAACTATAGGGACAGTGTCTTGTCTAACGGGTAAAAAGTCTGTTGCGGAGATGTAGTGGACAAGCCGCTACGGGTTCTAGTGCAGTGAAGAGTTCAAGAAAACATGTTTGAGAAGATGAGCAGCAGCCTATTAGGGATATTATTAGGGATAGATAGTAGTTGTTTATATCGTAAATAGTAATTTTTAGGGGGGACTGTTGTGGACAGAATATTAACTCTATTAATTTTCGTAAAATGCCTATTTGCTCTGCATAACTATAATCAATATTATTCATAAGTTACTTAAAATGGCCGCTAGGGAATTTCCCCTGTAGTCAACTAACACCCTTAAATTAACAAGATGGCGCTGGAATCTGGAGGAGAGCTCCATGATGCCAGTGACATCACACCCGGTAGGATGAGCAATTGATGAACCACTTAACAACTAACCAATTGCTTTACCGGACCCTCGGAATAAAGATTCCTCAAGTCTTTCATTAACCTGAAACTTGTGTCTGGTGTGAATTACTTTGGGAGCGTGCACGTAAATACTTATTAATTTGGACAGGGGCAGATATGCAAAAATATCAAGCACTTGATTTGATCCACAACAGCTTTTCTGTAAACCCAGCACAAATTTCTTGCAATTTTTCTTCACTTTTGATTAGAAACTAGAAACTGTTTTCCCAGCAACAGGCAATATGGTAATTTTCTCTAATGATTTTTAGGATAGAAAAATCTAAAATAACAACAGATTATTTTTTATATTTGGGTTTCATATAAAGAACATTCTCTAGGCTCATGTACAATTTAGTTCAAACTAGGTACCTTTGTAACCATAGCAGTGAGTTTGATATTCTAATCAAGATTATTGATACTATCAATGTAATCTTCAAACGTGGAAAAGAGCTGCTCCAACACATAAAAAGCATCATCTATGTATCTTCTCCAGATTTTACAAAACCCGAATAAGGGATGATTATACAAAAGGTGTATCTCAATGAAGTTTATATATATATATATATTTACAGATAGATCGATTATTAATACTATTAATCAAATCTACCAACTTGTCCAAGAGCTGCTCCAACACATAACAAATATCTGGACAAGGTATGATTATATTTACACACACACATACATGTATATATATATGTATCTGTTACGGACCGTTTCAGCATAAAAGGGGAAAAATCGGTTTAGGCGATAATCCCCTTTTCCCAAAAAGGCACAGCTACTGTAAAAGCACTAAAACTCACGAATTTGGATATAAATGAATGCACCAAACTCCCGAACTGCATACCAGGGAATAAGATAGCACTCTAAGCTGGAACCTCACAAATAGCTGCTAGCAGATGAATAGGAAAAGCAGACATCAGCTTACACTCCTAGCAGTCAAACTCCAACAGCATACAGTGAATCCCCCCAAGAACGAGACAAGGCTCCGTGTTGAAGGTCAAGCAGTGGTCTGTTTATTCAGGGCTACCTGCCCCTGTATTTATGCAGGTCTCCCACCTGGTGGACACTCCCCTAGGGGACCAGATGGAAGACTGAAACAGCAGACAGACATGTATCAGATTAGTACACACAGCCACAATACTTTCCCACAATGTATCTTGGTTTCCTCCTCTCTGTCCTGGAGATAATTAATGAAGTAATTCAATTATCTCCTAGGACAAAGGCCAGACTCCATTATGCACATGGTGACACAGAAACTAGACAGACTATCACTTTAAAATACATACAGACGGGGGCGTGGCCGTGCAGCGCGCGAGGATGGACGCGTGAAGTGTCGGCTCCTGCGAGGGTGATTAATTTACCGCGATTAGAGACGAGGAAAACGACATAATTGACCCCGAAAACCACTCATAAGTGGATCGGAACCAACATGTCACACAAAATACCGAAGAAAACGAAGCTACGAGCAGCACAAACCCAAATCTCTCCACTTACCCCGCCGCGCATCAAATTCCAAGATGGCGCCGAAGGCCCAACATCACCAACTGCCAGCTCTGAAAAGAGTGACTGCACCTCGATCTCGCTGAGAACCGCGGAACCGGTGTCAGAACATTCCCTGCAATGCATGCTCCAAAAGCTCCAACAATCACTACAAGCAGAATTTGCCAAACTGGCACAAGATGTCCGCGCTGACATCAGAGAAATCAGCGAACGCACAAATATGCTGGAAGAAAAAACAGAGGAGCTGATAAATGCCCACAACAAAATGGCTGCGGCCTGTGACACTACAGAATCCAGATTAGCGTACTTAGAGGCCAAACTTGCTGATCAAGAAGATAGAGATAGACGCAATAACGTCCGCCTAAGAGGGATACCTGAGGAAATTAAACCAGCGGAATTGCTGGATTATGCAACAGGCCTCTTTAAAGCACTATGCCCAACTCTCTCGGCAGAAGAACTCAGGCTGGATCGCATACATCGCCTTCCAAGACCCAAATTTCTAGCAAATACAGCTGCCAGAGATGTGATTACACGTATGCATTACTTCACTTCTAAGGAGATGGTAATGAAAGCAGCGAGAAGCCCTGACAACTTTCCTCCGGAATTTCAACGTGTCAAGCTATTTGTAGACTTATCTGCAGTGACACTTGCCAAACGTAAACATCTATCACCTATAACAACTGCACTCCGAGATGCTGCCATCCCCTACAAGTGGGGTTATCCTACTCGCCTACTTATAAGAAAAAATGGAACAGAGCACCAAATCCACTCAGTCGCAGAAGGGTCGAAATTGCTCAAAGAATGGGACATTCCGGTAAATCTCCAAACCGCACCGTCTGCATCCCGAGATCCAGATCGATCACCTACGAAAATCAACCACAACTGGTCCTCCGGACTTAAACTTAACTGAACTGCTCCAGACATCTCTATCGTTTTCTTAATGGATGCGTGAGCATGATTTATTTCTTTTGTTATGACATTTCCCTTGTTTTCTTTTCTCTATGCCTCTTTTTATGATATGTTTGAAAGTTATTCTCGTAATGTTTAGCACTCTAAATATGCGTGTTATATGGTAAATGCGATACCTAGCATAATGGGAAAAAGCTTAAGTTAGTTCACCAGCACTTAGCCAAACCTAACAATAAGAAAATGTGCTATTTATAAACAATGTTAAGGAATGTGAACTGCTATTGTATAGTGATTTCCACCATAGAATCAATTATGACGTACTAAAGCTTCACCCTCCCCCCCATCTCGCTCCATGGGGCGGATTAAAACCATTTTACCACCCAGGTTAGACGACCTAAGTCTAAACCTCGGAATGTATATAGTTCTCTTTTCCACTTTACTCCCCACACCCATACCTCTACCTCTCACACACCCTCCTATGTACACAACGTACGGCACCAACAAAAATAAGGTCCGAACCACTAATGAGACAAAACTGAAAAACTCAAATATAGCTACTACAACACCAACTGAGAGACGTACCACCTTAGTCCGATCTAAATGGCAAATACTACTTATCCTATTTAGAATCATATCCCACTACCCATGGTGTAGAGACAACCAAAACCTGCTAAATGGCTTACTTTTAAAACGCTGTAAGTTGACAAGCATTAACGAGGTAATATTATGGCACTGAATATCCTTTCGCTCAATGTTAAGGGCTTGAATTCTCCTCATAAGAGGCGATTGGCTCTGGAAGAGGCCTGTAAAGCGAAAGCCTCTGTGGTCTTTTTTCAAGAGACCCACTTTTTACGCTCCAAACTGCCCAAGTTCTCTTCGAGACAATATCCCACAGGCTTCCACACTGGGTACCTGAAAAAGAAAAGAGGAGTATCTACGCTAATCAGTAAAGATGTCACCTTTTCATTACACAAGAAAATGGGAGACAAGGAGGGCAGGTATCTGCTCCTCCAATGCCATATTAATAATGAACCATATACTCTACTTAACGTATATGGCCCACACGAAAACCAGGCAACTTTTCTCAACAAATTACTAACATTAGCTGACGCTCACAAACATGGGACAATAATAATAGGAGGTGACACGAATTTTATCCTAGACAACACCCTAGACTCCTCTTCCGACCTCCGAATATCACGCAAGACCCTTGCACAACGCACTATATGCACCAGCGCCATTAAACAACACCTCCATGACACAGGCTACCTAGATATATGGAGGATACTGCACCCCTCAGAAAAAGATTTCTCATTCCACTCCCAGGTCCACAACTCATATTCGAGAATAGACCGGTTCCTCATTCACTCATCTCTAATACCCCGCATCCAAACCACCAAAATCGGTCTCATAACTTGGTCTGACCATGCCCCGATCACGCTCACCATCTCCACCCAATACCCCACCAAAGGGGGAAGCTCCTGGAGACTGAACGAGTCTCTCTTGAGAGACCCTAACATTGTCGCACAAATCAAAACGGAATTGGAATTGTACTTTCAGACCAATTCCGCGGCAGACACTTCCATTCCAAATACATGGCAAGCACATAAAGCGGTAATTAGAGGCCTCTTTATAAAACTGGCTAGTCATGCAAACAAAAAGAGGCAAAAGAGATACAACGACCTCATCCAACAAATCAAAGCCTTAACACACACCAATAAAGGAAACCCATCCCAAGATCTCTACCTACAACTTAAACAATTACACACCCAACTCCAAGAATTGGAACTAGATAAAACAAATTTTATATTACAAAGGTATAAACATAAATTCTTTGCGCAAGGAAATAAAGCAGGAGCAATTCTAGCTTCCAAACTAAAATCGCGGATGATCAACTCAAGAGTAGCGTACTTAGTAAAACCAGACAAAACCAAAATCATGAATCCACAAAACATTGTAGAGACATTTGCACAATACTACAGCTCCCTCTACAACCTTTCCACAGATACAAATACACACACGCCCTCAATATCACAGATACAGGACTTCCTCACCACAATACATCTCCCGACAATAACTCAAGAAGATATAGCCATGCTCACTAAACCGTTCACAGTGGAAGAGCTAAGAAACATAGTTGAGAAACTGCCCTCCCATAAGTCGCCAGGACCAGATGGTTTTACCAATTTATACTATCAGACCTTCTCCGACACCTTAGCCCCACATTTTACTGGACTCATCAACCACTGCTTTTCCGAGGGGGTACTCCCATCGGAGATGCTCCAGGCAAACATTTCCACCCTCCCCAAACCGGGCAAACCAGCAACGATATGCCAAAACTTCAGACCCATCTCACTGCTTAATTGTGATACAAAAATTTATGCCAAAATAATTGCAGACCGTCTCTCAACCATTCTCCCACGTATAATACATAATGACCAATCAGGTTTTATCAAAACTAGACAAGGCTCTGATAACACGAGGAAGATACTAAAATACATACAGACACATTTTATACACAAAACATAGACATGTAACATATCCCCAGATAGTTCAGGTCTGGGTGCACATTATTAGGTGAATGGCACCCAGATCACACAAATACATTTTAATTGCCATGGAGCCAAAGTCTTTAATTATACGAACAGGCTCCATGGCAGGCTATCTGGGTTACTACAGTTCACATAAAACATAAACTACCGAATTTCCCTGCATTCACCAAATCCATACGAATGAGAACCAGGGGCTGGAGGTTCAGCGGTGCCTGCACGGAAAAGTGTACGATTTGGTGCATGAAAGCCGGGCATGAAAGCCGGGCAGAAAAGTGCTGGCTGCCCGGGGAGCTCCAGAACAGCGCCACCTAGCGGCCGCTAAGTGTAACAGCGGCCACACAGTTAACAGGCAATTAACCGCAGCTTCAGGGAGGTAAATTGGCAGCACACTACAGCTTCTGGGTGGCCAATTAACAACGCCGGCCGGCTTCCCACGGCTCTGGGGAGGTTGGTGAATGGCTGTTTGTTCGGTAGATTAAATCTACCGAACTGCTGTGCAGAAAGGGAGAAATAAATCCTTCTGCACAGTAAAATTAACCCTTTAGCTGCTGGTCCATAGTCCAGAGGCAGCAGGCGGGCAACCAGGCTCCTCCAATACAATGTGGCGAGATTGGTTTCGTCACAGTATCTATAATAATTTCAACTCACTACTGGTAAGTCATTGGCAATTTATGGAGAGTATGCCATGGGCTCTCCAGGCTATAGATTTTAAGCTCTCTATGTATATAATATGTGTGTGCTTATATAGTATTTAACTAGATGTATATAACAAATTCAAGTAGAGTCCAAGTTGATCACAGGAAAAGCAAATAAAGAAAAAACTCCACAAATGTAACATTTAACAATAATTAGCAGCGCATGAACTCATATATTGTATATAATAGCGATTATGCACTACTTAGAAATCTATAAGGGACATAGGTATATATATTATTCATTGCTGTTAATAATATAACAATATATTTCTGTTTTTGTTGTTCGTACAGTCAATTTGAAGTTTAGATTAGAAGTTATATTTCATGCAAAAAAAGTACCTAATGGCCTTTTCAAACCCTCTGCTTTATCTATGAAAAAAATAAGTAATAACAAAGTTGACATTGCAATACTTAGTAAGGCCTATGCACAAGAGCAGAGTCTGTGATGTCATAAATTACAGCAGAGTACGTCTAGGTAACACACAGTGATGTCATTTTCAAACATTCCGTGAACACTCACAGCACTCAGAGCTACACTTCACCTGGACAGTGGTTATATTAACTGGAAATATATATTTCCTACTCACCTGCAAAGGGATCTTGTAAAAAGGCACCTCTTGAGTACAGGACCGTTGACTTGTACTTTGCTATCCTATAAAACAAGTATAATGAGAATGGTGAGTGATTCTTTTTCTGCTTTATATCTATCTGTCTAGCTATCATTTTCAAATAATTAAAACAAATGAAATTACAAATTTTAAGTTTTTATTTTGTTACTTTTTTGCATTAAATAAAAACCTAAAGGGACACTGCTCAATTCTATACCATTTAGGAATTGAATCACTATGTTCATGCAGCCCTAGTCACAACTCCCTGCATGTGACTTACACAACTTTCCTAAACACTTCCTGAAAAGAGCTTTGTAAAGCTTACACTTCCTTTACTACAAATTATGTTTAATTTAGAATTTCGTATCTCCTACTCTGTTAATAGCTTGCTAGACCATGCAGGGGTATCTTGTGTGTGATTAAAGTTTCATTTGAATAGCAGGAGATAAAAACGTTTAAAATAAGTAACATCTAAAAGAAAATTACATGTTTTTTTGCAGGCTTTGTGATTTACAGCCAGGGGAGGTGTAGCTAGGGCTGGATAGACAGAATTAAAAGTGATTTTACTTCAAAATGGTAGAGAATTGAGCAGTAAGACTTCAGAGGCATAATGTATACAGAAAAACTGCTTCATTAATATAAAGTTGTTTTGGTGATTATACTGTTACTTTAAAATATGAGCTTAAACAGCAACACAATAATAAAATGCTTAGATATTAATAACAATAATTAATTATTGATTATAAAGTCCTTACTGATTTCCTTGTGCTATACATAAAGTATTGATATAAACTCCATATAAATACACCATAGGTGATTGTTAAAATAATGGAATCCAACGTTTATTTCTTATGCTGCCGGCAGCCATATATCAATTTTCCCAGAAACCACTGCTTTGACCTTTCAATACCCATACCACTCATTGTTACCCTTTTCTGTTCCTCCAGACACAGTTGATATTTATTTGTGTAATTTTCTCTTCATTTATTCACCAACCCATGCTTCCATAATATGTCCAACTTTACTCTGCATATAAAACCAGCTGCTGCAACAGGATTCTGTTCACACACTTTATTTCAGATACCAGTCCTGTTTTTTACAGCTCCCTTCTTTCCACATTCTATCCCTCTCAATCTACTACCTGCCCAATACATATGGCTACCAACAGGCTATTTCACTGTCAGACTGCCTAAAGTGAGTGGTAGCTAACAATTGGTCAGATTTGTTTGTCTCTAATAGATATTCCAGTTATTGGGTACATTGCTGTGTCCTATGCCATCTTTAATCAATAGAAAAAAAATCAAACTGGAAAGATTGTGACTCGATTGTGACAAAAATCAAACTGGAAAGATTGTGACTCTCGATAAAATTATATACTCCGTCTAACAGTGTTTTTCCTCTTTAATACAGGTAAAATTCTCAGTGAATAGGAAACTTAAACCGCCACCACCCTCCATTAGAAGTGAATATTTCCATATTTGTGCCAGCTCTTTCCTGCTCATATGTTACACGTGCATTTATGTATGTGTTTCTGTGAACTCAGCAACATGTCGGCTAATGCTGGACTCTTTATTTCTACAAGGGACGGTCAAATCCCGTGTTCATTATACGGCAGTCTTCCTGAGCACAACATACGCACTGTACCTCCTTCTCCTCCTTATTTATGAGCACCTTTATCTAGTGGCCACAGTTTTCTGTGTATTACAGATAGTCTTAATAGACTTGGCCAAGAGGGGGAAGATGGCAATGGAAGGCATGGAGAAGAAGAATGAGGAAGAGGTGATGGAGGTGACGAAGGTGAAAGAAGAGATGAAATGGAAAGTCTTTTAAAGAAAGAATTGTTGTGGGGAAAAAGACTGCTTGCTTGTAAAGGAAAAAGTTTTTTATTAAAAAAGTTTTATAACTGAATTCTTTATTTTGTTGTTTTTCTGAGGATTCTGCTTTATATTATTAGGGCAAAGCACAGTGAAAACGTAGGAACCGGAAGCAATCATTAGTTTGCAGATTGTAATTTATTGCAAGTCTAGAACCAAAGAGAGCACCAGTAATATTCATTCTTTCATTCCTTAATAATCCCGATCTGCCACCCAGACCATTTTCAGATAGGCGATTTAAGCCCATCAATACATTGTACACAGGGAACCTGACGTTTTGAAATTCTCCAACTTCCTAATGCTGTCTCTCACTTTCCAACCCTCATCATCATTACAACAATGCCTGATTTATTTGCTCTTACAATTCTGATCCTTTCTGTGCAGTGACATGTTATAGATTTAATGCTTGAGAAGAATGGATTTATAAGGGAAAATAAATAACTTAATGGTAGTTACTGGGCCTGGATATTCCACTGTCCAATGGTCCCAGTGTGGTCGCACACTTCAAAAACCACTGGTGTTTGCACCTTTTGGGAAGACAGATTCCGCAGCACAAAGAAATCATCAAACCTATTCTATATCTTATTGTTTGATCAAATGCTGAAATTGGTGATTGTGCTGTTCTTCTTAGCTGAGCTCTGCTCTTAAAGGGACAGCTCATTAAAATGGATAAGGTGGCTGGTGTCCCTTGGCTCTGTTCAACAGGCAGGGATAAACTCTGCCTTAATTATACCAGTCCACATCAACAATGGGCGGAAATGATATGCAGAGACTACTCAGCCCACGCTCTGAGCCTATCTTCCCATAGCACTGTTTAGCGTGAGGTACACTCCAAGAGGGAAATTTAGCTTGTCCCCCTACGAGATTCTATTTGGTTCAGCTCCCAGGCTAGGCTGTTACTTTCCTCAGCAGCTCCAAATTCAGTCAGATGCAATGGTAAATTACATAACTGCTCTCTCTCTCATGCCTTGACCAAAATCCATGCGCAAGTGTTTTCTTCTATTCCAGATCCAGTGTCTGATACAATCACCCATAAGTTACTCCCTGGTAATTGGGTTCTGGTTAAGAAATTCCTGAGAAAGCACACACTTGAGCCAAGATTTCATGGTTTATTCCAAGTCCTTCTAACTACATCTACCTCAGTAAAACTAGCTGGGAAGGACACTTGGATACACGCTTCGCACTGCAAGAAAGTTCCAGCTCCAGAGGAAGCTTTACTGTGATATTGTCTCTTGTACTTTTCCACAATCCCAACATTCGACTATATACAAAGACATACCTAATAAAAAGGACCCACACATTTGTGTGACTGGTGACCATTGGGGACATCACTGTAGTTCCTGGAAAGCAGCGGGTTGGAACACGGGCCGACCATGGGGTTACAGACCACAAAGTGCCTTAGATAGAGTGGACAGGAATGGGAAATCCTTGTTACACAGAATGACTTTGTGCAATCCAACTGGGTCTACTCCAATGAAACTTACCTTAAACATAGAACACCCTAGTCCAGGAGACACTGGAGAGTATATAATGGGAATGTACTGGAGAGGGGGTAGTTCATACAATAAATTGGGAACTTTCTATTTACAAGACATGCACACATCACCTGAGTGGGTAGATACAAGACATTTGACCATCAACCCTCTCAAACCCCACATTAAGACTCTTAAAGACATAGTAGCCATAGCTAACCCTACATTTGAAGACACTATGGCAGTAGAGACTGGTTTTTCAGACACTAATCTATGGCTTGAGTGGATGAGATATAATGCTAATTCTCATAATAAAACTAACTGTTATGTTTGTGGTGGAGCCAGACCCCATCTAGGTACAGTGCCTCTAAATCTACCTCCTGATGTTGAAACATGTTTCTTAAAGGACCACTCTAGTGCCAGGAAAACATACTCGTTTTCCTGGCAATAGAGTGCCCTGAGGGTGCCCCCACCCTCAGGGACCCCCTCCCGCCCGGCTCTGGAAAGGGGAAAGGGGTAAAAACTTACCTTTTTCCAGCGGTGGGCGGAGAGATCTCCTCCTCCGATCCTCCTCTTCTCCTCCCCGTCGGCTGAATGCGCACGCGCGGCAAGAGCTGCGCGCGCATTCAGCCGGTCACATAGGAAAGCATTCATAATGCTTTCCTATGGACGCTTGCGTGCTCTCACTGTGATTTTCACAGTGAGAATCACGCAAGCGCCTCTAGCGGCTGTCAGTGAGACAGCCACTAGAGGAAATAGGGGAAGGCTTAACCCATTCACAAACATAGCAGTTTCTCTGAAACTGCTATGTTTATGAAAAAATGGGTTAACCCTAGAAGGACCTGGCACCCAGACCACTTCATTAAGCTGAAGTGGTCTGGGTGCCTAGAGTGGTCCTTTAAGTCTCTATGTGCAGTCAATTACAAACTCATCAGTATGTGAATCATGGAAGAAGATATACCCTCTAACCCAAAGGGATATCAGGCCACCTTATGGAGTCACAGTATATTCAGGTAATTACACTTGATACACTACACACAGTACCACAGGGAAGTTTGTGGGAAAATTCCCTTCTGGTTATTGTGCTACATGCCGAAAGCCTCCAGCTACCCTGTTAATACATCAAGTTAAATACTTGAGAGACATTTATTGGCTATGTGGATACATGCAACTCAGATCCAAATTGACAGGCCTATGGTGGGGGGAATGTGCTTTTACTAAAGTTATCATGCCCATACACATAATATCAGACAACCACCAAGGCCCTCTTGACTCACCACACACATACTTTAGAGTAAAAAGAGACACTCCTGTACAGGGCAGTTTCGACCCTCACATATACATAGATGCCAAGGGGGGTGCCAAATGATTTTAAAGCCAGGGATGAGGTTGCAGCTGGATTCAAATCCTTGATTCCACTCATCACGGCCTATAAGAATGTAAATTGGATTAATTACATCTACTAAAACCAACAATGTTTTGTCAATTATACCAGAGATGCCCTCCAGGGACTGGCAGAACAATTACAAGCCACCTCCCAAATGTCATTTCAGAATAGGATGGCCATAGACATGATTCTGGCGGGGGAAAGGAGGTGTGTGTGAAATACTCCCAGATACCATGACATGCTGCACTTTTATCCCAGATAACACAGGCCCTAACGGGAAAGTAACTATGGCCATCGAGAAGCTTGAAAGCCTCTCTGAAGAGTTAAAAAGAAACTCAGGGATCACCAATTCCTGGGATAGATGGTTTGGATGGATAAACGGATGGCAGAAAGTACTCTTCCAAGTGGGTATGGCTGTCCTAACTGTAATGATTCTTTTCCTCTTCTTTGTCTGCTGTATAATGCCTTGTGCACAGAAATATTTGCAGAAGACTGTAGATCAAACCATTGACCGCACCACCCCAACATTCCTACACCAAGACATTGATGACGGAACCTGTGACACAACACATGCACCTCTTCAGTCCCACCACATTAAGTATACAATTACTTCTCTCTAGGGAAACTATAGGGACAGCGTCTTGTCTAACGGGTAAAAAGTCTGTTGCGGAGATGTAGTGGACAAGCCGCTACGGGTTCTAGTGCAGTGAAGAGTTCAAGAAAACATGTTTGAGAAGATGAGCAGCAGCCTATTAGGGATATTATTAGGGATAGATAGTAGTTGTTTACATCGTAAATAGTAATTTTTAGGGGGGACTGTTGTGGACAGAATATTAACTCTATTAATTTTTGTAAAATGCCTATTTGCTCTGCATAACTATAATCAATATTATTCATAAGTTACTTAAAATGTCTGCTAGGGAATTTCCCCTGTAGTCAACTAACACCCTTGAATTAACAAGATGGCGCTGGAATCTGGAGGAGAGCTCCATGATGCCAGTGACATCACACCCGGTAGGATGAGCAATTGATGAACCACTTAACAACTAACCAATTGCTTTACCGGACCCTCGGAATAAAGATTCCTCAAGTCTTTCATTAACCTGAAACTTGTGTCTGGTGTGAATTACTTTGGGAGCGTGCACGTAAATACTTATTAATTTGGACAGGGGCAGATATGCAAAAATATCAAGCACTTGATTTGATCCACAACAGCTTTTCTGTAAACCCAGCACAAATTTCTTGCAATTTTTCTTCACTTTTGATTAGAAACTAGAAACTGTTTTCCCAGCAACAGGCAATATGGTAATTTTCTCTAATGATTTTTAGGATAGAAAAATCTAAAATAACAACTGATTATTTTTTATATTTGGGTTTCATATAAAGAACATTCTCTAGGCTCATGTACAATTTAGTTAAAACTAGGTACCTTTGTAACCATAGCAGTGAGTTTGATATTTTAATCAAGATTATTGATACTATCAATGTAATCTTCAAATGTGGAAAAGAGCTGCTCTAACACATAAAAAGCATCATCTATGTATCTTTTTCAGATTTTACAAAACCCGAATAAGGGATGATTATACAAAAGGTGTATCTCAATGAAGTTTATATATATATATATATATTTACAGATAGATCGATTATTAATACCATTAATCAAATCTACCAACTTGTCCAAGAGCTGCTCCAACACATAACAAATATCTGGACAAGGTATGATTATATTTACACACACACATACATGTATATATATATGTATCTATAATAATTTCAACTCACTACTGGTAAGTCATTGGCAATTTATGGAGAGTATGCCATGGGCTCTCCAGGCTATAGATTTTAAGCTCTCTATGTATATAATATGTGTGTGCTTATATAGTATTTAACTAGATGTATATAACAAATTCAAGTAGAGTCCAAGTTGATCACAGGAAAAGCAAATAAAGAAAAAACTCCACAAATGTAACATTTAACAATAATTAACAGCGCATGAACTCATATATGGTATATAATAGCGATTATGCACTACTTAGAAATCTATAAGGGACATAGGTATATATATTATTCAATGCTGTTAATAATATAAAAATATATTTCTGTTTTTGTTGTTCGTACAGTCAATTTGAAGTTTAGATTAGAAGTTATATTTCATGCAAAAAAGTACCTAATGGCCTTTTCAAACCCTCTGCTTTATCTATGAAAAAAATAAGTAATAACAAAGTTGACATTGCAATACTTAGTAAGGCCTATGCACAAGAGCAGAGTCTGTGATGTCATAAATTACAGCAGAGTACGTCTAGGTAACACACAGTGATGTCATTTTCAAACATTCCGTGAACACTCACAGCACTCAGAGCTACACTTCACCTGGACAGTGGTTATATTAACTGGAAATATATATTTCCTACTCACCTGCAAAGGGATCTTGTGAAAAGGCACCTCTTGAGTACAGGACCGTTGACTTGTACTTTGCTATCCTATAAAACAAGTATAATGAGAATGGTGAGTGATTCTTTTTCTGCTTTATATCTATCTGTCTAGCTATCATTTTCAAATAGTTAGGGATTATTCTAGCTTTAGTGACTGAATAATCTAAATTTTATTAATGACAGGAGGCGAATATTTGCTTTATCTTTCTTTACTGAACCTCCCAGCAGCAAAGGAACAGTTAACAGTAATGTAAAAAGTTCAAGCAATCAGATAGTATAACAGTATTATATGATGTCATCAAACTCCTCCCATATCCTCTTTCTTGCTGTGGTCGATGATATGTCTGTGTCAACCGTGTAAACTCTAACGATGAACTGCGGACTAAGTTGGAGTCCTGAAGTAGTCAACATGTGGAATCTTCAGCGTGCTTGAAGGAGCCGTATATACAAAGGTATTTTTCACACTAAGGGAATAGAGAAGAGACGTGAGAGTATAGGTTCTCATACTACGTGAATGCAATTTATGGCATGTATGTTAAGAACAAATTGTAGTTACTCTTTGAATATAATATTGAATATTTCAAACACTAGATTAGAAGTGTTATGGCTTACCTGGGCGGGTGTTAAAAAGTGAAAATAAAGAAGGGGGGGAAAATATTCGCCTCCTGTCATTACTAAAATTTAGATTATTCAGTCACTAAAGCTAGAATAATCCCTAATTTTATGGCAAGACAGGAGGCTTCATATTTGCTGTTTTAACGCTCCTATATGATAGAAGATGCAGCATGTGTCATAGGTTTGAAATAAAATGTACGGAATGTGGACTCTCTGGACCAATCTGCAGATGACAAAATGTCTGAGAGGAAGCTTCCCGCGCGAAAGGCTGAGGATGTGGCTGCTCCTCTGACTGAATATGCGCCAAAATTTGAGTCAATGCCTGCTTGCGCTAGTATCCATCTGATCCACCATGCGACGGTTTGTGTGGTTTTACATAAGACACGAGGAGGGGTCCCGTAGGGGGGGCGTAGAGTGGTGGTGGCATCTAAATAATGCCTTACGCAGAGTGCCACGCAGAGTGACTGTCTATTAGGAAAGTAAGGTAGAATACGGAGGAAGAATTAGTTTTGTTCGCTAATTTTCATTAGCGGTCCAGGATTCTAAAAGGGAAAAGACTTGAGTGATATCCCAGAAACAGGAGTATTTAGGAAGAGGGGGTCTGGCTAACCTGATCCCTCGTAAAAGTCTACAGACTGAAGGATGTTTCCCTATTGACGCATTGTCAATGGGATTATGGGCCGTAGAGATAGTGGATCTATAGACATTAATTGATCGATAGGATTTACCTTGATCAAATAGGGTAGACAGAAAATTTAGGATGATTGTCAGAGGTGCTGAAAAACACCAGCTGACCCATGTCTTCCTCGACTAGTGCCTGGGGCCCAGGAGTCCCATAGGAGAGCCTGAGTTGTCTCAGAAAGTCCTGAGACGTTCCAAGATCCCCTGAAACGGTCCAAGCTACAAGCTGGAGCCGGTCCTGAAGGGCGAGTGGGTGAAAGTGCCCTGTTGGGTTCCTGAGGATGTCGGGTGATCGAGGTAGAAGAATTGGATAGTTCACTGATAATTCTAACAGGGTTGGAAACCAAGTCTGGGTTCTCCTTAGTGGAGTGACAATGACTATCGTCACTAGTAGGGCTTTGACCCGGTAGAGGGTGCGTTGGATCATGGAGAAAGGTGGGAACGCATAGGCTCCTGTCTCCAGCCAAGGATGTAGAAAGGCGTTGACTGCCCATGACTGGGGTCTGGGAGCCAGCTGATAAAGGCTTCCATCTGGCGGTTCAGACGGGATGCAAACAGGTCCAGTGTAAGGGGCCCGCGAAGGCAATGAATTTGGTGGAACACGCGGGGGTCTAATTGCCAGTCGCTTACATCCCTCCAATGGCGAGAGAACCAATCCGCGACTAGGTTGTCCGTGCCCGGAAGATATTCCGCTCTGATAGATAAGTTCCGTTCTAGACAGAATTGGTAAAGATCTTTGGTCAGATCGGATAGTAGCTTGGATCGAGAGCCTCCTAACCGATTCACATAGCGCACTGCAGAGACGTTGTCCATGCGCAGTACTACAGTTGAAACAGTCTTTCGTGAAACTGCGAAAGATCCTGTAATCAATTCCAAACAATTGATGTGCAGTGCTTGTTCGGATGGGGACCAAAGTCCCCCTGTGGACCCTTGGGCGCATGTGGCGCCCCATCCCAGGAGACTGGCATCGGATTCCAGAATGAAATCTGGTTGTAATCCGAAGATGGCTTTGCCATTCCAGGCTTCCATATTGTGAAGCCACCAGTGAAGTTCTATATGAACTTCGTCTGTCAGTTGGATGTACTGATCGTAGGAGGTGGAACGGTGTAGGTAGTATGTCTTGAGCCGTTGCATGGCTCGGTAGTGTAAAGGTCCTGGGTAAATGGCTTGGATAGAGGCGGACAGTAGGCCTATAGTATGGGCCAGATCGCGTAAGCGAATCTGATGAGTTGATAACAATTTGCGAATGTCTTGTGCCATTATCAGGATGTCATCCAAATATATGATGGATCGAATCCCCTGTGATCGGAGTAGCGCCATCACTGGTTTCATCAGTTTCGTGAAACATGGTGCGGAGCATAGTCCGAACGGGAGGCATGTGAATTGCCAGATTTCCTCTTGCCAGAGGAATTGAAGGAAAAGCTCGATGGTTGCGAGCAATAGGAACTGTGAGGTATGCGTCTTTGAGATTGAAGCTGGAGAACCAATCTCCCACGCAAAGGAGGTCCCTGAGTAGATGGACGCCCTCCATCTTGAAGTGGCGATACCTGACAAAGTGATTCAGGTTTTTTTAAGTTGATAATTGGGCGTAGGTCTCCAGTTTTTTGTGGCCAAAAAAAAAAAATGTTGCTTAGAAAAGTATGCGGGAAAGGGGATTTCTCTATTGGCTCTTTTTTTACTAGCTTGCGCAGTTCGGTTTGTAGTGTCAGGTTGTCTGCTGCAGACATCTGTAGTGGTGTAGGTGGGGTGTCCTGGAAGGGGTGGAAAGGAAATCTATTTGAACCCTTGGACTGTGTGTAGGATCCATAGATCCTGAGAAAGTAATTCCCACTGTTGGAAAAACTGGTTAATCGACCTGCTATAGGTACATTGAAAGAAGGGAGATTTATTACCTGGAGCAGCTCTTCCGCGTAGGAAGGCAGATCCACGTCCCCGGATAGACCCTCTATTAGTGAATAGTTGCCTGTGGTAGGGTCGGGGTTGTCCCGATTGCCAATAGTTTTCAGAGGGGCGAGGCCTGTAGCCTGTGAAGGCGATTCTGCTGTTCGTTCGGCCTCTATAACGTCCAGCTCTCCCAGAAAAACGGCCTGACTGAGAACGAAAAACCCTGCGCAAGGAGGATTGAGCCTTATTTAGGGTGGTGAACACCGCTACATGTTTGGAAAGGTCTTTCATGAACGAGTCCCCAAACAGTAATCCATTGCCTCTGGTCCCAGTTCTCGGGAGCTCAGATCGGCTAATTTTGCATCCAGTTTGTACAGTGCCGCCTAGCGTCTCTCAGTGGACATGGCCACATTAGCGTTGCCTAGTAAGCATAAGGCTCTCTGGCCCACTCTCTAACTGTGTTTGGGTCAAATCTGGCGTGAGAGCTACCTTGTTTGGCATGGTCGGTCGAGGGCACTCGGAGTTTTGCCCTCATTTCTTTGTCCAGTGGTTTGCATAACCACATTTTACAAAAGTTGGAAATGTGCTCTGGTGGAGGCCATTCTGACGACCGTGGGTGTCTGATGACCCTGGGGTCAAATAAAGGATCACCCGAAGCATCCAGAAGGATGTTGAATCGGGTCCTTTTGATAAGGTAGTATAGCATCTAGATCTTTATGTGTGAGAAAGGTTTCCTTGACAAATTCCGAAGGGGTATCCCCTAGCGCATTCGCCGAGGGGTCCTCACCAGAATATCCAAGGAAATAATCGTCAACCCCGTCTAACGTGTGGGATGTAGACCCTCTAAGGGGTTAAAGTTAGCTTGAACGGGGCGAGTGGCAATCCATTTTTGGGACTTGGCAGGAGCCTTGCCCTTGCCCGCAGACCAACTCTCCCCTTTCCAGGGGCGTTTGCGTGTAACCTCCTGATCCGAGGGTTGAGAGTCCTCGGAATCAGAGAGTTGACGTGCAGTAGGGGTGACTTCGGTCGAAGTCTTCTCATGAAAGGCTGCTAATGCCTTGGGGATGGAATCTGCAATGGGTGAAACCAACCAGGCTCTGAGTACCTGGGATATAGCGGGCTCATTATTGTCAGACATGGTATGTCTTAGAGCGGTTGCCAAACAGTTAAGTATATTAATTTGAAAGAATGGAGTTGAATGGGGTTCACCCAAAATTATTTCAGAGTATAGATGGGGGTCACCCAAAATATTTGTGTAGTTTAATACGTAGGCGGCACTCAATATTTAGTGGGGTTGTCCACTAAAATATACACAAGTGGGTTGTACCACTATGATAGTAAACAGTGGGGTTAACCACTTAATTATAACCATAGACAGTGGGGTTCACCACTGAGTAGTAATAAAGTGGTGTATCACTTAATTATAGTGTATTTGTATAAGGGGGTCACCCTTAACAGTAATATTGGTGTTAAAACACCTTAATAATTGATATTAAAGTGTTGTATCACTTTAATTATAGTGCATTTGTATAAGGGGGTCACCCTTAACAGTAATATTGGTGTTAAAACACCTTAAGAATTGATATTAAAGTGTTGTATACTTTAATTATAGTGCATTTGTATAAGGGGGTCACCCTGAACAGTAATATTGGTGTTAAAACACCTTAAGAATTGATATTAAAGTGTTGTATCACTTTAATTATAGTGCATTTGTATAAGGGGATCACCCTTAACAGTAATATTGGTGTTAAAACACCTTAAGAATTGATATTAAAGTGTTGTATCACTTTAATTATAGTGCATTTGTATAAGGGGGGCACCCTTAACAGTAATATTGGTGTTAAAACACCTTAAGAATTGATATTAAAGTGTTGTATCACTTTAATTATAGTGCATTTGTATAAGGGGGGCACCCTTAACAGTAATATTGGTGTTAAAACACCTTAAGAATTGATATTAAAGTGTTGTATCACTGTAATTATAGTGTATTTGTATACGGGGGTCACCCTTAACAGTAATATTGGTGTTAAAAACACCTTAAGAATTGATATTAAAGACACTCAATATAATGAAGTGGCAGATAATAAAATGGTGGGGGTCACCCACAAAGCCTTCCTTTATTTAGTAACAACAATGATAATACAGCAGGTGTTGGAAAAAATCCTGAGAAGGAAATAAAAGGGGGGAAAAAAATCACTAAAAGACATTCAGGTATTAGCACTTTAAGGTGCTATAACAGAAGAGGAAAATAGTACTTACCAGATCCGAAGTCAGGCGAGTTGATCGCTGCTCTGGTGACTGCAATGCAAATAAAATGGCCGCCGCCAGCAAAAGGGCGGGAAACAATGCACTTGCTAAGTGCTGATGCGAACGGGCGGGGTAACGCGAGGGCGCGAAACTGAGAATAGTAAAAAGCAGTAATGAGTCGCAGGAGGAAAAACCTCCTGCGATTTAAAGGGGAAATCTAAATAAAGTTTAATAGGAAATTGACAAAGTAGTCCAAGATTGAATAGAATTAAATTAAAATAAATAGAGCATAAATGTTTCCACAGAAAGTGTTGTTAAAGTGATAAGTGAATAAAGTGTTAAAGGTATATGACCATTGTAATACATTTTTTAATTGAAATAGTGTATTAAAGGTTAAATGATACAGCAATATAATTGGAACAGACTCACCTGGGAGGCAAGCAGCAAAGAAAGAGGATATGGGAGGAGTTTGATGACATCATATAATACTGTTATACTATCTGATTGGTTGAACTTTTTACATTACTGTTAACTGTTCCTTTGCTGCTGGGAGGTTCAGTAAAGAAAGATAAAGCAAATATGAAGCCTCCTGTCTTGCCATGAAATTAAAACAAATGAAATTACAAATTTTAAGTTTTTATTTTGTTACTTTTTTGCATTAAATAAAAACCTAAAGGAACACTGCTCAATTCTATACCATTTAGGAATTGAATCACTATGTTCATGCAGCCCTAGTCACAACTCCCTGCATGTGACTTACACAACTTTCCTAAACACTTCCTGAAAAGAGCTTTGTAAAGCTTACACTTCCTTTACTACAAATTATGTTTAATTTAGAATTTCGTATCTCCTACTCTGTTAATAGCTTGCTAGACCATGCAGGGGTATCTTGTGTGTGATTAAAGTTTCATTTGAATAGCAGGAGATAAAAACGTTTAAAATAAGTAACATCTAAAAGAAAATTACATGTTTTTTTGCAGGCTTTGTGATTTACAGCCAGGGGAGGTGTAGCTAGGGCTGGATAGACAGAATTAAAAGTGATTTTACTTCAAAATGGTAGAGAATTGAGCAGTAAGACTTCAGAGGCATAATGTATACAGAAAAACGGCTTCATTAATATAAAGTTGTTTTGGTGATTATACTGTTACTTTAAAATATGAGCTTAAACAGCAACACAATAATAAAATGCTTAGATATTAATAACAATAATTAATTATTGATTATAAAGTCCTTACTGATTTCCTTGTGCTATACATAAAGTATTGATATAAACTCCATAGAAATACACCATAGGTGATTGTTAAAATAATGGAATCCAACGTTTATTTCTTATGCTGCCGGCAGCCATATATCAATTTTCCCAGAAACCACTGCTTTGACCTTTCAATACCCATACCACTCATTGTTACCCTTTTCTGTTCCTCCAGACACAGTTGATATTTATTTGTGTAATTTTCTCTTCATTTATTCACCAACCCATGCTTCCATAATATGTCCAACTTTACTCTGCATATAAAACCAGCTGCTGCAACAGGATTCTGTTCACACACTTTATTTCAGATACCAGTCCTGTTTTTTTACAGCTCCCTTCTTTCCACATTCTATCCCTCTCAATCTACTACCTGCCCAATACATATGAAGCCCATGGAACAGCGCAGTCAGGGGAGTGGGCCTTGACAGAGCCAGGAGTAGGCAGGGGAGTAACCAGTTAAAGGGGCGTGGTTATTGGTAAATGGGGGCTGGATAATAGGAGTATATTAAGCGGCCATTTTATGAGTAAGGGACATTTTAACTAAACTGACACTTACCTGTTGTTTTGTAGTTCCCGTTTGGTCACAGCGGCGGGATAGGGCTTGGGTAATTGGAAGGTAGGAGGAGTATAAATTGGTTAGGCTGGATTAGACTGGAGTGTGAAATGGTTTGTGGGTTCGAGCTCATCGGTGGCTCCGAACCAGGTGGTGTAGGGGGGTCTCGGAACACCCCTACAGTTAAAAAAGTTATGGATATGGAGATGGATATGGGGCCTCTTTGGTAGGCCATGTGTTATGTGTTATTTGTTATTTATAATGTTATTTATTGTTATTTATTGTTATTGGGCGGGGTCATTGCCGGGGGTAATTTATGTACGGTGGGGGGTGGAGGTAAATTTACATTTGTGGCAATGACCCCAATTTGTTACCTTGTTTATAATAATAAATAAAGCTGTGGACTTTTTTATTCCAACAGAAATGCGGTGTCTGTAAGTTATTGGGGGGTTGGGGTACACAGCGCACCTGCCGAATAATCGACTGTGCGCATGTCATGGCTACCAACAGGCTATTTCACTGTCAGACTGCCTAAAGTGAGTGGTAGCTAACAATTGGTCAGATTTGTTTGTCTCTAATAGATATTCCAGTTATTGGGTACATTGCTGTGTCCTATGCCATCTTTAATCAATAGAAAAAAAATCAAACTGGAAAGATTGTGACTCGATTGTGACAAAAATCAAACTGGAAAGATTGTGACTCTCGATAAAATTATATACTCCGTCTAACAGTGTTTTTCCTCTTTAATGCAGGTAAAATTCTCAGTGAATAGGAAATTTAAACCTCCACCACCCTCCATTAGCAGTGAATATTTCCATATTTGTGCCAGCTCTTTCCTGCTCATATGTTACACGTGCATTTATGTATGTGTTTCTGTGAACTCAGCAACATGTCGGCTAATGCTGGACTCTTTATTTCTACAAGGGACGGTCAAATCCCGTGTTCATTATACGGCAGTCTTCCTGAGCACAACATCCACACTGTACCTCCTTCTCCTCCTTATTTATGAGCACCTTTATCTAGTGGCCACAGTTTTCTGTGTATTACAGATAGTCTTAATAGACTTGGCCAAGAGGGGGAAGATGGCAATGGAAGGCATGGAGAAGAAGAATGAGGAAGAGGTGATGGAGGTGACGAAGGTGAAAGAAGAGATGAAATGGAAAGTCTTTTAAAGAAGGAATTGTTGTGGGGAAAAAGACTGCTTGCTTGTAAAGGAAAAAGTTTTTTATTAAAAAAGTTTTATAACTGAATTCTTTATTTTGTTGTTTTTCTGAGGATTCTGCTTTATATTATTAGGGCAAAGCACAGTGAAAACGTAGGAACCGGAAGCAATCATTAGTTTGCAGATTGTAATTTATTGCAAGTCTAGAACCAAAGAGAGCACCAGTAATATTCATTCTTTCATTCCTTAATAATCCCGATCTGCCACCCAGACCATTTTCAGATAGGCGATTTAAGCCCATCAATACATTGTACACAGGGAACCTGACGTTTTGAAATTCTCCAACTTCCTAATGCTGTCTCTCACTTTCCAACCCTCATCATCATTACAACAATGCCTGATTTATTTGCTCTTACAATTCTGATCCTTTCTGTGCAGTGACATGTTATAGATTTAATGCTTGAGAAGAATGGATTCATAAGGGAAAATAAATAGCTTAATGGTAGTTACTGGGCCTGGATATTCCACTGTCCAATGGTCCCAGTGTGGTCGCACACTTCAAAAACCACTGGTGTTTGCACCTTTTGGGAAGACAGATTCCGCAGCACAAAGAAATCATCAAACCTATTCTATATCTCATTGTTTGATCAAATGCTGAAATTGGTGATTGTGCTGTTCTTCTTAGCTTAGCTCTGCTCTTAAAGGGACAGCTCATTAAAATGGATAAGGTGGCTGGTGTCCCTTGGCTCTGTTCAACAGGCAGGGATAAACTCTGCCTTAATTATACCAGTCCACATCAACAATGGGCGGAAATGATATGCAGAGACTACTCAGCCCACGCTCTGAGCCTATCTTCCCATAGCCCTGTTTAGCGTGAGGTACACTCCAAGAGGGAAATTTAGCTTGTCCCCCTACGAGATTCTATTTGGTTCAGCTCCCAGGCTAGGCTGTTACTTTCCTCAGCAGCTCCAAATTCAGTCAGATGCAATGGTAAATTACATAACTGCTCTCTCTCATGCCTTGACCAAAATCCATGCGCAAGTGTTTTCTTCTATTCCAGATCCAGTGTCTGATACAATCACCCATAAGTTACTCCCTGGTGATTGGGTTCTGGTTAAGAAATTCCTGAGAAAGCACACACTTGAGCCAAGATTTCATGGTTTATTCCAAGTCCTTCTAACTACATCTACCTCAGTAAAACTAGCTGGGAAGGACACTTGGATACACGCTTCGCACTGCAAGAAAGTTCCAGCTCCAGAGGAAGCTTTACTGTGATATTGTCTCTTGTACTTTTCCACAATCCCAACATTCGACTATATACAAAGACATACCTAATAAAAAGGACCCACACATTTGTGTGACTGGTGACCATTGGGGACATCACTGTAGTTCCTGGAAAGCAGCGGGTTGGAACACGGGCCTACCATGGGGTTACAGACCACAAAGTGCCTTAGATAGAGTGGACAGGAATGGGAAATCCTTGTTACACAGAATGACTTTGTCCAAACCAACTGGGTCTACTCCAATGAAACTTACCTTAAACATAGAACACCCTAGTCCAGGAGACACTGGAGAGTATATAATGGGAATGTACTGGAGAGGGGGTAGTTCATACAATAAATTGGGAACTTTCTATTTACAAGACATGCACACATCACCTGAGTGGGTAGATACAAGACATATGACCATCAACCCTCTCAAACCCCACATTAAGACTCTTAAAGACATGGTAGCCATAGCTAACCCTACATTTGAAGACACTATGGCAGTAGAGACTGGTTTTTCAGACACTAATCTATGGCTTGAGTGGATGAGATATAATGCTAATTCTCATAATAAAACTAACTGTTATGTTTGTGGTGGAGCCAGACCCCATCTAGGTACAGTGCCTCTAAATCTACCTCCTGATGTTGAAACATGTTTCTTAAAGGACCACTCTAGTGCCAGGAAAACATACTCGTTTTCCTGGCAATAGAGTGCCCTGAGGGTGCCCCCACCCTCAGGGACCCCCTCCCGCCCAGCTCTGGAAAGGGGAAAGGGGTAAAAACTTACCTTTTTCCAGCGGTGGGCGGAGAGATCTCCTCCTCCGATCCTCCTCTTCTCCTCCCCGTCGGCTGAATGCGCACGCGCGGCAAGAGCTGCGCGCGCAATCAGCCGGTCACTTTGGAAAGCATTCATAATGCTTTCCTATGGACGCTTGCGTGCTCTCACTGTGATTTTCACAGTGAGAATCACGCAAGCGCCTCTAGCGGCTGTCAGTGAGACAGCCACTAGAGGAAATAGGGGAAGGCTTAACCCATTCACAAACATAGCAGTTTCTCTGAAACTGCTATGTTTATGAAAAAATGGGTTATCCCTAGAAGGACCTGGCACCCAGACCACTTCATTAAGCTGAAGTGGTCTGGGTGCCTAGAGTGGTCCTTTAAGTCTCTATGTGCAGTCAATTACAAACTCATCAGTATGTGAATCATGGAAGAAGATATACCCTCTAACCCAAAGGGATATCAGGCCACCTTATGGAGTCACAGTATATTCAGGTAATTACACTTGATACACTACACACAGTACTACAGGGAAGTTTGTGGGAAAATTCCCTTCTGGTTATTGTGCTACATACCGAAAGCCTCCAGCTACCCTGTTAATACATCAAGTTAAATACTTGAGAGACATTTATTGGCTATGTGGATACATGCAACTCAGATCCAAATTGACAGGCCTATGGTGGGGGGAATGTGCTTTTACTAAAGTTATCATGCCCATACACATAATATCAGACAACCACCAAGGCCCTCTTGACTCACCACACACATACTTTAGAGTAAAAAGAGACACTCCTGTACAGGGCAGTTTCGACCCTCACATATACATAGATGCCAAGGGGGGTGCCAAATGATTTTAAAGCCAGGGATGAGGTTGCAGCTGGATTCAAATCCTTGATTCCACTCATCACGGCCTATAAGAATGTAAATTGGATTAATTACATCTACTAAAACCAACAATGTTTTGTCAATTATACCAGAGATGCCCTCCAGGGACTGGCAGAACAATTACAAGCCACCTCCCAAATGTCATTTCAGAATAGGATGGCCATAGACATGATTCTGGCGGGGGAAAGGAGGTGTGTGTGAAATACTCCCAGATACCATGACATGCTGCACTTTTATACCAGATAACACAGGCCCTAACGGGAAAGTAACTATGGCCATCGAGAAGCTTGAAAGCCTCTCTGAAGAGTTAAAAAGAAACTCAGGGATCACCAATTCCTGGGATAGATGGTTTGGATGGATAAACGGATGGCAGAAAGTACTCTTCCAAGTGGGTATGGCTGTCCTAACTGTAATGATTCTTTTCCTCTTCTTTGTCTGCTGTATAATGCCTTGTGCACAGAAATATTTGCAGAAGACTGTAGATCAAACCATTGACCGCACCACCCCAACATTCCTACACCAAGACATTGATGACGGAACCTGTGACACAACACATGCACCTCTTCAGTCCCACCACATTAAGTATACAATTACTTCTCTCTAGGGAAACTATAGGGACAGCGTCTTGTCTAACGGGTAAAAAGTCTGTTGCGGAGATGTAGTGGACAAGCCGCTACGGGTTCTAGTGCAGTGAAGAGTTCAAGAAAACATGTTTGAGAAGATGAGCAGCAGCCTATTAGGGATATTATTAGGGATAGATAGTAGTTGTTTACATCGTAAATAGTAATTTTTAGGGGGGACTGTTGTGGACAGAATATTAACTCTATTAATTTTTGTAAAATGCCTATTTGCTCTGCATAACTATAATCAATATTATTCATAAGTTACTTAAAATGGCCGCTAGGGAATTTCCCCTGTAGTCAACTAACACCCTTAAATTAACAAGATGGCGCTGGAATCTGGAGGAGAGCTCCATGATGCCAGTGACATCACACCCGGTAGGATGAGCAATTGATGAACCACTTAACAACTAACCAATTGCTTTACCGGACCCTCGGAATAAAGATTCCTCAAGTCTTTCATTAACCTGAAACTTGTGTCTGGTGTGAATTACTTTGGGAGCGTGCACGTAAATACTTATTAATTTGGACAGGGGCAGATATGCAAAAATATCAAGCACTTGATTTGATCCACAACAGCTTTTCTGTAAACCCAGCACAAATTTCTTGCAATTTTTCTTCACTTTTGATTAGAAACTAGAAACTGTTTTCCCAGCAACAGGCAATATGGTAATTTTCTCTAATGATTTTTAGGATAGAAAAATCTAAAATAACAACAGATTATTTTTTATATTTGGGTTTCATATAAAGAACATTCTCTAGGCTCATGTACAATTTAGTTCAAACTAGGTACCTTTGTAACCATAGCAGTGAGTTTGATATTCTAATCAAGATTATTGATACTATCAATGTAATCTTCAAACGTGGAAAAGAGCTGCTCCAACACATAAAAAGCATCATCTATGTATCTTATCCAGATTTTACAAAACCCGAATAAGGGATGATTATACAAAAGGTGTATCTCAATGAAGTTTATATATATATATATATTTACAGATAGATCGATTATTAATACTATTAATCAAATCTACCAACTTGTCCAAGAGCTGCTCCAACACATAACAAATATCTGGACAAGGTATGATTATATTTACACACACACATACATGTATATATATATGTATCTGTTACGGACCGTTTCAGCATAAAAGGGGAAAAATCGGTTTAGGCGATAATCCCCTTTTCCCAAAAAGGCACAGCTACTGTAAAAGCACCAAAACTCACGAATTTGGATATAAATGAATGCACCAAACTCCCGAACTGCATACAAGGGAATAAGATAGCACTCTAAGCTGGAACCTCACGAATAGCTGCTAGCAGATGAACAGGAAAAGCAGACATCAGCTTACACTCCTAGCAGTCAAACTCCAACAGCATACAGTGAATCCCCCCAAGAACGAGACAAGGCTCCGTGTTGAAGGTCAAGCAGTGGTCTGTTTATTCAGGGCTACCTGCCCCTGTATTTATGCAGGTCTCCCACCTGGTGGACACTCCCCTAGGGGACCAGATGGAAGACTGAAACAGCAGACAGACATGTATCAGATTAGTACACACAGCCACAATACTTTCCCACAATGTATCTTGGTTTCCTCCTCTCTGTCCTGGAGATAATTAATGAAGTAATTCAATTATCTCCTAGGACAAAGGCCAGACTCCATTATGCACATGGTGACACAGAAACAGACTATCACTTTAAAATACATACAGACACATTTTATACACAAAACATAGACATGTAACATATCCCCAGATAGTTCAGGTCTGGGTGCACATTATTAGGTGAATGGCACCCAGATCACACAAATACATTTTAATTGCCATGGAGCCAAAGTCTTTAATTATACGAACAGGCTCCATGGCAGGCTATCTGGGTTACTACAGTTCACATAAAACATAAACTACCGAATTTCCCTGCATTCACCAAATCCATACGAATGAGAACCAGGGGCTGGAGGTTCAGCGGTGCCTGCACGGAAAAGTGTACGATTTTGGTGCATGAAAGCCAGGCAGAAAAGTGCTGGCTGCCCGGGGAGCTCCAGAACAGCGCCACCTAGCGCCCGCTAAGTGTAACAGCGGCCACACAGTTAACAGGCAATTAACCACAGCTTCAGGGAGGTAAATTGGCAGCACACTCCAGCCTCTGGCTGGCCAATTAACAACGCCGGCCGGCTTCCCACGGCTCTGGGGAGGTTGGTGAACGGCTGTTTGTTCGGTAGATTAAATTTACCGAACTGCTGTGCAGAAAGGGAGAAATAAATCCTTCTGCACAGTAAAATTAACCCTTTAGCTGCTGGTCCATAGTCCAGAGGCAGCAGGCGGCCATCCAGGCTCCTCCAATACAATGTGGCGAGATTGGTTTCGTCACAGTATCTATAATAATTTCAACTCACTACTGGTAAGTCATTGGCAATTTATGGAGAGTATGCCATGGGCTCTCCAGGCTATAGATTTTAAGCTCTCTATGTATATAATATGTGTGTGCTTATATATTATTTAACTAGATGTATATAACAAATTCAAGTAGAGTCCAAGTTGATCACAGGAAAAGCAAATAAAGAAAAAACTCCACAAATGTAACATTTAACAATAATTAACAGCGCATGAACTCATATATTGTATATAATAGCGATTATGCACTACTTAGAAATCTATAAGGGACATAGGTATATATATTATTCATTGCTGTTAATAATATAAAAATATATTTCTGTTTTTGTTGTTCGTACAGTCAATTTGAAGTTTAGATTAGAAGTTATATTTCATGCAAAAAAAGTACCTAATGGCCTTTTCAAACCCTCTGCTTTATCTATGAAAAAAATAAGTAATAACAAAGTTGACATTGCAATACTTAGTAAGGCCTATGCACAAGAGCAGAGTCTGTGATGTCATAAATTACAGCAGAGTATGTCTAGGTAACACACAGTGATGTCATTTTCAAACATTCCGTGAACACTCACAGCACTCAGAGCTACACTTCACCTGGACAGTGGTTATATTAACTGGAAATATATATTTCCTACTCACCTGCAAAGGGATCTTGTGAAAAGGCACCTCTTGAGTACAGGACCGTTGACTTGTACTTTGCTATCCTATAAAACAAGTATAATGAGTGATTCTTTTTCTGCTTTATATCTATCTGTCTAGCTATCATTTTCAAATAATTAAAACAAATGAAATTACAAATTTTAAGTTTTTATTTTGTTACTTTTTTGCATTAAATAAAAACCTAAAGGAACACTGCTCAATCCTATACCATTTAGGAATTGAATCACTATGTTCATGCAGCCCTAGTCACAACTCCCTGCATGTGACTTACACAACTTTCCTAAACACTTCCTGAAAAGAGCTTTGTAAAGCTTACACTTCCTTTACTACAAATTATGTTTAATTTAGAATTTCGTATCTCCTACTCTGTTAATAGCTTGCTAGACCATGCAGGGGTATCTTGTGTGTGATTAAAGTTTCATTTGAATAGCAGGAGATAAAAACGTTTAAAATAAGTAACATCTAAAAGAAAATTACATGTTTTTTTGCAGGCTTTGTGATTTACAGCCAGGGGAGGTGTAGCTAGGGCTGGATAGGCAGAATTAAAAGTGATTTTACTTCAAAATGGTAGAGAATTGAGCAGTAAGACTTCAGAGGCATAATGTATACAGAAAAACGGCTTCATTAATATAAAGTTGTTTTGGTGATTATACTGTTACTTTAAAATATGAGCTTAAACAGCAACACAATAATAAAATGCTTAGATATTAATAACAATAATTAATTATTGATTATAAAGTCCTTACTGATTTCCTTGTGCTATACATAAAGTATTGATATAAACTCCATAGAAATACACCATAGGTGATTGTTAAAATAATGGAATCCAACGTTTATTTCTTATGTTGCCGGCAGCCATATATCAATTTTCCCAGAAACCACTGCTTTGACCTTTCAATACCCATACCACTCATTGTTACCCTTTTCTGTTCCTCCAGACACAGTTGATATTTATTTGTGTAATTTTCTCTTCATTTATTCACCAACCCATGCTTCCATAATATGTCCAACTTTACTCTGCATATAAAACCAGCTGCTGCAACAGGATTCTGTTCACACACTTTATTTCAGATACCAGTCCTGTTTTTTACAGCTCCCTTCTTTCCACATTCTATCCCTCTCAATCTACTACCTGCCCAATACATATGAAGCCCATGGAACAGCGCAGTCAGGGGAGTGGGCCTTGACAGAGCCAGGAGTAGGCAGGGGAGTAACCAGTTAAAGGGGCGTGGTTATTGGTAAATGGGGGCTGGATAATAGGAGTATATTAAGCGGCCATTTTATGAGTAAGGGACATTTTAACTAAACTGACACTTACCTGGTAATTGTCCCTCCCACCCTCCCTGTTGTTTTGTAGTTCCCGTTTGGTCACAGCGGCGGGATAGGGCTTGGGTAATTGGAAGGTAGGAGGAGTATAAATTGGTTAGGCTGGATTAGACTGGAGTGTGAAATGGTTTGTGTGATTCTTTTTCTGCTTTATATCTATCTGTCTAGCTATCATTTTCAAATAATTAAAACAAATGAAATTACAAATTTTAAGTTTTTATTTTGTTACTTTTTTGCATTAAATAAAAACCTAAAGGAACACTGCTCAATTCTATACCATTTAGGAATTGAATCACTATGTTCATGCAGCCCTAGTCACAACTCCCTGCATGTGACTTACACAACTTTCCTAAACACTTCCTGAAAAGAGCTTTGTAAAGCTTACACTTCCTTTACTACAAATTATGTTTAATTTAGAATTTCGTATCTCCTACTCTGTTAATAGCTTGCTAGACCATGCAGGGGTATCTTGTGTGTGATTAAAGTTTCATTTGAATAGCAGGAGATAAAAACGTTTAAAATAAGTAACATCTAAAAGAAAATTACATGTTTTTTTGCAGGCTTTGTGATTTACAGCCAGGGGAGGTGTAGCTAGGGCTGGATAGACAGAATTAAAAGTGATTTTACTTCAAAATGGTAGAGAATTGAGCAGTAAGACTTCAGAGGCATAATGTATACAGAAAAACGGCTTCATTAATATAAAGTTGTTTTGGTGATTATACTGTTACTATAACCCCTTAACGACGAGTGACGGACGAGGTCCGTCACTCAGGGGAATGCGTTAATGACGAGTGACGGACCTCGTCCGTCACGCGTTAAAATTAACGCCGCGATCGCGCAGTGCCGGCGATCGCGGGGTTAATGCTGTTGCTGGGTCCCTCCGAGTCAGGGGCAGACCAGCAGCAGCAAATCCGGATATCCCAGCCCATGTGATCGCTGTGACAGCCAGTCACAGCGGTCACAATGCTGCTGGGATATCTGATCCACCTCCCTCCACCTCGTGTGGGTTTGTGAAGTGGAGAGAGACGGATCGGTGCTACATTGTGTCCCTGATTTATTGCAGAGTTATACTTAAGTATAAAATTAACTTTTCTGGAGTTAAAAAAAAAAATTAACCCTTTCCCTGCTGCTTGATCACTGCTAGCAGTGATCAATATACAGGTCACAGTACTCTACTGTGATCTATTTTTTTTTTTTACTTTCAAGGGTTAATTTTTAGTTTTTTTGTAACCCTAAGGGGTTAAATTTTATTATTTGATTTTATTAATTTGTGATTTAGTTATTTTGGTGGGTGGAATTTAGTGGGAATTAGGGAATAAAAAAAAAAAATAAAAAAAAAAAAATTTTTGTTAGCTGTGTTAGCTGTATTAACAATGTTTAGAAAGTATAGCGCGGAGGAGGCTTATGCCCTGTTAGCGGCAGACTCAGAGTCGACTGACACTGCCTCAGAGAGTGAAGCAGGGAGTGACGCAGGGGATGCAGGGGACATGGACTATGTGCCAGATACTGCAGGACCATCAGGAGAAATCGACGATTCCCCTAATGCTGACCATGGCGCAGATGACTGGGTACCCCCTAATAATTTTTCCCCAGACATCCCAGTGTTTACAGGCAATCCTGGCATACAGGCGGACCTGTCTGCCTATAGTGCGCTGGATGTTATGCAGCTGTTCTTGGGGGATGAGATTTTTGGGGAGATAGTCACCCAGACTAATCTCTATGCGGAGCAATATCTGGCACGCAATCCAGACTCTCTTATCTCTAGGAAAAAGAGATGGTACCCAACCAGTGTGCCAGAATTTAAACAATTCTGGGCACTGACCATGTTAATGGGGCTAATTAAAAAGCCCACAATTAGGATGTATTGGGCTAAACATCCTATTTGCAATACTCCTATTTTTGCCGAGACAATGACAAGGGAAAGATATGAAGACATACTAAGATTTATGCACTTTAGTGATAACAACAAGTGCCCCCCAAAAGGTGATCCGCAGTATGATCTTCTTTACAAACTACGCCCTTTAATTGCCCACTTTAACAGTAAATTTGCCGCTATATATACCCCCAATAAAAACATTTCCATTGACGAGTCCCTAATGAAGTTTAAGGGAAGACTGGGGTTTAGACAATATATCCCATCCAAAAGATCCCGATATGGGATCAAATTTTATAAACTATGTGAAAGTGGCAGTGGCTACGTATACACCTTCCGTGTATACGAAGGAAGGGATAGCCACCTTGATCCCCCAGGTTGCCCAGATACAGTAGGGACAAGTGGAAAAATTGTCTGGGACTTAATAATGCCACTACTTAATAAAGGTTATCATCTATACATCGATAACTTTTATAATAGCATCCCACTGTTACAAATGTTGTATTGCTTCGAGACCGTGGCCTGTGGCACTATTCGGAAGAGTCGCACAGGTTTCCCAAAGGCTCTAGCGAACAAAAAAATGAAAAGGGGGGAAACAGCAGCTCTCTGCCAGAATGAACTGCTGGCACTCAAGTACAGGTGAAAACACTCGGAGGGTCGCAGTTCGTGGCAGAGACGAATATAAACGGGTGCCAGTCTGCATACGGCAATATAATCGGCATATGGGGGGCGTTGACCTGTCCGATCAACTGATGCAGCCATATTTGATCATGAGAAAGACCAGGGCATGGTATAAAAAAGTGGGCATATACCTGATGCAGATGGCAATCCACAATGCCTTTGTTATTTTTAAAAAGGCAAATGCTGGGCTGAAAAGCACTTTTCTTTCTTTCCAGTTTGAGCTAATTTCTAAGCTGCTAGAATGCCACACAAGGAGACCATCAGTGGAGCCTAGCAGAAGAATGGAGGCAGGTCACTTCTGCTTTAAGATTCCACCAACCCCTAAAAAACAAAACCCCCAGAAAAGGTGCAGGGTGTGTTACAAGAGGGGCGTAAGAGTTGAGACCAGCTATTACTGCCCTGATTGCCCCTCTCAGCCCGGCCTATGTATTGGCCATTGTTTTAAAATTTTTCACACCCAGGCCGAATAAGTAGACCAGTTTTGGGGTGTGATTTTTAGTCATCTGTCTGATTGGTTACCGAATCTTGGCTTTGTCTACCGTTTATCCTGTCTTCTCTGATCCTTGACCTCGGCTTGTCCTATCGTTGTTCCGTTTCTCTTTACTCCTTTGACCTCGGCTTGTACCTTGACAATTCTCTGCTTGTATAGCCCGGCCATTCTAAGGACCGGTATTACAAGTTTCTCTCTCTGTGTTCTCTCTCTTTGTGGTCTGTCTGTGTTTTGGTTTCGGAATCCATGACAGCTTTGCCCGGGACGCAGATGACTGTGTACTACCCCCGGATAAGTTTACCCCAACTATTCTGTATATGGGGGTATCATTGCACTAAGATGGCATAGCTGAGCAACATATTAGGTGTTATACTGCCGTAGCACACATAAGGATAGCAAAATATACAGTAACATCTCCAAGTGTGTGTCAAAAAGGCAGAAAAAATGCTAATTGCAACTAGACTTGGTACAAACTAACAAAAAAATGATCCTACACTAAGGTTTAGAATATACCTTTTGAAATACCCTGGGGTGTCTACTTTAAGAAATGGTAGGCCTTTGTGGGGTAGTTTGAATTTAATACCTACTAAGATGCTTGGAAATTGCACATAGGCCCAGCGTCAAAATTCAAAGTTCGGTAAAAACTCATATGACATGGTCTCCAATGTGCCCCTTCAACATCCACATAACCATGAAAAAGGTACACATGTGGGTATCGTTGCACTAAGATGACATAGCTGAGCAACATATTGGGTGTTATACTTGTAGGAAATTGGCATTCCGTGAAATCTTTGTTTGTCACATATCAGTTTTCTTAACAATCAAATCAAGTATCTTGCAGTTTAACTTATGTTTATTCAAACATAACAATCCATCTGGTAATAACAAATGTCTTTAACAGTCTTTGTCCAATACAGAGAGCAATTTTCTAGATGTTATCCATTTTTGATGTTAAAGGTATTGGCCACGAATTCTAAACTACAATTACTTTTATGGGTTTAAAATTCAGTTACAGAGGGGAGTATACATAAGATTGCCTTACTTTAAGATAAGTGGCTATCTTAGAAAAAGGGGTGTGACTTAGCATCATTTGAAATCTATGATTAAAGCCATCCGTTATAGTTTTGGCGGTAAGCTACACAAAGGAGTTATATATGCATAGTAAATGAATAGATGCCTTTAGAAATATGAGCCATGGTAATACAGAGGGAGACTGGCTAGCAAAGCTTAGGTCAAAGGTTATTATAAACAGGCCCTTCAACATCACTCTTAAAGTGAACCAGATGTGGTCTCCATTCCTATACAATGAAAGTCTGTAATACTCTATAGGCCAAGGTATGGCTTCTCAATTTCAGTGTTCTTGAAGCAATCTGGATAAAACTTATAATATTTATATCAACACATTAAATACATTTAAAGTACATAATAATATTTTTCAAGCCCCTCTGTGATGCTTTTATGTAAATATAATGCATCATAATTTACTTATACCAATTACTTATGGGATTTTAATTTTGTTTTCTGATATTGATCTAAGTATCAGTTTACAAGGAAAGGCCTTTTAACACAGCCATTTCCAGTTGTCTGTATTGCTTTTTACACTCCAAGAGGGAGAAGCAAGCCATTTTAACCCTTTCATTTCTGAACTCCTAAGAACAAATTTTTGTTACAATTACCTTTACATTTTTCACTAATTCATTAATTTACCTTGGGCATTGATTTTACCTAACATTAATAATAACGGTATAGTTATTATGCTGTGCACTTGTATACAGTTTACATTATCCAGAAAACACAATCGGTTTGATTTAGTCCATGAAATACTGTCCTCTCCAATCGAATCCACAAGCACAGTCTCTTTGAAAGTCCATAATGTCCTTTGAAAGTCCAAACAATTTGTCCTTTTATTTAAAATCATACAGGTTTTTGTCCATGTAAAACAGTATTAGTTCTGTAATGAAAAACAGATGGCAGTTTACTATTCTTATACATTAGTAAATGTCTTATACATTAGTAAATTTCTTATACCTTAGTACATTTCTTATACCTTAGTACATTTATTTTACATTGATCACTAAGCACAAGAATTGATTTATTACATTTTGTACCAATGTTTGCTTTTTAAACCTGTAACACAGTTTGTTCTAATTTTTATTCTTAGACCAACATAAGGACCATAAGGACCTTCCCAACTTGCTTTTCATAGACCTGGTGTTTTAAATGATTTACCATTGCCTTGTAACCTGGCTTAAGCATATCTGCATAATTTCCCTGTGTTACTTCTTTATATTTATTTAATTTATTTATATAGCGCCATCAGATTCCGTAGCGCTGTACAACTTTAAAACATAGTTTACCATAAGGGACGACATTTGAAGTAGCAAACTTCAAATCTAACAATAGATGTTCCTGTAATACTTTCAACTATTCAGCTTGTTCTGCTGTAACTTGGAACAAAAGGTTCATTAGGGAAAGTGATTACATAGTTCTACATGTCATTAACTCAGGAGGTGACACTTGAGTTCGGATTTGCAGGAATAGACATTAATACTCCTGGTAAATATGTTAACCAATTACTCTTTATCTTAAAGCATTTTTATTTCTATTTTATTTTATTTATTTTAATTTAGAAATTAATTTATATAGAGTACCATGGTATTTTTGCCAAAGGAACTCTCTGCAGTTTTGGTTTCTAGTATTTAGGTCTTGGATTAAATTGAGCACATATGAGACACTTCTGCAATATATGGATACACTTTTTGGTTTAAATTAGGATGATACAATTTATTTTGCAGGACCTTAAACAGTTGTCCTGTACCCAAATGCCCTGTGTACGATGATTGAATACAATCAGCCCTTGTAACAAGCCACTAGGTACAAATGTTTGTGTTTCATTGTGTTTAACCCTGTACATGCCAGTTTCAGTATCTAGACCCATTATTTCTATACTGAAAGCTACATCCTTCCATTCTCTATCTGATCTTATAGGGTATTTGTTATTTGTCTTTTACTAACAGTTGCACTCATTACATTTTCCAAGTATTACAACTCCTCAGACAAAGTTTCCTTTAATTCCTGATCTACAAGTCTGTTTCACAACAACAAGTTAAACCTTTATTTTCTGCCTAATTAAACAGTTCTGCCAGAATACCTGCATGTTTTAAAGCTTTATCCTGAGAATCTACCATTCCTCTTTTCTCCATATTGGGAGGTGAAGTGTTAAAGCTTTAACTACATGACTGCTGTCACTGATTATATTCACTGGGTCATATATTTCTAGAACTTTCTTTACATACTCTAACTCCGCTTTCTGAGCTGACATATGGCCTGGCAGTCTATCTTTGCAATTCTTTTGTTTAATCGTCATATATGGCATAACCTGTGTGATGTGATCCATCAACATAAACTCTTGTTCCTCCACATACAAACTAGAAATCCCTTGTATTATTTGCTTCTCAAAAGGAGATCTGGATTATATTTCCATTTCCTTCTGACATCAAATCAGGAATAACATAGCTTTTACTGGTTTCTACCCTGGGTGGTTTATTTTGTAACTGGCTATATACTCCTAACTCAGAACAATTTTGTAACAGTTTTAGATATTTGGGGGGTTTGTAAATTTATCTGTCCAAATCCTGCCATGTGTTGTGTTGCTTCTAAAGCCCATCATACAGCCATGAGCTGTTTTACACAGGAAAACATTCCTCTTTCCACTGGATACATAATTTTAGCAAAATATCCCAGCATTCGTAAAGATTCATGCTACCTTTGCATTAAACTGCTATTAATGAAGAGACACCTGCGTAACATTGAACAATATATGGTACTGTTTCAATGGGAGCAGCTAGCACAGGCGCTTGTGTGAGAGCATCTTTTAACAGATTTAACTCTTTTCAACTTCCCCTGTCCAGATGATCTTATCTTTTATATTTTAGCATATTGCATAAGAGTTTTGCTATCCCTGCCATATCATATATAAATTCTCTGCTAACATTTATCAAGCTTAAACATTTCTATAGATGATACACTGTCATTGGCCATGGCAATTGCTGCAATGCTTTAACCCTTGCTGTACATGGCGTTTTACATTCTGGATCTATATTAACTCCTAGGAAAGTAAATCTTTCCTTCAAGATCTGCACTTTGAATGTGTTCAGTTTTAACCAATTATCTGCCAGTGTTTGACAAATATCACACAGTATCTGCTCATGCTCTTCCCTTGTTACTGTTTGAACTTAACAGATAATTAACATATTATAAAATCTTATTCCCATACCCCAGGGGTTCCAATACTTGAGCCATTGCTTTATGAAAGTAAGCTGGCGAGGAGTGGAAGCCCTGTAGCAACACCTGGAACAGATATTGATGATTTTTAAAGGTAAAAGCATAGCGATACTAGCTATCTGGATTGAATGGTATAGAAAAGAACACATTGACTATATCCAATACAGAAAGTACTTAACAGTGCCATCTACTTGTGCCATGATATCTGATGAGATTTACTTATTCACCACATACGTGTCCACAATTAAACCATAAGTGCCATTGGCTTGATTATTAGCCAAATGGTGACTTACATTTGGAATTACCCACTCTCAACACTCCTTGAGATACCAATGCTTTTATCACTAGATTCACACCTTCTTCTTATTCTTTGGGATCTTATATTGTTTAACTGCTGGGGGTCTAGAACTACAATTACAACTTGCAAATTCACTATCCCACACTCTTGTTTAGACTTAGAGCACACTGTGGGGTATTTAGTTTTAAGATATGGTACAACCTCATCATCTTGTTGTATAGAAGGTGACACTTCACTCTGTTTTACAGTTATATCATGACTAAACTATCTTAAATTATTAGGTTTAAGCACTCAACCTGTTTTGCTCTCACCTAAAGCTTGCCATAAAACCAAATTTAATAAATTCACATACAACTTTTTTTTTCATTGATAACATCCATTCCCATAATAATAGTACAGTGGGAGGAGAGGTGCAACTATAAGTCACAATTTATTTTACCTCCTTCAAACTCAACGTCATTATCAATGGATAGAATTTCATGTGCATTTGTTCAATTAAAAACTTAGAAGGGATTTGTTGATATGCTTAAATTTTTAAAGGCAAGCGTGTTTTATTAGAGTCATTCCTGCTCCTGTTTCTAATAAAACTCTGTTATTTTTCCCTCTAGTCTTCCATAAATATATGGTCGCCCATCTTCACTTCGTTATCAGCAAGATAGATCTGATAATAGCTAGGGGTTACACATCCCTATTTATTGGTGAGTTTAGGCAGATTTCACTTGCTGAATTTCAATGGCATTTAACATCAGTATACACTCTTCACATGAATTTGATATGTGAGGGGGGTTTGGTTGAAGATGTATGCTCTGTTTTTACAGCTGCCACTCTCTGTAGATTCTTATGGTCTGGGAAATTCAATTTTCTTTCCCTTTCACTGGGTAAGTTTTTTTCTTCATATTTAGGACAATATCTCCTAACATGACCTTATTGGTTGCAATTATAGCATACCATAGAATTACTCTAATAAAACCCTATAATATCTATCTTGGGGTGTGGCAGAATAGTTTTTAGTACCCTGGTCATTTTGTTAATGTTGTGGTCTTTCCTTAAACCTCACTCTAAAATTACCATATTCAATTAATAACCTAATTTCTCCTTCTACCTTCTTCACTAGACACATTTTTAATAGGGGCCAGTCCTGCTGAAGTATCCCTAGACAAAAGTGTGTCTGTGCAACATTTTAGTTATTCCTGTGTTTTTCCTTTTTAACAATTGCAAGGATTTCATAATTTCCATAGCAGCAAAATCTCTTAATCTAGCTCATTTGGTTACCCTGATATTCTAGAGACATATTCACTAACACTCTGCCTGTGTTACTCTTTAGACATAGTAAACTGTTTTGTGTCAATAATCAAATTCCATGCCTTATTCCTTAAATTAGCACAAACATGTATATCATAATTTTCTCCATTTAAATTAATCAAAAATAGAAAATTCTAAACTATTCAAACCAGTTGCACACTGTACAACCATTAGCAATATATTTGGAAACAATCCCTGCAACTAAACTCTGGGCTTTTTCACATTCTTTATCCTCCAACACATCAATGAGTTAATGTTTAACCCGTTCACTTAATGAGGCTGGCAGCCAGATCAAACGACATCTGGTGGCTACCACATCACTAAATTTTCGTTTATTCATTTCACCTTCAAAAACCCTCATATTGTAAAAAGGTCCTCTCTGCTCATCATATTTAGACACATTTTTAATCAATCTGGCTAATCTGAGAGTGTCCATCTGACCCTTTTTCTTGCACAATTTCCCAATTTTTCTATATCTTTTCTTCTCTTCTGCCCTTTTCACACAACTTCTACTTTAATCCAAATCTTTCAGATTTTTCCACAAAATATCTGTAACATTCCCCAGACTAGCATTTTTTTTCAAATTGTCAAGATTAGTAACAAAGTCTAATCTTGGACATGTGAGACATTGTTTTATGGGTTCTATTTAACAGATCAGTCTGATTCTTAAGCATTTCTTTCATTATATTAAAATCTTAATTTCCTTGACATTACTTAATCCTTTCAACAACTGCCGAGAGTCTGAGTTTTTGTTTCAACTAATGTTGCATCCAATGCACTCTCAAAAGAGAGCCATGGGGGGCGATTTCCTTCTTTTAACACTTTTAAGGAGATTTACAGTTTAGCTAGAGGCTAGGTAAATTTACTAGACCTTGCAACAACACATATATTTTTCAATTGTTTTTAACAACACATTTCTTTTTTGTTTCGATGTATTACAAACATAACAATTACTGGTCTTTTTAAGTTGACACCATTCCTTTATAGAATCTTTAGTTTCCAGAAAGCCTTTTGCCAGTAATGCAACTTTTTCTTTCCCTTTTAACCACATTGCTTTGCTCATTACCAGTTAATCTGTCTAACCATTTCAATACACAATAGCGTTTTCAGGATTAACTCTTTTACAGACAGATCCTGTTACATTTGACAGCAGTCTTTTGCTGCCAATCCATAATTAACTAACAGTTAATACAATTTGTTTTAATATACATATGAGCAACTTCTACAGACATGTTAAAGACACATACCCTTGAAGTATTTGATTTCCACAGGTGTGCGCATCATCTGATGGAAGAATACTTTTTGGAATATGTAGTTATTTCTTGAGAATCCTCCGAAATGCCATCTTCGATCTGCAATTCGTCATAACATTTATTTCTTCATAAATAAAGTATGGATAAAAGGATCCAGATTGTCATCTCAATTATTATCGTCAAAATTATAATATATTATCAATATATTATCGTCATATTCTTCCGTCAGTACTGAGCATATTTCCACGTTCGAACGATTTTTCCCCCTGCGCAACTCTATTTTCGCATAGTAAAACTGAATGTTTAAATAAAGGATTTTTGGGATGCCATCCTGCTGTATCAGTCAATTGTGTTTCTCCTGTTGCAAGCCGGGTACTAAAGCTTTTTTCTTCAGGGAACAATTTCAACTTTTCTTCAGTGAGTTTCTTGTCTTCTTCTTGTAATCTTCTTGTAGCTTGTAGCAGTCATAATTCAGGCTTAAATCAAAAGTTTGCTGTTGGTGGTGCCCGCATTCTCCACCATTAAATGTAGGAAATTGGCATTCCGTGAAATCTTTGTTTGTCACATATCAGTTTTCTTAACAATCAAATCAAGTATCTTGCAGTTTAACTTATGTTTATTCAAACATAACAATCCATCTGGTAATAACAAATGTCTTTAACAGTCTTTGTCCAATACAGAGAGCAATTTTCTAGATGTTATCCATTTTTGATGTTAAAGGTATTGGCCACGAATTCTAAACTACAATTACTTTTATGGGTTTAAAATTCAGTTACAGAGGGGAGTATACATAAGATTGCCTTACTTTAAGATAAGTGGCTATCTTAGAAAAAGGGGTGTGACTTAGCATCATTTGAAATCTATGATTAAAGCCATCCGTTATAGTTTTGGCGGTAAGCTACACAAAGGAGTTATATATGCATAGTAAATGAATAGATGCCTTTAGAAATATGAGCCATGGTAATACAGAGGGAGACTGGCTAGCAAAGCTTAGGTCAAAGGTTATTATAAACAGGCCCTTCAACATCACTCTTAAAGTGAACCAGATGTGGTCTCCATTCCTATACAATGAAAGTCTGTAATACTCTACAGGCCAAGGTATGGCTTCTCAATTTCAGTGTTCTTGAAGCAATCTGGATAAAACTTATAATATTTATATCAACACATTAAATACATTTAAAGTACATAATAATATTTTTCAATACTGCCATAGCACACATAAGGATAGCAAAATATACAGTAACATCTCCAAGTGTGTGTCAAAAAGGCAGACAAAAATGCTAATTGCAACGAGACTTGGTACAAACTAACAAAAAAAATTATCCTACACTAAGGTTTAGAATATACCTTTTGAAATACCCTGGGGTGTCTACTTTAAGAAATGGTAGGCCTTTGTGGGGTAGTTTGAATTTAATACCTGCTAAGATGCTTGGAGATTGCACATAGGCCCAGCGTCAAAATTCAAAGTTTGGTAAAAACTCATATGACATGGTCTCCAATGTGCCCCTTCAACATCCACATAACCATGAAAAAGGTACACATGTGGGTATCGTTGCACTAAGATGACATAGCTGAGCAACATATTGGGTGTTATACTGCCATAGCACACATAAGGATAGCAAAATATACAGTAACATCTCCAAGTGTGTGTCAAAAAGGCAGACAAAAATGCTAATTGCAACGAGACTTGGTACAAACTAACAAAAAAATGATCCTACACTAAGGTTTAGAATATATCTTTTGAAATACCCTGGGGTGTCTACTTTAAGAAATGGTAGGCCTTTGTGGGGTAGTTTGAATTTAATACCTGCTAAGATGCTTGGAAATTGCACATAGGCCCAGCGTCAAAATTCAAAGTTCGGTAAAAACTGATATGGCTTGGTCTCCTATATGGCACTGTAGCTTCACAAAATAGTCCCAAAGACATACAATGGGGGTGTCATTTTACTCAGAAGACTTAGCTGAACATAATTTGGGTGGTATGAACTTAGTGGCACATGTGAAATATACAAAATGCCCAGCACAAATGCAATCCATATGTAAAAAACGCACACAATTATTTTTTACCACATACTTTGGCATCTATTGGTGAAAAAATGGGGGCATGTTAAGGCACAATATGCACCTTATGAGATACCCTGGAGTGTCTACTTTTACAAATGGTAGGCCTTTGTGGGGTTTTTTTGAACAGTCAAACTGTTATAATACCCCAAATGGAAGCATAGGCTCATTAAATCCGTCTCTCAAAATTCTACTGTGAGTACTGAAAAGGACAGGTCTCCTATATGGCACTGTAGCTTCACGAACTAGTGCTAAAGACATACAATGGGGGTGTCATTTTTCTCAGAAGACTTAGCTGAACATAATTTGGGGGGTTTGAACTTAGTGGCACATGTGAAATATACAAAATGCCCAGCACAAATGCAATCCATATGTAAAAAACGCACAAAATTATTTTTTACCACATACTTTGGCATCTATTGGTGAAAAAATGGGGGCATGTTAAGGCACAATATGCACCTTATGAGATACCCTGGAGTGTCTACTTTTACAAATGGTAGGCCTTTGTGGGGTTTTTTTGAACAGTCAAACTGTTATAATACCCCAAATGGAAGCATAGGCTCATTAAATCCGTCTCTCAAAATTCTACTGTGAGTACTGAAAAGGACAGGTCTCCTATATGGCACTGTAGCTTCACGAACTAGTGCCAAAGACATACAATGGGGGTGTCATTTTACTCAGAAGACTTAGCTGAACATAATTTGGGGGGTTTGAACTTAGTGGCACGTGTGAAATATACAAAATGCCCAGCACAAATGCAATCCATATGTAAAAAACGCACAAAATTATTTTTTACCACATACTTTGGCATCTATTGGTGAAAAGATGGGGGCATGTTAAGGCACAATATGCACCTTATGAGATACCCTGGAGTGTCTACTTTTACAAATGGTAGGCCTTTGTGGGTTTTTTTTGAACAGTCAAACTGTTATAATACCCCAAATGGAAGCATAGGCTCATTAAATCCGTCTCTCAAAATTCTACTGTGAGTACTGAAAAGGACAGGTCTCCTATATGGCACTGTAGCTTCACGAAATAGTGCCAAAGACATACAATGGGGGTACCGTTGTACTCAGAAGACTTAGCTGAACATAATTTGGGGGGTTTGAACTTAGTGGCACATGTGAAATATACAAAATGCCCAGCACAAATGCAATCCATATGTAAAAAATGCACAAAATTATTTTATACCACATACTTTGGCAACTATTGGTGAAAAAATGGGGGCATGTTAAGGCACAATATGCACCTTATGAGATACCCTGGAGTGTCTACTTTTACAAATGGTAGGCCTTTGTGGTTTTTTTTTGAACAGTCAAACTGTTATAATGCCCCAAATGGAAGCATAGGCTCATTTAATCCGTCTCTCAAAATTCTACTGTGAGTACTGAAAAGGACAGGTCTCGTATATGGCACTGTAGCTTCACGAACTAGTGCCAAAGACATACAATGGGGGTGTCATTTTACTCAGAAGACTTAGCTGAACATAATTTGGGGGGTTTGAACTTAGTGGCACATGTGAAATATACAAAATGCCCAGCAAAAATGCAATCCGTATGTAAAAAATGCACAAAATTATTTTTTACCACATACTTTGGCATGTAATGGTAAAAAAATGGGGGCATGTTAAGGCACAATATGCACCTTATGAGATACCCTGGAGTGTCTACTTTTACAAATGGTAGGCCTTTGGGTTTTTTTTTCGAACAGACAGACTGTTATAATACCCCAAATGGAAGCATAGGCTCATTAAATCCGTCTCTCAAAATTCTACTGTGAATACTGAAAAGGACAGGTCTCCTATATGGCACTGTAGCTTCACAAAATAGTGCCAAAGACATACAATGGGGGTACCGTTGTACTCAGCAGAAGTAACTGAACACATAATAAAACTTTGTACAGGAATAGCACACACCAACTTTGCAAAATACACATGAGAAGTTCTTTGTTATAAGTTTGTGTGCGAAAACCCCAAAAAAACACAATTTTACTCCAATATTTAGCAGAGGTTGGCGGTAAAATGGCTACGTAGAAAGTGTCAAAACAACCTTAGGTAAATAGCCTGTGGTGTCTACTTTATATAAATATATACTTTTGTGTGGCAATTTTGTTTTCTTTTATGGCTATTAGGCTTACAAGACAAACATACCAAATTCTAAAATCGCTCCACATAAAAAGTTTATTTTACTCCTTGTGCTTTGTGACCTGTAACTACCAAAAAAAACTTAAAATCCCAGACACATTATATATTCTGTAATTCAGAACAACTAAATGAATTTATTTTTAATTACTTTCCTTAACCTGCACTAATTATGTACACATTATTATTGCAAAAACTGTAAAAAAAACACACATACATATTTCTGTATTTTTTTAATAATAAATAAGCATTTATATATATATATATATGTGTTACATCAAATTAAAGCCCTTTCTGTCCTTTAAAAAACGGTATATAATATGTGTCGGTGCAATGAATTAGTAAAAAGCAAATTGCAGTTGAACGCAAATAGCAAAAAATGCAAAAAAAAAATGCCGTTGTCATTAAGTGAAAGACAAGCTTCTGAAGCTCTGTCCTTAAGGGGTTAAAATATGAGCTTAAACAGCAACACAATAATAAAATGCTTAGATATTAATAACAATAATTAATTATTGATTATAAAGTCCTTACTGATTTCCTTGTGCTATACATAAAGTATTGATATAAACTCCATATAAATACACCATAGGTGATTGTTAAAATAATGGAATCCAACGTTTATTTCTTATGCTGCCGGCAGCCATATATCAATTTTCCCAGAAACCACTGCTTTGACCTTTCAATACCCATACCACTCATTGTTACCCTTTTCTGTTCCTCCAGACACAGTTGATATTTATTTGTGTAATTTTCTCTTCATTTATTCACCAACCCATGCTTCCATAATATGTCCAACTTTACTCTGCATATAAAACCAGCTGCTGCAACAGGATTCTGTTCACACACTTTATTTCAGATACCAGTCCTGTTTTTTACAGCTCCCTTCTTTCCACATTCTATCCCTCTCAATCTACTACCTGCCCAATACATATGGCTACCAACAGGCTATTTCACTGTCAGACTGCCTAAAGTGAGTGGTAGCTAACAATTGGTCAGATTTGTTTGTCTCTAATAGATATTCCAGTTATTGGGTACATTGCTGTGTCCTATGCCATCTTTAATCAATAGAAAAAAAATCAAACTGGAAAGATTGTGACTCGATTGTGACAAAAATCAAACTGGAAAGATTGTGACTCGATTGTGACAAAAATCAAACTGGAAAGATTGTGACTCTCGATAAAATTATATACTCCGTCTAACAGTGTTTTTCCTCTTTAATACAGGTAAAATTCTCAGTGAATAGGAAACTTAAACCGCCACCACCCTCCATTAGCAGTGAATATTTCCATATTTGTGCCAGCTCTTTCCTGCTCATATGTTACACGTGCATTTATGTATGTGTTTCTGTGAACTCAGCAACATGTCAGCTAATGCTGGACTCTTTATTTCTACAAGGGACGGTCAAATCCCGTGTTCATTATACGGCAGTCTTCCTGAGCACAACATACGCACTGTACCTCCTTCTCCTCCTTATTTATGAGCACCTTTATCTAGTGGCCACAGTTTTCTGTGTATTACAGATAGTCTTAATAGACTTGGCCAAGAGGGGGAAGATGGCAATGGAAGGCATGGAGAAGAAGAATGAGGAAGAGGTGATGGAGGTGACGAAGCACAGTGAAAACGTAGGAACCGGAAGCAATCATTAGTTTGCAGATTGTAATTTATTGCAAGTCTAGAACCAAAGAGAGCACCAGTAATATTAATTCTTTCATTCCTTAATAATCCCGATCTGCCACCCAGACCATTTTCAGATAGGCGATTTAAGCCCATCAATACATTGTACACAGGGAACCTGACGTTTTGAAATTCTCCAACTTCCTAATGCTGTCTCTCACTTTCCAACCCTCATCATCATTACAACAATGCCTGATTTATTTGCTCTTACAATTCTGATCCTTTCTGTGCAGTGACATGTTATAGATTTAATGCTTGAGAAGAATGGATTTATAAGGGAAAATAAATAACTTAATGGTAGTTACTGGGCCTGGATATTCCACTGTCCAATGGTCCCAGTGTGGTCGCACACTTCAAAAACCACTGGTGTTTGCACCTTTTGGGAAGACAGATTCCGCAGCACAAAGAAATCATCAAACCTATTCTATATCTCATTGTTTGATCAAATGCTGAAATTGGTGATTGTGCTGTTCTTCTTAGCTGAGCTCTGCTCTTAAAGGGATAGCTCATTAAAATGGATAAGGTGGCTGGTGTCCCTTGGCTCTGTTCTACAGGCAGGGATAAACTCTGCCTTAATTATACCAGTCCACATCAACAATGGGCGGAAATGATATGCAGAGACTACTCAGCCCACGCTCTGAGCCTATCTTCCCATAGCACTGTTTAGCGTGAGGTACACTCCAAGAGGGAAATTTAGCTTGTCCCCCTACGAGATTCTATTTGGTTCAGCTCCCAGGCTAGGCTGTTACTTTCCTCAGCAGCTCCAAATTCAGTCAGATGCAATGGTAAATTACATAACTGCTCTCTCTCTCATGCCTTGACCAAAATCCATGCGCAAGTGTTTTCTTCTATTCCAGATCCAGTGTCTGATACAATCACCCATAAGTTACTCCCTGGTGATTGGGTTCTGGTTAAGAAATTCCTGAGAAAGCACACACTTGAGCCAAGATTTCATGGTTTATTCCAAGTCCTTCTAACTACATCTACCTCAGTAAAACTAGCTGGGAAGACACTTGGATACACGCTTCGCACTGCAAGAAAGTTCCAGCTCCAGAGGAAGCTTTACTGTGATATTGTCTCTTGTACTTTTCCACAATCCCAACATTCGACTATATACAAAGACATACCTAATAAAAAGGACCCACACATTTGTGTGACTGGTGACCATTGGGGACATCACTGTAGTTCCTGGAAAGCAGCGGGTTGGAACACGGGCCGACCATGGGGTTACAGACCACAAAGTGCCTTAGATAGAGTGGACAGGAATGGGAAATCCTTGTTACACAGAATGACTTTGTGCAAACCAACTGGGTCTACTCCAATGAAACTTACCTTAAACATAGAACACCCTAGTCCAGGAGACACTGGAGAGTATATAATGGGAATGTACTGGAGAGGGGGTAGTTCATACAATAAATTGGGAACTTTCTATTTACAAGACATGCACACATCACCTGAGTGGGTAGATACAAGACATATGACCATCAACCCTCTCAAACCCCACATTAAGACTCTTAAAGGCATGGTAGCCATAGCTAACCCTACATTTGAAGACACTATGGCAGTAGAGACTGGTTTTTCAGACACTAATCTATGGCTTGAGTGGATGAGATATAATGCTAATTCTCATAATAAAACTAACTGTTATGTTTGTGGTGGAGCCAGACCCCATCTAGGTACAGTGCCTCTAAATCTACCTCCTGATGTTGAAACATGTTTCTTAAAGGACCACTCTAGTGCCAGGAAAACATACTCGTTTTCCTGGCAATAGAGTGCCCTGAGGGTGCCCCCACCCTCAGGGACCCCCTCCCGCCCAGCTCTGGAAAGGGGAAAGGGGTAAAAACTTACCTTTTTCCAGCGGTGGGCGGAGAGATCTCCTCCTCCGATCCTCCTCTTCTCCTCCCCGTCGGCTGAATGCGCACGCGCGGCAAGTGCTGCGCGCGCATTCAGCCGGTCACATAGGAAAGCATTCATAATTCTTTCCTATGGACGCTTGCGTGCTCTCACTGTGATTTTCACAGTGAGAATCACGCAAGCGCCTCTAGCGGCTGTCAGTGAGACAGCCACTAGAGGAAATAGGGGAAGGCTTAACCCATTCACAAACATAGCAGTTTCTCTGAAACTGCTATGTTTATGAAAAAATGGGTTAACCCTAGAAGGACCTGGCACCCAGACCACTTCATTAAGCTGAAGTGGTCTGGGTGCCTAGAGTGGTCCTTTAAGTCTCTATGTGCAGTCAATTACAAACTCATCAGTATGTGAATCATGGAAGAAGATATACCCTCTAACCCAAAGGGATATCAGGCCACCTTATGGAGTCACAGTATATTCAGGTAATTACACTTGATACACTACACACAGTACTACAGGGAAGTTTGTGGGAAAATTCCCTTCTGGTTATTGTGCTACATACCGAAAGCCTCCAGCTACCCTGTTAATACATCAAGTTAAATACTTGAGAGACATTTATTGGCTATGTGGATACATGCAACTCAGATCCAAATTGACAGGCCTATGGTGGGGGGAATGTGCTTTTACTAAAGTTATCATGCCCATACACATAATATCAGACAACCACCAAGGCCCTCTTGACTCACCACACACATACTTTAGAGTAAAAAGAGACACTCCTGTACAGGGCAGTTTCGACCCTCACGTATACATAGATGCCAAGGGGGGTGCCAAATGATTTTAAAGCCAGGGATGAGGTTGCAGCTGGATTCAAATCCTTGATTCCACTCATCACGGCCTATAAGAATGTAAATTGGATTAATTACATCTACTAAAACCAACAATGTTTTGTCAATTATACCAGAGATGCCCTCCAGGGACTGGCAGAACAATTACAAGCCACCTCCCAAATGTCATTTCAGAATAGGATGGCCATAGACATGATTCTGGCGGGGGAAAGGAGGTGTGTGTGAAATACTCCCAGATACCATGACATGCTGCACTTTTATACCAGATAACACAGGCCCTAACGGGAAAGTAACTATGGCCATCGAGAAGCTTGAAAGCCTCTCTGAAGAGTTAAAAAGAAACTCAGGGATCACCAATTCCTGGGATAGATGGTTTGGATGGATAAACGGATGGCAGAAAGTACTCTTCCAAGTGGGTATGGCTGTCCTAACTGTAATGATTCTTTTCCTCTTCTTTGTCTGCTGTATAATGCCTTGTGCACAGAAATATTTGCAGAAGACTGTAGATCAAACCATTGACCGCACCACCCCAACATTCCTACACCAAGACATTGATGACGGAACCTGTGACACAACACATGCACCTCTTCAGTCCCACCACATTAAGTATACAATTACTTCTCTCTAGGGAAACTATAGGGACAGCGTCTTGTCTAACGGGTAAAAAGTCTGTTGCGGAGATGTAGTGGACAAGCCGCTACGGGTTCTAGTGCAGTGAAGAGTTCAAGAAAACATGTTTGAGAAGATGAGCAGCAGCCTATTAGGGATATTATTAGGGATAGATAGTAGTTGTTTACATCGTAAATAGTAATTTTTAGGGGGGACTGTTGTGGACAGAATATTAACTCTATTAATTTTCGTAAAATGCCTATTTGCTCTGCATAACTATAATCAATATTATTCATAAGTTACTTAAAATGGCCGCTAGGGAATTTCCCCTGTAGTCAACTAACACCCTTAAATTAACAAGATGGCGCTGGAATCTGGAGGAGAGCTCCATGATGCCAGTGACATCACACCCGGTAGGATGAGCAATTGATGAACCACTTAACAACTAACCAATTGCTTTACCGGACCCTCGGAATAAAGATTCCTCAAGTCTTTCATTAACCTGAAACTTGTGTCTGGTGTGAATTACTTTGGGAGCGTGCACGTAAATACTTATTAATTTGGACAGGGGCAGATATGCAAAAATATCAAGCACTTGATTTGATCCACAACAGCTTTTCTGTAAACCCAGCACAAATTTCTTGCAATTTTTCTTCACTTTTGATTAGAAACTAGAAACTGTTTTCCCAGCAACAGGCAATATGGTAATTTTCTCTAATGATTTTTAGGATAGAAAAATCTAATATAACAGATTATTTTTTATATTTGGGTTTCATATAAAGAACATTCTCTAGGCTCATGTACAATTTAGTTCAAACTAGGTACCTTTGTAACCATAGCAGTGAGTTTGATATTCTAATCAAGATTATTGATACTATCAATGTAATCTTCAAACGTGGAAAAGAGCTGCTCCAACACATAAAAAGCATCATCTATGTATCTTCTCCAGATTTTACAAAACCCGAATAAGGGATGATTATACAAAAGGTGTATCTCAATGAAGTTTATATATATATATATATATATATATTTACAGATAGATCGATTATTAATACTATTAATCAAATCTACCAACTTGTCCAAGAGCTGCTCCAACACATAACAAATATCTGGACAAGGTATGATTATATTTACACACACACATACATGTATATATATATGTATCTATAATAATTTCAACTCACTACTGGTAAGTCATTGGCAATTTATGGAGAGTATGCCATGGGCTCTCCAGGCTATATATTTTAAGCTCTCTATGTATATAATATGTGTGTGCTTATATATTATTTAACTAGATGTATATAACAAATTCAAGTAGAGTCCAAGTTGATCACAGGAAAAGCAAATAAAGAAAAAACTCCACAAATGTAACATTTAACAATAATTAACAGCGCATGAACTCATATATTGTATATAATAGCGATTATGCACTACTTAGAAATCTATAAGGGACATAGGTATATATATTATTCATTGCTGTTAATAATATAAAAAATATATTTCTGTTTTTGTTGTTCGTACAGTCAATTTGAAGTTTAGATTAGAAGTTATATTTCATGCAAAAAAGTACCTAATGGCCTTTTCAAACCCTCTGCTTTATCTATGAAAAAAATAAGTAATAACAAAGTTGACATTGCAATACTTAGTAAGGCCTATGCAGAAGAGCAGAGTCTGTGATGTCATAAATTACAGCAGAGTACGTCTAGGTAACACACAGTGATGTCATTTTCAAACATTCCGTGAACACTCACAGCACTCAGAGCTACACTTCACCTGGACAGTGGTTATATTAACTGGAAATATATATTTCCTACTCACCTGCAAAGGGATCTTGTGAAAAGGCACCTCTTGAGTACAGGACCGTTGACTTGTACTTTGCTATCCTATAAAACAAGTATAATGAGAATGGTGAGTGATTATTTTTCTGCTTTATATCTATCTGTCTAGCTATCATTTTCAAATAATTAAAACAAATGAAATTACAAATTTTAAGTTTTTATTTTGTTACTTTTTTGCATTAAAGGACCACTCTAGTGCCAGGAAAGCATACTCGTTTTCCTGGCACTAGAGTGCCCTGAGGGTGCCCCCACCCTCAGGGACCCCCTCCCGCCCGGCTCTGGAAAGGGGAAAAGGGTAAAAACTTACCTTTTTCCAGCGCTGGGCGGGGAGCTCTCCTCCTCCTCTCCGCCTCCGTTCCTCCCCGTCGGCTGAATGCGCACGCGCGGCAAGAGCTGCGCGCGCATTCAGCCGGTCGCATAGGAAAGCATTCATAATGCTTTCCTATGGACGCTTGCGTGCTCTCACTGTGATTTTCACAGTGAGAATCACGCAAGCGCCTCTAGCGGCTGTCAGTGAGACAGCCACTAGAGGAAAAAGGGGAAGGCTTAACTAATTGATAAACATAGCAGTTTCTCTGAAACTGCTATGTTTATAAAAAAATTAGTTAACCCTAGCTGGACCTGGCACCCATACCACTTCATTAAGCTGAAGTGGTCTGGGTGCCTAGAGTGGTCCTTTAAGTCTCTATGTGCAGTCAATTACAAACTCATCAGTATGTGAATCATGGAAGAAGATATACCCTCTAACCCAAAGGGATATCAGGCCACCTTATGGAGTCACAGTATATTCAGGTAATTACACTTGATACACTACACACAGTACTACAGGGAAGTTTGTGGGAAAATAAAAACCTAAAGGAACACTGCTCAATTCTATACCATTTAGGAATTGAATCACTATGTTCATGCAGCCCTAGTCACAACTCCCTGCATGTGACTTACACAACTTTCCTAAACACTTCCTGAAATGAGCTTTGTAAAGCTTACACTTCCTTTACTACAAATTATGTTTAATTTAGAATTTCGTATCTCCTACTCTGTTAATAGCTTGCTAGACCATGCAGGGGTATCTTGTGTGTGATTAAAGTTTCATTTGAATAGCAGGAGATAAAAACATTTAAAATAAGTAACATCTAAAAGAAAATTATATGTTTTTTTGCAGGCTTTGTGATTTACAGCCAGGGGAGGTGTAGCTAGGGCTGGATAGACAGAATTAAAAGTGATTTTACTTCAAAATGGTAGAGAATTGAGCAGTAAGACTTCAGAGGCATAATGTATACAGAAAAACTGCTTCATTAATATAAAGTTGTTTTGGTGATTATACTGTTACTTTAAAATATGAGCTTAAACAGCAACACAATAATAAAATGCTTAGATATTAATAACAATAATTAATTATTGATTATAAAGTCCTTACTGATTTCCTTGTGCTATACATAAAGTATTGATATAAACTCCATATAAATACACCATAGGTGATTGTTAAAATAATGGAATCCAACGTTTATTTCTTATGCTGCCGGCAGCCATATATCAATTTTCCCAGAAACCCTTTTCTGTTCCTCCAGACACAGTTGATATTTATTTGTGTAATTTTCTCTTCATTTATTCACCAACCCATGCTTCCATAATATGTCCAACTTTACTCTGCATATAAAACCAGCTGCTGCAACAGGATTCTGTTCACACACTTTATTTCAGATACCAGTCCTGTTTTTTACAGCTCCCTTCTTTCCACATTCTATCCCTCTCAATCTACTACCTGCCCAATACATATGGCTACCAACAGGCTATTTCACTGTCAGACTGCCTAAAGTGAGTGGTAGCTAACAATTGGTCAGATTTGTTTGTCTCTAATAGATATTCCAGTTATTGGGTACATTGCTGTGTCCTATGCCATCTTTAATCAATAGGAAAAAAAAATCAAACTGGAAAGATTGTGACTCGATTGTGACAAAAATCAAACTGGAAAGATTGTGACTCTCGATAAAATTATATACTCCGTCTAACAGTGTTTTTCCTCTTTAATACAGGTAAAATTCTCAGTGAATAGGAAATTTAAACCGCCACCACCCTCCATTAGCAGTGAATATTTCCATATTTGTGCCAGCTCTTTCCTGCTCATATGTTACACGTGCATTTATGTATGTGTTTCTGTGAACTCAGCAACATGTCGGCTAATGCTGGACTCTTTATTTCTACAAGGGACGGTCAAATCCTGTGTTCATTATACGGCAGTCTTCCTGAGTACAACATACGCACTGTACCTCCTTCTCCTCCTTATTTATGAGCACCTTTATCTAGTGGCCACAGTTTTCTGTGTATTACAGATAGTCTTAATAGACTTGGCCAAGAGGGGGAAGATGGCAATGGAAGGCATGGAGAAGAAGAATGAGGAAGAGGTGATGGAGGTGACGAAGGTGAAAGAAGAGATGAAATGGAAAGTCTTTTAAAGAAGGAATTGTTGTGGGGAAAAAGACTGCTTGCTTGTAAAGGAAAAAGTTTTTTATTAAAAAAGTTTTATAACTGAATTCTTTATTTTGTTGTTTTTCTGAGGATTCTGCTTTATATTATTAGGGCAAAGCACAGTGAAAACGTAGGAACCGGAAGCAATCATTAGTTTGCAGATTGTAATTTATTGCAAGTCTAGAACCAAAGAGAGCACCAGTAATATTAATTCTTTCATTCCTTAATAATCCCGATCTGCCACCCAGACCATTTTCAGATAGGCGATTTAAGCCCATCAATACATTGTACACAGGGAACCTGACGTTTTGAAATTCTCCAACTTCCTAATGCTGTCTCTCACTTTCCAACCCTCATCATCATTACAACAATGCCTGATTTATTTGCTCTTACAATTCTGATCCTTTCTGTGCAGTGACATGTTATAGATTTAATATTGAGAAAAATGGATTTATAAGGGAAAATAAATAACTTAATGGTAGTTACTGGGCCTGGATATTCCACTGTCCAATGGTCCCAGTGTGGTCGCACACTTCAAAAACCACTGGTGTTTGCACCTTTTGGGAAGACAGATTCCGCAGCACAAAGAAATCATCAAACCTATTCTATATCTCATTGTTTGATCAAATGCTGAAATTGGTGATTGTGCTGTTCTTCTTAGCTGAGCTCTGCTCTTAAAGGGACAGCTCATTAAAATGGATAAGGTGGCTGGTGTCCCTTGGCTCTGTTCAACAGGCAGGGATAAACTCTGCCTTAATTATACCAGTCCACATCAACAATGGGCGGAAATGATATGCAGAGACTACTCAGCCCACGCTCTGAGCCTATCTTCTCATAGCACTGTTTAGCGTGAGGTACACTCCAAGAGGGAAATTTAGCTTGTCCCCCTACGAGATTCTATTTGGTTCAGCTCCCAGGCTAGGCTGTTACTTTCCTCAGCAGCTCCAAATTCAGTCAGATGCAATGGTAAATTACATAACTGCTCTCTCTCATGCCTTGACCAAAATCCATGCGCAAGTGTTTTCTTCTATTCCAGATCCAGTGTCTGATACAATCACCCATAAGTTACTCCCTGGTGATAGGGTTCTGGTTAAGAAATTCCTGAGAAAGCACACACTTGAGCCAAGATTTCATGGTTTATTCCAAGTCCTTCTAACTACATCTACCTCAGTAAAACTAGCTGGGAAGGACACTTGGATACACGCTTCGCACTGCAAGAAAGTTCCAGCTCCAGAGGAAGCTTTACTGTGATATTGTCTCTTGTACTTTTCCACAATCCCAACATTCGACTATATACAAAGACATACCTAATAAAAAGGACCCACACATTTGTGTGACTGGTGACCATTGGGGACATCACTGTAGTTCCTGGAAAGCAGCGGGTTGGAACACGGGCCGACCATGGGGTTACAGACCACAAAGTGCCTTAGATAGAGTGGACAGGAATGGGAAATCCTTGTTACACAGAATGACTTTGTGCAAACCAACTGGGTCTACTCCAATGAAACTTACCTTAAACATAGAACACCCTAGTCCAGGAGACACTGGAGAGTATATAATGGGAATGTACTGGAGAGGGGGTAGTTCATACAATAAATTGGGAACTTTCTATTTACAAGACATGCACACATCACCTGAGTGGGTAGATACAAGACATATGACCATCAACCCTCTCAAACCCCACATTAAGACTCTTAAAGACATGGTAGCCATAGCTAACCCTACATTTGAAGACACTATGGCAGTAGAGACTGGTTTTTCAGACACTAATCTATGGCTTGAGTGGATGAGATATAATGCTAATTCTCATAATAAAACTAACTGTTATGTTTGTGGTGGAGCCAGACCCCATCTAGGTACAGTGCCTCTAAATCTACCTCCTGATGTTGAAAGGACCACTCTAGTGCCAGGAAAACATACTCGTTTTCCTTGCAATAGAGTGCCCTGAGGGTGCCCCCACCCTCAGGGACCCCCTCCCGCCCGGCTCTGGAAAGGGGAAAGGGGTAAAAACTTACCTTTTTCCAGCGGTGGGCGGAGAGATCTCCTCCTCCGATCCTCCTCTTCTCCTCCCCGTCGGCTGAATGCGCACGCGCGGCAAGTGCTGCGCGCGCATTCAGCCGGTCACATAGGAAAGCATTCATAATTCTTTCCTATGGACGCTTGCGTGCTCTCACTGTGATTTTCACAGTGAGAATCACGCAAGCGCCTCTAGCGGCTGTCAGTGAGACAGCCACTAGAGGAAATAGGGGAGGGCTTAACCCATTCACAAACATAGCAGTTTCTCTGAAACTGCTATGTTTATGAAAAAATGGGTTAACCCTAGAAGGACCTGGCACCCAGACCACTTCATTAAGCTGAAGTGGTCTGGGTGCCTAGAGTGGTCCTTTAAGTCTCTATGTGCAGTCAATTACAAACTCATCAGTATGTGAATCATGGAAGAAGATATACCCTCTAACCCAAAGGGATATCAGGCCACCTTATGGAGTCACAGTATATTCAGGTAATTACACTTGATACACTACACACAGTACTACAGGGAAGTTTGTGGGAAAATTCCCTTCTGGTTATTGTGCTACATACCGAAAGCCTCCAGCTACCCTGTTAATACATCAAGTTAAATACTTGAGAGACATTTATTGGCTATGTGGATACATGCAACTCAGATCCAAATTGACAGGCCTATGGTGGGGGGAATGTGCTTTTACTAAAGTTATCATGCCCATACACATAATATCAGACAACCACCAAGGTCCTCTTGACTCACCACACACATACTTTAGAGTAAAAAGAGACACTCCTGTACAGGGCAGTTTCGACCCTCACATATACATAGATGCCAAGGGGGGTGCCAAATGATTTTAAAGCCAGGGATGAGGTTGCAGCTGGATTCAAATCCTTGATTCCACTCATCACGGCCTATAAGAATGTAAATTGGATTAATTACATCTACTTAAACCAACAATGTTTTGTCAATTATACCAGAGATGCCCTCCAGGGACTGGCAGAACAATTACAAGCCACCTCCCAAATGTCATTTCAGAATAGGATGGCCATAGACATGATTCTGGCGGGGGAAAGGAGGTGTGTGTGAAATACTCCCAGATACCATGACATGCTGCACTTTTATACCAGATAACACAGGCCCTAACGGGAAAGTAACTATGGCCATCGAGAAGCTTGAAAGCCTCTCTGAAGAGTTAAAAAGAAACTCAGGGATCACCAATTACTGGGATAGATGGTTTGGATGGATGAACGGATGGCAGAAAGTACTCTTCCAAGTGGGTATGGCTGTCCTAACTGTAATGATTCTTTTCCTCTTCTTTGTCTGCTGTATAATGCCTTGTGCACAGAAATATTTGCAGAAGACTGTAGATCAAACCATTGACCGCACCACCCCAACATTCCTACACCAAGACATTGATGACGGAACCTGTGACACAACACATGCACCTCTTCAGTCCCACCACATTAAGTATACAATTACTTCTCTCTAGGGAAACTATAGGGACAGCGTCTTGTCTAACGGGTAAAAAGTCTGTTGCGGAGATGTAGTGGACAAGCCGCTACGGGTTCTAGTGCAGTGAAGAGTTCAAGAAAACATGTTTGAGAAGATGAGCAGCAGCCTATTAGGGATATTATTAGGGATAGATAGTAGTTGTTTACATCGTAAATAGTAATTTTTAGGGGGGACTGTTGTGGACAGAATATTAACTCTATTAATTTTCGTAAAATGCCTATTTGCTCTGCATAACTATAATCAATATTATTCATAAGTTACTTAAAATGGCTGCTAGGGAATTTCCCCTGTAGTCAACTAACACCCTTGAATTAACAAGATGGCGCTGGAATCTGGAGGAGAGCTCCATGATGCCAGTGACATCACACCCGGTAGGATGAGCAATTGATGAACCACTTAACACCTAACCAATTGTTTTACCGGACCCATGGAATAAAGATTCCTCAAGTCTTTCATTAACCTGAAACTTGTGTCTGGTGTGAATTACTTTGGGAGCGTGCACGTAAATACTTATTAATTTGGACAGGGGCAGATATGCAAAAATATCAAGCACTTGATTTGATCCACAACAGCTTTTCTGTAAACCCAGCACAAATTTCTTGCAATTTTTCTTCACTTTTGATTAGAAACTAGAAACTGTTTTCCCAGCAACAGGCAATATGGTAATTTTCTCTAATGATTTTTAGGATAGAAAAATCTAAAATAACAACTGATTATTTTTTATATTTGGGTTTCATATAAAGAACATTCTCTAGGCTCATGTACAATTTAGTTCAAACTAGGTACCTTTGTAACCATAGCAGTGAGTTTGATATTCTAATCAAGATTATTGATACTATCAATGTAATCTTCAAATGTGGAAAAGAGCTGCTCTAACACATAAAAAGCATCATCTATGTATCTTCTCCAGATTTTACAAAACCCGAATAAGGGATGATTATACAAAAGGTGTATCTCAATGAAGTTTATATATATATATATATATTTACAGATAGATCGATTATTAATACTATTAATAAAATCTACAAACTTGTCCAAGAGCTGCTCCAACACATAACAAATATCTGGACAAGGTATGATTATATTTACACACACACATACATGTATATATATATGTATCTATAATAATTTCAACTCACTACTGGTAAGTCATTGGCAATTTATGGAGAGTATGCCATGGGCTCTCCAGGCTATAGATTTTAAGCTCTCTATGTATATAATATGTGTGTGCTTATATAGTATTTAACTAGATGTATATAACAAATTCAAGTAGAGTCCAAGTTGATCACAGGAAAAGCAAATAAAGAAAAAACTCCACAAATGTAACATTTAACAATAATTAACAGCGCATGAACTCATATATTGTATATAATAGCGATTATGCACTACTTAGAAATCTATAAGGGACATAGGTATATATATTATTCAATGCTGTTAATAATATAAAAATATATTTCTGTTTTTGTTGTTCGTACAGTCAATTTGAAGTTTAGATTAGAAGTTATATTTCATGCAAAAAAGTACCTAATGGCCTTTTCAAACCCTCTTCAAACCCTCTGCATTTTTCAGGGGGCGGCAAAAAAAGCCGCCCCCAAATGCCCAGGGCAAATGCCTTGTTAGCCTTGCGGCTAACAAGGCATGCTGGGCGGCCGGCGGGCTGCTGGGAAGTGCGGGTAGGTGGGCGGCCGGCGAGGGAGCACTTCCTCTGAGCAGTCTGCTCAGCTCCCTCGCGCGCCGCAGAGTGAGGCTGGGAGCCGGAATATGACGTCATATTCCGGCTCCGCCTCCCAGCATCACTCTGCGGCGCGCGAGGGAGCTGAGCAGACCGCTCAGAGGAAGTGCTCCCTCGCCGGCCGCCCACCTACCCGCACTGCCCAGCAGCCACTGGACCACCAGGGAGACAGATATCCCCCCCCCCCCAGCTTTCCCAAAGGTAAGGAGGCTGGGGGGGTTAAATTTAAAAAAAAAAAAAATGTATTAAATATGTGAGTGATTGAGTGTGTTTGTATGTCTGTGTATGTCTGTTAGTGTGTGTGTGTGTATGTCTGTTAGTGTGTGTGTGTGTGTATGTCTGTAAGTGTGTGTATGTCTGTTAGTGGGTCTGTGTGTGTGTCTGTTAGTTTGTGTGTGTGTGTGTTTGTGTGTGTGTATGTCTGTGTGTGTGTTTGTGTGTGTGTGTATGTCTGTTAGTGTGTGTATGTCTGTTAGTGTGTGTATGTCTGTTAGTGTGTCTGTGTGTGTGTCTGTTAGTGTGTGTGTGTATGTCTGTATGTGTGTGTGTGTATGTCTGTATGTGTGTGTGTGTATGTCTGTATGTGTGTGTGTGTGTATGTCTGTATGTGTGTGTGTGTGTGTGTGTCTGTATGTGTGTGGGTCTGTGTGTGTGTGTGTTAGTGTGTGTGTATGTCAGTGTGTGTGTCTGTAAGTGTGTGTCTGTTAGACTGTGTGTGTGTCTGTTAGACTGTGTGTGTGTCTGCTAGTGAGTGTGTCTGTTAGTGTGTGTGTTTCTGTTACCTAGTGTATGCGTATTTGTCAGTGAATGTGTGTGTGTATTTAGAAGGCGGGACGGGGGAAGTGTTCGGTGGGGGTGGCGCGGGTGGGGGGGGAGGGTTGGGTGAGGGTGGCGTGGGTGGGAGGGGGGCGCCTGAGTTTTGTCCTGCCTAGGGCAGCACAAAACCAGGATACACCACTGCTGGACAGTGGTTATATTAACTGGAAATATATATTTCCTACTCACCTGCAAAGGGATCTTGTGAAAAGGCACCTCTTGAGTACAGGACCGTTGACTTGTACTTTGCTATCCTATAAAACAAGTATAATGAGAATGGTGAGTGATTATTTTTCTGCTTTATATCTATCTGTCTAGCTATCATTTTCAAATAATTAGGGATTATTCTAGCTTTAGTGACTGAATAATCTAAATTTTATTAATGACAGGAGGCGAATATTTGCTTTATCTTTCTTTACTGAACCTCCCAGCAGCAAAGGAACAGTTAACAGTAATGTAAAAAGTTCAACCAATCAGATAGTATAACAGTATTATATGATGTCATCAAACTCCTCCCATATCCTCTTTCTTGCTGTGGTCGATGATATGTCTGTGTCAACCGTGTAAACTCTAACGATGAACTGCGGACTAAGTTGGAGTCCTGAAGTAGTCAACATGTGGAATCTTCAGCGTGCTTGAAGGAGCCGTATATACAAAGGTATTTTTCACACTAAGGGAATAGAGAAGAGACGTGAGAGTATAGGTTCTCATACTACGTGAATGCAATTTATGGCATGTATGTTAAGAACAAATTGTAGTTACTCTTTGAATATAATATTGAATATTTCAAACACTAGATTAGAAGTGTTATGGCTTACCTGGGCGGGTGTTAAAAAGTGAAAATAAAGAAGGGGGGGAAAATATTCGCCTCCTGTCATTACTAAAATTTAGATTATTCAGTCACTAAAGCTAGAATAATCCCTAATTTTATGGCAAGACAGGAGGCTTCATATTTGCTGTTTTAACGCTCCTATATGATAGAAGATGCAGCATGTGTCATAGGTTTGAAATAAAATGTACGGAATGTGGACTCTCTGGACCAATCTGCAGATGACAAAATGTCTGAGAGGAAGCTTCCCGCGCGAAAGGCTGAGGATGTGGCTGCTCCTCTGACTGAATATGCGCCAATATTTGAGTCAATGCCTGCTTGCGCTAGTATCCATCTGATCCACCATGCGACGGTGGGTGCGGATACCGGTTTGTGTGGTTTTAAATAAGACACGAGGAGGGGTCCCGTAGGGGGAGCGTAGAGTGGTGGTGGCATCTAAATAATGCCTTACGCAGAGTGCCACGCAGAGTGACTGTCTATTAGGAAAGTAAGGTAGAATACGGAGGAAGAATTAGTTTTGTTCGCTAATTTTCATTAGCGGTCCAGGATTCTAAAAGGGAAAAGACTTGAGTGATATCCCAGAAACAGGAGTATTTAGGAAGAGGGGGTCTGGCTAACCTGATCCCTCGTAAAAGTCTACAGACTGAAGGATGTTTCCCTATTGACGCATTGTCAATGGGATTATGGGCCGTAGAGATAGTGGATCTATAGACATTAATTGATCGATAGGATTTACCTTGATCAAATAGGGTAGACAGAAAATTTAGGATGATTGTCAGAGGTGCTGAAAAACACCAGCTGACCCATGTCTTCCTCGACTAGTGCCTGGGGCCCAGGAGTCCCATAGGAGAGCCTGAGTTGTCTCCGAAAGTCCTGAGACGTTCCAAGATCCCCTGAAACGGTCCAAGCTACAAGCTGGAGCCGGTCCTGAAGGGCGAGTGGGTGAAAGTGCCCTGTTGGGTTCCTGAGGATGTCGGGTGATCGAGGTAGAAGAATTGGATAGTTCACTGATAATTCTAACAGGGTTGGAAACCAAGTCTGGGTTCTCCTTAGTGGAGTGACAATGACTATCGTCACTAGTAGGGCTTTGACCCGGTAGAGGGTGCGTTGGATCATGGAGAAAGGTGGGAACGCATAGGCTCCTGTCTCCAGCCAAGGATGTAGAAAGGCGTCGACTGCCCATGACTGGGGTCTGGGAGCCAGCTGATAAAGGCTTCCATCTGGCGGTTCAGACGGGATGCAAACAGGTCCAGTGCAAGGGGCCCGCGAAGGCAATGAATTTGGTGGAACACGCGGGGGTCTAATTGCCAGTCGCTTACATCCCTCCAATGGCGAGAGAACCAATCCGCGACTAGGTTGTCCGTGCCCGGAAGATATTCCGCTCTGATAGATAAGTTCCGTTCTAGACAGAATTGGTAAAGATCTTTGGTCAGATCGGATAGTAGCTTGGATCGAGAGCCTCCTAACCGATTCACATAGCGCACTGCAGAGACGTTGTCCATGCGCAGTACTACAGTTGAAACAGTCTTTCGTGAAACTGCGAAAGATCCTGTAATCAATTCCAAACAATTGATGTGCAGTGCTTGTTCGGATGGGGACCAAAGTCCCCCTGTGGACCCTTGGGCGCATGTGGCGCCCCATCCCAGGAGACTGGCATCGGATTCCAGAATGAAATCTGGTTGTGATCCGAAGATGGCTTTGCCATTCCAGGCTTCCATATTGTGAAGCCACCAGTGAAGTTCTATATGAACTTCGTCTGTCAGTTGGATGTACTGATCGTAGGAGGTGGAACGGTGTAGGTAGTATGTCTTGAGCCGTTGCATGGCTCGGTAGTGTAAAGGTCCTGGGTAAATGGCTTGGATAGAGGCGGACAGTAGACCTATAGTATGGGCCAGATCGCGTAAGCGAATCTGATGAGTTGATAACAATTTGCGAATGTCTTGTGCCATTATCAGGATGTCATCCAAATATATGATGGATCGAATCCCCTGTGATCGGAGTAGCGCCATCACTGGTTTCATCAGTTTCGTGAAACATGGTGCGGAGCATAGTCCGAACGGGAGGCATGTGAATTGCCAGATTTCCTCTTGCCAGAGGAATTGAAGGAAAAGCTCGATGGTTGCGAGCAATAGGAACTGTGAGGTATGTGTCTTTGAGATCGAAGCTGGAGAACCAATCTCCCACGCAAAGGAGGTCCCTGAGTAGATGGACGCCCTCCATCTTGAAGTGGCGATACCTGACAAAGTGATTCAGGTTTTTTTAAGTTGATAATTGGGCGTAGGTCTCCAGTTTTTTGTGGCCAAAAAAAAAAAATGTTGCTTAGAAAAGTATGCGGGAAAGGGGATTTCTCTATTGGCTCTTTTTTACTAGCTTGCGCAGTTCGGTTTGTAGTGTCAGGTTGTCTGCTGCAGACATCTGTAGTGGTGTAGGTGGGGTGTCCTGGAAGGGGTGGAAAGGAAATCTATTTGAACCCTTGGACTGTGTGTAGGATCCATAGATCCTGAGAAAGTAATTCCCACTGTTGGAAAAACTGGTTAATCGACCTGCTATAGGTACATTGAAAGAAGGGAGATTTATTACCTGGAGCAGCTCTTCCGCGTAGGAAGGCAGATCCACGTCCCCGGATAGACCCTCTATTAGTGAATAGTTGCCTGTGGTAGGGTCGGGGTTGTCCCGATTGCCAATAGTTTTCAGAGGGGCGAGGCCTGTAGCCTGTGAAGGCGATTCTGCTGTTCGTTCGGCCTCTATAACGTCCAGCTCTCCCAGAAAAACGGCCTGACTGAGAACGAAAAACCCTGCGCAAGGAGGATTGGGCCTTATTTAGGGTGGTGAACACCGCTACATGTTTGGAAAGATCTTTCATGAACGAGTCCCCAAACAGTAATCCATTGCCTCTGGTCCCAGTTCTCGGGAGCTCAGATCGGCTAATTTTGCATCCAATTTGTACAGTGCCGCCTAGCGTCTCTCAGTGGACATGGCCACATTAGCGTTGCCTAGTAAGCATAAGGCTCTCTGGCCCACTCTCTAACTGTGTTTGGGTCAAATCTGGCGTGAGAGCTACCTTGTTTGGCATGGTCGGTCGAGGGCACTCGGAGTTTTGCCCTCATTTCTTTGTCCAGTGGTTTGCATAACCACATTTTACAAAAGTTGGAAATGTGCTCTGGTGGAGGCCATTCTGACGACCGTGGGTGTCTGATGACCCTGGGGTCAAATAAAGGATCACCCGAAGCATCCAGAAGGATGTTGAATCGGGTCCTTTTGATAAGGTAGTATAGCATCTAGATCTTTATGTGTGAGAAAGGTTTCCTTGACAAATTCCGAAGGGGTATCCCCTAGCGCATTCGCCGAGGGGTCCTCACCAGAATATCCAAGGAAATAATCGTCAACCCCGTCTAACGTGTGGGATGTAGACCCTCTAAGGGGTTAAAGTTAGCTTGAACGGGGCGAGTGGCAATCCATTTTTGGGACTTGGCAGGAGCCTTGCCCTTGCCCGCAGACCAACTCTCCCCTTTCCAGGGGCGTTTGCGTGTAACCTCCTGATCCGAGGGTTGAGAGTCCTCGGAATCAGAGAGTTGACGTGCAGTAGGGGTGACTTCGGCCGAAGTCTTCTCATGAAAGGCTGCTAATGCCTTGGGGATGGAATCTGCAATGGGTGAAACCAACCAGGCTCTGAGTACCTGGGATATAGCGGGCTCATTATTGTCAGACATGGTATGTCTTAGAGCGGTTGCCAAACAGTTAAGTATATTAATTTGAAAGAATGGAGTTGAATGGGGTTCACCCAAAATTATTTCAGAGTATAGATGGGGGTCACCCAAAATATTTGTGTAGTTTAATACGTAGGCGGCACTCAATATTTAGTGGGGTTGTCCACTAAAATATACACAAGTGGGTTGTACCACTATGATAGTAAACAGTGGGGTTAACCACTTAATTATAACCATAGACAGTGGGGTTCACCACTGAGTAGTAATAAAGTGTTGTATCACTTAATTATAGTGTATTTGTATAAGGGGGTCACCCTTAACAGTAATATTGGTGTTAAAACACCTTAATAATTGATATTAAAGTGTTGTATCACTTTAATTATAGTGCATTTGTATAAGGGGGTCACCCTTAACAGTAATATTGGTGTTAAAACACCTTAAGAATTGATATTAAAGTGTTGTATACTTTAATTATAGTGCATTTGTATAAGGGGGTCACCCTGAACAGTAATATTGGTGTTAAAACACCTTAAGAATTGATATTAAAGTGTTGTATCACTTTAATTATAGTGCATTTGTATAAGGGGATCACCCTTAACAGTAATATTGGTGTTAAAACACCTTAAGAATTGATATTAAAGTGTTGTATCACTTTAATTATAGTGCATTTGTATAAGGGGGGCACCCTTAACAGTAATATTGGTGTTAAAACACCTTAAGAATTGATATTAAAGTGTTGTATCACTTTAATTATAGTGCATTTGTATAAGGGGGGCACCCTTAACAGTAATATTGGTGTTAAAACACCTTAAGAATTGATATTAAAGTGTTGTATCACTGTAATTATAGTGTATTTGTATACGGGGGTCACCCTTAACAGTAATATTGGTGTTAAAAACACCTTAAGAATTGATATTAAAGACACTCAATATAATGAAGTGGCAGATAATAAAATGGTGGGGGTCACCCACAAAGCCTTCCTTTATTTAGTAACAACAATGATAATACAGCAGGTGTTGGAAAAAATCCTGAGAAGGAAATAAAAGGGGGGAAAAAAATCACTAAAAGACATTCAGGTATTAGCACTTTAAGGTGCTATAACAGAAGAGGAAAATAGTACTTACCAGATCCGAAGTCAGGCGAGTTGATCGCTGCTCTGGTGACTGGAATGCAAATAAAATGGCCGCCGCCAGCAAAAGGGCGGGAAACAATGCACTTGCTAAGTGCTGATGCGAACGGGCGGGGTAACGCGAGGGTGCGAAACTGAGAATAGTAAAAAGCAGTAATGAGTCGCAGGAGGAAAAACCTCCTGCGATTTAAAGGGGAAATCTAAATAAAGTTTAATAGGAAATTGACAAAGTAGTCCAAGATTGAATAGAATGAAATTAAAATAAATAGAGCATAAATGTTTCCACAGAAAGTGTTGTTAAAGTGATAAGTGAATAAAGTGTTAAAGGTATATGACCATTGTAATACATTTTTTAATTGAAATAGTGTATTAAAGGTTAAATGATACAGCAATATAATTGGAACAGAGTCACCTGGGAGGCAAGCAGCAAAGAAAGAGGATATGGGAGGAGTTTGATGACATCATATAATACTGTTATACTATCTGATTGGTTGAACTTTTTACATTACTGTTAACTGTTCCTTTGCTGCTGGGAGGTTCAGTAAAGAAAGATAAAGCAAATATGAAGCCTCCTGTCTTGCCATGAAATTAAAACAAATGAAATTACAAATTTTAAGTTTTTATTTTGTTACTTTTTTGCATTAAATAAAAACCTAAAGGAACACTGCTCAATTCTATACCATTTAGGAATTGAATCACTATGTTCATGCAGCCCTAGTCACAACTCCCTGCATGTGACTTACACAACTTTCCTAAACACTTCCTGAAAAGAGCTTTGTAAAGCTTACACTTCCTTTACTACAAATTATGTTTAATTTAGAATTTCGTATCTCCTACTCTGTTAATAGCTTGCTAGACCATGCAGGGGTATCTTGTGTGTGATTAAAGTTTCATTTGAATAGCAGGAGATAAAAACGTTTAAAATAAGTAACATCTAAAAGAAAATTACATGTTTTTTTGCAGGCTTTGTGATTTACAGCCAGGGGAGGTGTAGCTAGGGCTGGATAGACAGAATTAAAAGTGATTTTACTTCAAAATGGTAGAGAATTGAGCAGTAAGACTTCAGAGGCATAATGTATACAGAAAAACGGCTTCATTAATATAAAGTTGTTTTGGTGATTATACTGTTACTTTAAAATATGAGCTTAAACAGCAACACAATAATAAAATGCTTAGATATTAATAACAATAATTAATTATTGATTATAAAGTCCTTACTGATTTCCTTGTGCTATACATAAAGTATTGATATAAACTCCATAGAAATACACCATAGGTGATTGTTAAAATAATGGAATCCAACGTTTATTTCTTATGCTGCCGGCAGCCATATTTCAATTTTCCCAGAAACCACTGCTTTGACCTTTCAATACCCATACCACTCATTGTTACCCTTTTCTGTTCCTCCAGACACAGTTGATATTTATTTGTGTAATTTTCTCTTCATTTATTCACCAACCCATGCTTCCATAATATGTCCAACTTTACTCTGCATATAAAACCAGCTGCTGCAACAGGATTCTGTTCACACACTTTATTTCAGATACCAGTCCTGTTTTTTACAGCTCCCTTCTTTCCACATTCTATCCCTCTCAATCTACTACCTGCCCAATACATATGAAGCCCATGGAACAGCGCAGTCAGGGGAGTGGGCCTTGACAGAGCCAGGAGTAGGCAGGGGAGTAACCAGTTAAAGGGGCGTGGTTATTGGTAAATGGGGGCTGGATAATAGGAGTATATTAAGCGGCCATTTTATGAGTAAGGGACATTTTAACTAAACTGACACTTACCTGGTAATTGTCCCTCCCACCCTCCCTGTTGTTTTGTAGTTCCCGTTTGGTCACAGCGGCGGGATAGGGCTTGGGTAATTGGAAGGTAGGAGGAGTATAAATTGGTTAGGCTGGATTAGACTGGAGTGTGAAATGGTTTGTGTGATTCTTTTTCTGCTTTATATCTATCTGTCTAGCTATCATTTTCAAATAATTAAAACAAATGAAATTACAAATTTTAAGTTTTTATTTTGTTACTTTTTTGCATTAAATAAAAACCTAAAGGAACACTGCTCAATTCTATACCATTTAGGAATTGAATCACTATGTTCATGCAGCCCTAGTCACAACTCCCTGCATGTGACTTACACAACTTTCCTAAACACTTCCTGAAAAGAGCTTTGTAAAGCTTACACTTCCTTTACTACAAATTATGTTTAATTTAGAATTTCGTATCTCCTACTCTGTTAATAGCTTGCTAGACCATGCAGGGGTATCTTGTGTGTGATTAAAGTTTCATTTGAATAGCAGGAGATAAAAACGTTTAAAATAAGTAACATCTAAAAGAAAATTACATGTTTTTTTGCAGGCTTTGTGATTTACAGCCAGGGGAGGTGTAGCTAGGGCTGGATAGACAGAATTAAAAGTGATTTTACTTCAAAATGGTAGAGAATTGAGCAGTAAGACTTCAGAGGCATAATGTATACAGAAAAACGGCTTCATTAATATAAAGTTGTTTTGGTGATTATACTGTTACTTTAACCCCTTAACGACGAGTGACGGACGAGGTCCGTCACTCAGGGGAATGCGTTAATGACGAGTGACGGACCTCGTCCGTCACGCGTTAAAATTAACGCCGCGATCGCGCAGTGCCGGCGATCGCGGGGTTAATGCTGTTGCTGGGTCCCTCCGAGTCAGGGGCAGACCAGCAGCAGCAATTCCGGATATCCCAGCCCATGTGATCGCTGTGACAGCCAGTCACAGCGGTCACAATGCTGCTGGGATATCTGATCCCCCTCCCTCCACCTCGTGTGGGTTTGTGAAGTGGAGAGAGACGGATCGGTGCTACATTGTGTCCCTGATTTATTGCAGAGTTATACTTAAGTATAAAATTCACTTTTCTGGAGTTAAAAAAAAAATTAACCCTTTCCCTGCTGCTTGATCACTGCTAGCAGTGATCAATATACAGGTCACAGTACTCTACTGTGATCTATTTTTTTTTTTTACTTTCAAGGGTTAATATTTAGTTTTTTTGTAACCCTAAGGGGTTAAATTTTATTATTTGATTTTATTAATTTGTGATTTAGTTATTTTGGTGGGTGGAATTTAGTGGGAATTAGGGAATAAAAAAAAAAAAAAAAAAAAAAAAAAAATTTTTGTTAGAGTTTTGTTAGCTGTGTTAGCTGTATTAACAATGTTTAGAAAGTATAGCGCGGAGGAGGCTTATGCCCTGTTAGCGGCAGACTCAGAGGCGACTGACACTGCCTCAGAGAGTGAAGCAGGGAGTGACGCAGGGGATGCAGGGGACATGGACTATGTGCCAGATACTGCAGGACCATCAGGAGAAATCGACGATTCCCCTAATGCTGACCATGGCGCAGATGACTGGGTACCCCCTAATAATTTTTCCCCAGACATCCCAGTGTTTACAGGCAATCCTGGCATACAGGCGGACCTGTCTGCCTATAGTGCGCTGGATGTTATGCAGCTGTTCTTGGGGGATGAGATTTTTGGGGAGATAGTCACCCAGACTAATCTCTATGCGGAGCAATATCTGGCACGCAATCCAGACTCTCTTATCTCTAGGAAAAAGAGATGGTACCCAACCAGTGTGCCAGAATTTAAACAATTCTGGGCACTGACCATGTTAATGGGGCTAATTAAAAAGCCCACAATTAGGATGTATTGGGCTAAACATCCTATTTGCAATACTCCTATTTTTGCCGAGACAATGACAAGGGAAAGATATGAAGACATACTAAGATTTATGCACTTTAGTGATAACAACAAGTGCCCCCCAAAAGGTGATCCGCAGTATGATCTTCTTTACAAACTACGCCCTTTAATTGCCCACTTTAACAGTAAATTTGCCGCTATATATACCCCCAATAAAAACATTTCCATTGACGAGTCCCTAATGAAGTTTAAGGGAAGACTGGGGTTTAGACAATATATCCCATCCAAAAGATCCCGATATGGGATCAAATTTTATAAACTATGTGAAAGTGGCAGTGGCTACGTATACACCTTCCGTGTATACGAAGGAAGGGATAGCCACCTTGATCCCCCAGGTTGCCCAGATACAGTAGGGACAAGTGGAAAAATTGTCTGGGACTTAATAATGCCACTACTTAATAAAGGTTATCATCTATACATCGATAACTTTTATAATAGCATCCCACTGTTACAAATGTTGTATTGCTTCGAGACCGTGGCCTGTGGCACTATTCGGAAGAGTCGCACAGGTTTCCCAAAGGCTCTAGCGAACAAAAAAATGAAAAGGGGGGAAACAGCAGCTCTCTGCCAGAATGAACTGCTGGCACTCAAGTACAGGTGAAAACACTCGGAGGGTCGCAGTTCGTGGCAGAGACGAATATAAACGGGTGCCAGTCTGCATACGGCAATATAATCGGCATATGGGGGGCGTTGACCTGTCCGATCAACTGATGCAGCCATATTTGATCATGAGAAAGACCAGGGCATGGTATAAAAAAGTGGGCATATACCTGATGCAGATGGCAATCCACAATGCCTTTGTTATTTTTAAAAAGGCAAATGCTGGGCTGAAAAGCACTTTTCTTTCTTTCCAGTTTGAGCTAATTTCTAAGCTGCTAGAATGCCACACAAGGAGACCATCAGTGGAGCCTAGCAGAAGAATGGAGGCAGGTCACTTCTGCTTTAAGATTCCACCAACCCCTAAAAAACAAAACCCCCAGAAAAGGTGCAGGGTGTGTTACAAGAGGGGCGTAAGAGTTGAGACCAGCTATTACTGCCCTGATTGCCCCTCTCAGCCCGGCCTATGTATTGGCCATTGTTTTAAAATTTTTCACACCCAGGCCGAATAAGTAGACCAGTTTTGGGGTGTGATTTTTAGTCATCTGTCTGATTGGTTACCGAATCTTGGCTTTGTCTACCGTTTATCCTGTCTTCTCTGATCCTTGACCTCGGCTTGTCCTATCGTTGTTCCGTTTCTCTTTACTCCTTTGACCTCGGCTTGTACCTTGACAATTCTCTGCTTGTATAGCCCGGCCATTCTAAGGACCAGTATTACAAGTTTCTCTCTCTGTGTTCTCTCTCTTTGTGGTCTGTCTGTGTTTTGGTTTCGGAATCCATGACAGCTTTGCCCGGGACGCAGATGACTGTGTACTACCCCCGGATAAGTTTACCCCAACTATTCTGTATATGGGGGTATCATTGCACTAAGATGGCATAGCTGAGCAACATATTAGGTGTTATACTGCCGTAGCACACATAAGGATAGCAAAATATACAGTAACATCTCCAAGTGTGTGTCAAAAAGGCAGAAAAAATGCTAATTGCAACTAGACTTGGTACAAACTAACAAAAAAATGATCCTACACTAAGGTTTAGAATATACCTTTTGAAATACCCTGGGGTGTCTACTTTAAGAAATGGTAGGCCTTTGTGGGGTAGTTTGAATTTAATACCTGCTAAGATGCTTGGAAATTGCACATAGGCCCAGCGTCAAAATTCAAAGTTCGGTAAAAACTCATATGACATGGTCTCCAATGTGCCCCTTCAACATCCACATAACCATGAAAAAGGTACACATGTGGGTATCGTTGCACTAAGATGACATAGCTGAGCAACATATTGGGTGTTATACTGCCATAGCACACATAAGGATAGCAAAATATACAGTAACATCTCCAAGTGTGTGTCAAAAAGGCAGACAAAAATGCTAATTGCAACGAGACTTGGTACAAACTAACAAAAAAATTATCCTACACTAAGGTTTAGAATATACCTTTTGAAAAACCCTGGGGTGTCTACTTTAAGAAATGGTAGGCCTTTGTGGGGTAGTTTGAATTTAATACCTGCTAAGATGCTTGGAAATTGCACATAGGCCCAGCGTCAAAATTCAAAGTTTGGTAAAAACTCATATGACATGGTCTCCAAAGTGCCCCTTCAACATCCACATAACCATGAAAAAGGTACACATGTGGGTATCGTTGCACTAAGATGACATAGCTGAGCAACATATTGGGTGTTATACTGCCATAGCACACATAAGGATAGCAAAATATACAGTAACATCTCCAAGTGTGTGTCAAAAAGGCAGACAAAAATGCTAATTGCAACGAGACTTGGTACAAACTAACAAAAAAATGATCCTACACTAAGGTTTAGAATATACCTTTTGAAATACCCTGGGGTGTCTACTTTAAGAAATGGTAGGCCTTTGTGGGGTAGTTTGAATTTAATACCTGCTAAGATGCTTGGAAATTGCACATAGGCCCAGCGTCAAAATTCAAAGTTCGGTAAAAACTGATATGGCTTGGTCTCCTATATGGCACTGTAGCTTCACAAAATAGTCACCAAAGACATACAATGGGGGTGTCATTTTACTCAGAAGACTTAGCTGAACATAATTTGGGGGGGTATGAACTTAGTGGCACATGTGAAATATACAAAATGCCCAGCACAAATGCAATCCATATGTAAAAAACGCACACAATTATTTTTTACCACATACTTTGGCATCTATTGGTGAAAAAGTGGGGGCATGTTAAGGCACAATATGCACCTTATGAGATACCCTGGAGTGTCTACTTTTACAAATGGTAGGCCTTTGTGGGTTTTTTTTGAACAGTCAAACTGTTATAATACCCCAAATGGAAGCATAGGCTCATTAAATCCGTCTCTCAAAATTCTACTGTGAGTACTGAAAAGGACAGGTCTCCTATATGGCACTGTAGCTTCACGAACTAGTGCTAAAGACATACAATGGGGGTGTCATTTTTCTCAGAAGACTTAGCTGAACATAATTTGGGGGGTTTGAACTTAGTGGCACATGTGAAATATACAAAATGCCCAGCACAAATGCAATCCATATGTAAAAAACGCACAAAATTATTTTTTACCACATACTTTGGCATCTATTGGTGAAAAAATGGGGGCATGTTAAGGCACAATATGCACCTTATGAGATACCCTGGAGTGTCTACTTTTACAAATGGTAGGCCTTTGTGGGGTTTTTTTGAACAGTCAAACTGTTATAATACCCCAAATGGAAGCATAGGCTCATTAAATCCGTCTCTCAAAATTCTACTGTGAGTACTGAAAAGGACAGGTCTCCTATATGGCACTGTAGCTTCACGAACTAGTGCCAAAGACATACAATGGGGGTGTCATTTTACTCAGAAGACTTAGCTGAACATAATTTGGGGGGTTTGAACTTAGTGGCACATGTGAAATATACAAAATGCCCAGCACAAATGCAATCCATATGTAAAAAATGCACAAAATTATTTTATACCACATACTTTGGCAACTATTGGTGAAAAAATGGGGGCATGTTAAGGCACAATATGCACCTTATGAGATACCCTGGAGTGTCTACTTTTACAAATGGTAGGCCTTTGTGGTTTTTATTTGAACAGTCAAACTGTTATAATGCCCCAAATGGAAGCATAGGCTCATTTAATCCGTCTCTCAAAATTCTACTGTGAGTACTGAAAAGGACAGGTCTCGTATATGGCACTGTAGCTTCACAAACTAGTGCCAAAGACATACAATGGGGGTGTCATTTTACTCAGAAGACTTAGCTGAACATAATTTGGGGGGTTTGAACTTAGTGGCACATGTGAAATATACAAAATGCCCAGCAAAAATGCAATCCGTATGTAAAAAATGCACAAAATTATTTTTTACCACATACTTTGGCATGTAATGGTAAAAAAATGGGGGCATGTTAAGGCACAATATGCACCTTATGAGATACCCTGGAGTGTCTACTTTTACAAATGGTAGGCCTTTGGGGTTTTTTTTCGAACAGACAGACTGTTATAATACCCCAAATGGAAGCATAGGCTCATTAAATCTGTCTCTCAAAATTCTACTGTGAATACTGAAAAGGACAGGTCTCCTATATGGCACTGTAGCTTCACAAAATAGTGCCAAAGACATACAATGGGGGTACCGTTGTACTCAGCAGAAGTAACTGAACACATAATAAAACTTTGTACAGGAATAGCACACACCAACTTTACAAAATACACATGAGAAGTTCTTTGTTATAAGTTTGTGTGCGAAAACCCCAAAAAAACACAATTTTACTCCAATATTTAGCAGAGGTTGGCGGTAAAATGGCTACGTAGAAAGTGTCAAAACAACCTTAGGTAAATAGCCTGTGGTGTCTACTTTATATAAATATATACTTTTGTGTGGCAATTTTGTTTTCTTTTATGGCTATTAGGCTTACAAGACAAACATACCAAATTCTAAAATCGCTCCACATAAAAAGTTTATTTTACTCCTTGTGCTTTGTGACCTGTAACTACCAAAAAAAACTTAAAATCCCAGACACATTATATATTCTGTAATTCAGAACAACTAAATGAATTTATTTTTTAATTACTTTCCTTAACCTGCACTAATTATGTACACATTATTATTGCAAAAACTGTAAAAAAAAACACACAAAAATTCATTTTTTTGAATATTTCTGTATTTTTTTAATAATAAATAAGCATTTATATATATATGTGTTACATCAAATTAAAGCCCTTTCTGTCCTTTAAAAAACGGTATATAATATGTGTCGGTGCAATGAATTAGTAAAAAGCAAATTGCAGTTGAACGCAAATAGCAAAAAATGCAAAAAATGCCGTTGTCATTAAGTGAAAGACAAGCTTCTGAAGCTCTGTCCTTAAGGGGTTAAAATATGAGCTTAAACAGCAACACAATAATAAAATGCTTAGATATTAATAACAATAATTAATTATTGATTATAAAGTCCTTACTGATTTCCTTGTGCTATACATAAAGTATTGATATAAACTCCATATAAATACACCATAGGTGATTGTTAAAATAATGGAATCCAACGTTTATTTCTTATGCTGCCGGCAGCCATATATCAATTTTCCCAGAAACCACTGCTTTGACCTTTCAATACCCATACCACTCATTGTTACCCTTTTCTGTTCCTCCAGACACAGTTGATATTTATTTGTGTAATTTTCTCTTCATTTATTCACCAACCCATGCTTCCATAATATGTCCAACTTTACTCTGCATATAAAACCAGCTGCTGCAACAGGATTCTGTTCACACACTTTATTTCAGATACCAGTCCTGTTTTTTACAGCTCCCTTCTTTCCACATTCTATCCCTCTCAATCTACTACCTGCCCAATACATATGGCTACCAACAGGCTATTTCACTGTCAGACTGCCTAAAGTGAGTGGTAGCTAACAATTGGTCAGATTTGTTTGTCTCTAATAGATATTCCAGTTATTGGGTACATTGCTGTGTCCTATGCCATCTTTAATCAATAGAAAAAAAATCAAACTGGAAAGATTGTGACTCGATTGTGACAAAAATCAAACTGGAAAGATTGTGACTCTCGATAAAATTATATACTCCGTCTAACAGTGTTTTTCCTCTTTAATACAGGTAAAATTCTCAGTGAATAGGAAACTTAAACCGCCACCACCCTCCATTAGCAGTGAATATTTCCATATTTGTGCCAGCTCTTTCCTGCTCATATGTTACACGTGCATTTATGTATGTGTTTCTGTGAACTCAGCAACATGTCGGCTAATGCTGGACTCTTTATTTCTACAAGGGACGGTCAAATCCCGTGTTCATTATACGGCAGTCTTCCTGAGCACAACATACGCACTGTACCTCCTTCTCCTCCTTATTTATGAGCACCTTTATCTAGTGGCCACAGTTTTCTGTGTATTACAGATAGTCTTAATAGACTTGGCCAAGAGGGGGAAGATGGCAATGGAAGGCATGGAGAAGAAGAATGAGGAAGAGGTGATGGAGGTGACGAAGGTGAAAAAAGAGATGAAATGGAAAGTCTTTTAAAGAAAGAATTGTTGTGGGGAAAAAGACTGCTTGCTTGTAAAGGAAAAAGTTTTTTATTAAAAAAGTTTTATAACTGAATTCTTTATTTTGTTGTTTTTCTGAGGATTCTGCTTTATATTATTAGGGCAAAGCACAGTGAAAACGTAGGAACCGGAAGCAATCATTAGTTTGCAGATTGTAATTTATTGCAAGTCTAGAACCAAAGAGAGCACCAATAATATTCATTCTTTCATTCATTAATAATCCCGATCTGCCACCCAGACCATTTTCAGATAGGCGATTTAAGCCCATCAATACATTGTACACAGGGAACCTGACGTTTTGAAATTCTCCAACTTCCTAATGCTGTCTCTCACTTTCCAACCCTCATCATCATTACAACAATGCCTGATTTATTTGCTCTTACAATTCTGATCCTTTCTGTGCAGTGACATGTTATAGATTTAATTAACATAAAACACGAAAACAGAAATGAAAAGGGTGCGCCTAACTTACATAAAAATAATATTATGCATAAATAAAATAATAATAAAATAATAGTCCAAAGTCCTACAATAAGTCTGAAGTGGTAAGTTCCACAAAGTATGGAGGATGCTTGAGGATGATGTCAGTCTTTACGCCTATGCACTTGTAGTTCGGTGATGATATGTGAAGATAAAAGCAGGAAAACAAAAATCCCAATGGTACAGTATGTCAGCAAGGTGAAAGGGGATAAAATAGTGATAATGAAAATTACTCACAATTTTCAGAGCTAAAATCCAGCTCTGATATTATATGCGTGAAGTGGAATGATCCCCACTCAAGGATATATAGGGTGACGCTGGTCAGCAAGTAGTGCAGGTGAAAAGTCCAGCGATGATCCGGCTCGGCCGATAATAAGAGAAAATAAAATATAGTGCTCTCTGTATGGCAGATAAAAATGCTAGAAGAAAATAAAAATATACTCACAGTATATAGAGCAGGCTGAACTGCTCGGTGTAAGCGTATGGGTGGTATAATCCCCACCTATGGATTCTTTGCGCTATTGCGTGGGTTTATAAATAATAAGTAAGGTCAGGTTAAAAAAGGTAAAAAAGGATATTTAAAGGAATATGGCAAACAATATATTTTGGTGCCAAAAATTCCTTTATTACAAATATAAAATATAAAATATAAAATGTATAATATCTAGACGCGTTTCGCCTAAAGAGGCTTCTTCAAGTAGATAATAGAAAACATAACCTGACATACATGAACTTATATAGGGTACAATAGTATTAGTAAAATTTGAATATCCCGCCAAAATGGCGTCATTACCATAATTAGCATAAAACATAAAATATAGTAAAAGTGTTTTTTAAACACAATAGGATAAAATATTATAAGAGGCCAATCTTATGGGACCAGAAAGAACAGGAAAAGAGGCTTTAATCCTGTAAAAAATGATATATTAAGAACGAATTCGGAAATTAGCATAAAAAAATAAAAATGACTTTTACAGGTATAAAAGTGAAGCTATAACCCAAACTAACTGAGTGGTAATATTGGTTTATAAAAACGAAGCTTGTAGCTTGATAAATTAAAGAAAGAAAACGGGTCATGTGACGCGCGACTAGAATACTTCCGCGTCACGTGACTGATGTTTAGATAAATTAGCATACTCCCTGGAGGGGATAATGGGGATATAAACAGGGAGGGGGGATAAAACTTAGGCACAGTGAGGGAAATTATAATTGTCAACAAATTTGATTAAGGTTAACATCATATATGTATATCTTGGGGAAGGTTAACTAAACTGTGAAATACAAAGTTTATAAAAACATAATAAAGATAATAAAATTAATAAAAATATATATGAAATGTAGTTAGTACATACTCATATAAGTAATATTTGTGTAAATAAACAATGATTGGAATGAGGAGCAGAAAGTAGTAGAAAAGTTATTGTTGCTGTGTAATAAAAAAGTTATTGTTACTGTGTAATAAAAAAAATATTGCTACCATCATTAATATCATAAAGGATTAGAGGGGCATTTTTTATTTTTATAAAAAGTTAAAAAGGTCAAAGTCTATATTGAGACCTTTTGGAGTAAGGGTTTTTAGGTTATAGACCCACTCCATTTCTTTTTTTCCCAGAATCTTTTTGATGTCACCTCCTCTCCATGGGACATTACATATATCTATACCAATGCATTTTAAAAGTTTTGGATTTTTATCGTGTTTCAGAAAGTGCTTAGATACCGAATGGTTATCATAGCCTTTTGCAATGTTGCGACAATGTTCGGCCAGTCTTGTTTTTAGATCTCTAGTGGTCATACCTACATATTGTAAGCCACATGGGCATTCTAATAGATAAATGACGTTTTTTGTATTGCAGTGAATAAAGTGTTTTATCTGATAGTTTTTTTGTGTAATTGATGATTTAAAATAAGTAGTTTTAGACTTAATAATGTCACTGGTGCGTTTACATACTATGCACTTGTTGCATTTAAAAAAACCACTAGGTTTAGGTAAAAAAGTAAGAAGGTTAGGAGGGGGTTTATCGTATTTTTGTTTGGTATAGTTAGTTGTGAGGATGGACTTAAAGCTGGGTGCCCCTCTGAATATGACATGTGGATTATCTGGGATAACGCCAGCTAGAGTTTCATCCTGTTTTAATATATGCCAATGTTTCTTAATAATCTTCTTCATAACATTGCTTTTGTTATTGAAGTCGAAAATAATTGGCAAAGATGGTGCATCTTTAGTGTCTTTTTTATTTTTGTATTCAAGAAGTTCTGATCTGTTTTTATCTTTAATATTCTTTAGAGTAAGGTCTAAATTTTGTTTGGGGTAATTTTTCTCAGAAAATTTGTCTAACAGCATCTGAGATTGGGCTTCAAAGTCTTGGGTAAGGGAGCAGTTCCTCCGAAGACGGAGGAACTGGCTTTTTGGTATGCCTTGGAGACAGGGTTTATGATGGCAGCTAGTAACATCAATAACATTATTAGTGCATACTTTCTTAAAAAAAGTTTTGGTGTTAATTGCATCATCTTTAATAAAAATTTCTAAATCTAAAAAATGAATGGAAGAGTTACTGTATTCCCAAGTTAAAATAATACTTCTGTCATTTTTGTTTAGATGCTGTAAAAACTGGTTCAAGGAATCCTCCGTCCCGTCCCTTATTATCGGCCGAGCCGGATCATCGCTGGACTTTTCACCTGCACTACTTGCTGACCAGCGTCACCCTATATATCCTTGAGTGGGGATCATTCCACTTCACGCATATAATATCAGAGCTGGATTTTAGCTCTGAAAATTGTGAGTAATTTTCATTATCACTATTTTATCCCCTTTCACCTTGCTGACATACTGTACCATTGGGATTTTTGTTTTCCTGCTTTTATCTTCACATATCATCACCGAACTACAAGTGCATAGGCGTAAAGACTGACATCATCCTCAAGCATCCTCCATACTTTGTGGAACTTACCACTTCAGACTTATTGTAGGACTTTGGACTATTATTTTATTATTATTTTATTTATGCATAATATTATTTTTATGTAAGTTAGGCGCACCCTTTTCATTTCTGTTTTCGTGTTTTATGTTACTTATATAAGGGGATTAGGGGAACTCCCCTTTTAAGGTGTGCAGCCGTTCTAAACTATATTTCTCTGTGGCTACGTAGCGCTGACTCTTCACCCCATTCCTTTTTATCTGTATCTGAAACCCCTTTTGAGTTAGCAGCTGCCTTTAAAGACCACTAGTTTTACTAATATGTCCATTTTTGATTTTAGAAACAATTACGTAATTGACATAAATCATGTTTTTAATACAGAAGAAAACCTTCCTACATACACCAGAATTGATAATTACAACCAAAAAGGTCTATTTACTAAACTAGAAAAAGCACTCACTATGGAGATTAAACTAAAATGGGAATTAGCCACCCTAAAAAAATATCTAGAAGAAAGAATAACCCCTAGGGGATTGAGACTTTTTAAAGAACCAACCTCAGACAGAGATGATGCCGAATTCATGAGAGATTGGTATAATAAGCTAGAAGTCTGCACATTTGGCCTTATGGAAACACTAATCATCAAAAAAACCAAAAAACTCTCAATCCTTGATGTAGAGATCAATGATCTAAAAGAAAAAATGTCATCATTTACAGAAACACAGGTCTTTAAGCAAAATTCTATCCTCATCCAAAATAAAATAGAGAAGGTGGAAATGGATACGAAACACATCAAGGTAAAAAAGTATATGAGAGACAAACAGGACTATTCCAACAATCAGATCCGTTCTTTTCATAAAAAACATACCCCAGACAACATTTCTTATCACCCCTCCAACACTTATCAAAACGACCGCACATTCAAATCCAACTATCCATCTAGAAAAGAATCGCACTACTCACTAATTCACTCTGTTAGAAATCAACCCTCTACTGTATCACACAACTATCACTCTTACCGGCCACAGAATATCCGGAATAACCACAACCACCACGCCCCACTTAGACATTCATACCCATCCCGGCCATACCAAAATGCACCCAAACCAAACACTCCAAATCACACTGTCAATGCCACTTACTCCCCTGGAATTTACCAAAATGAAAGAGGGGCAATACCTAAGACCCAAAGGTCTAGATATGCACACAAACACTTTGAAAACACTAAATCCCCTGTAAACTACATTCACAATAATAGATATCAACTATTATCTATTGACTCGGAGACAGACAATGATGACTATTTTTTAGAATTGGGGACACAAACAAATGTACATATGCAGACACCGTATCCTACAAAAAACAGAAAACGAAGTCTCAGTTTAGAGGAAGGCGAAGTGGCCGAAGAGTCCAAAAGGGAAAGACTAGAACGATAATCAATCAGAAAAACGAGACAGAATTAGGCATTTTTAATCTATCACAAAAGGCATTAACATCCACCCAAATGTCAGTACTTCAAAAAGGTCTTAAATATGCCCCTACAAACCCATTTAAAGCATTCCAAGCATTTATTGATGTTAACAAATTTGTCAGGAAAGCCACCCTCAAAAGGTTCTTTGCCAGTAAAAATATAGACAATTCTACCTCACAACCCCTGGCCACTCCACTCTCAGAACCCCCTAATATCATATCCACTTCATTAAAGAAAAAATCAACCTTTTTTCCATCCAGTTTTAAATCTGGACCCCTAGAAGTCTTTGAGAAGCTAGTTTTAAAGGATTTTGAAAAAATTCAAAAGAAAAAATATGATCAGGACAACCTTACAAAATTAGAACGAGAAGCACTACAACAATTGCAAAAAGATGATAACATTGTTATCAAACCGGCTGACAAGGGGGGAGGTATAGTAATATTAACTAAAGACATGTATATAGAAGAGGCTATGAGACAACTTAAAGATACAAATGTTTATGAAAAACTTACACAAGACCCCACCCCAAAAATCCAACAAGTCTTAAACTCCTTTTTAACCAATGGCCGTGACTCTAATATTTTAAGTAAACAAGAATATGAATTTTTAAACGTATCCCATCCCAAAATCCCCGTAATTTATTTTTTACCAAAAATTCACAAAAATGTGACAAACCCTCCAGGCAGGCCTATCGTGTCAGGGATTAATTCTATTTTATCTAACTTATCTGAATATCTGGACATCCTTTTACAACCTTCAGTTAAACGTATGGAGTCGTACTTAAAAGACTCCATGACTCTCCTTCGCCTTTTAAATAATTTTACTTGGAAAAACACTTACTTTTTAGTTACATGCGATGTCCAATCTTTATACACAATCATCCCTCACGATAAAGGTTGCTATGCAGTTGAGAACATTTTAAGAACTGAAAATAATATTCCAGACCACCAAATTGATTTTATTATACAAGGTATTAATATTATTTTAAAAAACAACTATTTTTGGTTTTTAGATTCTTTTTATTTACAGAAACAGGGTACGGCTATGGGGACCAGGTTTGCCCCTAGTTATGCCAATCTCTTTATGGCAGATTGGTAATCCACTGCCATTCTGGGAGGGCATGACTGGCGGGCAAACTTGGTCACATATTTTAGATATATAGATGATCTGTTTTTTATTTGGGAAGGGACGGAGGATTCCTTGAACCAGTTTTTACAGCATCTAAACAAAAATGACAGAAGTATTATTTTAACTTGGGAATACAGTAACTCTTCCATTCATTTTTTAGATTTAGAAATTTTTATTAAAGATGATGCAATTAACACCAAAACTTTTTTTAAGAAAGTATGCACTAATAATGTTATTGATGTTACTAGCTGCCATCATAAACCCTGGCTCCAAGGCATACCAAAAAGCCAGTTCCTCCGTCTTCGGAGGAACTGCTCCCTTACCCAAGACTTTGAAGCCCAATCTCAGACGCTGTTAGACAAATTTTCTGAGAAAAATTACCCCAAACAAAATTTAGACCTTACTCTAAAGAATATTAAAGATAAAAACAGATCAGAACTTCTTGAATACAAAAATAAAAAAGACACTAAAGATGCACCATCTTTGCCAATTATTTTCGACTTCAATAACAAAAGCAATGTTATGAAGAAGATTATTAAGAAACATTGGCATATATTAAAACAGGATGAAACTCTAGCTGGCGTTATCCCAGATAATCCACATGTCATATTCAGAGGGGCACCCAGCTTTAAGTCCATCCTCACAACTAACTATACCAAACAAAAATACGATAAACCCCCTCCTAACCTTCTTACTTTTTTACCTAAACCTAGTGGTTTTTTTAAATGCAACAAGTGCATAGTATGTAAACGCACCAGTGACATTATTAAGTCTAAAACTACTTATTTTAAATCATCAATTACACAAAAAAACTATCAGATAAAACACTTTATTCACTGCAATACAAAAAACGTCATTTATCTATTAGAATGCCCATGTGGCTTACAATATGTAGGTATGACCACTAGAGATCTAAAAACAAGACTGGCCGAACATTGTCGCAACATTGCAAAAGGCTATGATAACCATTCGGTATCTAAGCACTTTCTGAAACACGATAAAAATCCAAAACTTTTAAAATGCATTGGTATAGATATATGTAATGACCCATGGAGAGGAGGTGACATCAAAAAGATTCTGGGAAAAAAAGAAATGGAGTGGGTCTATAACCTAAAAACCCTTACTCCAAAAGGTCTCAATATAGACTTTGACCTTTTTAACTTTTTATAAAAATAAAAAATGCCCCTCTAATCCTTTATGATATTAATGATGGTAGCAATAATTTTTTTATTACACAGTAACAATAACTTTTTTATTACACAGCAACAATAACTTTTCTACTACTTTCTGCTCCTCATTCCAATCATTGTTTATTTACACAAATATTACTTATATGAGTATGTACTAACTACATTTCATATATATTTTTATTAATTTTATTATCTTTATTATGTTTTTATAAACTTTGTATTTCACAGTTTAGTTAACCTTCCCCAAGATATACATATATGATGTTAACCTTAATCAAATTTGTTGACAATTATAATTTCCCTCACTGTGCCTAAGTTTTATCCCCCCTCACTGTTTATATCCCCATTATCCCCTCCAGGGAGTATGCTAATTTATCTAAACATCAGTCACGTGACGCGGAAGTATTCTAGTCGCGCGTCACATGACCCGTTTTCTTTCTTTAATTTATCAAGCTACAAGCTTCGTTTTTATAAACCAATATTACCACTCAGTTAGTTTGGGTTATAGCTTCACTTTTATACCTGTAAAAGTCATTTTTATTTTTTTATGCTAATTTCCGAATTCGTTCTTAATATATCATTTTTTACAGGATTAAAGCCTCTTTTCCTGTTCTTTCTGGTCCCATAAGATTGGCCTCTTATAATATTTTATCCTATTGTGTTTAAAAAACACTTTTACTATATTTTATGTTTTATGCTAATTATGGTAATGACGCCATTTTGGCGGGATATTCAAATTTTACTAATACTATTGTACCCTATATAAGTTCATGTATGTCAGGTTATGTTTTCTATTATCTACTTGAAGAAGCCTCTTTAGGCGAAACGCGTCTAGATATTATACATTTTATATTTTATATTTTATATTTGTAATAAAGGAATTTTTGGCACCAAAATATATTGTTTGCCATATTCCTTTAAATATCCTTTTTTACCTTTTTTAACCTGACCTTACTTATTATTTATAAACCCACGCAATAGCGCAAAGAATCCATAGGTGGGGATTATACCACCCATACGCTTACACCGAGCAGTTCAGCCTGCTCTATATACTGTGAGTATATTTTTATTTTCTTCTAGCATTTTTATCTGCCATACAGAGAGCACTATATTTTATTTTCTCTTATTATCGGCCGAGCCGGATCATCGCTGGACTTTTCACCTGCACTACTTGCTGACCAGCGTCACCCTATATATCCTTGAGTGGGGATCATTCCACTTCACGCATATAATATCAGAGCTGGATTTTAGCTCTGAAAATTGTGAGTAATTTTCATTATCACTATTTTATCCCCTTTCACCTTGCTGACATACTGTACCATTGGGATTTTTGTTTTCCTGCTTTTATCTTCACATATCATCACCGAACTACAAGTGCATAGGCGTAAAGACTGACATCATCCTCAAGCATCCTCCATACTTTGTGGAACTTACCACTTCAGACTTATTGTAGGACTTTGGACTATTATTTTATTATTATTTTATTTATGCATAATATTATTTTTATGTAAGTTAGGCGCACCCTTTTCATTTCTGTTTTCGTGTTTTATGTTACTTATATAAGGGGATTAGGGGAACTCCCCTTTTAAGGTGTGCAGCCGTTCTAAACTATATTTCTCTGTGGCTACGTAGCGCTGACTCTTCACCCCATTCCTTGTTATAGATTTAATGCTTGAGAAGAATTGATTTATAAGGGAAAATAAATAACTTAATGGTAGTTACTGGGCCTGGATATTCCACTGTCCAATGGTCCCAGTGTGGTCGCACACTTCAAAAACCACTGGTGTTTGCACCTTTTGGGAAGACAGATTCCGCAGCACAAAGAAATCATCAAACCTATTCTATATCTCATTGTTTGATCAAATGCTGAAATTGGTGATTGTGCTGTTCTTCTTAGCTGAGCTCTGCTCTTAAAGGGATAGCTCATTAAAATGGATAAGGTGGCTGGTGTCCCTTGGCTCTGTTCAACAGGCAGGGATAAACTCTGCCTTAATTATACCAGTCCACATCAACAATGGGCGGAAATGATATGCAGAGACTACTCAGCCCACGCTCTGAGCCTATCTTCCCATAGCACTGTTTAGCGTGAGGTACACTCCAAGAGGGAAATTTAGCTTGTCCCCCTACGAGATTCTATTTGGTTCAGCTCCCAGGCTAGGCTGTTACTTTCCTCAGCAGCTCCAAATTCAGTCAGATGCAATGGTAAATTACATAACTGCTCTCTCTCTCATGCCTTGACCAAAATCCATGCGCAAGTGTTTTCTTCTATTCCAGATCCAGTGTCTGATACAATCACCCATAAGTTACTCCCTGGTGATTGGGTTCTGGTTAAGAAATTCCTGAGAAAGCACACACTTGAGCCAAGATTTCATGGTTTATTCCAAGTCCTTCTAACTACATCTACCTCAGTAAAACTAGCTGGGAAGGACACTTGGATACACGCTTCGCACTGCAAGAAAGTTCCAGCTCCAGAGGAAGCTTTACTGTGATATTGTCTCTTGTACTTTTCCACAATCCCAACATTCGACTATATACAAAGACATACCTAATAAAAAGGACCCACACATTTGTGTGACTGGTGACCATTGGGGACATCACTGTAGTTCCTGGAAAGCAGCGGGTTGGAACACGGGCCGACCATGGGGTTACAGACCACAAAGTGCCTTAGATAGAGTGGACAGGAATGGGAAATCCTTGTTACACAGAATGACTTTGTGCAAACCAACTGGGTCTACTCCAATGAAACTTACCTTAAACATAGAACACCCTAGTCCAGGAGACACTGGAGAGTATATAATGGGAATGTACTGGAGAGGGGGTAGTTCATACAATAAATTGGGAACTTTCTATTTACAAGACATGCACACATCACCTGAGTGGGTAGATACAAGACATATGACCATCAACCCTCTCAAACCCCACATTAAGACTCTTAAAGGCATGGTAGCCATAGCTAACCCTACATTTGAAGACACTATGGCAGTAGAGACTGGTTTTTCAGACACTAATCTATGGCTTGAGTGGATGAGATATAATGCTAATTCTCATAATAAAACTAACTGTTATGTTTGTGGTGGAGCCAGACCCCATCTAGGTACAGTGCCTCTAAATCTACCTCCTGATGTTGAAACATGTTTCTTAAAGGACCACTCTAGTGCCAGGAAAACATACTCGTTTTCCTGGCAATAGAGTGCCCTGAGGGTGCCCCCACCCTCAGGGACCCCCTCCCGCCCAGCTCTGGAAAGGGGAAAGGGGTAAAAACTTACCTTTTTCCAGCGGTGGGCGGAGAGATCTCCTCCTCCGATCCTCCTCTTCTCCTCCCCGTCGGCTGAATGCGCACGCGCGGCAAGTGCTGCGCGCGCATTCAGCCGGTCACATAGGAAAGCATTCATAATTCTTTCCTATGGACGCTTGCGTGCTCTCACTGTGATTTTCACAGTGAGAATCACGCAAGCGCCTCTAGCGGCTGTCAGTGAGACAGCCACTAGAGGAAATAGGGGAAGGCTTAACCCATTCACAAACATAGCAGTTTCTCTGAAACTGCTATGTTTATGAAAAAATGGGTTAACCCTAGAAGGACCTGGCACCCAGACCACTTCATTAAGCTGAAGTGGTCTGGGTGCCTAGAGTGGTCCTTTAAGTCTCTATGTGCAGTCAATTACAAACTCATCAGTATGTGAATCATGGAAGAAGATATACCCTCTAACCCAAAGGGATATCAGGCCACCTTATGGAGTCACAGTATATTCAGGTAATTACACTTGATACACTACACACAGTACTACAGGGAAGTTTGTGGGAAAATTCCCTTCTGGTTATTGTGCTACATACCGAAAGCCTCCAGCTACCCTGTTAATACATCAAGTTAAATACTTGAGAGACATTTATTGGCTATGTGGATACATGCAACTCAGATCCAAATTGACAGGCCTATGGTGGGGGGAATGTGCTTTTACTAAAGTTATCATGCCCATACACATAATATCAGACAACCACCAAGGCCCTCTTGACTCACCACACACATACTTTAGAGTAAAAAGAGACACTCCTGTACAGGGCAGTTTCGACCCTCACATATACATAGATGCCAAGGGGGGTGCCAAATGATTTTAAAGCCAGGGATGAGGTTGCAGCTGGATTAAAATCCTTGATTCCACTCATCACGGCCTATAAGAATGTAAATTGGATTAATTACATCTACTAAAACCAACAATGTTTTGTCAATTATACCAGAGATGCCCTCCAGGGACTGGCAGAACAATTACAAGCCACCTCCCAAATGTCATTTCAGAATAGGATGGCCATAGACATGATTCTGGCGGGGGAAAGGAGGTGTATGTGAAATACTCCCAGATACCATGACATGCTGCACTTTTATACCAGATAACACAGGCCCTAACGGGAAAGTAACTATGGCCATCGAGAAGCTTGAAAGCCTCTCTGAAGAGTTAAAAAGAAACTCAGAGATCACCAATTCCTGGGATAGATGGTTTGGATGGATAAACGGATGGCAGAAAGTACTCTTCCAAGTGGGTATGGCTGTCCTAACTGTAATGATTCTTTTCCTCTTCTTTGTCTGCTGTATAATGCCTTGTGCACAGAAATATTTGCAGAAGACTGTAGATCAAACCATTGACCGCACCACCCCAACATTCCTACACCAAGACATTGATGACGGAACCTGTGACACAACACATGCACCTCTTCAGTCCCACCACATTAAGTATACAATTACTTCTCTCTAGGGAAACTATAGGGACAGCGTCTTGTCTAACGGGTAAAAAGTCTGTTGCGGAGATGTAGTGGACAAGCCGCTACGGGTTCTAGTGCAGTGAAGAGTTCAAGAAAACATGTTTGAGAAGATGAGCAGCAGCCTATTAGGGATATTATTAGGGATAGATAGTAGTTGTTTACATCGTAAATAGTAATTTTTAGGGGGGACTGTTGTGGACAGAATATTAACTCTATTAATTTTCGTAAAATGCCTATTTGCTCTGCATAACTATAATCAATATTATTCATAAGTTACTTAAAATGGCCGCTAGGGAATTTCCCCTGTAGTCAACTAATACCCTTAAATTAACAAGATGGCGCTGGAATCTGGAGGAGAGCTCCATGATGCAAGTGACATCACACCCGGTAGGATGAGCAATTGATGAACCACTTAACAACTAACCAATTGCTTTACCGGACCCTCGGAATAAAGATTCCTCAAGTCTTTCATTAACCTGAAACTTGTGTCTGGTGTGAATTACTTTGGGAGCGTGCACGTAAATACTTATTAATTTGGACAGGGGCAGATATGCAAAAATATCAAGCACTTGATTTGATCCACAACAGCTTTTCTGTAAACCCAGCACAAATTTCTTGCAATTTTTCTTCACTTTTGATTAGAAACTAGAAACTGTTTTCCCAGCAACAGGCAATATGGTAATTTTCTCTAATGATTTTTAGGATAGAAAAATCTAAAATAACAACAGATTATTTTTTATATTTGGGTTTCATATAAAGAACATTCTCTAGGCTCATGTACAATTTAGTTCAAACTAGGTACCTTTGTAACCATAGCAGTGAGTTTGATATTCTAATCAAGATTATTGATACTATCAATGTAATCTTCAAACGTGGAAAAGAGCTGCTCCAACACATAAAAAGCATCATCTATGTATCTTCTCCAGATTTTACAAAACCCGAATAAGGGATGATTATACAAAAGGTGTATCTCAATGAAGTTTATATATATATATATATATATATTTACAGATAGATCGATTATTAATACTATTAATCAAATCTACCAACTTGTCCAAGAGCTGCTCCAACACATAACAAATATCTGGACAAGGTATGATTATATTTACACACACACACATACATGTATATATATATGTATCTGTTACGGACCGTTTCAGCATAAAAGGGGAAAAATCGGTTTAGGCGATAATCCCCTTTTCCCAAAAAGGCACAGCTACTGTAAAAGCACCAAAACTCACGAATTTGGATATAAATGAATGCACCCAACTCCCGAACTGCATACCAGGTAATAAGATAGCACTCTAAGCTGGAACCTCACGAATAGCTGCTAGCAGATGAATAGGAAAAGCAGACATCAGCTTACACTCCTAGCAGTCAAACTCCAACAGCATACAGTGAATCCCCCCAAGAACGAGACAAGGCTCCGTGTTGAAGGTCAAGCAGTGGTCTGTTTATTCAGGGCTACCTGCCCCTGTATTTATGCAGGTCTCCCACCTGGTGGACACTCCCCTAGGGGACCAGATGGAAGACTGAAACAGCAGACAGACATGTATCAGATTAGTACACACAGCCACAATACTTTCCCACAATGTATCTTGGTTCCTCCTCTCTGTCCTGGAGATAATTAATGAAGTAATTCAATTATCTCCTAGGACAAAGGCCAGACTCCATTATGCACATGGTGACACAGAAACAGACTATCACTTTAAAATACATACAGACACATTTTATACACAAAACATAGACATGTAACATATCCCCAGATAGTTCAGGTCTGGGTGCACATTATTAGGTTAGAATGGCACCCAGATCACACAAATACATTTTAATTGCCATGGAGCCAAAGTCTTTAATTATACGAACAGGCTCCATGGCAGGCTATCTGGGTTACTACAGTTCACATAAAACATAAACTACCGAATTTCCCTGCATTCACCAAATCCATACGAATGAGAACCAGGGGCTGGAGGTTCAGCGGTGCCTGCACGGAAAAGTGTCCGATTTTGGTGCATGAAAGCCGGGCAGAAAAGTGATGGCTGCCCGGGGAGCTCCAGAACAGCGCCACCTAGCGGCCGCTAAGTGTAACAGCGGCCACACAGTTAACAGGCAATTAACCGCAGCTTCAGGGAGGTAAATTGGCAGCACACTCCAGCTTCTGGGTGGCCAATTAACAACGCCGGCCGGCTTCCCACGGCTCTGGAGGTTGGTGAACGGCTGTTTGTTCGGTAGATGAAATCTACCGAACTGCTGTGCAGAAAGGGAGAAATAAATCCTTCTGCACAGTAAAATTAACCCTTTAGCTGCCGGTCCATAGTCCAGAGGCAGCAGGCGGGCAACCAGGCTCCTCCAATACAATGTGGCGAGATTGGTTTCGTCACAGTATCTATAATAATTTCAACTCACTACTGGTAAGTCATTGGCAATTTATGGAGAGTATGCCATGGGCTCTCCAGGCTATAGATTTTAAGCTCTCTATGTATATAATATGGGTGTGCTTATATATTATTTAACTAGATGTATATAACAAATTCAAGTAGAGTCCAAGTTGATCACAGGAAAAGCAAATAAAGAAAAAACTCCACAAATGTAACATTTAACAATAATTAACAGCGCATGAACTCATATATTGTATATAATAGCGATTATGCACTACTTAGAAATCTATAAGGGACATAGGTATATATATTATTCATTGCTGTTAATAATATAAAAATATATTTCTGTTTTTGTTGTTCGTACAGTCAATTTGAAGTTTAGATTAGAAGTTATATTTCATGCAAAAAAAGTACCTAATGGCCTTTTCAAACCCTCTGCTTTATCTATGAAAAAAATAAGTAATAACAAAGTTTACATTGCAATACTTAGTAAGGCCTATGCACAAGAGCAGAGTCTGTGATGTCATAAATTACAGCAGAGTACGTCTAGGTAACACACAGTGATGTCATTTTCAAACATTCCGTGAACACTCACAGCACTCAGAGCTACACTTTACCTGGACAGTGGTTATATTAACTGGAAATATATATTTCCTACTCACCTGCAAAGGGATCTTGTGAAAAGGCACCTCTTGAGTACAGGACCGTTGACTTGTACTTTGCTATCCTATAAAACAAGTATAATGAGAATGGTGAGTGATTATTTTTCTGCTTTATATCTATCTGTCTAGCTATCATTTTCAAATAATTAAAACAAATGAAATTACAAATTTTAAGTTTTTATTTTGTTACTTTTTTGCATTAAATAAAAACCTAAAGGAACACTGCTCAATTCTATACCATTTAGGAAATGAATCACTATGTTCATGCAGCCCTAGTCACAACTCCCTGCATGTGACTTACACAACTTTCCTAAACACTTCCTGAAAAGAGCTTTGTAAAGCTTACACTTCCTTTACTACAAATTATGTTTAATTTAGAATTTCGTATCTCCTACTCTGTTAATAGCTTGCTAGACCATGCAGGGGTATCTTGTGTGTGATTAAAGTTTCATTTGAATAGCAGGAGATAAAAACGTTTAAAATAAGTAACATCTAAAAGAAAATTACATGACATGCGCACAGTCGATTATTCGGCAGGTGCGCTGTTTACCCCAAACCCCCCAATAACTTACAGACACCGTATTTCTGTTGGAATAAAAAAGTCCACAGCTTTATTTATTATTATAAACAAGATAACAAATTGGGGTCATTGCCACAAAAGTAAATATACCTCCACCCCCCACCGTACATAAATTACCCCCGGCAATGACCCCGCCAATAACAATAAATAACATTATAAATAACCAATTAACACATAACATATGGCCTACCAAAGAGGCCCCATATCCATAACTTTTTAAACTGTAGGGGTGTACCGAGACCCCCCTACACCACCTGGTTCGGAGCCACCGATGAGCTCGAACCCACAAACCATTTCACACTCCAGTTTAATCCAGCCTAACCAATTTATACTCCTCCTACCTTCCAATTACCCAAGCCCTATCCCGCCGCTGTGACCAAACGGGAACTCCAAATAAATAGGGAGGGTGGGAGGGACAATTACCAGGTAAGTGTCAGTTTAGTTAAAATGTCCCTTGGACATAAAATGGCCGCTTAATATACTCCTATAGTCCAACCCCCATTTACCAATAACCACACCCCTTTAACTGGTTACTCCCCTGCCTACTCCTGGCTCTGTCAAGGCCCACTCCCCTGACTGCGCTGTTCCATGGGCTACATGACATGCGCACAGTCGATTATTCGGCAGGTGCGCTGTTTACCCCAAACCCCCCAATAACTTACAGACACCGTATTTCTGTTGGAATAAAAAAGTCCACAGCTTTATTTATTATTATAAACAAGATAACAAATTGGGGTCATTGCCACAAAAGTAAATATACCTCCACCCCCCACCGTACATAAATTACCCCCGGCAATGACCCCGCCAATAACAATAAATAACATTATAAATAACCAATTAACACATAACATATGGCCTACCAAAGAGGCCCCATATCCATAACTTTTTAAACTGTAGGGGTGTACCGAGACCCCCCTACACCACCTGGTTCAGAGCCACCGATGAGCTCGAACCCACAAACCATTTCACACTCCAGTTTAATCCAGCCTAACCAATTTATACTCCTCCTACCTTCCAATTACCCAAGCCCTATCCCGCCATAGCAAGAGACTTGACCCCTTAATGTCTCGAGCGACCCCCACCACACATAAATAGGGCTTTGGAAATACCCTCCTGGAATCCTAAGTTTAGTAGATCACACCCCACATCAGACAGGTGCACACCATCCCTCCTAAAATAACCGGGCAACCCGCCCTCCAATTCCAAGTGCCTCACTGGGACCCCCCCTAGTCTCCTAATATAGACAGACATGGCCTTATTTACTTTACCACGGCAACGTGCCACAGCCGCCGGGTCCCTGGCATGCCTCCAGTTCAACCGCGGCACCATTTCAGACCAAACTATTGTAACTCCAGGGACCATAGCCCTCACCCTGTCCAGGTCCCTCTTCATTCTCCTGACCAACACCTTCTGGGGGACCAAACCTAAGTCATTGCCCCCACCGTGAATCAACAATATATCCGGGGCAAACCCCTTGGACAACATCCCAAAAATTTCACCACTTATACTCTGCCAGCTGAAACCCCTAAAACCAAACCACCGCAGGTCCACTGTGTCCAGAAGAAAACCCAGTTGTGTGCCTTGTCTCCGAACTGCGGCCCTCTTCTCCGCCCAGTAGACAAACGAGTGACCCACCAGCCAAGCGACCAAGCCTGAAAGGAAACAAATTCAGTTAACCGGCAGAGCACCCTTTTCCCACATCCACAACATTCCATTCACACCAACCTTTCCGGCCTTACATATGCACGGAACCTGATGGATTCCCATCTCCCAATCTGCTTTATCCGCTCCTCCCCCAGCCCAAGCCGCGCCGCCTCAGTCGCAGCCCCGATACGGAAGGAGTGCGTACCAAATTGTCCGGGCTGCAAGCCCAAACTCGTCAACCCCATGCGGAAGACTCGCAAGAACTGAAAGCGCGACAGCGCCTTCCCATCCTCATGAATCAGGAAGCAACCACCAACCTGCGGGCGAACCCGTAAAAACACGTCCCCACACGTAACCGGGCACACCGGGGACCCTGGAAGTGAGGATAGGACAACATTCTTACCTTTTCCGAAGACGTCCGTCTTCGAGCGCCGGAGCCAAATCACAACCTTGTCCTGTTCTATAGCCACATCCTCATACTGGAGGCCCGATGCCCCCGACCTATTGGCGCTCACCAATTCGCCAATACGAAAAGCCCCAAAGAAAGCCCACACGAAAGCCACAGAGAACAAAGTTACTTCAAATGCCGAACTACACAATTCGTTCAACAACCCCACCAACCCTTGAAGGGTGGCAAAGGACACAGGCCTCCTCGTATCCACAGACCTCCTGCCCTTCTTGAAACCCTTCAAAGTTTGCTTTACCAAGAAATGTTTGGTCAGGTCTTCCCACCCGTTAAACTTGAACAGGAAGGCTAACGCAGACATGTAGCGTTCCACCCTAGAAGGGGATGACCCACCTGCCACCAACCTGCAAAGAAGCCACAACAGTGTGTCCAACCTACCCGCTGCAGAATCGCCTGCTCCCGCCTGGGACAACATTTCCTCCCATTCACACCAAACCTTAGTATAAGCGGTCCAAGTCCCCGGCGCCAGTGAGCTCCTTATGTATCGCCCAAGCACAACGTCCCGAGCCGCCACATCTCCTCCGGGCATGCTTGCCCTGTTGCTTGTGCGTCCGGCGCTGCTTCCCGGAACCGCACCCACTGTGAACGAGACAGAGCGTCAGCGACCACATTCAGCAGGCCCGGCACGTGCCGCGCCCGGAAGACAATGTTCCAAGACATACACAATAGCACTAGCTGCCGTAACAACCTAACCACTGGCAGGGACGAGGCCGATAGACTGTTAATTACCTGTACCACTGCCATATTATCAGAGTGAAAGATAACCTTCTTGTCCCTGAGCTCCTCGCCCCATAGTGACACCGCTACTACAACTGGAAAAAGCTCCAAAAAGGCGAGGTTCCGAATCAAGGGGCTCTCGGACCAAGCCTCAGGCCAAACCTCGGCGCACCACTTGCCCCCAAGGTAAGCCCCAAAGCCAATGCTCCCCGAGGCGTCCGTAAACAGCCCGGCTTCGCCAGATGCCTTCATCACATCCCTGAAAAACACCCGTCCGTTAAACTCAGTGAGGAAGCGGTCCCATATGTCCAAGTCCTCTCTCATACCTACCGACACCCTGATGTAATGACCCGGCAGACGGACCCCACAGGTGGCCCTAGCCAGCAATCTACAAAAAACTCTTCCCATAGGGATCACCTTACAAGCGAAATTAAGGCTGCCGAGCAAGGACTGCAGTCCCCGCAGCGTAACTTTCCTAGCGCCCTTTATCGCGTGCACCTGCTGGCGGAGCGCCCTCAACTTCTCTTCCGGCAGCCTACATTCCCCCACGACCGAGTCGATTTCCAGCCCTAAAAAACTCAGACACTCGGTCGGGCCCACTGTCTTGTCCTCGGCCAGAGGAATCCCAAACTGTTGGGCTAACCTCTGGAACACCCGCAGTATTTGGGCACATCTGTCGGACCCAGCCGGGCCCACACACAGAAAGTCGTCCAAGTAATGGACCACCGTACCCCCGCCCGATTCCCTGCGCACTACCCACTCCAGGAACGTGCTAAACTTTTCAAAATACGCACACGAGATGGAGCAACCCATGGGTAGGCACAGGTCCACGAAAAACTTACCCTCAAAAAGGCACCCTAACAAATGGTGACAGTCTGGGTGGATAGGAAGGAGCCGGAATGCTGCCTCCACATCCACCTTCGCCATCAAAGCCCCTCGCCCTGCTCTCCGAACCAACTCGACAGCATGGTCGAATGATGCATACGATACGGAGCACAGGGCCTCATCGATATCATCATTTACCGACGCCCCTTTCGGGAATGATAAATGATGAATCAACCTAAACTTACCCGCCTCCTTCTTGGGGACTACCCCCAGCGGGGATACCCTCAAGTCCGGCAGCGGCGGAGCCTCGAACGGCCCAGCCATCCTACCCAGTTGCACCTCCTTCAGCAACTTGTCCCTCACAACTCCCGGGTGTTCACCCACCGACTTGAGATTACTGCATAACCTCCCCACATCCCTACTCTGAAACGGTATTAAAAAACCCTCCGTAAAGCCGTGCCATAAGAATTCAGCGTCCTGACGGTTACCGTACTGTTTTAGCCACGGCAGCATCTCGCCTACTTTCACCGGGGTTGCCCCCCGCGGCAGCGGAGGGGGCCGACGCTCCAACGGCTCCCGCTCCTGGTGCAGACTTACCTCGCTTAAAACACCGGCTGGCTCCGTGTGCACCCCCACAACCTGAGCACTCGTGCTTAAACCGGCACGACGCACCCCACTTACATTGGCCCTCGTTAAAGAGCCAACAGAAGCCTTTCTTTTGCCCGGCCGATGCAGGTCCCCCAGGGGCCGCACCGGCCGTCCCTTGAAAGGGCGCAGCCTTTTGCGCCATCATGAGCCGCATCCAGAGGGGAAGGTCCATTTGATCCCACCGCATGCTGGGATTCGCCGCTAACCTCTGGCGAAACTGCTCGTCGTACCGCCACCAGGCGACCCCGCCATAGGTCCGGTACGCTTCCCCAATCCCATCTAGGTAGCAAAACAATTGGGAGCATTTATCCGGCGACTTTTCCCCTATCACGCTGGCCAGGATACAGAAGGCCCGCAGCCAGTTCCCAAACGTTTTAGGAATCTTCCGATACCTACGCTTTTTCTCCTCCTCCTCTTTCTTTGCGTCCTTCTTGTCCTCCTCCTTCATGTCTAAGAACTCCTCCAGCGGGAGCAAGGAAAAAACCTCCACAAACTCACCCTTCCAAATTTTTTCCTTGATGTCCATTTTCAGATGACAACCTAATGGGCCCGAAAAAGACACGTGCACGTTTTGCCGCGCAGCGTCGGTAATTTCGCCCCCAATACCTACCTTGTCCCCCGACTCCTTACTAGTTTCAGACCCCGATAACCCCACTTCGCTATCCAGCGTTGGGCCCACGGCCCTACCTTGTAACCCCTGGCCTTTCTCACACGTCCACACTCTCCCAAACTGAGGTGAAGCCATTTCCCCACCCGCCCATGAATCTAAGAAAGATTTTAAGCAATTCAATAGTGTTCCTGCGTGTGGTGTAACAGTTGACTCACCGCCTGAGCCCGAAGCCGCAAAAGGCTGTGGGTTCGTTTCCCTTCCGTCCGCCATGCTTGGCTCCGGAGCATCCAATTGGCGCCGACTCCTGTCCGCCTGGCCCTGCCTCAGGACCGCGGGTGTAGTGCTGCGAGACCTGCAAGGAGAACGACACCTGGGTAGTGTGTCCACATGATCACATACCCGCCCAACATCCTTATGTTCATGCCTGTAGTTCCGCCCTATCTCCCGACTCCCTGCCTGGCCCTCCCGGCCGTAAGCACTGCGCCGCTGACCTGGCGAGCTCCTGCCTGAGGACCCAGACGCACTGCGCCGCTGCCTCCACCTCCGGTCCCTTGAGGCCGATCTCCTTCTGCTTAACCTGCTTGCAGACCTGCTCCTCTCTCTACCCCTCCACCCGTCAGCCTGCCTCCTGTCATGCCTGGCACTGACGCCGTGCTGCTCCCTGCTGCGATGCGGCCTAGGGCTCCGCGAGAGACCCCTCGGTCCCCGGGAGCCGCCCCTGCGGCCCTCCCGCTCTCTCCCAGCCCGTCCTGTCTCCATGCCCTGAGCTGAGTCCTGGGAGCTATCCCGACCTGCTGAACCTGGCCCCTTTTGGGCCGCCTTGCGAACTGGGGATTCCGCCTGTCTATCCTGGCGTTTTCTGTCTGCTAAAGCCGCGGGCCCTGCTGGCCCCAATGTACCTGGCTGAGCGGACCCGCCGTCTGCGTCCCTTGTGCTGAACCTGGCCCCACTAGAGGCCGCCCCCAATGTGTCCCGTTGCCCAGGGGCTCCCCCTGCCATCAGGGGGACCGCCTGATCACTAGAGGCCTCCGCTCTGCCCCCCGCCCGCTGCCCAGCCCCAGCGCCATTCCCTGACTCACCGGGCCGCAACCGCTCACTGCTTCCACCATCCGATCTGCTCTGGGTCCTGGCTCCAGCCGCAACCGTCCCGCCTGCCGCCTCCCGGCGGGGCGCACACCGCGTGGTAGGCCTCGGCCTAGCTGCTGCCCGCGCCCGGCCAGCACCGCGTCGGACCGACGATGCCGGCCGCGGTACATCCACTCCGCTGGGGCCCGCTACCTCATCCAGGGCCCCAACAGACTCCGCTGACGGGCTCCTCCGTCTGCCGACTTCAGGCTCCATGCCCGGGCTCAGCCGCTGGGGCGGTCTCGCCCTCCTCATGGAACGCCGTGCAGCCGCCGCAGGGGTTGTAGGGGGGGGGCCCTGAGCCCCCAGTTGCTCGTGAAGCCAGGCCAATCCTCTATCCCGCACAGCAGCTCTCACTCCCTCCAGGATTTCTTCCATTGATGCCATGATCTGCAAGACAAAAGAAAAAACCAACACAGACCTGCCAAAAACAATTACCAGGTAAGTGTCAGTTTAGTTAAAATGTCCCTTGGACATAAAATGGCCGCTTAATATACTCCTATAGTCCAACCCCCATTTACCAATAACCACACCCCTTTAACTGGTTACTCCCCTGCCTACTCCTGGCTCTGTCAAGGCCCACTCCCCTGACTGCGCTGTTCCATGGGCTACATGTTTTTTTGCAGGATTTGTGATTTACAGCCAGGGGAGGTGTAGCTAGGGCTGGATAGACAGAATTAAAAGTGATTTTACTTCAAAATGGTAGAGAATTGAGCAGTAAGACTTCAGAGGCATAATGTATACAGAAAAACTGCTTCATTAATATAAAGTTGTTTTGGTGATTATACTGTTACTTTAAAATATGAGCTTAAACAGCAACACAATAATAAAATACTAAGATATTAATAACAATAATTAATTATTGATTATAAAGTCCTTACTGATTTCCTTGTGCTATACATAAAGTATTGATATAAACTCCATAGAAATACACCATAGGTGATTGTTAAAATAATTGAATCCAACGTTTATTTCTTATGCTGCCGGCAGCCATATATCAATTTTCCCAGAAACCACTGCTTTGACCTTTCAATACCCATACCACTCATTGTTACCCTTTTCTGTTCCTCCAGACACAGTTGATATTTATTTGTGTAATTTTCTCTTCATTTATTCACCAACCCATGCTTCCATAATATGTCCAACTTTACTCTGCATATAAAACCAGCTGCTGCAACAGGATTCTGTTCACACACTTTATTTCAGATACCAGTCCTGTTTTTTACAGCTCCCTTCTTTCCACATTCTATCCCTCTCAATCTACTACCTGCCCAATACATATGGCTACCAACAGGCTATTTCACTGTCAGACTGCCTAAAGTGAGTGGTAGCTAACAATTGGTCAGATTTGTTTGTCTCTAATAGATATTCCAGTTATTGGGTACATTGCTGTGTCCTATGCCATCTTTAATCAATAGAAAAAAAATCAAACTGGAAAGATTGTGACTCGATTGTGACAAAAATCAAACTGGAAAGATTGTGACTCTCGATAAAATTATATACTCCGTCTAACAGTGTTTTTCCTCTTTAATACAGGTAAAATTCTCAGTGAATAGGAAATTTAAACCGCCACCACCCTCCATTAGCAGTGAATATTTCCATATTTGTGCCAGCTCTTTCCTGCTCATATGTTACACGTGCATTTATGTATGTGTTTCTGTGAACTCAGCAACATGTCGGCTAATGCTGGACTCTTTATTTCTAAAAGGGACGGTCAAATCCCGTGTTCATTATACGGCAGTCTTCCTGAGTACAACATACGCACTGTACCTCCTTCTCCTCCTTATTTATGAGCACCTTTATCTAGTGGCCACAGTTTTCTGTGTATTCCAGATAGTCTTAATAGACTTGGCCAAGAGGGGGAAGATGGCAATGGAAGGCATGGAGAAGAAGAATGAGGAAGAGGTGATGGAGGTGACGAAGGTGAAAGAAGAGATGAAATGGAAAGTCTTTTAAAGAAGGAATTGTTGTGGGGAAAAAGACTGCTTGCTTGTAAAGGAAAAAGTTTTTTATTAAAAAAGTTTTATAACTGAATTCTTTATTTTGTTGTTTTTCTGAGGATTCTGCTTTATATTATTAGGGCAAAGCACAGTGAAAACGTAGGAACCGGAAGCAATCATTAGTTTGCAGATTGTAATTTATTGCAAGTCTAGAACCAAAGAGAGCACCAGTAATATTAATTCTTTCATTCCTTAATAATCCCGATCTGCCACCCAGACCATTTTCAGATAGGCGATTTAAGCCCATCAATACATTGTACACAGGGAACCTGACGTTTTGAAATTCTCCAACTTCCTAATGCTGTCTCTCACTTTCCAACCCTCATCATCATTACAACAATGCCTGATTTATTTGCTCTTACAATTCTGATCCTTTCTGTGCAGTGACATGTTATAGTTTTAATGCTTGAGAAGAATGGATTTATAAGGGAAAATAAATAACTTAATGTTAGTTACTGGGCCTGGATATTCCACTGTCCAATGGTCCCAGTGTGGTCGCACACTTCAAAAACCACTGGTGTTTGCACCTTTTGGGAAGACAGATTCCGCAGCACAAAGAAATCATCAAACCTATTCTATATCTCATTGTTTGATCAAATGCTGAAATTGGTGATTGTGCTGTTCTTCTTAGCTGAGCTCTGCTCTTAAAGGGACAGCTCATTAAAATGGATAAGGTGGCTGGTGTCCCTTGGCTCTGTTCAACAGGCAGGGATAAACTCTGCCTTAATTATACCAGTCCACATCAACAATGGGTGGAAATGATATGCAGAGACTACTTAGCCCACGCTCTGAGCCTATCTTCCCATAGCACTGTTTAGCGTGAGGTACACTCCAAGAGGGAAATTTAGCTTGTCCCCCTACGAGATTCTATTTGGTTCAGCTCCCAGGCTAGGCTGTTACTTTCCTCAGCAGCTCCAAATTCAGTCAGATGCAATGGTAAATTACATAACTGCTCTCTCTCATGCCTTGACCAAAATCCATGCGCAAGTGTTTTCTTCTATTCCAGATCCAGTGTCTGATACAATCACCCATAAGTTACTCCCTGGTGATTGGGTTCTGGTTAAGAAATTCCTGAGAAAGCACACACTTGAGCCAAGATTTCATGGTTTATTCCAAGTCCTTCTAACTACATCTACCTCAGTAAAACTAGCTGGGAAGGACACTTGGATACACGCTTCGCACTGCAAGAAAGTTCCAGCTCCAGAGGAAGCTTTACTGTGATATTGTCTCTTGTACTTTTCCACAATCCCAACATTCGACTATATACAAAGACATACCTAATAAAAAGGACCCACACATTTGTGTGACTGGTGACCATTGGGGACATCACTGTAGTTCCTGGAAAGCAGCGGGTTGGAACACGGGCCGACCATGGGGTTACAGACCACAAAGTGCCTTAGATAGAGTGGACAGGAATGGGAAATCCTTGTTACACAGAATGACTATTAATTTTCGTAAAATGCCTATTTGCTCTGCATAACTATAATCAATATTATTCATAAGTTACTTAAAATGGCCGCTAGGGAATTTCCCCTGTAGTCAACTAACACCCTTGAATTAACAAGATGGCGCTGGAATCTGGAGGAGAGCTCCATGATGCCAGTGATATCACACCCGGTAGGATGAGCAATTGATGAACCACTTAACACCTAACCAATTGCTTTACCGGACCCTCGGAATAAAGATTCCTCAAGTCTTTCATTAACCTGAAACTTGTGTCTGGTGTGAATTACTTTCTGTCAGTGTACCTGTGGTCTCTACCTCCGAAAGAGGTAGAGACTTAGCTGTTCCTCCATCCAGACGGTCTGATGGCTCCCTTCCCCGCGGTCTATCCGGTCATGCTAGGCCGGCCGCGAGGGAGTGACTGCCTTTTACAGCATCTAGGCAGGAAGTAGTCATCAGGACACTCCCCCGGAACGATCTGTCAGTCAATTGCTGCAGGACCAATCAGGACGCCTCGGATGCGTGGTTACTGCTCTGAACAGGGTATTTAACAGAGCTTCTTTCATTAGCTCATTGCCCTGTCGTGGTTCTAGCTTGTTCTAGTCACTCAGTGCTTGTGTATTCTATTATCCCTTTTGGTTTTGACCCGGCTTGTTTACCTTACTCTGCTTATCTCTGTTACCCTTGATTCGGCTTGTCTCTCGCTTACCTGTCTTCTGTTACTCTCGACCTCGGCTTGTCTTTGACCATTCTTTACTGTACTACTTACGTTAGTCCGGCCATTCTAAGGTCCGGTATACGTATCTGGCTACTGTTTGTACTCTGCGTGTTGGATCCCTGTCCCGATCCCCACACTTTCGGAGCGTGCACGGAAATACTTATTAATTTGGACAGGGGCAGATATGCAAAAATATCAAGCACTTGATTTGATCCACAACAGCTTTTCTGTAAGCCCAGCACAAATTTCTTGCAATTTTTCTTCACTTTTGATTAGAAACTAGAAACTGTTTTCCCAGCAACAGGCAATATGGTAATTTTCTCTAATGATTTTTAGGATAGAAAAATCTAAAATAACAACAGATTATTTCTCATATTTGGGTTTCATATAAAGAACATTCTCTAGGCTCATGTACAATTTAGTCCAAACTAGGTACCTTTGTAACCATAGCAGTGAGTTTGATATTCTAATCAAGATTATTGATACTATCAATGTAATCTTCAAACGTGGAAAAGAGCTGCTCCAACACATAAAAAGCATCATCTATGTATCTTCTCCAGATTTTACAAAACCCGAATAAGGGATGATTATACAAAAGGTGTATCTCAATGAAGTTTATATATATATATATATATATATATATATATATATATATATATATATATATATATATATTTACAGATAGATCGATTATTAATACTATTAATCAAATCTACCAACTTGTCCAAGAGCTGCTCCAACACATAACAAATATCTGGACAAGGTATGATTATATTTACACACACACATACATGTATATATATATATGTATCTATAATAATTTCAACTCACTACTGGTAAGTCATTGGCAATTTATGGAGAGTATGCCATGGGCTCTCCAGGCTATAGATTTTAAGCTCTCTATGTATATAATATGTGTGTGCTTATATATTATTTAACTAGATGTATATAACAAATTCAAGTAGAGTCCAAGTTGATCACAGGAAAAGCAAATAAAGAAAAAACTCCACAAATGTAACATTTAACAATAATTAACAGCGCATGAACTCATATATTGTATATAATAGCGATTATGCACTACTTAGAAATCTATAAGGGACATAGGTATATATATTATTCATTGCTGTTAATAATATAAAAATATATTTCTGTTTTTGTTGTTCGTACAGTCAATTTGAAGTTTAGATTAGAAGTTATATTTCATGCAAAAAAAGTACCTAATGGCCTTTTCAAACCCTCTGCTTTATCTATGAAAAAAATAAGTAATAACAAAGTTGACATTGCAATACTTAGTAAGGCCTATGCACAAGAGCAGAGTCTGTGATGTCATAAATTACAGCAGAGTACGTTTAGGTAACACACAGTGATGTCATTTTCAAACATTCCGTGAACACTCACAGCACTCAGAGCTACACTTCACCTGGACAGTGGTTATATTAACTGGAAATATATATTTCCTACTCACCTGCAAAGGGATCTTGTGAAAAGGCACCTCTTGAGTACAGGACCGTTGACTTGTACTTTGCTATCCTATAAAACAAGTATAATGAGAATGGTGAGTGATTATTTTTCTGCTTTATATCTATCTGTCTAGCTATCATTTTCAAATAATTAAAACAAATGAAATTCCAAATTTTAAGTTTTTATTTTGTTACTTTTTTGCATTAAATAAAAACCTAAAGGAACACTGCTCAATTCTATACCATTTAGGAATTGAATCACTATGTTCATGCAGCCGTAGTCACAACTCCCTGCATGTGACTTACACAACTTTCCTAAACACTTCCTGAAAAGAGCTTTGTAAAGCTTACACTTCCTTTACTACATATTATGTTTAATTTAGAATTTCGTATCTCCTCTGTTAATAGCTTGTTAGACCATGCAGGGGTATCTTGTGTGTGATTAAAGTTTAATTTGAATAGCAGGAGATAAAAATGTTTAAAATAAGTAGCATCTAAAAGAAAATTACATGTTTTTTTGCAGGCTTTGTGATTTACAGCCAGGGGAGGTGTAGCTAGGGCTGGATAGACAGAATTAAAAGTGAGAATTGAGCAGTAAGACTTCAGAGGCATAATGTATACAGAAAAACTGCTTCATTAATATAAAGTTGTTTTGGTGATTATACTGTTACTTTAAAATATGAGCTTAAACAGCAACACAATAATAAAATACTAAGATATTAATAACAATAATTAATTATTGATTATAAAGTCCTTACTGATTTCCTTGTGCTATACATAAAGTATTGATATAAACTCCATATAAATACACCATAGGTGATTGTTAAAATAATGGAATCCAGGGGCGTGGCTTGGAAGCCGAAGAAGATGGCGGCGTAAACCCCGAGCTCCCGACAAGGCACCGCATATTCACTCGCCTACAGCACCTTATTACCCCGAAAATGGGTAAATCTCACAGGGCATCGAATACCCCCAAACCTACTGACAACCCCAGAGGCTCCACGCACCCATCCATGAGGCAATTCCTGGTCCCCCCGCCGGACTTAGACTCACAAGCCTCCACAGACTCCACGGCCTCAGAAGGCCTCCTCCGACCAGCACCGCGTGCAGCCGACACCCAGCCGGAGACACTGACAACTGGCCCCGAGACAATGCAGCCGGGATGGCTTGCCATCCTGCACAACCTGCCCACCAAACAGGATCTAAAAACAGCCAACGACGAACTCCGAAACTCTATCACCGCGGAGCTCCAGGCCATGCGAGAAGAATGCAGCGGCCTCCGCCAGAGGGTGTCCCATCTCGAAGCGGAATGCGACCACATGGCGTCGGCGCAATCTGCCAACACGGACATCCTAAAGACCAGAACGCTCCAATTACAACAAATTGCATTTCATCTGGAAGACTTGGACAATCGGGGCAGAAGACATAACATCAGGATCCGTGGGGTGCCGGAGGAACATGATGATACCACCCCAGTACTGCAAACTATCACAGGTATATTTAATACCCTCCTAGGCCGCCCCACAAAGCTTCCCATAGACATGGCCAGGGCCCACAGAGCTCTCAGACCACGGGGCCCAGCTGGGAGCACACCTAGAGACATTATCTGTTGCATAACCAATTTTCAACTAAAAGAAGACATCCTCCGGAAGGCGCGGGAGGCTGGTAAGGTGCACATGGAGGGGTCGGAGGTGCAACTATACCCAGACCTCTCGCCCGCCACGCTGGCATACAGACGGGCCTTACGCCCCTTCACCAGGCAGCTACAGGCAAACAAGATACGCTACCGCTGGCGTTTTCCGACCGGGCTCCAGGTCCACACACCTAGAGGCCCGCTAGACATCAGAGAGAGAGCAGATCTAGACGAGGTGGCAAGGGAACTCCAAATAACACCGGCACAACTACAATGGCCGGACCCACTGGCACTATACACGTTAACACGAGGACAGGAGAGCCAGGCCGAAGAGAGGCCCACACCGAGAAACACCCGCCAACGAGCGCTTGGCCCACGGGGCCAATGACCAGGAGGCACCAAGGCAAAGATCCCCTACCACCGCATACATACAGCACGAGACACTATAACACGAGACATTAAATCCCGAAACCACTCAGGAGGAAACCCAACTCTTTTGCAAGAACCGAACTAGCTCACGGAACCTGACCCATGAGACGGCCAAGCTACGGCACATACCCTGCCCGGACTCCAACCTACACTTGCTCATTCAAGACGGACCCCACAAACCAGCCACCACGTTAACAACCCCGCTGGGACAGGGTGATCCACTATGGACATAGCACCCGAGGACTCTACCCCAACCCCAGTGGACACCTCTGCCTACCCAAGTCGAGGACTGACCAGAAATGTCCGGAGAAACTGCTCCTAGATCAGGCCACAGAACTGTTCGCGCTATAGCGCAATAGACTGCCGTAGTCACAATCAAACGCAAGTACACAGCCTTACCGGCTGTACCAATGTACGGGAGGTTTGGAGGGATGAACGGGTTGGGATACTGGATACACCAGGGCCACACTAGTTCACTTGAGCGAGGGACTGGGGGCAGTAGTGGGGTGACAGACCGACCCGGGCAACCGCACCCCCAACGGACCTGTGACGACCTACCCAGGAGCAGGCGGGGAGGCAGGGGCCCGGCTCGCTCGGAAACCCCACAGGGAACACACACACAGGACCACACACCTACACTTTACTTATAATTGACCGCGACAAGGGGACAGAGGGAAACATACAAGCGGGCTGGAGAGACACTTAAGGACTAACCGCCCTCCCCCCACGCTGCAACGCCACAGACAAAACGGGAAGGGAAGATTAGACACGATAATAATACACCACGGACACAGAACCGCTATCGGAAAGCGGAGCCCAACTCCTGACCACCGAACACGACACACATAGACACAGGGGATCCGATACTGCCATTCTATAATGCCGATTGGGGATAATAGGTTGCATTAGGCAAGTTGATAATTGTCGAATGTTGATAGAAATGCAATGTCGTATGTTAAACTTGCTCGGCGGATACCCTATCACCCTGCATGATACACCTAAATAGAGGGTACTGATACCGCCTATTTGTCTTATCACTAGGGGACTACAAGTTATCCTTAGCAAATTGTTACCTGTTGGATGATGTCTGCTAAGTCATGTTACATGTGTTAAATGTTATAAATGTTATACAGATGCTCAGACGTCCTAGGCGAGGACGCACCAAACCCGACCTAACACCGGACCGAGCCTTGAAGGGAAGACCCAGGGGACTGTCGTGACTGGACCACCCAGACCCGAAAGTAACGACAGGACAGGTAACCCAGGACTGACGACCTAGGGAAACCACGACCCGCTGAGAGACTTCAGCCTTCCTCCCACTACCCCAAGGGACTGGCGACGTGCCCAAGTGGACGAGACCCAGAGCCGGTGCCAGGCTCCCACCTCGGAACCACTTGGTCGCCCTCACCCTACCGCCACTGAGCGAAGTACCCCCTCCCTCCCCCTCTGACCCCACCTCCCCCCCCCCACCCCACGCACAGGACAGACCGCGACAACTCGCAATCCACACAGACTAACCGGACCGACGACTCACAGACAGAAAGGCATGTCACTCACGCCAGCCGACCTCAAAATCCTATCCATAAATGTAAGAGGGCTAAACAAGCCCGAAAAGAGATCAACAGCACTCAAAGAATTCCACGCCTCTAGGGCCTCCATAGTCTACATACAGGAAACACACTTTAGGGAAGGGGTGAGACCTAAACTACAAGATCACCGATACCCCATGGGCTATTTCAGTGACTATCACGGCAGCAAAACAAGGGGGGTCGCGATCCTACTCCACAAAGGGCTCCCCTTCCAGGAAAAGGAGGCTATGACTGACCCGGAAGGAAGGTTTGTCTTCCTGAAAGGCACGATAGCGGGACAAACCTACACTCTAGCTAACGTTTACGCCCCGAATAGGAGACACCACCAGTTCCTTGCGAGGATCCTACGCACACTCACAAAATTTACCGAAGGCATACTGATCCTGGGAGGTGACTTCAACTTAGCACTAGACCCGAGATGGGACACATCATCGGGAACCTCGCACATCCCAACACAACAACTGACAGCACTAAAATCACAGCTCACCAAACACAAATTGGTAGACTGCTGGAGGGCCTACCACCCGGATGAGAGGGATTACACCTTCCACTCACACCCACACAACTCATACACTAGAATAGATTACTTTTTCATGCAGCAATACCACCTCCCACTCATCAAACACGCCGAAATAGGCACGGCGACATGGTCAGATCACGCCCCAGTAACACTCACGATAACTTCACCCCTGTTTAGACCCAAGGAAGCCAGGTGGCGCCTGAACGAACACCTCCTCACGGTTCCAGATATCAAGTCAGACATTGGGAAAGTCCTGCGAGAATACTTCACCCTCAACGTGCCAACCCAAACGACCCCCACGATCACCTGGGAAGCCCACAAAAGCGTAGTAAGGGGCCACTTCATTCAGAAAAGTGCCCACCTTAAAAAACAAAGAGAGGCCGCCATGACATCGATACTAACAGACATACACAAACTAGACACCCTAAAAAAAAAAAAAAAAAAGACGGACGAACAGCTAAGCGCACTACTCGCATTACGCAGGGAGCTGTCCACACTACTACAAGCGAAGCACCATAGAGACGCGAGACGCCACAAAACATTCTTCTCCCTACACGGTAACAAAAGCGGCAGACTTCTGGCCCGCATGCTGACAAAACGTAGACAATTGACCTACATAGACCGAATTAGAGATACCAATGACACGCTCCAACGCCACCCCTCAAAGATCCAAGAAGCGATAAGAGCTTACTATGCGAAGCTCTATACGCTCCCGAGACCACAGACACAACCAGCACACAAACGCCTCCTGGATACTATCAACGAATACCTAGACACACACACGCTACCCACACTAGATAAGACCACAGCGGACCACCTAGACGGCGAGATCACCCCAGAGGAATTGGCCATGGCAATCAAGCGGACAAAACCAGGTAGAAGCCCGGGCCCAGATGGCCTACCCTTATGCTACTACAAGACATTTGCAGATGTACTGTACACCCCTCTCCTAGACTCGTTCAATGCAATAAAAGAAGGACACCAGTTTACCAAGCAATCCCTAGAGGCACACATCACCATCATCCCCAAAGAAGGGAGAGACAGCGAACTCTGTAGTAATTATCGACCCATCTCGCTCATAAACAGCGATCTAAAACTACTGGCCAAAATATTGGCTACTAGACTACAAACCCACATACCCACACTGGTACACCCGGACCAGGTGGGGTTTGTGGGGGGGGAGAGTGTCAGGATCGGGACAGGGATCCAACACGCAGAGTACAAACAGTAGCCAGATACGTATACCGGACCTTAGAATGGCCGGACTAACGTAAGTAGTACAGTATAGAATGGTCAAAGACAAGCCGAGGTCGAGGGTAACAGAAGACAGGTAAGTGAGAGACAAGCCGAATCAAGGGTAACAGAGATAAGCAGAGTAAGGTAAACAAGCCGGGTCAAAACCAAAAGGGATAATAGAATACACAAGCACTGAGTGACTAGAACAAGCTAGAACCACGACAGGGCAATGAGCTAATGAAAGAAGCTCTGTTAAATACCCTGTTCAGAGCAGTAACCACGCCTCCGAGGCGTCCTGATTGGTCCTGCAGCAATTGAGTGACAGGTCGTTCCGGAGGAGTGTCCTGATGACAACTTCCTGCCTAGATGCTGTAAAAGGCAGTCACTCCCTCGCGGCCGGCCGTGCATGACCGGATAGACCGTGGGGAAGGGAGCCATCAGGCCATCTGGATGGAGGAACAGCTAAGTCTCTACCTCTTTCGGAGGTAGAGACCACAGGTACCCTGACAGTACCCCCCCTCTCAGATACGCCCACCGGGCGGAATACACCAGGGCGAGAAGGGAATCGAGAGTGAAACGCCCTGCGGAGACGGGGAGCATGCACCTCCTCCTGAGGTACCCAACTTCTCTCCTCAGGACCATAACCCTTCCAATCAACCAGATATTGCAGTTTCCCCCGGGAGATTCGAGAATCAACGATGGAATTGACCTCATACTCCTCCTGACCCTCCACCTGAACTGAGCGGGGAGGGGCGATCGTGGAGGAGAACCTGTTACATATTAATGGTTTTAGCAAGGAAACATGAAATGAATTAGGAATGCGTAAGGCATTAGGCAACGCTAAACGATACGCAACTGGGTTAATTTGAGACAGTACCCTGTAAGGTCCAATATATCGAGGAGCAAACTTCATGGACGGCACTTTTAACCGAATGTTTCTAGTACTTAACCATACTCTTTCGCCTGGAACAAACACCGGTGCTGCCCTTCTACGTTTGTCAGCGTGTTTTTTAACCAGCGTAGAATTGTGCAGAAGGATTTGTCGAGTTTGATCCCACAACTTTCTTAAATTGGCAACATGAACATCCACCGACGGTATCCCTTGAGAAGAAGACTCCGAAGGAAGGATGGAAGGATGAAAGCCATAATTCAAGAAAAAAGGGCTAGAATGCGTAGAATCACAAATGAGATTGTTATGTGCAAACTCCGCCCAAGGAATCAAACCGACCCAATCGTCCTGGTGTTCTGAAACGAAACAACGTAAATATTGTTCAACTTTTTGGTTAGTGCGTTCAGCAGCTCCATTGGACTGAGGATGATAGGCAGAGGAGAAATTCAATTTGATGCCTAGTTGGGAGCAGAATGATCTCCAAAAACGGGAAACAAATTGGGAGCCTCTGTCAGAGACAATTTGGGAAGGTATCCCATGCAAACGGAAAATCTCCCTGGCGAATATCTCCGCTAATTCGGGCGAAGATGGGAGTTTAGGTAAGGGAATGAAGTGAGCCATTTTAGTAAATCTGTCTACCACAGTGAGGATGACAGTCTGCTTTTTAGAGATAGGTAAATCAACAATGAAGTCCATTGCCAGGCAGGACCAAGGCTTTTCAGGAACCTCTAAAGGGTGCAGAAATCCGCATGGAAGCGAATGGGGTAGCTTGGTCTTGGTACAAACTTCACATGCCCCGATGAATTCTTTAATATCCTTGTGTAAGTCAGGCCACCAAAAATCTTTAGAGACCAGCGCATAAGTCTTGCGGATGCCAGGATGCCCAGCCACCTTGCTGTTATGGAGACAGCGTAGCACCTCCAGTTGGAGAGCGGCAGGAACGAAGTGTCGATCCCCAGGAGTCTGTTTGGGTGCCAAATGCTGAAACTTCATGATCTCAGAAAGCAATGGAGAGTGAATCCTGAGATTCGTGTTCGCGATGATATTCCCCTTAGGAACTATGGAGGACAGAAGTGGTTCAGTTATAGTGGATGGTTCATATTGACGAGACAAAGCATCGGCTTTAGAGTTCTTAGAACCAGGTCTATACGTAAGTACATAATTAAAGTGAGTGAGGAACAAGGCCCAGCGAGCCTGCCTGGCGGACAAGCGCTTAGCCTCCCCAATATAAGACAAGTTCTTATGATCCGTTAGAATAGTAACAGGGTGTAGTGTCCCTTCCAGTAAATGTCTCCACTCCTTTAAAGCCTTAATGACCGCTAACAGTTCCCTCTCCCCGATGTCATATCTGCTCTCAGGCCCAGAACATTTTTTAGAGAAGAAACCACAAGGGTGTAACGGTTTATCCACCTCTAACCTTTGAGACAGAACAGCCCCAACTCCTGTTTCAGAAGCATCGACCTCGAGCAAGAAAGGCAGAGTCGTATCAGGATGAACTAGAATGGGAGCTGAGGCAAAAAGTTCCTTGAGAGTCTTAAAAGCACCAAGAGCTTCCTCAGACCAGAACTTAGTATCAGCCCCTTATTTGGTCATATTGGTAATAGGCGCAATGATAGAGGAGTAACACTTAATGAAGCGCCTATAGTAGTTGGAAAAACCAATAAACCTTTGGATAGCCTTGAGTCCTTTGGGCAAAGGCCAGTCTAAAATAGATTGGAGTTTACCAGGATCCATTTTAAAACCTTCCCCAGAAATCACGTACCCAAGAAAGTCTACCTGAGACTGATCAAAACTGCACTTCTCCAATTTGCAGTATAGACCATGTTGCAGAAGTTTGTGTAACACCTTTCTGACCTGTCTATGGTGAGTCTCAATCTCCTTAGAGTGTATTAGTATGTCGTCCAGGTAAACAATAACACAATCATGCTGAAACTCCCTAAGTACCTCATTAATCAAATCTTGAAATACTGCAGGAGCATTGCATAGTCCAAATGGCATAACAGTGTATTCGTAATGGCCATACCGGGTATTGAATGCCGTCATCCACTCGTGACCATGCTGGATTCTCACCAAATTGTAAGCCCCTCTGAGATCTAACTTGGTGAAGATTTTGGAGCCCTTAAGACGATCAAATAACTCGGTAATCAGTGGGATAGGATAGGCATTTCTGACAGTTATTTTATTCAAGCCTCGGTAATCGATACAAGGTCTCAGCGTGCCATCCTTCTTCTTAATGAAAAAGAACCCCGCCCCGGCCGGAGAAGAAGACCTCCTGATGAATCTCTTTTCTAAATTCTCCTGAATATACTCCTCTAGAACCGAGTTTTCCTGAACAGACAAAGGATATACATGGCCCCTCGGAGGCATAGTCCCGGGTAGAAGCTTAATTTTACAGTCAAATGACCTGTGTGGCGGCAAAGAATCGGCATTCTTCTTGTCAAACACTGCCCTTAAGTCTAGGTAAAGGTCTGGTATTTGTCTTTCTGTGGACTGAGTAGGATTCTCCTGTATGTTAATATTAGCTAATGGAGAAACCTTGCACAAACACCGATCCTGGCAGCCCTGGCCCCACGAGAGTATCTCCCCTAACTCCCAATCTATAATAGGGTTATGTTCTTTCAACCATGGGTACCCCAGAACTATGGGAACGGAAGGAGACAAAATGAGCAGAAGAGATAAATTCTCCACGTGTAGGATACCAACATTTAAATCAATGGGTATGGTCTCACGAAAGATAACAGGGTCTAGTAGTGGTCTACCATCTATGGCCTCAACGGCCAAGGGTGTCTCCCTTAGCTGGGATGGGAAATTGTTTTTACTAGCAAAGGCTTGGTCGATAAAATTCTCAGCAGCACCGGAATCTATCAAAGCCATAGCCCTTACTACTTCCCTCCCGCAAGTTAAGGAAACTGGTAGCAGAAGCCTGTGATCTTTATAATTAGGAGTAGAGGACAAAATAGAAACACCCAAGGCTTGTCCTCTAGAGAGACTTAGGTGCGAGCGTTTCCCGGGCGGTTAGAACAGTTCGAGAGTAAATGACCCTTAGCTCCACAATACATACACAAACCCTCTCTTCTCCTGTACTGTCTTTCCTCCTCAGAGAGGCGGGTATACCCTATCTGCATAGGTTCAGGAAGCAAAGATACCGGACTTGGAAAAGCGGGGCCTAACCTAAAAGAAGGTCTCCGGTTCCTCTCTCGAGTGTTCTGTCTCTCTCTTAAACGTTCATCTATACGAGAGATGAACGAAATTAAATCCTCTAAATTCTCAGGGAGTTCTCTGGTAGCAACCTCATCAAGGATTACTTCAGATAAGCCATTCAAAAATACATCCATATATGCCTGCTCATTCCACTTGACTTCTGACGCCAGAGACCTGAACTCTAGTGCATAATCCACCAGTGTTCGGTTCTCCTGTTTCAGACGCAACAGTAATCTGGCTGCATTAACCTTTCTACCTGGAGGGTCAAATGTTCTTCTAAAAGCAGCTACAAAGGCGTTATAGTTATAAACTAATGGGTTATCGTTCTCCCATAATGGGTTGGCCCATCTCAGAGCTTTCGCAATAAGTAGGGTGATAATAAATCCTACCTTTGCCCTATCTGTAGGATAAGAGCGAGGTTGCAATTCAAAGTGGATACTAATTTGGTTTAAGAAACCACGACACTTCTCAGGAGCCTCACCATAGCGTACTGGGGGGGTAATGCGAGAAGAAGCACCCACTGTGGCTACCTCTAGACCTGAACCGACAGGAGAAACAGGGGTATTACGTATCTCCTCTGGTGGGTTATTGGCACGAGATAATAGAGCCTGTAGCGCAAGCGCCATCTGATCCATTCTGTGATCCATGGCTTCAAACCTAGGATCAGGAGAAGCCAGCTGACTGTTTGTACTTGCAGGATCCATTGGCCCTGTCGTAATGTCAGGATCGGGACAGGGATCCAACACGCAGAGTACAAACAGTAGCCAGATACGTATACCGGACCTTAGAATGGCCGGACTAACGTAAGTAGTACAGTATAGAATGGTCAAAGACAAGCCGAGGTCGAGGGTAACAGAAGACAGGTAAGCGAGAGACAAGCCGAATCAAGGGTAACAGAGATAAGCAGAGTAAGGTAAACAAGCCGGGTCAAAACCAAAAGGGATAATAGAATACACAAGCACTGAGTGACTAGAACAAGCTAGAACCACGACAGGGCAATGAGCTAATGAAAGAAGCTCTGTTAAATACCCTGTTCAGAGCAGTAACCACGCCTCCGAGGCGTCCTGATTGGTCCTGCAGCAATTGAGTGACAGGTCGTTCCGGAGGAGTGTCCTGATGACAACTTCCTGCCTAGATGCTGTAAAAGGCAGTCACTCCCTCGCGGCCGGCCTTGCATGACCGGATAGACCGTGGGGAAGGGAGCCATCAGGCCGTCTGGATGGAGGAACAGCTAAGTCTCTACCTCTTTCGGAGGTAGAGACCACAGGTACCCTGACAGAGAGAAGCCCGAGATAACACCATCCGCACCCTCTCCCTGATACACACCCACAAACGGCGACCGGAGGGCCTTCTCCTGCTGTCTACGGACGCGGAGAAGGCCTTCGACAGAGTAAACTGGACCTACCTCTTCCAGACCCTCACACGCACAGGACTAGGCCCGGGTATTATGGGATGGATAAGAGCGCTGTACACACTACCGTCGGCCCGAGTGGTGGCCAATGGAGCACTAACAGCACCATTTGACATACACAAGGGCACCCGCCAGGGCTGCCCCCTATCACCAATGCTCTTTGTCCTCGCCCTCGAGCCGTTCATGGTGGCCATCAGAAACAACCCAGACATCAGCGGAATATCCTTAGGAAAAACACACCACAAAATAGCTGCATATGCCGACGACCTACTATTTTATGTTACTAATCCCGAAATAACACTCCCTAATATTCTTAAGGCCTTCCAATAATTTGGCAGAATCTCCAATCTAAAGATTAATTTTACAAAATCCTCCATACTAAACATTTCGGTACCCTCACAGAGGGAACGGCCATTACGCCAACACTTTACACTACAATGGGCGAACCAAAAGATCAAATATTTGGGAATCTGGTTAACGCAAACTGGCGGGGACATGTATAGGGAAAACTTTATCCCTATCCACACTAAATTCCGTGAGGAAATGCGAGAAAGGGCATACCCACACATCTCCTGGTTGGGGAGAATTCAGGTAGTCAAGATGAATTTCCTCCCCCGGCTACTATACTTATTTCAGACCATCCCCATGATAGTCCCACGCGCATTCTTCGCCTCACTGCGGACAGCCGTGGGTCAATATGTGTGGAATGGTAAAAGACCCAGACTAAAACAAACACTTTTAACACAACCTAAGAATAAAGGGGGGCTTGCCCTACCAGACCTCTTCCTTTACTATAAGGCATGCCATCTCCTACGGATCATTGAGTGGACTAAAACTGGGACACGAAAGCTGTGGAAGCAGGTAGCACATGATAGGGACCCCCGTCGCGGCCCAGCCATGGCTACCTCCAAGACCACAGACGAAGGGGACGGAAGACCCCACATACACAAGAGCCACCCTACAGGAATGGCATCGCGCCAAGGGTAGGCACAGCCTGACAACATACCCATCACCCCTACTCCCACTGACACACAATCCAGCTTTCCCCCCAGGATCAGACCCGAAAGCATTTCGATCACTGATCCGGGACCCCATACCTAGACTCCGACATGTTTACTTGGCCAGGGGCCTCAGCTCACTCAATGAGCTGAGAGCGACCACGGAACACACACTCCTCATGCGCCTGAAACACAGACAAATACAGAGCTATATAGCTACCCTCCCACAAGGGGAGATACTAACGCGCCCCCTCACAGCCTTCGAATAAATCAGCCTGAACCCAGACCCAATGGCCCATGGGGTATCTGTCATCTACACTATGCTCCTGTCACAAACACCAGTGGCACAACCGAACTTCAAAGGGAAATGGGAACAAGCTCTAAACCGCACTTTTACTGAGACAGAATGGGAAAAAATCTGCTGACACATCACTGCTCCAACTACAGCAAAACGCAAGAGACGGCATATAAACTACTGACTAGGTGGTACCGCACCCCAGCGACACTAAACGCTATAACACCAGACCACTCCCCACTATGTTGGAGATGTGGTAGGGCAAGGGGAACATTGCTACATATTTGGTGGGAGTGCGACAAAATAGCCCCGTTCTGGCAGGGCATACACGCAATGACGAAACAATTCTCCGACGACCCCCCCCCCCATGAACCCGGCTGAAATGCTACTACACCACACTAGAGTACCCCGATCCATATACAAAAAAGCAATGACTATACGCATCCTCAACACAGCCAAAGCAATCATCCCACAATACTGGAAAACACCAGTGACACCATCACTAGAGTTATGGTTCACACAAATGGAGGAACTGAGGTCTCAGGAAGACCTCTATCACTCAGCCAAAGACACGCACCAATCATATCTCAACACCTGGACCAACTGGCTACTGACGACAGCAACTCCGGACTTTAGAGACCGGCTAAGATACTAAAGAAACAAGGAGAAAAAGAGACAGATGCCTACTGACGCCCTGACTGCAGACAGACTACGGACGACCCGACGACTTAAACCCCCCCCTCCCCTTCCCCCCCCAAGCCCCCTGAAGGGACCACAACCAGAGAAGCAAGGACGTACCGTACGCAGAGGGCCAGCTAATTGACCACCCTAAGTCAACCACTGACATGGGTATCGCACTTACCGACGCACAAGGCATAATAGGGCCACAACTCAGTACAAGGATAGAACTAGACACGCAGAAACCCTCTTACAAGGGAGACAGGGAACCCAACTCAAGACCATAAGGAAATACCTGAACTACGACACACCTTCCCCCCCTCCCCCACACTGAAACCGGACAATCGGACAAAAGCATTAAACGGACCTGCGAATCCATTTCAACGGGGGGCCTGCGAGCCCGCATATTGATTATCTATGTTAACGTTGACAACGCTACAACCGGCCACCGCAAGGCACGGTACCTACTTGCAAATGTAATATGCCTGAATTCGGAGACCTGCGAGTCCCACATTGTTACTCTTTATTATCGAAATGCCAATAAAAATATATTTACAAAAAAAAAATAATGGAATCCAACGTTTATTTCTTATGCTGCCGGCAGCCATATATCAATTTTCCCAGAAACCACTGCTTTGACCTTTCAATACCCATACCACTCATTGTTACCCTTTTCTGTTCCTCCAGACACAGTTGATATTTATTTGTGTAATTTTCTCTTCATTTATTCACAAACCCATGCTTCCATAATATGTCCAACTTTACTCTGCATATAAAACCAGCTGCTGCAACAGGATTCTGTTCACACACTTTATTTCAGATACCAGTCCTGTTTTTTACAGCTCCCTTCTTTCCACATTCTATCCCTCTCAATCTACTACCTGCCCAATACATATGGCTACCAACAGGCTATTTCACTGTCAGACTGCCTAAAGTGAGTGGTAGCTAACAATTGGTCAGATTTGTTTGTCTCTAATAGATATTCCAGTTATTGGGTACATTGCTGTGTCCTATGCCATCTTTAATCAATAGAAAAAAAATCAAACTGGAAAGATTGTGACTCGATTGTGACAAAAATCAAACTGGAAAGATTGTGACTCTCGATAAAATTATATACTCCGTCTAACAGTGTTTTTCCTCTTTAATACAGGTAAAATTCTCAGTGAATAGGAAATTTAAACCGCCACCACCCTCCATTAGCAGTGAATATTTCCATAATTGTGCCAGCTCTTTCCTGCTCATATGTTACACGTGCATTTATGTATGTGTTTCTGTGAACTCAGCAACATGTCGGCTAATGCTGGACTCTTTTATTTCTACAAGGGACGGTCAAATCCCGTGTTCATTATACGGCAGTCTTCCTGAGCACAACATACGCACTGTACCTCCTTCTCCTCCTTATTTATGAGCACCTTTATCTAGTGGCCACAGTTTTCTGTGTATTACAGATAGTCTTAATAGACTTGGCCAAGAGGGGGAAGATGGCAATGGAAGGCATGGAGAAGAAGAATGAGGAAGAGGTGATGGAGGTGACGAAGGTGAAAGAAGAGATGAAATGGAAAGTCTTTTAAAGAAGGAATTGTTGTGGGGAAAAAGACTGCTTGCTTGTAAAGGAAAAAGTTTTTTATTAAAAAAGTTTTATAACTGAATTCTTTATTTTGTTGTTTTTCTGAGGATTCTGCTTTATATTATTAGGGCAAAGCACAGTGAAAACGTAGGAACCGGAAGCAATCATTAGTTTGCAGATTGCAATTTATTGCAAGTCTAGAACCAAAGAGAGCACCAGTAATATTAATTCTTTCATTCCTTAATAATCCCGATCTGCCACCCAGACCATTTTCAGATAGGCGATTTAAGCCCATCAATACATTGTACACAGGGAACCTGACGTTTTGAAATTCTCCAACTTCCTAATGCTGTCTCTCACTTTCCAACCCTCATCATCATTACAACAATGCCTGATTTATTTGCTCTTACAATTCTGATCCTTTCTGTGCAGTGACATGTTATAGATTTAATGCTTGAGAAGAATGGATTTATAAGGGAAAATAAATAACTTAATGGTAGTTACTGGGCCTGGATATTCCACTGTCCAATGGTCCCAGTGTGGTCGCACACTTCAAAAACCACTGGTGTTTGCACCTTTTGGGAAGACAGATTCCACAGCACAAAGAAATCATCAAACCTATTCTATATCTCATTGTTTGATCAAATGCTGAAATTGGTGATTGTGCTGTTCTTCTTATCTGAGCTCTGCTCTTAAAGGGACAGCTCATTAAAATGGATAAAGTGGCTGGTGTCCCTTGGCTCTGTTCAACAGGCAGGGATAAACTCTGCCTTAATTATACCAGTCCACATCAACAATGGGCGGAAATGATATGCAGAGACTACTCAGCCCACGCTCTGAGCCTATCTTCCCATAGCACTGTTTAGCGTGAGGTACACTCCAAGAGGGAAATTTAGCTTGTCCCCCTACGAGATTCTATTTGGTTCAGCTCCCAGGCTAGGCTGTTACTTTCCTCAGCAGCTCCAAATTCAGTCAGATGCAATGGTAAATTACATAACTGCTCTCTCTCATGCCTTGACCAAAATCCATGCGCAAGTGTTTTCTTCTATTCCAGATCCAGTGTCTGATACAATCACCCATAAGTTACTCCCTGGTGATTGGGTTCTGGTTAAGAAATTCCTGAGAAAGCACACACTTGAGCCAAGATTTCATGGTTTATTCCAAGTCCTTCTAACTACATCTACCTCAGTAAAACTAGCTGGGAAGGACACTTGGATACACGCTTCGCACTGCAAGAAAGTTCCAGCTCCAGAGGAAGCTTTACTGTGATATTGTCTCTTGTACTTTTCCACAATCCCAACATTCGACTATATACAAAGACATACCTAATAAAAAGGACCCACACATTTGTGTGACTGGTGACCATTGGGGACATCACTGTAGTTCCTGGAAAGCAGCGGGTTGGAACACGGGCCTACCATGGGGTTACAGACCACAAAGTGCCTTAGATAGAGTGGACAGGAATGGGAAATCCTTGTTACACAGAATGACTTTGTCCAAACCAACTGGGTCTACTCCAATGAAACTTACCTTAAACATAGAACACCCTAGTCCAGGAGACACTGGAGAGTATATAATGGGAATGTACTGGAGAGGGGGTAGTTCATACAATAAATTGGGAACTTTCTATTTACAAGACATGCACACATCACCTGAGTGGGTAGATATGACCACCATATGACCATCAACCCTCTCAAACCCCACATTAAGACTCTTAAAGACATGGTAGCCATAGCTAACCCTACATTTGAAGACACTATGGCAGTAGAGACTATGGCTTGAGTGGATGAGATATAATGCTAATTCTCATAATAAAACTAACTGTTATGTTTGTGGTGGAGCCAGACCCCATCTAGGTACAGTGCCTCTAAATCTACCTCCTGATGTTGAAACATGTTTCTTAAAGGACCACTCTAGTGCCAGGAAAACATACTCGTTTTCCTGGCACTAGAGTGCCCTGAGGGTGCCCCCACCCTCAGGGACCCCCTCCCGCCCGGCTCTGGAAAGGGGAAAGGGGTAAAAACTTACCTTTTTCCAGCGGTGGGCGGAGAGATCTCCTCCTCCGATCCTCCTCTTCTCCTCCCCGTCGGCTGAATGCGCACGCGCGGCAAGAGCTGCGCGCGCATTCAGCCGGTCACGTAGGAAAGCATTCATAATGCTTTCCTATGGACGCTTGCGTGCTCTCACTGTGATTTTCACAGTGAGAATCACGCAAGCGCCTCTAGAGGCTGTCAGTGAGACAGCCACTAGAGGAAATAGTAGAAGGCTTAACCCATTCACAAACATAGCAGTTTCTCTGAAACTGCTATGTTTATGAAAAAATGGGTTAACCCTAGAAGGACCTGGCACCCAGACCACTTCATTAAGCTGAAGTGGTCTGGGTGCCTAGAGTGGTCCTTTAAGTCTCTATGTGCAGTCAATTACAAACTCATCAGTATGTGAATCATGGAAGAAGATATACCCTCTAACCCAAAGGGATATCAGGCCACCTTATGGAGTCACAGTATATTCAGGTAATTACACTTGATACACTACACACAGTACCACAGGGAAGTTTGTGGGAAAATTCCCTTCTGGTTATTGTGCTACATACCGAAAGCCTCCAGCTACCCTGTTAATACATCAAGTTAAATACTTGAGAGACATTTATTGGCTATGTGGATACATGCAACTCAGATCCAAATTGACAGGCCTATGGTGGGGGGAATGTGCTTTTACTAAAGTTATCATGCCCATACACATAATATCAGACAACCACCAAGGCCCTCTTGACTCACCACACACATACTTTAGAGTAAAAAGAGACACTCCTGTACAGGGCAGTTTCGACCCTCACATATACATAGATGCCAAGGGGGGTGCCAAATGATTTTAAAGCCAGGGATGAGGTTGCAGCTGGATTCAAATCCTTGATTCCACTCATCACGGCATATAAGAATGTAAATTGGATTAATTACATCTACTAAAACCAACAATGCCCTCCAGGGACTGGCAGAACAATTACAAGCCACCTCCCAAATGTCATTTCAGAATAGGATGGCCATAGACATGATTCTGGCGGGGGAAAGGAGGTGTGTGTGAAATACTCCCAGATACCATGACATGCTGCACTTTTATCCCAGATAACACAGGCCCTAACGGGAAAGTAACTATGGCCATCGAGAAGCTTGAAAGCCTCTCTGAAGAGTTAAAAAGAAACTCAGGGATCACCAATTCTTGGGATAGATGGTTTGGATGGATGAACGGATGGCAGAAAGTACTCTTCCAAGTGGGTATGGCTGTCCTAACTGTAATGATTCTTTTCCTCTTCTTTGTCTGCTGTATAATGCCTTGTGCACAGAAATATTTGCAGAAGACTGTAGATCAAACCATTGACCGCACCACCCCAACATTCCTACAACAAGACATTGATGACGGAACCTGTGACACAACACATGCACCTCTTCAGTCCCACCACATTAAGTATACAATTACTTCTCTCTAGGGAAACTATAGGGACAGCGTCTTGTCTAACGGGTAAAAAGTCTGTTGCGGAGATGTAGTGGACAAGCCGCTACGGGTTCTAGTGCAGTGAAGAGTTCAAGAAAACATGTTTGAGAAGATGAGCAGCAGCCTATTAGGGATATTATTAGGGATAGATAGTAGTTGTTTACATCGTAAATAGTAATTTTTAGGGGGGACTGTTGTGGACAGAATATTAACTCTATTAATTTTCGTAAAATGCCTATTTGCTCTGCATAACTATAATCAATATTATTCATAAGTTACTTAAAATGGCGCTAGGGAATTTCCCCTGTAGTCAACTAACACCCTTGAATTAACAAGATGGCGCTGGAATCTGGAGGAGAGCTCCATGATGCCAGTGACATCACACCCGGTAGGATGAGCAATTGATGAACCACTTAACACCTAACCAATTGTTTTACCGGACCCTCGGAATAAAGATTCCTCAAGTCTTTCATTAACCTGAAACTTGTGTCTGGTGTGAATTACTTTGGGAGCGTGCACGTAAATACTTATTAATTTGGACAGGGGCAGATATGCAAAAATATCAAGCACTTGATTTGATCCACAACAGCTTTTCTGTAAACCCAGCACAAATTTCTTGCAATTTTTCTTCACTTTTGATTAGAAACTAGAAACTGTTTTCCCAGCAACAGGCAATATGGTAATTTTCTCTAATGATTTTTAGGATAGAAAAATCTAAAATAACAACAGATTATTTTTCATATTTGGGTTTCATATAAAGAACATTCTCTTGGCTCATGTACAATTTAGTTCAAACTAGGTACCTTTGTAACCATAGCAGTGAGTTTGATATTCTAATCAAGATTATTGATACTATCAATGTAATCTTCAAACGTGGAAAAGAGCTGCTCCAACACATAAAAAGCATCATCTATGTATCTTCTCCAGATTTTACAAAACCCGAATAAGGGATGATTATACAAAAGGTGTATCTCGATGAAGTTTATATATATATATATATATATATATATATATATATATATATTTACAGATAGATCGATTATTAATACTATTAACCCCTTCAGGACCGGCCTGTTTTTGCGATGTTTGTACGTTAAGGACCAGAGCAGTTTTAACACTTTTGTGGTGTTTGTGTTTAGCTGTAATTTTCCGCTCTCTCATTTACGGTTCCCATACAAGTTATATATTGTTTTTTTCACGACAAGAAGGGCTTTCTTTACATACCAGTATTTATATTATGTCATATATTGTATTTAAAAAAAATAATAAAATATGGTGAAAAAAAAAAAAAAAAAACATTTTTTTGCACTTTTACTTGAAAAATCTTTTACTTATCTACAAAAGCTAATGAAAAAAACTGCTAAATAGATTCAAAATTTTGTCCCGAGTTTAAAAACACCCAGTGTTTACATGCTTTATTGCTTTTTTTTGCAAGTTATAGGCCTATAAATACAAGTAGGAAATTGCTGTTTCAATATATATATATATTTTAAATGTATCAATAGTGACATTGTTACACCGTTATCTGTCATAAATCCCCGAAACACACCTAACATGTACATATTTTTTAAAGTAGACAACCCAGGGTATTTAAAATGGGGTATGTCCAGTCTTTTTTAGTAGCCACCTAGTCACAAACACTGGCCAAAGTTAGCATTTATATTTGTTTGTGTGTTAAAAATGCAAAAAACGCTAACTTTGGCCGGTGTTTGTGACTAAGTGGCTACTAAAAAAGGCTGAACATACCCCATTTGCAATACCTTGGGTTGTCTTCTTTTGCAAATGGTATGCCATCATGGGGCTAATTCTCATTCCTTGGCTACCATACGCTCTCAAAGGCAACCTAACCAATCTGACAAATTTCAATAAAAAAAAAAAAAGTAAAATCAAGCCTTATATTTGACCCTGTAACTTTCACAAACACTATAAAACCTCTACATGTGGGGTACTGTTATACTCAGGAGACTTCGCTGAACACAAATATTAGTGTATCAGAACAGTAAAATATATCACAGCAATAATATCCTCAGTGAAAGAGCTGTTTGTGTGTGAAAAATGCAAAAAACTTCACTTTCACTGACAATATCATCGCTGTGATATGTTTTACTGTTTTGAAACACTAATATTTGTGTTCAGCGAAGTCTCCCGAGTAAAACAGTACCCCCATGTACAGGATTTAGGGTGTCATAGAAAGTTACAGGGTTAAGCACAGTGCTAGCAAATTAAATTATCTGGACTTTTGGCCTGGGTTGGCAGGCAGGTCCCTCAAATTGCAATCATTAAAATTACTTAATTAGGTAAAAATATTACATAAATATGCACGTAGAATTTTAATATATATACATATTTATATATTTGACGTCTACGTGTATATTTATGAAATTATTAATGTAATTTTGTATGTGGACATATGTATATTTCGTATTATTTTTATTTATTTATTTATACATAGATATATATATCATTACATTCTAAGTGTATTTTGATATAAATATATATATATCAATATCAAAATACTGTTAGAATAAAATTGAATATATATATATATAATTCTTTTTTAATTATTAAAAATTATTTTTATTTTTTGTTATTTATTTTTATTAACATATTATTTGTATTTTATAATAATCTATATATACCATATATATAGTAATTATATATATTGTATATATTCGTGTGTAATTTAAATATAAGTGTATTTTTATATTAATATACGTATATATAAATATAAAAATACACTTAGTGTGACATTATATATATTATATATATACATATATTATATATAGGTATATATAGATATAATACATGTATATATATCATATATATATACTGTGGCGAAACCAACCTCGCCACTGGGCCCTGGAGAAGCCTGTTTGCTAGCCTCCTACCTGCTGACTATGGCCCCTGGGTTATTTGGGGGCATATTGTACTTTATATTGCTGCTACTGGCCCTTTTAACAGCATCTATGGACATATTGGGACTTTTGGGACTACTGTCCCTTTAAGACTGTGATACATATTCTAGTGTACTGCCTGTAATATTATATGTGTATTAAGTTTAACCTGGGATATGTATGCAGCATTCAACTGATTGTTCGGTAGAATCACTCCATTTATTATATTGAGTGAAACTACCGAACAACCAGACCACCCAGGAATAAGTGTGCCTCCAATTACAGTTTGCAACAATGTTGCAAACGGGTAATTGGCAATCAGTGTAATGTATTCTTTGTCCTCTGGGTGGCCGCCATTCGGGAAACAAACACGTGGCGGCGGCCATCTTAAACTACCGAACAGCGGTGTTTTGCCGTCGAGTGTCTGGAACTAAAATCGGACACTTGACTAGGCAAACACCGCTGAGACCTCCATACTTCCAGAAATTCGTATGGAAACTACCGAATGACCCGCCGTTCGGTAGAAAGAACCCCACAAACAAGGGAATTCATTCAAACCCTCTCCAGGCTCTATAACACAGGCAATTCGTCTGTTTTCATTCCCTTGTTTGTGACCGACCGCAGGGCCAAAATGCATGGAACTGTTTTCGGATACTTTACCCATGCGGTCGGTCAAATATTTGGAACCCCATATCTCCCGAACCATTCATCCGAATTACTTGAATTTTGGATATGTTGTCCCCCTGAATAAGGGCTATCCAGCGATGCTGGATTTAAAGGTGTACCCCCGGGTTTTGGGGTACATCCAGAACTTGGCTGAAAAAGTGTACCGGATAATTGGGTTTAATGTTATCTGAGGGGAGGGGATGTGTGGGCTGAACCATGTATGTGATTGGTTATTTTATGCCTCCCCCTGGGTGTGGCCTGTATGTGTATTATTGTAATAAAAAGCCAGGCTGGATGAGACAGTCCAGAGTTCCTGTTTTACCCTCAAAGTGATGTGTCGTCTCATTATTGGGGGGAAGGATTTATTGAGTGCTGTTCCAGTTGACTGCTAGGAGTACAAGCCTATTCGTATGGTTCCTATTCAATGGTCTACAGCATTCATATGCTTGGGAGAATTTAAAAGGTTTCTCGGATTCGGTGATTGTGGTGTCTGCCAGAGTGCTTGGAGTCCTCAGGAAGCACTAGGAGCATCCATTAACGGAGGTACTCAGTCGGGGTGCCAGGTGATCCGTTACATATACACATATTATTTTTTTTTTTCACTGATTTCTTTTTTTTTACACTTTATTTTTTTGATTTTTTACTTGCAGGGAGACTGCCTGTCAGCACAGACAGTCCCCCTGCAGGCAGACACATGGACACCTACTGCGGTCATGTGATCGAGTGATCACATGGCCGTGGGGTCCTGATCTGCCGAGGGGGGACTGCCCGGGCAGACAGGCAGTCCCCCTGGACCGGGAGGAGAGCTGATCGCCGCCGTGGGACCGACGGCGATCAGGTAAGTTGCCCAAAATCGTTATGACGGTTCAGGACCGTCAGCGGTCCAAACGCACGTTTTGCCGCTGACGGTCCTGAACCGTCAGCGGTCCTTAAGGGGTTAATCAAATCTACCAACTTGTCCAAGAGCTGCTCCAACACATAACAAATATCTGGACAAGGTATGATTATATTTACACACACACATACATGTATATATATATATATGTATCTATAATAATTTCAACTCACTACTGGTAAGTCATTGGCAATTTATGGAGAGTATGCCATGGGCTCTCCAGGCTATAGATTTTAAGCTCTCTATGTATATAATATGTGTGTGCTTATATATTATTTAACTAGATGTATATAACAAATTCAAGTAGAGTCCAAGTTGATCACAGGAAAAGCAAATAAAGAAAAAACTCCACAAATGTAACATTTAACAATAATTAACAGCGCATGAACTCATATATTGTATATAATAGCGATTATGCACTACTTAGAAATCTATAAGGGACATAGGTATATATATTATTCATTGCTGTTAATAATATAAAAATATATTTCTGTTTTTGTTGTTCGTACAGTCAATTTGAAGTTTAGATTAGAAGTTATATTTCATGCAAAAAAAGTACCTAATGGCCATTTCAAACCCTCTGCTTTATCTATGAAAAAAATAAGTAATAACAAAGTTGACATTGCAATACTTAGTAAGGCCTATGCACAAGAGCAGAGTCTGTGATGTCATAAATTACAGCAGAGTACGTCTAGGTAACACACAGTGATGTCATTTTCAAACATTCCGTGAACACTCACAGCACTCAGAGCTACACTTCACCTGGACAGTGGTTATATTAACTGGAAATATATATTTCCTACTCACCTGCAAAGGGATCTTGTGAAAAGGCACCTCTTGAGTACAGGACCGTTGACTTGTACTTTGCAATCCTATAAAACAAGTATAATGAGAATGGTGAGTGATTATTTTTCTGTTTTATATCTATCTGTCTAGCTATCATTTTCAAATAATTAAAACAAATGAAATTACAAATGTTAAGTTTTTATTTTGTTACTTTTTTGCATTAAATAAAAACCTAAAGGAACACTGCTCAATTCTATACCATTTAGGAATTGAATCACTATGTTCATGCAGCCGTAGTCACAACTCCCTGCATGTGACTTACACAACTTTCCTAAACACTTCCTGAAAAGAGCTTTGTAAAGCTTACACTTCCTTTACTACATATTATGTTTAATTTAGAATTTCGTATCTCCTCTGTTAATAGCTTGCTAGACCATGCAGGGGTATCTTGTGTGTGATTAAAGTTTAATTTGAATAGCAGGAGATAAAAATGTTTAAAATAAGTAGCATCTAAAAGAAAATTACATGTTTTTTTGCAGGCTTTGTGATTTACAGCCAGGGGAGGTGTAGCTAGGGCTGGATAGACAGAATTAAAAGTGAGAATTGAGCAGTAAGACTTCAGAGGCATAATGTATACAGAAAAACTGCTTCATTAATATAAAGTTGTTTTGGTGATTATACTGTTACTTTAAAATATGAGCTTAAACAGCAACACAATAATAAAATGCTTAGATATTAATAACAATAATTAATTATTGATTATAAAGTCCTTACTGATTTCCTTGTGCTATACATAAAGTATTGATATAAACTCCATATAAATACACCATAGGTGATTGTTAAAATAATGGAATCCAGGGGCGTGGCTTGGAAGCCGAAGAAGATGGCGGCGTAAACCCCGAGCTCCCGACAAGGCACCGCATATTCACTTGCCTACAGCACCTTATTACCCCGAAAATGGGTAAATCTCACAGGGCATCGAATACCCCCAAACCTACTGACAACCCCAGAGGCTCCACGCACCCATCCATGAGGCAATTCCTGGTCCCCCCGCCGGACTTAGACTCACAAGCCTCCACAGACTCCACGGCCTCAGAAGGCCTCCTCCGACCAGCACCGCGTGCAGCCGACACCCAGCCGGAGACACTGACAACCGGCCCCGAGACAATGCAGCCGGAATGGCTTGCCATCCTGCACAACCTGCCCACCAAACAGGATCTAAAAACAGCCAACGACGAACTCCGAAACTCTATCACCGCGGAGCTCCAGGCCATGCGAGAAGAATGCAGCGGCCTCCGCCAGAGGGTGTCCCATCTCGAAGCGGAATGCGACCACATGGCGTCGGCGCAATCTGCCAACACGGACATCCTAAAGACCAGAACGCTCCAATTACAACAAATTGCAATTCATCTGGAAGACTTGGACAATCGGGGCAGAAGACATAACATCAGGATCCGTGGGGTGCCGGAGGAACATGATGATACCACCCCAGTACTGCAAACTATCACAGGTATATTTAATACCCTCCTAGGCCGCCCCACAAAGCTTCCCATAGACATGGCCAGGGCCCACAGAGCTCTCAGACCACGGGGCCCAGCTGGGAGCACACCTAGAGACATTATCTGTTGCATAACCAATTTTCAACTAAAAGAAGACATCCTCCGGAAGGCGCGGGAGGCTGGTAAGGTGCACATGGAGGGGTCGGAGGTGCAACTATACCCAGACCTCTCGCCCGCCACGCTGGCATACAGACGGGCCTTACGCCCCTTCACCAGGCAGCTACAGGCAAACAAGATACGCTACCGCTGGCGTTTTCCGACCGGGCTCCAGGTCCACACACCTAGAGGCCCGCTAGACATCAGAGAGAGAGCAGATCTAGACGAGGTGGCAAGGGAACTCCAAATAACACCGGCACAACTACAATGGCCGGACCCACTGGCACTATACACGTTAACACGAGGACAGGAGAGCCAGGCCGAAGAGAGGCCCACACCGAGAAACACCCGTCAACGAGCGCTTGGCCCACGGGGCCAATGACCAGGAGGCACCAAGGCAAAGATCCCCTACCACCGCATACATACAGCACGAGACACTATAACACGAGACATTAAATCCCGAAACCACTCAGGAGGAAACCCAACTCTTTTGCAAGAACCGAACTAGCTCACGGAACCTGACCCATGAGACGGCCAAGCTACGGCACATACCCTGCCCGGACTCCAACCTACACTTGCTCATTCAAGACGGACCCCACAAACCAGCCACCACGTTAACAACCCCGCTGGGACAGGGTGATCCACTATGGACATAGCACCCGAGGACTCTACCCCAACCCCAGTGGACACCTCTGCCTACCCAAGTCGAGGACTGACCAGAAATGTCCGGAGAAACTGCTCCTAGATCAGGCCACAGAACTGTTCGCGCTATAGCGCAATAGACTGCCGTAGTCACAATCAAACGCAAGTACACAGCCTTACCGGCTGTACCAATGTACGGGAGGTTTGGAGGGATGAACGGGTTGGGATACTGGATACACCAGGGCCACACTAGTTCACTTGAGCGAGGGACTGGGGGCAGTAGTGGGGTGACAGACCGACCCGGGCAACCGCACCCCCAACGGACCTGTGACGACCTACCCAGGAGCAGGCGGGGAGGCAGGGGCCCGGCTCGCTCGGAAACCCCACAGGGAACACACACACAGGACCACACACCTACACTTTACTTATAATTGACCACGACAAGGGGACAGAGGGAAACATACAAGCGGGCTTGAGAGACACTTAAGGACTAACCGCCCTCCCCCCACGCTGCAACGCCACAGACAAAACGGGAAGGGAAGATTAGACACGATAATAATACACCACGGACACAGAACCGCTATCGGAAAGCGGAGCCCAACTCCTGACCACCGAACACGACACACATAGACACAGGGGATCCGATACTGCCATTCTATAATGCCGATTGGGGATAATAGGTTGCATTAGGCAAGTTGATAATTGTCGAATGTTGATAGAAATGCAATGTCGTATGTTAAACTTGCTCGGCGGATACCCTATCACCCTGCATGATACACCTAAATAGAGGGTACTGATACCGCCTATTTGTCTTATCACTAGGGGACTACAAGTTATCCTTAGCAAATTGTTACCTGTTGGATGATGTCTGCTAAGTCATGTTACATGTGTTAAATGTTATAAATGTTATACAGATGCTCAGACGTCCTAGGCGAGGACGCACCAAACCCGACCTAACACCGGACCGAGCCTTGAAGGGAAGACCCAGGGGACTGTCGTGACTGGACCACCCAGACCCGAAAGTAACGACAGGACAGGTAACCCAGGACTGACGACCTAGGGAAACCACGACCCGCTGAGAGACTTCAGCCTTCCTCCCACTACCCCAAGGGACTGGCGACGTGCCCAAGTGGACGAGACCCAGAGCCGGTGCCAGGCTCCCACCTCGGAACCACTTGGTCGCCCTCACCCTACCGCCACTGAGCGAAGTACCCCCTCCCTCCCCCTCTGACCCCACCTCCCCCCCCACCCCACGCACAGGACAGACCGCGACAACTCGCAATCCACACAGACTAACCGGACCGACGACTCACAGACAGAAAGGCATGTCACTCACGCCAGCCGACCTTAAAATCCTATCCATAAATGTAAGAGGGCTAAACAAGCCCGAAAAGAGATCAACAGCACTCAAAGAATTCCACGCCTCTAGGGCCTCCATAGTCTACATACAGGAAACACACTTTAGGGAAGGGGTGAGACCTAAACTACAAGATCACCGATACCCCATGGGCTATTTCAGTGACTATCACGGCAGCAAAACAAGGGGGGTCGCGATCCTACTCCACAAAGGGCTCCCCTTCCAGGAAAAGGAGGCTATGACTGACCCGGAAGGAAGGTTTGTCTTCCTGAAAGGCACGATAGCGGGACAAACCTACACTCTAGCTAACGTTTACGCCCCGAATAGGAGACACCACCAGTTCCTTGCGAGGATCCTACGCACACTCACAAAATTTACCGAAGGCATACTGATCCTGGGAGGTGACTTCAACTTAGCACTAGACCCGAGATGGGACACATCATCGGGAACCTCGCACATCCCAACACAACAACTGACAGCACTAAAATCACAGCTCACCAAACACAAATTGGTAGACTGCTGGAGGGCCTACCACCCGGATGAGAGGGATTACACCTTCCACTCACACCCACACAACTCATACACTAGAATAGATTACTTTTTCATGCAGCAATACCACCTCCCACTCATCAAACACGCCGAAATAGGTACGGCGACATGGTCAGATCACGCCCCAGTAACACTCACGATAACTTCACCCCTGTTTAGACCCAAGGAAGCCAGGTGGCGCCTGAACGAACACCTCCTCACGGTTCCAGATATCAAGTCAGACATTGGGAAAGTCCTGCGAGAATACTTCACCCTCAACGTGCCAACCCAAACGACCCCCACGATCACCTGGGAAGCCCACAAAAGCGTAGTAAGGGGCCACTTCATTCAGAAAAGTGCCCACCTTAAAAAACAAAGAGAGGCCGCCATGACATCGATACTAACAGACATACACAAACTAGACACCCTAAAAAAAAAAAAAAAAAGACGGACGAACAGCTAAGCGCACTACTCGCATTACGCAGGGAGCTGTCCACACTACTACAAGCGAAGCACCATAGAGACGCGAGACGCCACAAAACATTCTTCTCCCTACACGGTAACAAAAGCGGCAGACTTCTGGCCCGCATGCTGACAAAACGTAGACAATTGACCTACATAGACCGAATTAGAGATACCAATGACACGCTCCAACGCCACCCCTCAAAGATCCAAGAAGCGATAAGAGCTTACTATGCGAAGCTCTATACGCTCCCGAGACCACAGACACAACCAGCACACAAACGCCTCCTGGATACTATCAACGAATACCTAGACACACACACGCTACCCACACTAGATAAGACCACAGCGGACCACCTAGACGGCGAGATCACCCCAGAGGAATTGGCCATGGCAATCAAGCGGACAAAACCAGGTAGAAGCCCGGGCCCAGATGGCCTACCCTTATGCTACTACAAGACATTTGCAGATGTACTGTACACCCCTCTCCTAGACTCGTTCAATGCAATAAAAGAAGGACACCAGTTTACCAAGCAATCCCTAGAGGCACACATCACCATCATCCCCAAAGGAGGGAGAGACAGCGAACTCTGTAGTAATTATCGACCCATCTCGCTCATAAACAGCGATCTAAAACTACTGGCCAAAATATTGGCTACTAGACTACAAACCCACACTGGTACACCCGGACCAGGTGGGGTTTGTGGGGGGGGAGAGTGTCAGGATCGGGACAGGGATCCAACACGCAGAGTACAAACAGTAGCCAGATACGTATACCGGACCTTAGAATGGCCGGACTAACGTAAGTAGTACAGTATAGAATGGTCAAAGACAAGCCGAGGTCGAGGGTAACAGAAGACAGGTAAGTGAGAGACAAGCCGAATCAAGGGTAACAGAGATAAGCAGAGTAAGGTAAACAAGCCGGGTCAAAACCAAAAGGGATAATAGAATACACAAGCACTGAGTGACTAGAACAAGCTAGAACCACGACAGGGCAATGAGCTAATGAAAGAAGCTCTGTTAAATACCCTGTTCAGAGCAGTAACCACGCCTCCGAGGCGTCCTGATTGGTCCTGCAGCAATTGAGTGACAGGTCGTTCCGGAGGAGTGTCCTGATGACAACTTCCTGCCTAGATGCTGTAAAAGGCAGTCACTCCCTCGCGGCCGGCCTTGCATGACCGGATAGACCGTGGGGAAGGGAGCCATCAGGCCATCTGGATGGAGGAACAGCTAAGTCTCTACCTCTTTCGGAGGTAGAGACCACAGGTACCCTGACAGTACCCCCCCTCTCAGATACGCCCACCGGGCGGAATACACCAGGGCGAGAAGGGAATCGAGAGTGAAACGCCCTGCGGAGACGGGGAGCATGCACCTCCTCCTGAGGTACCCAACTTCTCTCCTCAGGACCATAACCCTTCCAATCAACCAGATATTGCAGTTTCCCCCGGGAGATTCGAGAATCAACGATGGAATTGACCTCATACTCCTCCTGACCCTCCACCTGAACTGAGCGGGGAGGGGCGATCGTGGAGGAGAACCTGTTACATATTAATGGTTTTAGCAAGGAAACATGAAATGAATTAGGAATGCGTAAGGCATTAGGCAACGCTAAACGATACGCAACTGGGTTAATTTGAGACAGTACCCTGTAAGGTCCAATATATCGAGGAGCAAACTTCATGGACGGCACTTTTAACCGAATGTTTCTAGTACTTAACCATACTCTTTCGCCTGGAACAAACACCGGTGCTGCCCTTCTACGTTTGTCAGCGTGTTTTTTAACCAGCGTAGAATTGTGCAGAAGGATTTGTCGAGTTTGATCCCACAACTTTCTTAAATTGGCAACATGAACATCCACCGACGGTATCCCTTGAGAAGAAGACTCCGAAGGAAGGATGGAAGGATGAAAGCCATAATTCAAGAAAAAAGGGCTAGAATACGTAGAATCACAAATGAGATTGTTATGTGCAAACTCCGCCCAAGGAATCAAACCGACCCAATCGTCCTGGTGTTCTGAAACGAAACAACGTAAATATTGTTCAACTTTTTGGTTAGTGCGTTCAGCAGCTCCATTGGACTGAGGATTATAGGCAGAGGAGAAATTCAATTTGATGCCTAGTTGGGAGCAGAATGATCTCCAAAAACGGGAAACAAATTGGGAGCCTCTGTCAGAGACAATTTGGGAAGGTATCCCATGCAAACGGAAAATCTCCCTTGCGAATATCTCCGCTAATTCGGGCGAAGATGGGAGTTTAGGTAAGGGAATGAAGTGAGCCATTTTAGTAAATCTGTCTACCACAGTGAGGATGACAGTCTGCTTTTTAGAGATAGGTAAATCAACAATGAAGTCCATTGCCAGGCAGGACCAAGGCTTTTCAGGAACCTCTAAAGGGTGCAGAAATCCGCATGGAAGCGAATGGGGTAGCTTGGTCTTGGTACAAACTTCACATGCCCCGATGAATTCTTTAATATCCTTGCGTAAGTCAGGCCACCAAAAATCTTTAGAGACCAGCGCATAAGTCAAGCGGATGCCAGGATGCCCAGCCACCTTGCTGTTATGGAGACAGCGTAGCACCTCCAGTTGGAGAGCGGCAGGAACGAAGTGTCCATCCCCAGGAGTCTGTTTGGGTGCCAAATGCTGAAACTTCATGATCTCAGAAAGCAATGGAGAGTGAATCCTGAGATTCGTGTTCGCGATGATATTCCCCTTAGGAACTATGGAGGACAGAAGTGGTTCAGTTATAGTGGATGGTTCATATTGACGAGACAAAGCATCGGCTTTAGAGTTCTTAGAACCAGGTCTATACGTAAGTACATAATTAAAGTGAGTGAGGAACAAGGCCCAGCGAGCCTGCCTGGCGGACAAGCGCTTAGCCTCCCCAATATAAGACAAGTTCTTATGATCCGTTAGAATAGTAACAGGGTGTAGTGTCCCTTCCAGTAAATGTCTCCACTCCTTTAAAGCCTTAATGACCGCTAACAGTTCCCTCTCCCCGATGTCATATCTGCTCTCAGGCCCAGAACATTTTTTAGAGAAGAAACCACAAGGGTGTAACGGTTTATCCACCCCTAACCTTTGAGACAGAACAGCCCCAACTCCTGTTTCAGAAGCATCGACCTCGAGCAAGAAAGGCAGAGTCGTATCAGGATGAACTAGAATGGGAGCTGAGGCAAAAAGTTCCTTGAGAGTCTTAAAAGCACCAAGAGCTTCCTCAGACCAGAACTTAGTATCAGCCCCTTATTTGGTCATATTGGTAATAGGCGCAATGATAGAGGAGTAACACTTAATGAAGCGCCTATAGTAGTTGGAAAAACCAATAAACCTTTGGATAGCCTTGAGTCCTTTGGGCAAAGGCCAGTCTAAAATAGATTGGAGTTTACCAGGATCCATTTTAAAACCTTCCCCAGAAATCACGTACCCAAGAAAGTCTACCTGAGACTGATCAAAACTGCACTTCTCCAATTTGCAGTATAGACCATGTTGCAGAAGTTTGTGTAACACCTTTCTGACCTGTCTATGGTGAGTCTCAATCTCCTTAGAGTGTATTAGTATGTCGTCCAGGTAAACAATAACACAATCATGCTGAAACTCCCTAAGTACCTCATTAATCAAATCTTGAAATACTGCAGGAGCATTGCATAGTCCAAATGGCATAACAGTGTATTCGTAATGGCCATACCGGGTATTGAATGCCGTCATCCACTCGTGACCATGCTGGATTCTCACCAAATTGTAAGCCCCTCTGAGATCTAACTTGGTGAAGATTTTGGAGCCCTTAAGACGATCAAATAACTCGGTAATCAGTGGGATAGGATAGGCATTTCTGACAGTTATTTTATTCAAGCCTCGGTAATCGATACAAGGTCTCAGCGTGCCATCCTTCTTCTTAACCCCTTAAGGACCAAACTTCTGGAATAAAAGGGAATCATGACATGTCAGGCACGTCATGTGTCCTTAAGGGGTTAATGAAAAAGAACCCCGCCCCGGCCGGAGAAGAAGACCTCCTGATGAATCTCTTTTCTAAATTCTCCTGAATATACTCCTCTAGAACCGAGTTTTCCTGAACAGACAAAGGATATACATGGCCCCTCGGAGGCATAGTCCCGGGTAGAAGCTTAATTTTACAGTCAAATGACCTGTGTGGCGGCAAAGAATCGGCATTCTTCTTGTCAAACACTGCCCTTAAGTCTAGGTAAAGGTCTGGTATTTGTCTTTCTGTGGACTGAGTAGGATTCTCCTGTATGTTAATATTAGCTAATGGAGAAACCTTGCACAAACACCGATCCTGGCAGCCCTGGCCCCACGAGAGTATCTCCCCTAACTCCCAATCTATAATAGGGTTATGTTCTTTCAACCATGGGTACCCCAGAACTATGGGAACGGAAGGAGACAAAATGAGCAGAAGAGATAAATTCTCCACGTGTAGGATACCAACATTTAAATCAATGGGTATGGTCTCACGAAAGATAACAGGGTCTAGTAGTGGTCTACCATCTATGGCCTCAACGGCCAAGGGTGTCTCCCTTAGCTGGGATGGGAAATTGTTTTTACTAGCAAAGGCTTGGTCGATAAAATTCTCAGCAGCACCGGAATCTATCAAAGCCATAGCCCTTACTACTTCCCTCCCGCAAGTTAAGGAAACTGGTAGCAGAAGCCTGTGATCTTTATAATTAGGAGTAGAGGACAAAATAGAAACACCCAAGGCTTGTCCTCTAGAGAGACTTAGGTGCGAGCGTTTCCCGGGCGGTTAGAACAGTTCGAGAGTAAATGACCCTTAGCTCCACAATACATACACAAACCCTCTCTTCTCCTGTACTGTCTTTCCTCCTCAGAGAGGCGGGTATACCCTATCTGCATAGGTTCAGGAAGCAAAGATACCGTGGAGTCAGGACTTGGAAAAGCGGGGCCTAACCTAAAAGAAGGTCTCCGGTTCCTCTCTCGAGTGTTCTGTCTCTCTCTTAAACGTTCATCTATACGAGAGATGAACGAAATTAAATCCTCTAAATTCTCAGGGAGTTCTCTGGTAGCAACCTCATCAAGGATTACTTCAGATAAGCCATTCAAAAATACATCCATATACGCCTGCTCATTCCACTTGACTTCTGACGCCAGAGACCTGAACTCTAGTGCATAATCCACCAGTGTTCGGTTCTCCTGTTTCAGACGCAACAGTAATCTGGCTGCATTAACCTTTCTACCTGGAGGGTCAAATGTTCTTCTAAAAGCAGCTACAAAGGCGTTATAGTTATAAACTAATGGGTTATCGTTCTCCCATAATGGGTTGGCCCATCTCAGAGCTTTCTCAATAAGTAGGGTGATAATAAATCCTACCTTTGCCCTATCTGTAGGATAAGAGTGAGGTTGCAATTCAAAGTGGATACTAATTTGGTTTAAGAAACCACAACACTTCTCAGGAGCCCCACCATAGCGTACTGGGGGGGTAATGCAAGAAGAAGCACCCACTGTGGCTACCTCTAGACCTGAACCGACAGGAGAAACAGGGGTATTACGTATCTCCTCTGGTGGGTTATTGGCACGAGATAATAGAGCCTGTAGCGCAAGCGCCATCTGATCCATTCTGGGATCCATGGCTTCAAACCTAGGATCAGGAGAAGCCAACTGACTGTTTGTACTTGCAGGATCCATTGGCCCTGTCGTCAGGATCGGGACAGGGATCCAACACGCAGAGTACAAACAGTAGCCAGATACGTATACCGGACCTTAGAATGGCCGGACTAACGTAAGTAGTACAGTATAGAATGGTCAAAGACAAGCCGAGGTCGAGGGTAACAGAAGACAGGTAAGCGAGAGACAAGCCGAATCAAGGGTAACAGAGATAAGCAGAGTAAGGTAAACAAGCCGGGTCAAAACCAAAAGGGATAATAGAATACACAAGCACTGAGTGACTAGAACAAGCTAGAACCACGACAGGGCAATGAGCTAATGAAAGAAGCTCTGTTAAATACCCTGTTCAGAGCAGTAACCACGCCTCCGAGGCGTCCTGTTTGGTCCTGCAGCAATTGACTGACAGATCGTTCCGGGGGAGTGTCCTGATGACTACTTCCTGCCTAGATGCTGTAAAAGGCAGTCACTCCCTCGCGGCCCAGACATCAGCGGAATATCCTTAGGAAAAACACACCACAAAATAGCTGCATATGCCGACGACCTACTATTTTATGTTACTAATCCCGAAATAACACTCCCTAATATTCTTAAGGCCTTCCAAGAATTTGGCAGAATCTCCAATCTAAAGATTAATTTTACAAAATCCTCCATACTAAACATTTCGGTACCCTCACGGAGGGAACGGCCATTACGCCAACACTTTACACTACAATGGGCGAACCAAAAGATCAAATATTTGGGAATCTGGTTAACGCAAACTGGCGGGGACATGTATAGGGAAAACTTTATCCCTATCCACACTAAATTCCGTGAGGAAATGCGAGAATGGGCATACCCACACATCTCCTGGTTGGGGAGAATTCAGGTAGTCAAGATGAATTTCCTCCCCCGGCTACTATACTTATTTCAGACCATCCCCATGATAGTCCCACGCGCATTCTTCGCCTCACTGCGGACAGCCGTGGGTCAATATGTGTGGAATGGTAAAAGACCCAGACTAAGCAAACACTTTTGACACAACCTAAGAATAAAGGGGGGCTTGCCCTACCAGACTTCTTCCTTTACTATAAGGCATGCCATCTCCTACGGATCATTGAGTGGACTAAAAATGGGACACGAAAGCTGTGGAAGCAGGTAGAGACGCACATGATAGGGACCCCCGTCGCGGCCCAGCCATGGCTACCTCCAAGACCACAGACGAAGGGGACGGAAGACCCCACATACACAAGAGCCACCCTACAGGAATGGCATCGCGCCAAGGGTAGGCACAGCCTGACAACATACCCATCACCCCTACTCCCACTGACACACAATCCAGCTTTCCCCCCAGGATCAGACCCGAAAGCATTTCGATCACTGATCCGGGACCCCATACCTAGACTCCGACATGTTTACTCGGCCAGGGGCCTCAGCTCACTCAATGAGCTGAGAGCGACCATGGAACACACACTCCTCATGCGCCTGAAACACAGACAAATACAGAGCTATATAGCTACCCTCCCACAAGGGGAGATACTAACGCGCCCCCTCACAGCCTTCGAATAAATCAGCCTGAACCCAGACCCAATGGCCCATGGGGTATCTGTCATCTACACTATGCTCCTGTCACAAACACCAGTGGCACAACCGAACTTCAAAGGGAAATGGGAACAAGCTCTAAACCGCACTTTTACTGAGACAGAATGGGAAAAAATCTGCTATCTGACACATCACTGCTCCAACTACAGCAAAACGCAAGAGACGGCATATAAACTACTGACTAGGTGGTACCGCACCCCAGCGACACTAAACGCTATAACACCAGACCACTCCCCACTATGTTGGAGATGTGGTAGGGCAAGGGGAACATTGCTACATATTTGGTGCGAGTGCGACAAAATAGCCCAGTTCTGGCAGGGCATACACGCAATGACGAAACAATTCTCCGACCCCCCCCCCCCCCATGAACCCGGCTGAAATGCTACTACACCACACTAGAGTACCCCGATCCATATACAAAAAAGCAATGACTATACGCATCCTCAACACAGCCAAAGCAATCATCCCACAATACTGGAAAACACCAGTGACACCATCACTAGAGTTATGGTTCACACAAATGGAGGAACTGAGGTCTCAGGAAGACCTCTATCACTCAGCCAAAGACACGCACCAATCATATCTCAACACCTGGACCAACTGGCTACTGACGACAGCAACTCCGGACTTTAGAGACCGGCTAAGATACTAAAGAAACAAGGAGAAAAAGAGACAGATGCCTACTGACGCCCTGACTGCAGACAGACTACGGACGACCCGACGACTTAAACTCCCCCCTCCCCTTCCCCCCCCCAAGCCCCCTGAAGGGACCACAACCAGAGAAGCAAGGACGTACCGTACGCAGAGGGCCAGCTAATTGACCACCCTAAGTCAACCACTGACATGGGTATCGCACTTACCGACGCACAAGGCATAATAGGGCCACAACTCAGTACAAGGATAGAACTAGACACGCAGAAACCCTCTTACAAGGGAGACAGGGAACCCAACTCAAGACCATAAGGAAATACCTGAACTACGACACACCTTCCCCCCCTCCCCCACACTGAAACCGGACAATCGGACAAAAGCATTAAACGGACCTGCGAATCCATTTCAACGGGGGGCCTGCGAGCCCGCATATTGATTATCTATGTTAACATTGACAACGCTACAACCGGCCACCGCAAGGCACGGTACCTACTTGCAAATGTAATATGCCTGAATTCGGAGACCTGCGAGTCCCACATTGTTACTCTTTATTATCGAAATGCCAATAAAAATATATTTACAAAAAAAAAATAATGGAATCCAACGTTTATTTCTTATGCTGCCGGCAGCCATATATCAATTTTCCCAGAAACCACTGCTTTGACCTTTCAATACCCATACCACTCATTGTTACCCTTTTCTGTTCCTCCAGACACAGTTGATATTTATTTGTGTAATTTTCTCTTCATTTATTCACCAACCCATGCTTCCATAATATGTCCAACTTTACTCTGCATATAAAACCAGCTGCTGCAACAGGAATCTGTTCACACACTTTATTTCAGATACCAGTCCTGTTTTTTTACAGCTCCCTTCTTTCCACATTCTATCCCTCTCAATCTACTATCTGCCCAATACATATGGCTACCAACAGGCTATTTCACTGTCAGACTGCCTAAAGTGAGTGGTAGCTAACAATTGGTCAGATTTGTTTGTCTCTAATAGATATTCCAGTTATTGGGTACATTGCTGTGTCCTATGCCATCTTTAATCAATAGAAAAAAAATCAAACTGGAAAGATTGTGACTCGATTGTGACAAAAATCAAACTGGAAAGATTGTGACTCTCGATAAAATTATATACTCCGTCTAACAGTGTTTTTCCTCTTTAATGCAGGTAAAATTCTCAGTGAATAGGAAATTTAAACCGCCACCACCCTCCATTAGCAGTGAATATTTCCATATTTGTGCCAGCTCTTTCCTGCTCATATGTTACACGTGCATTTATGTATGTGTTTCTGTGAACTCAGCAACATGTCGGCTAATGCTGGACTCTTTATTTCTACAAGGGACGGTCAAATCCCGTGTTCATTATACGGCAGTCTTCCTGAGCACAACATACGCACTGTACCTCCTTCTCCTCCTTATTTATGAGCACCTTTATCTAGTGGCCACAGTTTTCTGTGTATTCCAGATAGTCTTAATAGACTTGGCCAAGAGGGGGAAGATGGCAATGGAAGGCATGGAGAAGAAGAATGAGGAAGAGGTGATGGAGGTGACGAAGGTGAAAGAAGAGATGAAATGGAAAGTCTTTTAAAGAAGGAATTGTTGTGGGGAAAAAGACTGCTTGCTTGTAAAGGAAAAAGTTTTTTATTAAAAAAGTTTTATAACTGAATTCTTTATTTTGTTGTTTTTCTGAGGATTCTGCTTTATATTATTAGGGCAAAGCACAGTGAAAACGTAGGAACCGGAAGCAATCATTAGTTTGCAGATTGTAATTTATTGCAAGTCTAGAACCAAAGAGAGCACCAGTAATATTAATTATTTCATTCCTTAATAATCCCGATCTGCCACCCAGACCATTTTCAGATAGGCGATTTAAGCCCATCAATACATTGTACACAGGGAACCTGACGTTTTGAAATTCTCCAACTTCCTAATGCTGTCTCTCACTTTCCAACCCTCATCATCATTACAACAATGCCTGATTTATTTGCTCTTACAATTCTGATCCTTTCTGTGCAGTGACATGTTATAGATTTAATGCTTGAGAAGAATGGATTCATAAGGGAAAATAAATAGCTTAATGGTAGTTACTGGGCCTGGATATTCCACTGTCCAATGGTCCCAGTGTGGTCGCACACTTCAAAAACCACTGGTGTTTGCACCTTTTGGGAAGACAGATTCCGCAGCACAAAGAAATCATCAAACCTATTCTATATCTCATTGTTTGATCAAATGCTGAAATTGGTGATTGTGCGGTTCTTCTTAGCTGAGCTCTGCTCTTAAAGGGACAGCTCATTAAAATGGATAAGGTGGCTGGTGTCCCTTGGCTTTGTTCAACAGGCAGGGATAAACTCTGCCTTAATTATACCAGTCCACATCAACAATGGGCGGAAATGATATGCAGAGACTACTCAGCCCACGCTCTGAGCCTATCTTCCCATAGCACTGTTTAGCGTGAGGTACACTCCAAGAGGGAAATTTAGCTTGTCCCCCTACGAGATTCTATTTGGTTCAGCTCCCAGGCTAGGCTGTTACTTTCCTCAGCAGCTCCAAATTCAGTCAGATGCAATGGTAAATTACATAACTGCTCTCTCTCATGCCTTGACCAAAATCCATGCGCAAGTGTTTTCTTCTATTCCAGATCCAGTGTCTGATACAATCACCCATAAGTTACTCCCTGGTGATTGGGTTCTGGTTAAGAAATTCCTGAGAAAGCACACACTTGAGCCAAGATTTCATGGTTTATTCCAAGTCCTTCTAACTACATCTACCTCAGTAAAACTAGCTGGGAAGGACACTTGGATACACGCTTCGCACTGCAAGAAAGTTCCAGCTCCAGAGGAAGCTTTACTGTGATATTGTCTCTTGTACTTTTCCACAATCCCAACATTCGACTATATACAAAGACATACCTAATAAAAAGGACCCACACATTTGTGTGACTGGTGACCATTGGGGACATCACTGTAGTTCCTGGAAAGCAGCGGGTTGGAACACGGACCTACCATGGGGTTACAGACCACAAAGTGCCTTAGATAGAGTGGACAGGAATGGGAAATCCTTGTTACACAGAATGACTTTGTCCAAACCAACTGGGTCTACTCCAATGAAACTTACCTTAAACATAGAACACCCTAGTCCAGGAGACACTGGAGAGTATATAATGGGAATGTACTGGAGAGGGGGTAGTTCATACAATAAATTGGGAACTTTCTATTTACAAGACATGCACACATCACCTGAGTGGGTAGATACAAGACATATGACCATCAACCCTCTCAAACCCCACATTAAGACTCTTAAAGACATGGTAGCCATAGCTAACCCTACATTTGAAGACACTATGGCAGTAGAGACTGGTTTTTCAGACACTAATCTATGGCTTGAGTGGATGAGATATAATGCTAATTCTCATAATAAAACTAACTGTTATGTTTGTGGTGGAGCCAGACCCCATCTAGGTACAGTGCCTCTAAATCTACCTCCTGATGTTGAAACATGTTTCTTAAAGGACCACTCTAGTGCCAGGAAAACATACTCGTTTTCCTGGCAACAGAGTGCCCTGAGGGTGCCCCCACCCTCAGGGACCCCCTCCCGCCCAGCTCTGGAAAGGGGAAAGGGGTAAAAACTTACCTTTTTCCAGCGGTGGGCGGAGAGATCTCCTCCTCCGATCCTCCTCTTCTCCTCCCCGTCGGCTGAATGCGCACGCGTGGCAAGAGCTGCGCGCGCATTCAGCCGGTCACATAGGAAAGCATTCATAATGCTTTCCTATGGACGCTTGCATGCTCTCACTGTGATTTTCACAGTGAGAATCACGCAAGCGCCTCTAGCGGCTGTCAGTGAGACAGCCACTAGAGGAAATAGGGGAAGGCTTAACCCATTCACAAACATAGCAGTTTCTCTGAAACTGCTATGTTTATGAAAAAATGGGTTAACCCTAGAAGGACCTGGCACCCAGACCACTTCATTAAGCTGAAGTGGTCTGGGTGCCTAGAGTGGTCCTTTAAGTCTCTATGTGCAGTCAATTACAAACTCATCAGTATGTGAATCATGGAAGAAGATATACCCTCTAACCCAAAGGGATATCAGGCCACCTTATGGAGTCACAGTATATTCAGGTAATTACACTTGATACACTACACACAGTACTACAGGGAAGTTTGTGGGAAAATTCCCTTCTGGTTATTGTGCTACATACCGAAAGCCTCCAGCTACCCTGTTAATACATCAAGTTAAATACTTGAGAGACATTTATTGGCTATGTGGATACATGCAACCCAGATCCAAATTGACAGGCCTATGGTGGGGGGAATGTGCTTTTACTAAAGTTATCATGCCCATACACATAATATCAGACAACCACCAAGGCCCTCTTGACTCACCACACACATACTTTAGAGTAAAAAGAGACACTCCTGTACAGGGCAGTTTCGACCCTCACATATACATAGATGCCAAGGGGGGTGCCAAATGATTTTAAAGCCAGGGATGAGGTTGCAGCTGGATTCAAATCCTTGATTCCACTCATCACGGCCTATAAGAATGTAAATTGGATTAATTACATCTACTAAAACCAACAATGTTTTGTCAATTATACCAGAGATGCCCTCCAGGGACTGGCAGAACAATTACAAGCCACCTCCCAAATGTCATTTCAGAATAGGATGGCCATAGACATGATTCTGGCAGGGGAAAGGAGGTGTGTGTGAAATACTCCCAGATACCATGACATGCTGCACTTTTATACCAGATAACACAGGCCCTAACGGGAAAGTAACTATGGCCATCGAGAAGCTTGAAAGCCTCTCTGAAGAGTTAAAAAGAAACTCAGGGATCACCAATTCCTGGGATAGATGGTTTGGATGGATAAACGGATGGCAGAAAGTACTCTTCCAAGTGGGTATGGCTGTCCTAACTGTAATGATTCTTTTCCTCTTCTTTGTCTGCTGTATAATGCCTTGTGCACAGAAATATTTGCAGAAGACTGTAGATCAAACCATTGACCGCACCACCCCAACATTCCTACACCAAGACATTGATGACGGAACCTGTGACACAACACATGCACCTCTTCAGTCCCACCACATTAAGTATACAATTACTTCTCTCTAGGGAAACTATAGGGACAGCGTCTTGTCTAACGGGTAAAAAGTCTGTTGCGGAGATGTAGTGGACAAGCCGCTACGGGTTCTAGTGCAGTGAAGAGTTCAAGAAAACATGCTTGAGAAGATGAGCAGCAGCCTATTAGGGATATTATTAGGGATAGATAGTAGTTGTTTACATCGTAAATAGTAATTTTTAGGGGGGACTGTTGTGGACAGAATATTAACTCTATTAATTTTCGTAAAATGCCTATTTGCTCTGCATAACTATAATCAATATTATTCATAAGTTACTTAAAATGGCCGCTAGGGAATTTCCCCTGTAGTCAACTTGATACCGGAGAAACTGACGGAAGCCAAGCACAGAGAGATGGACACAGGTTTCTTCAGGAAGGAAGAGATTCTTTATTGGATCACCGATCGGGACTCAGAGGGACTAGCGTCACCAAAATACAGCAAAATCTGAGCCCCGGACAATAGTGCAGGCTCCTTATATAGGCATATAACTCCTCCCATATTAAGCTCCACCCGCACATTCCCTTGACCAATCAACACAAATAAGAATTAACTTCCTGTTTGACCGCATGGCTTGTCCAGCACAATGGAGGAGGGGGAATACTATATCCTGTATTCTTGCACATGCTCCGTACACTACTGATCGTATCTTGCCTCGTGCATCCAACTGATCGATACGTCAGCATATGCACGTACACATGCCACGTGGTAATCTCGGCCTACTAAATTTATTTTTACCGAGATTCCACCACATTCCCCCCTTTGATGCCTCTTGATATTTTACAATTACTTGAGGCATCACATAACCTTAGTTTTGCTTACACCGCAAGTTACCTTGAACCAGACCAGACTTATCTTATGATGTGAATCTTCAACATTCATCTTCTTGCATTGGTTCTCCCTGATCTAGAGCCCTATATTTATATATCGCCATTATCTGTGCAGCAGCCTTCCTCTCTGCTATACTTCCTATCAGGCTTTGCACAGACCTAACTACTAAGGGTATAAGACACGGTAGGAGTAGACACAACAGTAAAATCAATAGGACTCCACCTACCACTGCCTTAAGCCCTCCGAACCATTCATACCAGCTACCAAACCAACTACTTGGATTGTACCCTTTCCATACCTGAGTAGGCACATGCGCTAGTTTAACCATATGGCTAGTAAGCTCAGCTATTGCTTGCCCTTCGTCATCTATTTGAAGACAGCAATTGCTTAGATTAAACTTCCCACATACACCTCCCTCTACTGCCAAAAGGTAATCCAAGGCTAATCTATTCTGGTATACTGCTGTCCTCATCCTGGTATTATGTTTCACTAGGAGATTGAGCGCTTGTGATGTTTCATTAGTGATAATCTCAACCACCGCCTGTAACCTTATAATGCGGTTGAGCATATAAATAGGGGTTCTATAACCAAAGGTACCATCTTCTGCCCACGTGGCTGGCCCATAATAATCTATGATACGCTGGGGAGGCCATTCATTATCTTCCCAGGTACCTATCTCTAAGGGTCCCCTTTTCTTCCTATGATTCACATCATACACTTTAACACCTAAAGTCTCACCTGTTTCAATCGGTAACAAGAAGAAGGATGGTTTGAGCATACCCAACACACATGCCCCTTCCCAGTCCTGTGGCAGCTCCGAATAGGCTTTCTTACCACAGATCCAGTACAAATTTGCTGGGGCTCTCCAGGTAGATATGATGGATAGATCAAACCACACATCCTTTAAATTGGCGTATCTAGCAAACGGGTTAGATGGTTCTGAGACATTTGAAGCCGACCACCAAGTTGTATTCTTTGTATCATCATCATAAGCTTTTTGCCCTAGACAAGTTAATTCTCCTACAGAAGTGTTATACATTATTCCTTTCCTTGCTATGCAAACATAACCTATGATGGAGGTCTTTAATCTCCACTCAGATTTACCTCTAACACTCAAATGATAATCAGCTTGTGCAGATATTAGTTGGTCAACTGCCTCAGAACCGGACATTACCTCCTTTGCTTCCCAAGGCCATTGGTCTCCCATGTTAGTACCTCCACACACATAGCAGTTGGTAACATTAAGACTACCGGCAATACTTTCGGCTAAATCTATGAACAGGTTCTTAGCGCTATGGGGGATCTTATTATCTATACTCATCTCTTCATAAAAGGAATGGTATACTTGATGAGTCTGGGAGGATACCGTATCAGTCTCTATCCCTATAAACAATAATGTCCCAGGATCTAAACCCGTCCCGTATATCTGAAACCCAAATAAATTTCCATACTTATCTAGGAACTTGTCGGGGTTATTAATAAGTATATGGACTGGGTTGCATTCCATAGACTTACAATATGGGCTAGTCGGCAACTTAGTCACTATCATGTCTTTGTCTACTGTCTGTCCCCAAGTCGCCCACCCCACACAAGACCAATATGGGCAAAAGTTATAGTCTTTATTTGGGCATCTAGGACTCACATATTTATTTTTACTACTGGGACAAATATATTTATCGTTAGACCCATACGTCCTCTCCCATCTAAGATCCCCACATACATTCCACGGTTTTCTACCACTTGATATCGCTTTACACGCATCAAATAGCAGAACACCCGAAGAATGTACGGATTCTAACACCGTCTTATTAATTAGGGTCCCCTGAGGATCTCCATTCCTGAGAGTCAACCAAATTGTACGAGGTTGATACTCCGGACTGAAGCACTTAGGTTCTCCTACTCCTAAATGGCACACACTATAGTCTATATTTAAGTATCTACATCTCGATACATCTCCTTTACACTCGTATTGTGAATGCCAAATTAGGGTTTGGGAAATATGGTTACCTGTTCTCGTAGTCTTAATGCATACCTCACAGCTAGGAGTGTCGGTACCTCTACCTTCCTGAATATAAAAACACATGTAAATAAACACAATCAAGAGCACATCTTTCGCCGTCATCCTCAGTCTTCGTCCGTGCGATGGAACCTCAGCTTCCAGGATGTGAGGGCTGCAGGGAATGAAGTTCTGCTCGTCTTCACAGGTGTCCCTTCGAGACTTTCCTGGCTTATACACTATGTGATGGTAAGCGGACAGGCTTTATTATGGCCTTCTCACTCACACCTGTAACAATAAAATTTGTAATCCACAATAATTCCTCGTTACTCCGACTGAGTAGTGCGTTTCAACCGGATCTTGCAGGGATTCTCTGGATCTGCTGTAACTTGCCAAGAATCGACTGCTGCTGGTTTAACCCTGGAGTGATGTATCCACGGAGTCACTTCTGCTACTTTTATCGCTGTAGGGGTAGACAAAAGAACAACATAAGGACCTCTCCACTTGGGCCCTAACGGTACATTATTCCACTCTTTAATCCACACTTGGTCTCCTGGATGATAATTATGAACAGGGGGATAAATATTCACAGGTAATCTATCTTGTACCCATTTCTGTACCTCCTCCATAGTCTTACCCAACTCTACAACCTGCTGCCGGGTAATTCCTTCTCCCAACTGACTCAAATCCCCCCTTAAGTTACCAAGTACGGGAGGTGGTCGCCCATACATAATTTCAAAAGGAGAGAGACCCATCCTTCTGGTAGGGGTACTGCGGATTCGCAATAGAGCTATAGGTAAGAGAACGTTCCACTTAAGTTGGGTTTCCTGACACATTTTAGCCAACTGGTTCTTAATAGTTCTATTCATTCTCTCTACCTTACCAGAACTCTGGGGTCTATATGCAGTATGAAGCCTCCACTTTATACCAAGCATATGAGTCAGTTGTTGTAGGCACTGGTGAACAAAAGCTGGACCATTGTCCGATCCTATAGAACAGGGTAGTCCATATCGGGGTATTATTTCTCGTAGCAGGAATCTCACAACTTCTCCTGCTTTCTCTGTACGAGTAGGACATGCTTCTACCCAGCCTGAATAGGTGCACACAATTACCAGCAGGTAACAATGTCCACCCGATTTAGGCATCACTGTAAAGTCTACTTGTAGATCGGACATGGGGAGTCCTCCCATAAACTGGACTCCTGGTGGCTTTACTGGTCCTTGTCTTGCATTATTCTTAGCACACGTTACACATCTGCGTACAATGGCCTGAGTCAAGTTGGACAATCTTGGTATGTAGAAATGTTTCCTGAGAGATTCTTCAGTACTGTCTCTCCCAGAATGTGTCCCGTTGTGATAATTTTGGACAATTTCTACCGCTAGCGATGCTGGTATAACTATTCTTCCATCTTCTAGCTGATACCACTTGTTCTCCAGATACTTTCCCGGTTCAGTCTTTAACCACTCCTCTTCTTGAGTTGTATAAACTGGAGTCCATTGAGACAGTGGGGTTGGTATTAGAGCAGCTATATGCCCCACATACTCCTGTCTTCCTGATTCAGCAGCACGCTTAGCTGCACTATCTGCCATCCGATTTCCCTTGGTTACATCACCATCTCCTCTCAGATGCGCTCGACAATGTATGATACCGACTTCTTTCGGCTCCCACACTGCTTCCAATAGTTGTAGGATTTCAGCTGCGTACTTGATTTCTTTGCCTTCTGAATTCAGTAGTCCTCTTTCTTTATACAAAGCTCCGTGGGCATGAGTGGTTAAAAACGCATACTTAGAGTCCGTATAGATATTTACTCTTAAACCTTCAGCCAATTGTAACGCTCGTGTTAGTGCTATTAATTCTGCCTTTTGTGCTGATGTTCCTTTTGCCAGTGGCCGAGCTTCTATCACCTTGTCTATTGTTGTCACTGCATATCCTGCATAGCGGATCCCTTCTTTCACATAACTACTGCCGTCGGTGTAATATTGAACATCGGGGTTTTGGATGGGAAAATCACGAAGGTCTGGTCTACTTGAGAATACCTCATCCATTACTTCCAAACAATCATGTTGACTTTCAGTAGGTTGTGGCAAAAGGGTAGCTGGATTTAAGGTGTTTACAGTCTCTAAATGCACTCTTGGGTTTTCACACAACATTGCTTGATACTTGGTCATACGGCTGTTACTAAACCAATGATTTCCTTTGTAATCCAACAACGTCTGTACTGCATGTGGGACTCGTACATAAAGTTCTTGACCCAGAGTGAGTTTATCGGCTTCAGCTACTAGCAGGGCGGCTGCAGCTACGGCTCTTAGACAAGGTGGAAGTCCGCTGGCCACTGCATCCAGTTGCTTAGACATGTAGGCAACAAGTCTTTGCCATGATCCCAAGTACTGTGTCAATACTCCCACAGCCATTCTTCTTTGCTCGTGTACATATAAGTAGAATGGTCGTGTGTGATCAGGTAGACCTAATGCTGGGGCACTCATCAAAGCCTTCTTCACATCTTCAAATGCCGTTTGCTGTTCTTGGGTCCATAAGAAGGGGTCGTGCTCTGTACCTTTGATGGCTGCGTACAGAGGTTTTGCTAGTATCGCATAGCTGGGAATCCATATCCTACAGAAGCCTGCTGCCCCCAAGAATTCTCGCACTTGTCTTCTATTCTTGGGTATTGGTATTTGGCAGACAGCTTCTTTTCTCTCTGGCCCCATAATTCTTTGACCTTCAGAGATATGGAATCCCAGATACTTGACAGTTGGCAAACACAACTGAGCCTTCTTTCTGGACACCTTGTATCCTGCCTTCCAGAGAATATGTAGTAGATCGTGCGTTGCTTGCTGACATTTTTCTTTTGTAACTGCTGCTATCAACAAGTCATCTACATATTGTAACAATACACACTCTCCTGGGATGGACTCGAAATCCAGTAGATCTTGACTTAGGGCTGAACCAAATAGGGTAGGTGAATTTTTAAACCCTTGGGGCAGTCTTGTCCAAGTCATTTGGCGTTTTGAGCCCGTTACAGCGTTCTCCCATTGGAAAGCGAAAATACATTGACTTTCTGCGGCAATTCGGAGGCAAAAGAAGGCATCTTTGAGATCTAAGACTGTGAAGTAAGTAGCCCCGCCCGGAATTAAAGCAAGCAGGTTATATGGATTGGGTACAACTGGATGTATGCTAACAACCGCATCATTGACTGCTCTTAAGTCCTGTACAGGTCGATACTCATCTGTACCGGGCTTTTGAACAGGCAGCAATGGGGTGTTCCAGGGGGAAGTACAGAATTTTAGGATACCATACCGTATGAACTTATCCAGATAGGATTGGATGTTCTTCTTAGCCTTCTGTGGGATGTGGTATTGTCTTAGGCTTACTGGATAAACCCCAAGTTTCAGTTCAATTTTTATTGGTGGAATATTGCGGGCCAGTCCTGGTGGGTTATTCTCTGCCCAAACTCCTGGTATGTTGAATAATATCTCATCACTCCTAGGGTTTTGGCTAGTCAACACTGTATAAAGTCGCCACTCTTCTTCCTTTGGTACGGATAAAGTCATAATACCTGAAGGTCCATTAAACTTTAAAGATGTTGTTCCGTTTGGTAGGAACGTAATCTGCGCTTGTAATTTGGATAGCATATCACGTCCCAGCAATTGGACTGGACATTCAGGCATATAAAGGAATTGGTGTTTTACTACGTGGCCTCCCAATGTACAGAGTCGACTTTAAAGAACCGGTCTTTCAGCACTTCTTCCAGTTGCTCCTATCACAGTAATAGTCCTTCCAGATGGAGGAGCAACTAGATTAGTCACCACTGAATGTTCAGCACCAGTGTCGATCATGAACGCACTCCTTTTCCCCCCTATTGATACATCGACCATAGGCTCCGCTCGACCAAGGGGGATGGAGCCCGGTCGGTATCAATAGTCCTCCATGACCGTGTCAGCCAATCCTACAAAGTCCCTACCTTCTCTATTGCGAGACCTTTGCGCTGCTGGAATATACCTGTCTTCCCTAACACTTCCTCTATTCCCATTACTCCCTCTATACCCATTACTCCCTCCGGGGCCTCCTCTACCTCTCGCTCTGCCTCTAAAGTTTCCGTAACCTGACCTAGGTCTGTCTCTCTCAGACTGTTCTCTTCGCGGACACTCATTTCTCCAATGCCCTTCTTCCCTACAGTAAGCGCACTGATTTTTACCTAGAGGTTCCTCATTCCATCTACTATCGCCTCTATCTGGGCCCCGTCTATCTACGCCTGCGATCGCTACCGCTAGCATATCAGCCTTTTTACGCATCTTGCGCTCTTCCTCTTTCTTACTTTCTGTATCCCTGTTCATGTAAACCTTATTTGCTACCTCCATTAGTTGGGTAATGGACATACCTGCAAACCCTTCTAACTTTTGTAGCTTGCGCTTAATATCTCCGTAAGCTTGGCTGACAAAGGCGGAGTTAACCATTCGGGAATTGTCTGCGTCTTCCGGATTAAAGGGGGTGTACAAGCGGTACGCCTCCAATAATCGGTCATAAAAGACACTGGGCGCTTCATCGCTTTTCTGAATCACCTCAACTGTCTTCGACATGTTAATGGCTTTCTTTCCTCCGGCTTTCATGCCAGCAATTATAGCGTCTCTATAGGCTCTGAGTTGAACCATATCAGCACCATTTACGTTCCAATCGGGATCAGTATTGGGATAGTGTGTTGCGGCCCATGCTGCTGGATTAGCTTGGTTCAAAGCACGGGCTCTATCTTCTAATGCTTTAATGGCTGCTTGATTTATTCTTGTCCTTTCCTCATTGTTAAATAAAGTCATTAGTAACTGCTGGCAATCAGCCCATGTCGGATTATGCGTCTGTACTATTGAGGTGAACAGATCAGTCATGGCTTGTGGTTTCTCAGTATACGAGGAATTATGGGTCTTCCAGTTTAAAAGGTCGGTAGTGGTAAATGGGACATATACGAAGACTGGGTCAGCGTGTGCCATTTGTCCTGCGGCATCGATATAAGCTGACCCGGGATTTAAGCGAAGAGGCATCTGATAGTGCTTTAATTGTTGGGCACCAGTCAACTGTCGGGTTTGGATGGGGCTACGTAGGGAAGCGTCAGTCATGGGTTCCGGTCGGGGAGAGATAGGGTATGGGGATGTGGGAGGTTGGTTTTGGGAAAAGGTAGTGAATAGAACACTTCGGGCCGAGCTAGATGAAGCTTGACCGGAAGTCTGAAGTGGCGCCAAATCAGGATATTCGTTTCTAATGGGGGTGGGTTCTGGTTCCGGAAGGGGAGATTTAGTACGAGGGGGGGTGGATCCTGTACTGGAGGAGGAAGCGGAAGTGGATGAGGGTAATGAGGGGAGGGGTGCAGGACTTCCTGCGTTTGCGTCACTTCCTCTTAACGGAAAGTAAGGGGGCGGCAAAGGGATCTCGGACTCAGGGGGCGTGTCCAAAATGGGCCTAACACCAGTCCTAGTGGACGAACAAGTCCTAGCTACCATGAGGCGACACTGCTCCTCGTGGCATGTCTGGAGCCATTTTGGCGAGTCATTTACGGCCTGTCTCCAACAGTCAATATAAGGAAACTGGCCGTAAAGTTCTGGCCTACCTGATACAGCCACGTGTAAGCGCTGTACCAGAGTTAGATCCAAACTGCCACGTGGCGGCCATGCCGCAACCAAAGTAGGCCACTCCCTAGTGCACAAAGTAACTAAACGCACAGAAGACATCTTAACCCCAAAATCACAGGTTTTGAATCCCTTTTTAAAATTCTTAACCATACATTCTAAGGGATCCGGAATCGTTGACTGCGACGCACCCATATTTAACAATGGAACGTCGTCGACAACGATTACTATACACACGTACTATTCAACAGTCACACCCGTTTCCTCTGGCAACAGCACCACGTGGTACGGTTACCAAGTGAAACGTACATAATAACAATAAACACTCAGGGAATTCCCGTACACACACAGCTGCTACACCAGTCACTATATAATCAATATTATGCCCTTTGGCGTAACTATACAGTCACCCACGCTATAATTCTCTATATACGAATTACCCGTCTATAACACACCCCAGTAACATCGTCTTTTACAAATAGCGGTTACAGTACGGTTAGCATAGGTCAAGGCACAAGTTAAGGTCACAATACAATTATTAGTGGTTATGGTGTTAAACATGCAATGGACGACAATGATTAGTACTTATTATACAATGTCAGTAAATATACAGGGTTATGGTACCGTGCACTATAATACAGCAACACACTATTAACACTCTCGCTAGACGGCTGAGCTCACGCTATCTAACAAGATATACACTTTACTAAAACAATCGTTAACACATTTACAATTCCCAACTAAACTATTGGCCAGTACCTTGAATGGACTACCTAAAAACAATCTACATACGTTTTGGTTAGCCACACTGCCCAATCACCACATATATAGCGAGCTAGAGAACCGAATTTACACAGACGCCTCTTAGTCGCACTATACAACGAGCTAGAGGACCGAATTTACACAGACGCCTCTTAGTCGTACTATCAAAAGTCTAGTGGGTTCCAAATTTACACGCCTTCCCACTTAGCCCAGATAGGATGAGAACTAGCGAACCGGATTTACACAGACGCCGCTTAGTCTCCCGGTCCCTCCGACCTAGCGAACAAAATATACACCCTAGAACGCTAGTCTAGACAAGACACCGGTGTCCGGCTAGGGCTATTTTACACCAGAGCGCCCCGCCTGACTAACCAAATCAAACGGTCTGACTAAAGAGCGTTCGATCGAGCGGTGCGCCTTCGCTCCTTCCCTCCGACAGAGGGGGCAGATACAGATTCAAAAACCCCTTTGGGCCTACCGCACAATCGGTATACCCCTAGCGGGTCCTGCCGTCTAAAACAGCAGTTGTCTTACCTCCTCGTTCCTGAACCTGAGTTCACACTCATCGACGGGGACACCCCAGCACTTCTCACGTAGAGGCCGATGATCTCCTGGACAACAGACCAGTGGCGCCGAGACGAAGGGAGGTCCACGCAGAAGTTCAGGGGTGCAGCCGTAGAGAACGTGGGCAAAGATAGACCGTCTCACGCCTCTGCCTCTCAGCTACCGTTGAACGATGAGCTTCCCGGCCAATGCACCAAATGATACCGGAGAAACTGACGGAAGCCAAGCACAGAGAGATGGACACAGGTTTCTTCAGGAAGGAAGAGATTCTTTATTGGATCACCGATCGGGACTCAGAGGGACTAGCGTCACCAAAATACAGCAAAATCTGAGCCCCGGACAATAGTGCAGGCTCCTTATATAGGCATATAACTCCTCCCATATTAAGCTCCACCCGCACATTCCCTTGACCAATCAACACAAATAAGAATTAACTTCCTGTTTGACCGCATGGCTTGTCCAGCACAATGGAGGAGGGGGAATACTATATCCTGTATTCTTGCACATGCTCCGTACACTACTGATCGTATCTTGCCACGTGCATCCAACTGATCGATACGTCAGCATATGCACGTACACATGCCACGTGGTAATCTCGGCCTACTAAATTTATTTTTACCGAGATTCCACCACAAACTAACACCCTTAAATTAACAAGATGGCGCTGGAATCTGGAGGAGAGCTCCATGATGCCAGTGACATCACACCCGGTAGGATGAGCAATTGATGAACCACTTAACAACTAACCAATTGCTTTACCGGACCCTCGGAATAAAGATTCCTCAAGTCTTTCATTAACCTGAAACTTGTGTCTGGTGTGAATTACTTTGGGAGCGTGCACGTAAATACTTATTAATTTGGACAGGGGCAGATATGCAAAAATATCAAGCACTTGATTTGATCCACAACAGCTTTTCTGTAAACCCAGCACAAATTTCTTGCAATTTTTCTTCACTTTTGATTAGAAACTAGAAACTGTTTTCCCAGCAACAGGCAATATGGTAATTTTCTCTAATGATTTTTAGGATAGAAAAATCTAAAATAACAACAGATTATTTTTTATATTTGGGTTTCATATAAAGAACATTCTCTAGGCTCATGTACAATTTAGTTCAAACTAGGTACCTTTGTAACCATAGCAGTGAGTTTGATATTCTAATCAAGATTATTGATACTATCAATGTAATCTTCAAACGTGGAAAAGAGCTGCTCCAACACATAAAAAGCATCATCTATGTATCTTCTCCAGATTTTACAAAACCCGAATAAGGGATGATTATACAAAAGGTGTATCTCAATGAAGTTTATATATATATATATATATTTACAGATAGATCGATTATTAATACTATTAATCAAATCTACCAACTTGTCCAAGAGCTGCTCCAACACATAACAAATATCTGGACAAGGTATGATTATATTTACACACACACATACATGTATATATATATGTATCTGTTACGGACCGTTTCAGCATAAAAGGGGAAAAATCGGTTTAGGCGATAATCCCCTTTTCCCAAAAAGGCACAGCTACTGTAAACGCACCAAAACTCACGAATTTGGATATAAATGAATGCACCAAACTCCCGAACTGCATACCAGGGAATAAGATAGCACTCTAAGCTGGAACCTCACGAATAGCTGCTAGCAGATGAATAGGAAAAGCAGACATCAGCTTACACTCCTAGCAGTCAAACTCCAACAGCATACAGTGAATCCCCCCAAGAACGAGACAAGGCTCCGTGTTGAAGGTCAAGCAGTGGTCTGTTTATTCAGGGCTACCTGCCCCTGTATTTATGCAGGTCTCCCACCTGGTGGACACTCCCCTAGGGGACCAGATGGAAGACTGAAACAGCAGACAGACATGTATCAGATTAGTACACACAGCCACAATACTTTCCCACAATGTATCTTGGTTTCCTCCTCTCTGTCCTGGAGATAATTAATGAAGTAATTCAATTATCTCCTAGGACAAAGGCCAGACTCCATTATGCACATGGTGACACAGAAACAGACTATCACTTTAAAATACATACAGACACATTTTATACACAAAACATAGACATGTAACATATCCCCAGATAGTTCAGGTCTGGGTGCACATTATTAGGTGAATGGCACCCAGATCACACAAATACATTTTAATTGCCATGGAGCCAAAGTCTTTAATTATACGAACAGGCTCCATGGCAGGCTATCTGGGTTACTACAGTTCACATAAAACATAAACTACCGAATTTCCCTGCATTCACCAAATCCATACGAATGAGAACCAGGGGCTGGAGGTTCAGCGGTGCCTGCACGGAAAAGTGTACGATTTTGGTGCATGAAAGCCGGGCAGAAAAGTGCTGGCTGCACGGGGAGCTCCAGAACAGCGCCACCGAGCGGCCGCTAAGTGTAACAGCGGCCACACAGTTAACAGGCAATTAACCGCAGCTTCAGGGAGGTAAATTGGCAGCACACTCCAGCTTCTGGGTGGCCAATTAACAACGCCGGCCGGCTTCCCACGGCTCTGGGGAGGTTGGTGAACGGCTGTTTGTTCGGTAGATTAAATCTACCGAACTGCTGTGCAGAAAGGGAGAAATAAATCCTTCTGCACAGTAAAATTAACCCTTTAGCTGCTGGTCCATAGTCCAGAGGCAGCAGGCGGGCAACCAGGCTCCTCCAATACAATGTGGCGAGATTGGTTTCGTCACAGTATCTATAATAATTTCCACTCACTACTGGTAAGTCATTGGCAATTTATGGAGAGTATGCCATGGGCTCTCCAGGCTATAGATTTTAAGCTCTCTATGTATATAATATGTGTGTGCTTATATAGTATTTAACTAGATGTATATAACAAATTCAAGTAGAGTCCAAGTTGATCACAGGAAAAGCAAATAAAGAAAAAACTCCACAAATGTAACATTTAACAATAATTAACAGCGCATGAACTCATATATTGTATATAATAGCGATTATGCACTACTTAGAAATCTATAAGGGACATAGGTATATATATTATTCATTGCTGTTAATAATATAACAATATATTTCTGTTTTTGTTGTTCGTACAGTCAATTTGAAGTTTAGATTAGAAGTTATATTTCATGCAAAAAAAGTACCTAATGGCCTTTTCAAACCCTCTGCTTTATCTATGAAAAAAATAAGTAATAACAAAGTTGACATTGCAATACTTAGTAAGGCCTATGCACAAGAGCAGAGTCTGTGATGTCATAAATTACAGCAGAGTACGTCTAGGTAACACACAGTGATGTCATTTTCAAACATTCCGTGAACACTCACAGCACTCAGAGCTACACTTCACCTGGACAGTGGTTATATTAACTGGAAATATATATTTCCTACTCACCTGCAAAGGGATCTTGTGAAAAGGCACCTCTTGAGTACAGGACCGTTGACTTGTACTTTGCTATCCTATAAAACAAGTATAATGAGAATGGTGAGTGATTCTTTTTCTGCTTTATATCTATCTGTCTAGCTATCATTTTCAAATAATTAAAACAAATGAAATTACAAATTTTAAGTTTTTATTTTGTTACTTTTTTGCATTAAATAAAAACCTAAAGGAACACTGCTCAATTCTATACCATTTAGGAATTGAATCACTATGTTCATGCAGCCCTAGTCACAACTCCCTGCATGTGACTTACACAACTTTCCTAAACACTTCCTGAAAAGAGCTTTGTAAAGCTTACACTTCCTTTACTACAAATTATGTTTAATTTAGAATTTCGTATCTCCTACTCTGTTAATAGCTTGCTAGACCATGCAGGGGTATCTTGTGTGTGATTAAAGTTTCATTTGAATAGCAGGAGATAAAAACGTTTAAAATAAGTAACATCTAAAAGAAAATTACATGTTTTTTTGGAGGCTTTGTGATTTACAGCCAGGGGAGGTGTAGCTAGGGCTGGATAGGCAGAATTAAAAGTGATTTTACTTCAAAATGGTAGAGAATTGAGCAGTAAGACTTCAGAGGCATAATGTATACAGAAAAACTGCTTCATTAATATAAAGTTGTTTTGGTGATTATACTGTTACTTTAAAATATGAGCTTAAACAGCAACACAATAATAAAATGCTTAGATATTAATAACAATAATTAATTATTGATTATAAAGTCCTTACTGATTTCCTTGTGCTATACATAAAGTATTGATATAAACTCCATATAAATACACCATAGGTGATTGTTAAAATAATGGAATCCAACGTTTATTTCTTATGCTGCCGGCAGCCATATATCAATTTTCCCAGAAACCACTGCTTTGACCTTTCAATACCCATACCACTCATTGTTAGCCTATTCTGTTCCTCCAGACACAGTTGATATTTATTTGTGTAATTTTCTCTTCATTTATTCACCAACCCATGCTTCCATAATATGTCCAACTTTACTCTGCATATAAAACCAGCTGCTGCAACAGGATTCTGTTCACACACTTTATTTCAGATACCAGTCCTGTTTTTTACAGCTCCCTTCTTTCCACATTCTATCCCTCTCAATCTACTACCTGCCCAATACATATGGCTACCAACAGGCTATTTCACTGTCAGACTGCCTAAAGTGAGTGGTAGCTCACAATTCTTCAGATTTGTTTGTCTCTAATAGATATTCCAGTTATTGGGTACATTGCTGTGTCCTATGCCATCTTTAATCAATAGAAAAAAAATCAAACTGGAAAGATTGTGACTCGATTGTGACAAAAATCAAACTGGAAAGATTGTGACTCTCGATAAAATTATATACTCCGTCTAACAGTGTTTTTCCTCTTTAATACAGGTAAAATTCTCAGTGAATAGGAAACTTAAACCGCCACCACCCTCCATTAGCAGTGAATATTTCCATATTTGTGCCAGCTCTTTCCTGCTCATATGTTACACGTGCATTTATGTATGTGTTTCTGTGAACTCAGCAACATGTCGGCTAATGCTGGACTCTTTATTTCTACAAGGGACGGTCAAATCCCGTGTTCATTATACGGCAGTCTTCCTGAGCACAACATACGCACTGTACCTCCTTCTCCTCCTTATTTATGAGCACCTTTATCTAGTGGCCACAGTTTTCTGTGTATTACAGATAGTCTTAATAGACTTGGCCAAGAGGGGGAAGATGGCAATGGAAGGCATGGAGAAGAAGAATGAGGAAGAGGTGATGGAGGTGACGAAGGTGAAAGAAGAGATGAAATGGAAAGTCTTTTAAAGAAAGAATTGTTGTGGGGAAAAAGACTGCTTGCTTGTAAAGGAAAAAGTTTTTTATTAAAAAAGTTTTATAACTGAATTCTTTATTTTGTTGTTTTTCTGAGGATTCTGCTTTATATTATTAGGGCAAAGCACAGTGAAAACGTAGGAACCGGAAGCAATCATTAGTTTGCAGATTGTAATTTATTGCAAGTCTAGAACCAAAGAGAGCACCAGTAATATTAATTCTTTCATTCCTTAATAATCCCGATCTGCCACCCAGACCATTTTCAGATAGGCGATTTAAGCCCATCAATACATTGTACACAGGGAACCTGACGTTTTGAAATTCTCCAACTTCCTAATGCTGTCTCTCACTTTCCAACCCTCATCATCATTACAACAATGCCTGATTTATTTGCTCTTACAATTCTGATCCTTTCTGTGCAGTGACATGTTATAGATTTAATGCTTGAGAAGAATGGATTTATAAGGGAAAATAAATAACTTAATGGTAGTTACTGGGCCTGGATATTCCACTGTCCAATGGTCCCAGTGTGGTCGCACACTTCAAAAACCACTGGTGTTTGCACCTTTTGGGAAGACAGATTCCGCAGCACAAAGAAATCATGAAACCTATTCTATATCTCATTGTTTGATCAAATGCTGAAATTGGTGATTGTGCTGTTCTTCTTAGCTGAGCTCTGCTCTTAAAGGGACAGCTCATTAAAATGGATAAGGTGGCTGGTGTCCCTTGGCTCTGTTCAACAGGCAGGGATAAACTCTGCCTTAATTATACCAGTCCACATCAACAATGGGCGGAAATGATATGCAGAGACTACTCAGCCCACGCTCTGAGCCTATCTTCCCATAGCACTGTTTAGCGTGAGGTACACTCCAAGAGGGAAATTTAGCTTGTCCCCCTACGAGATTCTATTTGGTTCAGCTCCCAGGCTAGGCTGTTACTTTCCTCAGCAGCTCCAAATTCAGTTAGATGCAATGGTAAATTACATAACTGCTCTCTCTCTCATGCCTTGACCAAAATCCATGCGCAAGTGTTTTCTTCTATTCCAGATCCAGTGTCTGATACAATCACCCATAAGTTACTCCCTGGTGATTGGGTTCTGGTTAAGAAATTCCTGAGAAAGTACACACTTGAGCCAAGATCTCATGGTTTATTCCAAGTCCTTCTAACTACATCTACCTCAGTAAAACTAGCTGGGAAGGACACTTGGATACACGCTTCGCACTGCAAGAAAGTTCCAGCTCCAGAGGAAGCTTTACTGTGATATTGTCTCTTGTACTTTTCCACAATCCCAACATTCGACTATATACAAAGACATACCTAATAAAAAGGACCCACACATTTGTGTGACTGGTGACCATTGGGGACATCACTGTAGTTCCTGGAAAGCAGCGGGTTGGAACACGGGCCGACCATGGGGTTACAGACCACAAAGTGCCTTAGATAGAGTGGACAGGAATGGGAAATCCTTGTTACACAGAATGACTTTGTGCAATCCAACTGGGTCTACTCCAATGAAACTTACCTTAAACATAGAACACCCTAGTCCAGGAGACACTGGAGAGTATATAATGGGAATGTACTGGAGAGGGGGTAGTTCATACAATAAATTGGGAACTTTCTATTTACAAGACATGCACACATCACTTGAGTGGGTAGATACAAGACATATGACCATCAACCCTCTCAAACCCCACATTAAGACTCTTAAAGACATGGTAGCCATAGCTAACCCTACATTTGAAGACACTATGGCAGTAGAGACTGGTTTTTCAGACACTAATCTATGGCTTGAGTGGATGAGATATAATGCTAATTCTCATAATAAAACTAACTGTTATGTTTGTGGTGGAGCCAGACCCCATCTAGGTACAGTGCCTCTAAATCTACCTCCTGATGTTGAAACATGTTTCTTAAAGGACCACTCTAGTGCCAGGAAAACATACTCGTTTTCCTGACAATAGAGTGCCCTGAGGGTGCCCCCACCCTCAGGGACCCCCTCCCGCCCGGCTCTGGAAAGGGGAAAGGGGTAAAAACTTACCTTTTTCCAGCGGTGGGCGGAGAGATCTCCTCCTCCGATCCTCCTCTTCTCCTCCCCGTCGGCTGAATGCGCACGCGCGGCAAGAGCTGCGCGCGCATTCAGCCGGTCACATAGGAAAGCATTCATAATGCGTTCCTATGGACGCTTGCGTGCTCTCACTGTGATTTTCACAGTGAGAATCACGCAAGCGCCTCTAGCGGCTGTCAGTGAGACAGCCACTAGAGGAAATAGGGGAAGGCTTAACCCATTCACAAACATAGCAGTTTCTCTGAAACTGCTATGTTTATGAAAAAATGGGTTAACCCTAGAAGGACCTGGCACCCAGACCACTTCATTAAGCTGAAGTGGTCTGGGTGCCTAGAGTGGTCCTTTAAGTCTCTATGTGCAGTCAATTACAAACTCATCAGTATGTGAATCATGGAAGAAGATATACCCTCTAACCCAAAGGGATATCAGGCCACCTTATGGAGTCACAGTATATTCAGGTAATTACACTTGATACACTACACACAGTACTACAGGGAAGTTTGTGGGAAAATTCCCTTCTGGTTATTGTGCTACATACCGAAAGCCTCCAGCTACCCTGTTAATACATCAAGTTAAATACTTGAGAGACATTTATTGGCTATGTGGATACATGCAACTCAGATCCAAATTGACAGGCCTATGGTGGGGGGAATGTGCTTTTACTAAAGTTATCATGCCCATACACATAATATCAGACAACCACCAAGGCCCTCTTGACTCACCACACACATACTTTAGAGTAAAAAGAGACACTCCTGTACAGGGCAGTTTCGACCCTCACATATACATAGATGCCAAGGGGGGTGCCAAATGATTTTAAAGCCAGGGATGAGGTTGCAGCTGGATTCAAATCCTTGATTCCACTCATCACGGCCTATAAGAATGTAAATTGGATTAATTACATCTACTAAAACCAACAATGTTTTGTCAATTATACCAGAGGTGCCCTCCAGGGACTGGCAGAACAATTACAAGCCACCTCCCAAATGTCATTTCAGAATAGGATGGCCATAGACATGATTCTGGCGGAGGAAAGGAGGTGTGTGTGAAATACTCCCAGATACCATGACATGCTGCACTTTTATACCAGATAACACAGGCCCTAACGGGAAAGTAACTATGGCCATCGAGAAGCTTGAAAGCCTCTCTGAAGAGTTAAAAAGAAACTCAGGGATCACCAATTCCTGGGATAGATGGTTTGGATGGATAAACGGATGGCAGAAAGTACTCTTCCAAGTGGGTATGGCTGTCCTAACTGTAATGATTCTTTTCCTCTTCTTTGTCTGCTGTATAATGCCTTGTGCACAGAAATATTTGCAGAAGACTGTAGATAAAAACCATTGACCGCACCACCCCAACATTCCTACACCAAGACATTGATGACGGAACCTGTGACACAACACATGCACCTCTTCAGTCCCACCACATTAAGTATACAATTACTTCTCTCTAGGGAAACTATAGGGACAGCGTCTTGTCTAACGGGTAAAAAGTCTGTTGCGGATATTGTAGTGGACAAGCCGCTACGGGTTCTAGTGCAGTGAAGAGTTCAAGAAAACATGTTTGAGAAGATGAGCAGCAGCCTATTAGGGATATTATTAGGGATAGATAGTAGTTGTTTACATCGTAAATAGTAATTTTTAGGGGGGACTGTTGTGGACAGAATATTAACTCTATTAATTTTCGTAAAATGCCTATTTGCTCTGCATAACTATAATCAATATTATTCATAAGTTACTTAAAATGGCTGCTAGGGAATTTCCCCTGTAGTCAACTAACACCCTTGAATTAACAAGATGGCGCTGGAATCTGGAGGAGAGCTCCATGATGCCAGTGACATCACACCCGGTAGGATGAGCAATTGATGAACCACTTAACACCTAACCAATTGCTTTACCGGACCCTCGGAATAAAGATTCCTCAAGTCTTTCAGTAACCTGAAACTTGTGTCTGGTGTGAATTACTTTGGGAGCGTGCACGTAAATACTTATTAATTTGGACAGGGGCAGATATGCAAAAATATCAAGCACTTGATTTGATCCACAACAGCTTTTCTGTAAACCCAGCACAAATTTCTTGCAATTTTTCTTCACTTTTGATTAGAAACTAGAAACTGTTTTCCCAGCAACAGGCAATATGGTAATTTTCTCTAATGTTTTTTAGGATAGAAAAATCTAAAATAACAACTGATTATTTTTTATATTTGGGTTTCATATAAAGAACATTCTCTAGGCTCATGTACAATTTAGTTCAAACTAGGTACCTTTGTAACCATAGCAGTGAGTTTGATATTCTAATCAAGATTATTGATACTATCAATGTAATCTTCAAATGTGGAAAAGAGCTGCTCTAACACATAAAAAGCATCATCTATGTATCTTCTCCAGATTTTACAAAACCCGAATAAGGGATGATTATACAAAAGGTGTATCTCAATGAAGTTTATATATATATATATATATATTTACAGATAGATCGATTATTAATACTATTAATCAAATCTACCAACTTGTCCAAGAGCTGCTCCAACACATAACAAATATCTGGACAAGGTATGATTATATTTACACACACACATACATGTATATATATATGTATCTATAATAATTTCAACTCACTACTGGTAAGTCATTGGCAATTTATGGAGAGTATGCCATGGGCTCTCCAGGCTATAGATTTTAAGCTCTCTATGTATATAATATGTGTGTGCTTATATAGTATTTAACTAGATGTATATAACAAATTCAAGTAGAGTCCAAGTTGATCACAGGAAAAGCAAATAAAGAAAAAACTCCACAAATGTAACATTTAACAATAATTAACAGCGCATGAACTCATATATTGTATATAATAGCGATTATGCACTACTTAGAAATCTATAAGGGACATAGGTATATATATTATTCATTGCTGTTAATAATATAAAAATATATTTCTGTTTTTGTTGTTCGTACAGTCAATTTGAAGTTTAGATTAGAAGTTATATTTCATGCAAAAAAGTACCTAATGGCCTTTTCAAACCCTCTGCTTTATCAATGAAAAAAATAAGTAATAACAAAGTTGACATTGCAATACTTAGTAAGGCCTATGCACAAGAGCAGAGTCTGTGATGTCATAAATTACAGCAGAGTACGTCTAGGTAACACACAGTGATGTCATTTTCAAACATTCCGTGAACACTCACAGCACTCAGAGCTACACTTCACCTGGACAGTGGTTATATTAACTGGAAATATATATTTCCTACTCACCTGCAAAGGGATCTTGTGAAAAGGCACCTCTTGAGTACAGGACCGTTGACTTGTACTTTGCTATCCTATAAAACAAGTATAATGAGAATGGTGAGTGATTCTTTTTCTGCTTTATATCTATCTGTCTAGCTATCATTTTCAAATAATTAGGGATTATTCTAGCTTTAGTGACTGAATAATCTAAATTTTATTAATGACAGGAGGCGAATATTTGCTTTATCTTTCTTTACTGAACCTCCCAGCAGCAAAGGAACAGTTAACAGTAATGTAAAAAGTTCAACCAATCAGATAGTATAACAGTATTATATGATGTCATCAAACTCCTCCCATATCCTCTTTCTTGCTGTGGTCGATGATATGTCTGTGTCAACCGTGTAAACTCTAACGATGAACTGCGGACTAAGTTGGAGTCCTGAAGTAGTCAACATGTGGAATCTTCAGCGTGCTTGAAGGAGCCGTATATACAAAGGTATTTTTCACACTAAGGGAATAGAGAAGAGACGTGAGAGTATAGGTTCTCATACTACGTGAATGCAATTTATGGCATGTATGTTAAGAACAAATTCGGGATTATTCTAGCTCCTAGTGACCGAATAATCTAAATTTTATTAAAGACAGGAGGCGAATATTTGCTTATCTTTCTTTACTGAAACTCCCAGCAGCAAAGAAACAGTTAACAGCAGTGTAAAAAAAGTTTAACCAATCAGAGTGCATCACAGCATTATAAACTGTCATCAGGCTCCTCCCAATTCCTCTTTCTCTATGTAGCCGATCAGTTGTAGAGTCAACCATGTAAAAGTAGTCATTAAAACGGTGAACAGGTAACGGTGAAGGTATCTTTAAGGATGAAGGTAGTGATCAACCCGCAGGTAGAGTCAAGGCAGAAGGCAAGCGATCTTCACACTAGGAGGTAGGAGAAACATCGTGAAAGTATGGTCTCTTTGGCAAAAGAAAAACCAAATAAATGCAGTGAACTGACTTCCAATTTAGTGCAAGCTCTAACTATGGTGATAACAGAGTGGTATAACAGTAAATGACCATCTAGAATTTAATGAACTAAATATAATAGAAAAAACGGTTATAATAATAACGACCTAATGAGTCTAGGTTAGCGAAAGAGAGGATGTAAGTCATAGTTAGAAATTGGAGGTAGTACAGGATACTTACCTAGAAGGGTGGGAAGAGAAAACTAGGGTGGGAAAATATTCGCCTCCTGTCTTTAATAAAATTTAGATTATTCGGTCACTAGGAGCTAGAACAATCCCGAATTTTATGGCAAGACAGGAGGCTTCATATTTGCTATTTTAACGCACAGATAGCAAGGACAGAGAAACGTGAGGAGAGTGTCTAAAATAAAAGGTACGGAAGGTGGATTCTCTAGACCAATCAGCGGAGGATAGAATTTCCGCTAAGGAACCTCCAGCTAAGAGTGCTGAAGAGGCGGCTGCGCCTCTAACCGAGTGAGCCCCGAAAGATGCATCAATGCCAGCCAGGGCTAGGAGCCATTTAATCCAGCGTGCAATGGTAGGGCACGAAACTGGTTTGTGAGGCCGTACATAGGATACCAGGAGGGGCCCGGTAGGTGCTCTGAGAAGGGTAGTGCGAGCGATATAGTGTCTTATGCACCGGGCTACGCATAGGAGTGGTCTCTCCGAGAAGTAAGGGTAGCTCACGGTAGATGAGTTGGTCTTAGTGCGTCTAGTGATGTGAAAGTGTACCCCCTCTGGTGTGAAATCGAGGGCGTGAAAGTCGAAAGCCCTGATGTCGGAAACTCTTCGGAAGGAGACCAAGCAGAGGAGGAGAGCTAATTTGGCTGATAATTGGCGTAGGGAAAGCGCTTCGTTGTCCGGCCAGGCTTCCAAGAACGTGAGCATGACGGCAACGTCCCAGAATTGATTATATTTGGGATTCGGGGGTCTAGCGATGCGGATGCCCCGCAAGAGTCTGCAGACAGACGGGTGTTTGCCCACCGAAGAGCCTTCTATAGGAACGTGCGCTGCAGAAATAGCAGACCGAAACACGTTAATGGTCCGGTAGGATTTACCCTGGTCGAATAGAGACGACAGGAAGTTAATAATATTAATTATAGGTGTTGAAAAGGGATCAAGGTTCCTTTCCAAGCACCAGCAACTCCATAGGAGCCATGCAGAGATGTAAGAGCGTCTGGTTCCTGGGGCCCATGAGTCCCAAAGGAGTCCCTGAGCAGTTGTCGAAAGGCCTGAGACATTCCACGATCCCCTGAAATGGTCCAAGCCACTAGTTGGAGATGGTCTTGGATCGCCAATGGGTGAAAGTTGCCTATCGAGTCTCTGAGGAGGTCGTGGGTGCAGGGTAGCAGCAGGGGAAAGTCCACTGACATTTCCAGTAGGTAAGGGTACCATGGTTGGGCCCGCCATAGCGGGGTCACTAGAGTTATCTTGACACCTTGAGTTCTGAGAAGTTGTAGCGTGCGTGGAATCATGGAGAATGGAGGGAACGCATATGCCCCTGACATCGGCCACTTCTGTAGGAAGGCATCGACTGCAAGGCACGCTGGGTCCGGTAACCAGCTGTAAAAAGTGTCCGTCTGCCTGTTGAGGCGAGATGCAAAGAGGTCCAGGTTGAATGGTCCTCGGCAAATCTGGAGATGCTGAAATATTTGTGGATTCAGTTGCCAATCGCTGGAGTCCCTCCAGTGGCGGGAGAACCAGTCTGCGACGAGGTTGTCTGTTCCCGGCAGATATTCCGCTCGCAGGGAGATATTCCTGTCTAGGCAGAACTGATATAATTCCTTGGTCAGGTCTGAGAGCATCTTTGATTTGGAACCTCCTAGATGATTCACGTAGCGGACTGCGGACACGTTGTCCATCTTCAGCACAACTGAACAGTTGTAGACATCTTTGGCGAAGCTGCGGATTGCAAATGAGCCTGCAATCAGTTCGAGGCAGTTGATGTGAAGTGCGCGTTCTGAGTGGGACCAGAGTCCTCCTGTAGAGGTTTCCGAGCAGGTTGCGCCCCATCCGAGCAAACTTGCATCGGATTCCAGGATGAAGTCTGGTTGGGATCCGAAAATGGCTCTTCCATTCCAGGCATCCATATGTTGTAGCCACCAATGGAGCTCGAGCCGGACCTCGTCTGTGAGTGTGATCTGTTGGTCGTAAGACGTCGACTGGTGTAGGTATTGGGTTTTTAATCGTTGCAGTGCCCGGTAGTGCAGTGGGGCAGGGAATATAGCCTGTATTGAGGCGGAGAGCAAGCCGATGGTGCGGGCTAGATCCCGTAGGCGAAGGTGTGGTGATACCAGTAACTTCCGAATGTCTCTTTTTATGGATTTTATTCTGGGTGCCGGAAGTTGAAGGACTGCTTGAACGGAGTCTATCTGGAATCCCAGGAATTGTATCGTCTGGGACGGTGTTAGAGATGATTTCTGGTGATTGATCACGAAGCCAAGATTCTGCAATAGAGCGGAGGATGTTTGTATGATGGAGGAGGGTTTCCTGGTCCTGTGCCATGAGAAGGATATCGTCCAGATAGATTATGGAGCGGATTCCTTGGGACCGCAGTAAGGCCATCACTGGTTTCATTAGTTTGGTAAAGCACCAGGGTGCGGAAGATAGGCCGAAGGGGAGGCAGGTGAACTGCCATAGTGTCTGTTCCCAACGAAACTGAAGAAGGCAGCGGTGTGCTGGTGTTACCGGCACCGTGAGGTATGCATCCTTTAGGTCGAAGCGAGAGAACCAATCTCCCTCGGAGAGTAGGTCTCTCAATAAATGGATCCCTTCCATTTTGAAGTGACGGTATACGATGAAATTGTTCAGATCTTTCAGGTTGATGACTGGTCGTAGACCCCCTGATTTTTTCTTTACCAGAAACATGTTGCCTACGAAGACCTGTGGGCCCTCAACTTGTTCGATCGCACCTTTGGTGCATAGATCGTTGAGTTCGCTCCGTAGAGTCGACTCGTCTAGCAAAGACATTTTTATTGGGGTAGGAAGGGAATTTTGAATTGGTTCGACTGAAAAATCCAGGTGGAACCCGGACACCGTTTGAAGGATCCAAGGATCCTGAGTTAGTTGAGACCACTGTTGGGAAAAAAGGGTTAACCGGCCTGCAATAGGAATAAGAGAATAAGGAAGGTCCATTACCTGTAGCAGAGCGACCGCGTAGGGAAGCGGATCCACGTCCTCGGATTGCTCCGCGAGAGGGAAAAAATTGTCTGTGTTGGAATCAGGTATTGCCCGAATTCCAGGTATCTGAAGGTCGAGGCCTGTAGCCTGTGAAGGCGGCTCTGCCAGTCGCTCGGCCTCTATAGCGACCAGCTCTTCCGGAAAAACGCTGAGAGCGAAATACCTTGCGAATAGAGGATTGTGCCTTTGTCAGTGTTGTAAAAACAGAGACGTGTTTACTTAGTTCTTTTATGAACTTGTCTCCAAATAACATGCCTTGAGCCTCTGGACCAAGTTCTTTGGTGCCTAGTTCGGCAAGTTTAGCATCAATTTTATAAAGGACGGCTTTCCGCCGCTCTGTTGATATTGCCACATTGGCATTGCCTAAAAGGCATAAGGCCCTTTGTGCCCACTCTCGCACCATATGTGCGTCAAATGTGCCACCTGATAAAGCCTCGTCTGCAATAATGAAGATTTGTGTGAGCGGGCCCGCCACATCTATCAACTTGTCTTGAGCAGTTTTAAGACCCTGTTCTAGACCTTTACGGGGGTCTTTCCCTGACTTGGTTAGAAAGGTCACAAGGAAGGGGTCGAATTCTGGTGTATTGGCCACCTTGTCTGGGATGGTGGGGCGTGGGCATTCAGCCCTTAATTTGGCTCTCACCTCTTTTTCTAAAGGCCGACGGAGCCACATTCTACAATATTTGGCAATGTGGTCTGGGGGTGTCCATTCGGCCGATCTAGGGTGCTTAATGCACCTGGGGTCAAATAGAGGGCGTCCAGAGGTGTCAAATAAGGTATCCATGGGGTCAGACTCCGATTGGAGTTCCTCTAGAGGTATGAGGGGTTCATTAGTTGCAGAATCGGATGGATAAAGGTCTCGGAATGTCTTATGAGGCGGAGCCTCAGTATCAGAGTGTTCTGCGTAGTATTCGTCTAATACTTGGAGGTTAAAGTCAGAGGTAGAACCCTCAAATGCGTCAAAATCATGTTTGGGTTTTGAATAGGGCACTTTAGGGTGTTTAGCGGGAGCTTTGCCTTTACCGGCGGTGGCGCTATCGCCCTTCCAAGGGCGTTTGCAAGGGGCTCCTTCATGTTCCGAAGTGTGAGAATCTTCGGAATCTGAGAGTTGGGTAATGGTCGCCGTAGGGGCTGATATTGTCTGCTCGCTGAAAGCCGCTAAAGCTTTAGGAATAGATTCAGTGATGGCATTGAATAGCCAAGCCTTAAGTTCGGCAGAAACTGCTGGTTCTGGCACATCAGACATAATGTCAATAACAGTGGGGTCACCACAAAGAACATAATATAATATACAATATATATATATAGTTTAAAATTTTTTTTTTTTAATTTTTTTTAATTTTTATTATTTTTAATTATTTTTTAATTTTGGTATGCAGACAAACTAATTACAATGAGGCGGTGGACTTATACAGAAAGTAATTTTTGTAACAGTGGGGTTCATCCACAATATATCAATGGGGTTCACCCAGAGAGGAAGGACAATGAAATGTCCAAAATCAAATAACAGGTATGTGCCTGTGTTATCAAATAGGGATTACCCTGTATAGAGGCAGAAAAAAGGGGGGTCACCCTTGAAGGAAGGCTAGAGGGGGTCACCCTCTGAATAAAGGCTTGAGGGGGTCACCCTCAGTATCAAGCAAGGATTTTTTAACCCCTTAAGGACCAAACTTCTGGAATAAAATGGAATAATGACGTGTCACACACGTCATGTGTCCTTAAGGGGTTAAGTTGAAAAAACCTGTCAAGAAAAAAGGGAAATTTTGAGTATGTATCTTAATGATTTAAAATAAAAAGGTCTGGGGCTTTAAGGGATAAAAGTACTTACCGAACAGCTGGGTCGCGTTCTGCAGTGGGAGCTGAAATGCGAGTGAACCACCACGCATAAAATTTCCGCAAGATGGCGCTGAGAGGAAGCCCGGGAAAAGGTAAATAGAAATGGCCGCGGAAAGAAAAGGGCGGGAAACGTCTCTATGGAGACGCAATGCAACACACGAAGTGTGTGAGGGAAAAAACAGAGCGGAGCGGACCGGCAAAATGCCGGGCGCTGCGGGGAAAAGTGTGTCAGTTAAACAGACAGTATAAGAATACCAGTATGGTAGAAAAAATAAGAGAGGCAATTGTGTTTATAGGTTGACTGGGGAGTCAGCCCATGTCACCTAAGCAGTGTGTAAAAGCACAGAAAGGCTGAGAAAAAATACTAGAATAAGTAAATGAATAAATATATATAATATTAAAGCAATATACTCATATATATATATATATATATATATAAAAATCGAGCATAAATAGGAGTATAATTAGAATAGACTCACCTGGGAGGCTAAGCAGCAAAGAAAGAGGAATTGGGAGGAGCCTGATGACAGTTTATAATGCTGTGATGCACTCTGATTGGTTAAACTTTTTTTTACACTGCTGTTAACTGTTTCTTTGCTGCTGGGAGATTCAGTAAAGAAAGATACCGTATATACTCGAGTATAAGCCGATCCGAATATAAGCCGAGGCCCCTAATTTTACCCCAAAAAACTGGGAAAAATGATTGACTCGAGTATAAGACTAGGGTGGGAAATGCAGCAGCTACTGGAAAATTTCAAAAATAAAAATAGATACCAATAAAATTACAATAATTGAGGCATCAGTAGGTTAAAGGTTTTTGAATATTTATTTCAAAGAAAAACAATATGGTATCAACAATAACTTTAACAGTACAAAAACCAACTAAAGCTAAAACAGCTAAAAGAGTTAAAATCCTTCAAAACTGGATTCCTCATCGTCTGTATGTCCAAACAGAGCTTCAACTGTAGCTGGTGTGAGGTTATCAGCGTAGACATTGTCATCATCACTGAGTTCGCAGTCATCACCATCACTGCTGTCCTCATACAAAGCGCTGTCTTCACTGCCATCCATAGCATTACTAATGCCACATTTCTTGAAGGCGCGTTGCACCATGTCCTCTGGAATCTCTTCCCATGCATCACGAACCCATGTTGCTATCAATTCTATGTCGGGCTTCATCAGATTTCCAACTTTTGTCAGTCGGGGTTGACCAGATGACATCCATTCATGCCACCTCTTTCGCACACGGTCTTTGAAAGGTTTATTTAAACACACATCTAGGGGCTGCAATACAGATGTAAGCCCACCTGGAATAACGGCCAAAGTAACTTGAGATGACTTTGCCAATTTTTTTATGTCATCAGATGTGTGGGCTCTGAACATATCCCAAACTAGCAATGATGTTTTTTTCTTTAAGGCTGCTCCTGGTCGTCCGTTCCAAATTTCTTCCAGCCATTTTTTTGTTCCGTCTTCATCCATCCAGCCTTTAACATGTGCGCGCACTGTAATTCGTGGTGGGAATTTGACCTTTTTAGGCAAGGTCTTTCTTTTAAAAATAATGACAGGCCGTAGCTTAGTTCCATTAGCCAAACATGACAGAACAACTGTGAAATGGTTTTTTTCATTTCCTGTGGTTCTGAGTAAAATAGTTTTTTCTCCCAAACTTGCCACAGTTCTGTTGCTTGGAAGATCAAATGTCATGGGTGTTTCATCCATATTCCCAATATCTCCCAGGTCATAGTTATGGATCCTTCTTTGTTTTATGATGAATGAATGGAATGACATCACTTTTTCATCAAGGTCTTTTGGCAACTTCTGGGAAATCTTTGTTCTTTGCCGCAAACATAGGGCAAACCTATTCATGAAGCGGGTACACCATCCTGCTGATGCAACAAAATTTTCAATGCCTGGTGCTTTTAATTTTTCATCTTTAGCCATTTGAAGGGCACGTAAGCGAATTCCCATGCGTGTTACGCAGTAACCATTTTGACGACACTCCATAACCCATTTATTCAATTCAGTTTCTAGAGCCCCATATGAAGTCGTTAAACCACGTCGAGCTTTTTTTGCCTTTGGAATCTTTTCCAAGTCAGCTTTCATTTTCCGCCACTCCCTCACTTGTTTTTCGCCAACACAAAATTCCCTACTTGCAATACTGTTATTGCTTTCTTCTGCTCTTGACACAACCTTGAGCTTGAAACCAGCTTCGTATGACCTGCGTTTTTGTTTTGGTCCGGGATTAGAAGTACTGGGATCCATTCCTAACAGGATAAAAAAAAAGACTTTGAAAAAGAATGCCTACTATGTTTGCATAGAGCAGCCTGTGTTGGGGCTCATACTATACACGCAGTGTTACTGCATGCGCTGCGTTACGGCCGGCGTGCAGGAGAAAAGAAGAGCGGTGATATCAACAGTCATTGGACCACCCACAGAGGCTGTAGAGGATGAGTGGGAGACACTGGAGAACACCCACACTGCACCGGAGAACCGGTAAGTGGGACCAGTGGCCCCTCCGTCCCTCCTTCTTACCCCCCCGACAGACAATAACACAAACACATACAGAGACACACACACATACAAAGACACATACATACAGGCACACACACATACAGGTACACATACAAAGACACACACATACAGGCACACATACAAAGACACACACATACAGACACACACATACAGACACACACACACAGACACACACACACATACAAAGACACATACAGACAGATCGACACAGTCAGACACACACAAGCCATACATACAAAGGCACACATACAAACAGACAGGCACACATACATATTACAGACAGACAGACACATACATACAAACACACACACACTCACACACACACACACACTTAATATTAAATATACCGTAGATAATATTTAAGTCACCCTCCTGTTGCCTACCTTTTAGGTGCAAAAGGGTGACTCAGGTTGATGGGAGTCTGACTCCAATTTCTGACTCCCTGTATATAATGCAGTGTGTGCATTATATATACACACACACACACTCTGCATTATATACAGAGTGTGTGTGTATATAATGCACACACTCTGCATTAAATACAGGGAGTCAGAAAAGGGAGTCAGACTCCCATCAATCTGAGTCACCCTCTTGCACCTAAAATGCAGAGTGTGTGTATATAATGCACACACTCTACATTATATACAGACATTTGAATTTTATGTGCAAGAGGGTGACTCAGATTGATGGGAGTCTGACTCCCTTTTCTGACTCCCTGTATTTAATGCAGAGTGTGTGCATTATATACACACACACTCTGCATTAACTACAGGGAGTTAGAAAAGGGAGTCAGACTCCCATCAATCTGGGCATTTATTTGTTTATTTATTTTTATAATTAAATATTTTACAGTGTTTTTTTTGTTGTTGTTGTTCCCCCCTCCCTACTTCATACTTGGCCAGGGAGGGGGGGCTGTCCGGGGGGAGGGGGGGCTGTCCGGGGGGCAGGGGGGCTGTCCGGGGGGCGGGGGGGCTGTCCGGGGGGAGGGGAGGCTGTGCAGGGGAAGGGCACTTACTGCCGGTGGAAATCTCGCGGTCTGCTCCCAGTGTAAATCTCGCGGCCCGCGTGTCTCGCGAGATTTACACTGGGAGCTTTGCAGAGGAGCCGCGCGGACGTGCTGGGAGCTGACCGGAGCTGCTGTAAAGGTAAGTAACAGCTTCTCCGGCCCCCAACATGTCATGGTCTGTATTATGGCAATGTAAGTTGCCATAATACAGACCTAGACTCGAGTATAAGACGAGGGGGCTTTTTGAGCACAAAAATATGTGCCAAAAAACTTGTCTTATACTCGAGTATATACGGTAAGCAAATATGAAGCCTCCTGTCTTGCCATAAAATTGTAGTTACTCTTTGAATATAATATTGAATATTTCAAACACTAGATTAGAAGTGTTATGGCTTACCTGGGCGGGTGTTAAAAAGTGAAAATAAAGAAGGGGGGTAAAATATTCGCCTCCTGTCATTACTAAAAGACAGGAGGCTTCATATTTGCTGTTTTAACGCTCCTATATGATAGAAGATGCAGCATGTGTCATAGGTTTGAAATAAAATGTACGGAATGTGGACTCTCTGGACCAATCTGCAGATGACAAAATGTCTGAGAGGAAGCTTCCCGCGCGAAAGGCTGAGGATGTGGCTGCTCCTCTGACTGAATATGCGCCAAAATTTGAGTCAATGCCTGCTTGCGCTAGTATCCATCTGATCCACCATGCGACGGTTTGTGTGGTTTTACATAAGACACGAGGAGGGGTCCCGTAGGGGGGGCGTAGAGTGGTGGTGGCATCTAAATAATGCCTTACGCAGAGTGCCACGCAGAGTGACTGTCTATTAGGAAAGTAAGGTAGAATACGGAGGAAGAATTAGTTTTGTTCGCTAATTTTCATTAGCGGTCCAGGATTCTAAAAGGGAAAAGACTTGAGTGATATCCCAGAAACAGGAGTATTTAGGAAGAGGGGGTCTGGCTAACCTGATCCCTCGTAAAAGTCTACAGACTGAAGGATGTTTCCCTATTGACGCATTGTCAATGGGATTATGGGCCGTAGAGATAGTGGATCTATAGACATTAATTGATCGATAGGATTTACCTTGATCAAATAGGGTAGACAGAAAATTTAGGATGATTGTCAGAGGTGCTGAAAAACACCAGCTGACCCATGTCTTCCTCGACTAGTGCCTGGGGCCCAGGAGTCCCATAGGAGAGCCTGAGTTGTCTCCGAAAGTCCTGAGACGTTCCAAGATCCCCTGAAACGGTCCAAGCTACAAGCTGGAGCCGGTCCTGAAGGGCGAGTGGGTGAAAGTGCCCTGTTGGGTTCCTGAGGATGTCGGGTGATCGAGGTAGAAGAATTGGATAGTTCACTGATAATTCTAACAGGGTTGGAAACCAAGTCTGGGTTCTCCTTAGTGGAGTGACAATGACTATCGTCACTAGTAGGGCTTTGACCCGGTAGAGGGTGCGTTGGATCATGGAGAAAGGTGGGAACGCATAGGCTCCTGTCTCCAGCCAAGGATGTAGAAAGGCGTTGACTGCCCATGACTGGGGTCTGGGAGCCAGCTGATAAAGGCTTCCATCTGGCGGTTCAGACGGGATGCAAACAGGTCCAGTGTAAGGGGCCCGCGAAGGCAATGAATTTGGTGGAACACGCGGGGGTCTAATTGCCAGTCGCTTACATCCCTCCAATGGCGAGAGAACCAATCCGCGACTAGGTTGTCCGTGCCCGGAAGATATTCCGCTCTGATAGATAAGTTCCGTTCTAGACAGAATTGGTAAAGATCTTTGGTCATATCGGATAATAGCTTGGATCGAGAGCCTCCTAACCGATTCACATAGCGCACTGCAGAGACGTTGTCCATGCGCAGTACTACAGTTGAAACAGTCTTTCGTGAAACTGCGAAAGATCCTGTAATCAATTCCAAACAATTGATGTACAGTGCTTGTTCGGATGGGGACCAAAGTCCCCCTGTGGACCCTTGGGCGCATGTGGCGCCCCATCCCAGGAGACTGGCATCGGATTCCAGAATGAAATCTGGTTGTGATCCGAAGATGGCTTTGCCATTCCAGGCTTCCATATTGTGAAGCCACCAGTGAAGTTCTATATGAACTTCGTCTGTCAGTTGGATGTACTGATCGTAGGAGGTGGAACGGTGTAGGTAGTATGTCTTGAGCCGTTGCATGGCTCGGTAGTGTAAAGGTCCTGGGTAAATGGCTTGGATAGAGGCGGACAGTAGGCCTATAGTATGGGCCAGATCGCGTAAGCGAATCTGATGAGTTGATAACAATTTGCGAATGTCTTGTGCCATTATCAGGATGTCATCCAAATATATGATGGATCGAATCCCCTGTGATCGGAGTAGCGCCATCACTGGTTTCATCAGTTTCGTGAAACATGGTGCGGAGCATAGTCCGAACGGGAGGCATGTGAATTGCCAGATTTCCTCTTGCCAGAGGAATTGAAGGAAAAGCTCGATGGTTGCGAGCAATAGGAACTGTGAGGTATGCGTCTTTGAGATCGAAGCTGGAGAACCAATCTCCCACGCACAGGAGGTCCCTGAGTAGATGGACGCCCTCCATCTTGAAGTGGTGATACCTGACAAAGTGATTCAGGTTTTTTTAAGTTGATAATTGGGCGTAGGTCTCCAGTTTTTTGTGGCCAAAAAAAAAAAATGTTGCTTAGAAAAGTATGCGGGAAAGGGGATTTCTCTATTGGCTCTTTTTTTACTAGCTTGCGCAGTTCGGTTTGTAGTGTCAGGTTGTCTGCTGCAGACATCTGTAGTGGTGTAGGTGGGGTGTCCTGGAAGGGGTGGAAAGGAAATCTATTTGAACCCTTGGACTGTGTGTAGGATCCATAGATCCTGAGAAAGTAATTCCCACTGTTGGAAAAACTGGTTAATCGACCTGCTATAGGTACATTGAAAGAAGGGAGATTTATTACCTGGAGCAGCTCTTCCGCGTAGGAAGGCAGATCCACGTCCCCGGATAGACCCTCTATTAGTGAATAGTTGCCTGTGGTAGGGTCGGGGTTGTCCCGATTGCCAATAGTTTTCAGAGGGGCGAGGCCTGTAGCCTGTGAAGGCGATTCTGCTGTTCGTTCGGCCTCTATAACGTCCAGCTCTCCCAGAAAAACGGCCTGACTGAGAACGAAAAACCCTGCACAAGGAGGATTGGGCCTTATTTAGGGTGGTGAACACCGCTACATGTTTGGAAAGGTCTTTCATGAACGAGTCCCCAAACAGTAATCCATTGCCTCTGGCCCCAGTTCTCGGGAGCTCAGATCGGCTAATTTTGCATCCAGTTTGTACAGTGCCGCCTAGCGTCTCTCAGTGGACATGGCCACATTAGCGTTGCCTAGTAAGCATAAGGCTCTCTGGCCCACTCTCTAACTGTGTTTGGGTCAAATCTGGCGTGAGAGCTACCTTGTTTGGCATGGTCGGTCGAGGGCACTCGGAGTTTTGCCCTAATTTCTTTGTCCAGTGGTTTGCATAACCACATTTTACAAAAGTTGGAAATGTGCTCTGGTGGAGGCCATTCTGACGACCGTGGGTGTCTGATGACCCTGGGGTCAAATAAAGGATCACCCGAAGCATCCAGAAGGATGTTGAATCGGGTCCTTTTGATAAGGTAGTATAGCATCTAGATCTTTATGTGTGAGAAAGGCTTCCTTGACAAATTCCGAAGGGGTATCCCCTAGCGCATTCGCCGAGGGGTCCTCACCAGAATATCCAAGAAATAATCGTCAACCCCGTCTAACGTGTGGGATGTAGACCCTCTAAGGGGTTAAAGTTAGCTTGAACGGGGCGAGTGGCAATCCATTTTTGGGACTTGGCAGGAGCCTTGCCCTTGCCCGCAGACCAACTCTCCCCTTTCCAGGAGCGTTTGCGTGTAACCTCCTGATCCGAGGGTTCAGAGTCCTCGGAATCAGAGAGTTGACGTGCAGTAGGGGTGACTTCGGCCGAAGTCTTCTCATGAAAGGCTGCTAATGCCTTGGGGATGGAATCTGCAATGGGTGACAAAGCAGAGGGTAATAGGCGCTCGCTATAGTAAGTGATGGGCAGGCAGCAGTGTACAAAACAAGGATTCCCAAAACCTTGTATGTGAAATAGAAATCGGAAGAGAGGAGTGTATACCGCGCCTAGAGGTATTAGTATAAAAAATTATACATACATATATTCGATGGAAATTTTGACAGTGGATGGTAACCTCAAAATAAAAAGCAAAACATAATAGTGCAATACAGTAAATAAACAAGAAAGGTCAAATAAAGCTATACACAGTCCACTCACATGGGGATGAGCTATAACAGAGCTTAGCTGTGATGCGCCTGGACGGTATAATCCCCGTCTCGGGATATATGGTGGTATTGCTTCAGGGATTTTCCAAGGTGCAGTAGTGCGTAGATCATAAAATCCAAAAATAAAAATATGGCAGCATATGGTGAAGTACGTACTGATAGAGTAGTAACAAGTATAAAAGGTAATATACTTACAATTTCTAGAGCACAAAACCTGCTCTAGTATAAACAGCCTAGGTGGTATAATCCCCACCAGGGATATGCAGGATCCAGGGAGTAGAAGATAATAATAATAAAAATATATATAAAAGTAGGCTAAAAGAAGTACTTTAATATATAAAACAAACAGGTATAATAACAAGTATAAATAAAAGTCCACTTTACGCGTTTCGCCTCACAGGGCTTCTTCAGAAGTGTGGATCATCTCCCTCATGGATCCGTTTATATATGGCTGTCAATTAGGAAAGTTAGTTGGTGGTGTAGTGGTTTCTAGTTCCGGATTCGCTGTCCTGGAACGCTCGTTTCCATTTCCGGGTAGTGTCTGTGGAACGCAGGTGTCGCCAGAATGATGACGCGGCACTCAAGTCGTACCGGAAATGACGTGATAGATGCGTCATTCCGGAATATTGGCCAGAATGATCGTGACGCTCAGGTGGAACGCACGCAGCGTCCGAGAACAGCGTGCGTTGCGTTCCAGAGTGTCTGTATAGGCAAATAGCTGCAATAGATAAAATGAATGTGGGCACAGTAATCTGAATGCTTAACCGCCATATTGGTTATGGGCACTGAGTGTATTATAAGGTGTTGCTAACACTTCAAAGAATATTACATTAACTTAAAGCAATATAACCATAACATCAGAGTGGGGTACTCTCAACCTTAGGGGTAATCTGATATATATATATATATATATATATATATATATATATATCAATATATGGTGTAGCATAAGTATATAGAGCTAAAATTGCTTATAATAAATATAATGGAAACGTAAAATTATAAATGTTATGCATAAGACAAAGTATATATATTACATAAATGAGTAAAAATATATTATCTTACAATAAATATCGTACATAGCATAACTTAGAGGTCAAGGTCATACTGTATTATATTATTACAGGCAGGGTAATGTATATAAAACCAAAAATCAAACCAATGAAACCAACCAGGCTCTGAGTACCTGGGATATAGCGGGCTCATTATTGTCAGACATGGTATGTCTTAGAGCGGTTGCCAAACAGTTAAGTATATTAATTTGAAAGAATGGAGTTGAATGGGGTTCACCCAAAATTATTTCAGAGTATAGATGGGGGTCACCCAAAATATTTGTGTAGTTTAATACGTAGGCGGCACTCAATATTTAGTGGGGTTGTCCACTAAAATATACACAAGTGGGTTGTACCACTATGATAGTAAACAGTGGGGTTAACCACTTAATTATAACCATAGACAGTGGGGTTCACCACTGAGTAGTAATAAAGTGTTGTATCACTTAATTATAGTGTATTTGTATAAGGGGGTCACCCTTAACAGTAATATTGGTGTTAAAACACCTTAATAATTGATATTAAAGTGTTGTATCACTTTAATTATAGTGCATTTGTATAAGGGGGTCACCCTTAACAGTAATATTGGTGTTAAAACACCTTAAGAATTGATATTAAAGTGTTGTATACTTTAATTATAGTGCATTTGTATAAGGGGATCACCCTTAACAGTAATATTGGTGTTAAAACACCTTAAGAATTGATATTAAAGTGTTGTATCACTTTAATTATAGTGCATTTGTATAAGGGGGGCACCCTTAACAGTAATATTGGTGTTAAAACACCTTAAGAATTGATATTAAAGTGTTGTATCACTTTAATTATAGTGCATTTGTATAAGGGGGGCACCCTTAACAGTAATATTGGTGTTAAAACACCTTAAGAATTGATATTAAAGTGTTGTATCACTGTAATTATAGTGTATTTGTATACGGGGGTCACCCTTAACAGTAATATTGGTGTTAAAAACACCTTAAGAATTGATATTAAAGACACTCAATATAATGAAGTGGCAGATAATAAAATGGTGGGGGTCACCCACAAAGCCTTCCTTTATTTAGTAACAACAATGATAATACAGCAGGTGTTGGAAAAAATCCTGAGAAGGAAATAAAAGGGGGGAAAAAAATCACTAAAAGACATTCAGGTATTAGCACTTTAAGGTGCTATAACAGAAGAGGAAAATAGTACTTACCAGATCCGAAGTCAGGCGAGTTGATCGCTGCTCTGGTGACTGGAATGCAAATAAAATGGCCGCCGCCAGCAAAAGGGCGGGAAACAATGCACTTGCTAAGTGCTGATGCGAACGGGCGGGGTAACGCGAGGGCGCGAAACTGAGAATAGTAAAAAGCAGTAATGAGTCGCAGGAGGAAAAACCTCATGCGATTTAAAGGGGAAATCTAAATAAAGTTTAATAGGAAATTGACAAAGTAGTCCAAGATTGAATAGAATGAAATTAAAATAAATAAGCATAAATGTTTCCACAGAAAGTGTTGTTAAAGTGATAAGTGAATAAAGTGTTAAAGGTATATGACCATTGTAATACATTTTTTAATTGAAATAGTGTATTAAAGGTTAAATGATACAGCAATATAATTGGAACAGACTCACCTGGGAGGCAAGCAGCAAAGAAAGAGGATATGGGAGGAGTTTGATGACATCATATAATACTGTTATACTATCTGATTGGTTGAACTTTTTACATTACTGTTAACTGTTCCTTTGCTGCTGGGAGGTTCAGTACAGAAAGATAAAGCAAATATGAAGCCTCCTGTCTTGCCATGAAATTAAAACAAATGAAATTACAAATTTTAAGTTTTTATTTTGTTACTTTTTTGCATTAAATAAAAACCTAAAGGAACACTGCTCAATTCTATACCATTTAGGAATTGAATCACTATGTTCATGCAGCCCTAGTCACAACTCCCTGCATGTGACTTACACAACTTTCCTAAACACTTCCTGAAAAGAGCTTTGTAAAGCTTACACTTCCTTTACTACAAATTATGTTTAATTTAGAATTTCGTATCTCCTACTCTGTTAATAGCTTGCTAGACCATGCAGGGGTATCTTGTGTGTGATTAAAGTTTAATTTGAATAGCAGGAGATAAAAACGTTTAAAATAAGTAACATCTAAAAGAAAATTACATGTTTTTTTGCAGGCTTTGTGATTTACAGCCAGGGGAGGTGTAGCTAGGGCTGGATAGACAGAATTAAAAGTGATTTTACTTCAAAATGGTAGAGAATTGAGCAGTAAGACTTCAGAGGCATAATGTATACAGAAAAACTGCTTCATTAATATAAAGTTGTTTTGGTGATTATACTGTTACTTTAAAATATGAGCTTAAACAGCAACACAATAATAAAATGCTTAGATATTAATAACAATAATTAATTATTGATTATAAAGTCCTTACTGATTTCCTTGTGCTATACATAAAGTATTGATATAAACTCCATAGAAATACACCATAGGTGATTGTTAAAATAATGGAATCCAACGTTTATTTCTTATGCTGCCGGCAGCCATATATCAATTTTCCCAGAAACCACTGCTTTGACCTTTCAATACCCATACCACTCATTGTTACCCTTTTCTGTTCCTCCAGACACAGTTGATATTTATTTGTGTAATTTTCTCTTCATTAATTCACCAACCCATGCTTCCATAATATGTCCAACTTTACTCTGCATATAAAACCAGCTGCTGCAACAGGATTCTGTTCACACACTTTATTTCAGATACCAGTCCTGTTTTTTACAGCTCCCTTCTTTCCACATTCTATCCCTCTCAATCTACTACCTGCCCAATACATATGAAGCCCATGGAACAGCGCAGTCAGGGGAGTGGGCCTTGACAGAGCCAGGAGTAGGCAGGGGAGTAACCAGTTAAAGGGGCGTGGTTATTGGTAAATGGGGGCTGGATAATAGGAGTATATTAAGCGGCCATTTTATGAGTAAGGGACATTATAACTAAACTGACACTTACCTGGTAATTGTCCCTCCCACCCTCCCTGTTGTTTTGTAGTTCCCGTTTGGTCACAGCGGCGGGATAGGGCTTGGGTAATTGGAAGGTAGGAGGAGTATAAATTGGTTAGGCTGGATTAGACTGGAGTGTGAAATGGTTTGTGGGTTCGAGCTCATTGGTGGCTCCGAACCAGGTGGTGTAGGGGGGTCTCGGTACACCCCTACAGTTAAAAAAGTTATGGATATGGGGCCTCTTTGGTAGGCCATGTGTTATGTGTTATTTGTAATTTATAATGTTATTTATTGTTATTGGGCGGGGTCATTGCCGGGGGTAATTTATGTACGGTGGGGGGTGGAGGTAAATTTACATTTGTGGCAATGACCCCAATTTGTTACCTTGTTTATAATAATAAATAAAGCTGTGGACTTTTTTATTCCAACAGAAATGCGGTGTCTGTAAGTTATTGGGGGGTTGGGGTACACAGCGCACCTGCCGAATAATCGACTGTGCGCATGTCATGGCTACCAACAGGCTATTTCACTGTCAGACTGCCTAAAGTGAGTGGTAGCTAACAATTGGTCAGATTTGTTTGTCTCTAATAGATATTCCAGTTATTGGGTACATTGCTGTGTCCTATGCCATCTTTAATCAATAGAAAAAAAATCAAACTGGAAAGATTGTGACTCGATTGTGACAAAAATCAAACTGGAAAGATTGTGACTCTCGATAAAATTATATACTCCGTCTAACAGTGTTTTTCCTCTTTAATTCAGGTAAAATTCTCAGTGAATAGGAAATTTAAACTTCCACCACCCTCCATTAGCAGTGAATATTTCCATATTTGTGCCAGCTCTTTCCTGCTCATATGTTACACGTGCATTTATGTATGTGTTTCTGTGAACTCAGCAACATGTCGGCTAATGCTGGACTCTTTATTTCTACAAGGGACGGTCAAATCCCGTGTTCATTATACGGCAGTCTTCCTGAGCACAACATCCACACTGTACCTCCTTCTCCTCCTTATTTATGAGCACCTTTATCTAGTGGCCACAGTTTTCTGTGTATTACAGATAGTCTTAATAGACTTGGCCAAGAGGGGGAAGATGGCAATGGAAGGCATGGAGAAGAAGAATGAGGAAGAGGTGATGGAGGTGACGAAGGTGAAAGAAGAGATGAAATGGAAAGTCTTTTAAAGAAGGAATTGTTGTGGGGAAAAAGACTGCTTGCTTGTAAAGGAAAAAGTTTTTTATTAAAAAAGTTTTATAACTGAATTCTTTATTTTGTTGTTTTTCTGAGGATTCTGCTTTATATTATTAGGGCAAAGCACAGTGAAAACGTAGGAACCGGAAGCAATCATTAGTTTGCAGATTGTAATTTATTGCAAGTCTAGAACCAAAGAGAGCACCAGTAATATTCATTCTTTCATTCCTTAATAATCCCGATCTGCCACCCAGACCATTTTCAGATAGGCGATTTAAGCCCATCAATACATTGTACACAGGGAACCTGACGTTTTGAAATTCTCCAACTTCCTAATGCTGTCTCTCACTTTCCAACCCTCATCATCATTACAACAATGCCTGATTTATTTGCTCTTACAATTCTGATCCTTTCTGTGCAGTGACATGTTATAGATTTAATGCTTGAGAAGAATGGATTTATAAGGGAAAATAAATAGCTTAATGGTAGTTACTGGGCCTGGATATTCCACTGTCCAATGGTCCCAGTGTGGTCGCACACTTCAAAAACCACTGGTGTTTGCACCTTTTGGGAAGACAGATTCCGCAGCACAAAGAAATCATCAAACCTATTCTATATCTCATTGTTTGATCAAATGCTGAAATTGGTGATTGTGCTGTTCTTCTTAGCTGAGCTCTGCTCTTAAAGGGACAGCTCATTAAAATGGATAAGGTGGCTGGTGTCCCTTGGCTCTGTTCAACAGGCAGGGATAAACTAATTATACCAGTCCACATCAACAATGGGCGGAAATGATATGCAGAGACTACTCAGCCCACGCTCTGAGCCTATCTTCCCATAGCCCTGTTTAGCGTGAGGTACACTCCAAGAGGGAAATTAAGCTTGTCCCCCTACGAGATTCTATTTGGTTCAGCTCCCAGGCTAGGCTGTTACTTTCCTCAGCAGCTCCAAATTCAGTCAGATGCAATGGTAAATTACATAACTGCTCTCTCTCATGCCTTGACCAAAATCCATGCGCAAGTGTTTTCTTCTATTCCAGATCCAGTGTCTGATACAATCACCCATAAGTTACTCCCTGGTGATTGGGTTCTGGTTAAGAAATTCCTGAGAAAGCACACACTTGAGCCAAGATTTCATGGTTTATTCCAAGTCCTTCTAACTACATCTACCTCAGTAAAACTAGCTGGGAAGGACACTTGGATACACGCTTCGCACTGCAAGAAAGTTCCAGCTCCAGAGGAAGCTTTACTGTGATATTGTCTCTTGTACTTTTCCACAATCCCAACATTCGACTATATACAAAGACATACCTAATAAAAAGGACCCACACATTTGTGTGACTGGTGACCATTGGGGACATCACTGTAGTTCCTGGAAAGCAGCGGGTTGGAACACGGGCCGACCATGGGGTTACAGACCACAAAGTGCCTTAGATAGAGTGGACAGGAATGGGAAATCCTTGTTACACAGAATGACTTTGTCCAAACCAACTGGGTCTACTCCAATGAAACTTACCTTAAACATAGAACACCCTAGTCCAGGAGACACTGGAGAGTATATAATGGGAATGTACTGGAGAGGGGGTAGTTCATACAATAAATTGGGAACTTTCTATTCACAAGACATGCACACATCACCTGAGTGGGTAGATACAAGACATATTACCATCAACCCTCTCAAACCCCACATTAAGACTCTTAAAGACATGGTAGCCATAGCTAACCCTACATTTGAAGACACTATGGCAGTAGAGACTGGTTTTTCAGACACTAATCTATGGCTTGAGTGGATGAGATATAATGCTAATTCTCATAATAAAACTAACTGTTATGTTTGTGGTGGAGCCAGACCCCATCTAGGTACAGTGCCTCTAAATCTACCTCCTGATGTTGAAACATGTTTCTTAAAGGACCACTCTAGTGCCAGGAAAACATACTCGTTTTCCTGGCAATAGAGTGCCCTGAGGGTGCCCCCACCCTCAGGGACCCCCTCCCGCCCAGCTCTGGAAAGGGGAAAGGGGTAAAAACTTACCTTTTTCCAGCGGTGGGGGGAGAGATCTCCTCCTCCGATCCTCCTCTTCTCCTCCCCGTCGGCTGAATGCGCACGCGCGGCAAGAGCTGCGCGCGCATTCAGCCGGTCACATAGGAAAGCATTCATAATGCTTTCCTATGGACGCTTGCGTGCTCTCACTGTGATTTTCACAGTGAGAATCACGCAAGCGCCTCTAGCGGCTGTCAGTGAGACAGCCACTAGAGGAAATAGGGGAAGGCTTAACCCATTCACAAACATAGCAGTTTCTCTGAAACTGCTATGTTTATGAAAAAATGGGTTAACCCTAGAAGGACCTGGCACCCAGACCACTTCATTAAGCTGAAGTGGTCTGGGTGCCTAGAGTGGTCCTTTAAGTCTCTATGTGCAGTCAATTACAAACTCATCAGTATGTGAATCATGGAAGAAGATATACCCTCTAACCCAAAGGGATATCAGGCCACCTTATGGAGTCACAGTATATTCAGGTAATTACACTTGATACACTACACACAGTACTACAGGGAAGTTTGTGGGAAAATTCCCTTCTGGTTATTGTGCTACATACCGAAAGCCTCCAGCTACCCTGTTAATACATCAAGTTAAATACTTGAGAGACATTTATTGGCTATGTGGATACATGCAACTCAGATCCAAATTGACAGGCCTATGGTGGGGGGAATGTGCTTTTACTAAAGTTATCATGCCCATACACATAATATCAGACAACCACCAAGGCCCTCTTGACTCACCACACACATACTTTAGAGTAAAAAGAGACACTCCTGTACAGGGCAGTTTCGACCCTCACGTATACATAGATGCCAAGGGGGGTGCCAAATGATTTTAAAGCCAGGGATGAGGTTGCAGCTGGATTCAAATCCTTGATTCCACTCATCACGGCCTATAAGAATGTAAATTGGATTAATTACATCTACTAAAACCAACAATGTTTTGTCAATTATACCAGAGATGCCCTCCAGGGACTGGCAGAACAATTACAAGCCACCTCCCAAATGTCATTTCAGAATAGGATGGCCATAGACATGATTCTGGCGGGGGAAAGGAGGTGTGTGTGAAATACTTAGGCGGAGGTTTATTGATGATGTGCTAATTATTTGGAAGGGCACACACACGTCGTTTGTATCTTTTGTAGGTTATCTAAATGATAACGACTATAACTTACGTTTTTCACCAATTTGGAATAAAAATGAAATACACTTTTTGGATTTGACTTTATTTGGAGAAGGAAGGGAGATAAAAACCAAATGTTATTTCAAGCCGACGGATGGGAACAGTTACGTCCACAAAAAAAGCTGCCACCACCAACCATGGTTGAGGGGAATTGCAAAAGGACAACTGACGAGGGTGAGACGTAACTGTTCCCATCCTGATGACTTCATACAACAGGCAGATCATATAAAGAAAAAGTTGGTTAAAAAGGGTTATAATAAAAATTCAATAGACAAGGAAATTAGAATCATGTCAGGAAAAGGAAGGGAGGAATTATTACAAAATAATATAAAAGTTAAGCAGGATGGAGAGAAATTCCGTACAGCTTTCATAACTCAATACAATACCGATCATTTTAAAATCAAAAAAAGTTTGGAAAAATTTTGGCCAATCCTGCTGGAAGACCCCCTCTTGGGAGAGATATTGCCGAAAAAACCAACATTAATATATAGAAAAAATAAAAATCTGAAAAATCTTTTGGCTCCAAGTTATGCCATAAAACAAAAAAAAGATCTTTTAAAAAAGGAAACAAATGGGTTTAAAGGATGTAAAAAATGTAAAGCATGCTCGACTGCTAATTTGGGAACCAATACACACTTCAAAAGCAATATCACAGGAGAAAATTTCCCGATAAAAAACAATATTGGCTGCCTCACGGACTATGTGGTATATTTACTACAGTGTCCGTGCGGTAAGCAATATATAGGCCGCACAAAAAGGGCTTTTAAAATCAGAGCAATGGAACACATTAATAACATCAAAAAAGATTTAAAAACCCATTCAGTACCGACCCACTGCAATTCCTGCCCCTTGTTCAATTTAAAGAAACTAAGATGTACAGCTATAGAAAAAATTTCCCCACATTGGAGGGGAGGTAATAGAGATCAAAAACTGGCTCAGAGGGAGACATACTGGATCCACAAATTACAGACACTTAATCCTAAGGGATTGAATGTCGATGTGGACTTAGTGTGCTTCCTGAATTAACAGTTATGAGGTATTCACCTGGTTGGAAAGGTATTTCTATAGAAATTAGAGAATAGACATCAAATAGACAAGAAGAATGAAAAATAATGAAATTTAAAAAAATAAAATAAAAAAAATAAAATAAATAAAAAAAACAAATAAAAATAAAAAAATGAAAAAAGGTTTTGAAGGAGGTATGCAAGACATACACGTAAATAACATACACATATGTATATTTATATTCTTTGTTCCATTCTAATGTTTAGGATTTCTAACAGACAATAATACAACAATTGATTAAAATAAGTACTCAAAGGAGAGAGGCATAATGCATACACAAAAGTAAATTAATACTTGGAAACATTTGTTCAGAAATGAAGACATTAATAATAGTAATTGTATATCAATAATAATAAAAATAAAAATATTGAGAAAAATTAATATATAAATAGGAGATAAGAGGGTAATTGAAAAATAGATTATGGTTGTTAACTGTGTTCATTAAAGATATTCATCAGTATGCAATGTCCTGACTATATATAACGAAATAGATATATATATATATATATATGTATATAGTGAAAATATGGCAAAATAGGGATATATTTAGTGAAAACCCTTTCAAAATGGGTGACTAACAATTAACATCAAGATCCAATATTAAAAATATAATTAAAGTTTTATAGAGGTTTAAGGAAGGACAAGTGCAAACTGATGAATGAAATGAAGAAAAATGGTTGAAAAATATGCTGAAAATATGTAGTATTTGAAGGAAAAAGAATGCAAATCAACATGTTGTCTCCTTCCATTTATTTTTTCTTTTAAATTGACGTTAACATCATGCATATCCATGATATTACCTCTGGCGACCACCAGAGGGCAACGATTCAAATTTGAGCTACTGAATCCAATGGAACGCACGGCCATTTTAACAAAGTCACAATGGAACGCACGGAAGTGCGCCGAACCGGAAGTGAAGACGGACAGGAGATTTTGACCGCGAAAAAAGATTGAAGTACATGGAAACAGCTGAGACACCCTTCATACTACAAATAGGAAGCCCAATAGGAAGAGGATTCTGCACCAACGCCCACCACACCACCAATGAACTCCCAGCTTGAACATATTTAAGGGTTTGAGAGGGGAGGGGGAAAATAGGCTTATTTGTACACTTGATGTTTTGACAGTGTATGTAAATTGTATGTTTTAACTGAAATTTGATACTGGGTCCCTGAGGAAGTTTCCCAAGGGAGACAAAACGCGTAGGACCAGTAGTATCATTTTATGATTTGATTTTTATACTTTTAAAGCCAATAAATTTCCTTTTTTTACCAACCATTGGGAGTGTGTGGACTTCCTAAATTTGGAGTTGGCGTGGCAACCAGACAAAAGAAGGAACCCCCCAAACTACAGGGGAGGCAACCTGAGGGCTTGAAAAAATCCATCAACTTGTGAGTGCAACCTTGAAAGATAAAATGAATATTTTAATCTAACTGTATTACACTATGTTGTGTTGTATGCTTATGTTCTAGTGATACAAGCTGAATCCCTGGTCGATTTGTAGTTTGCAATAGTTGTATATGGTCACCAAGTTGGGAGGTGACTAGAGGGAAGCAAGTATCCGAAAAAAGCTAAGTTTTTACTGATATTTTTCCACGGGTGAATAGGTGGAAGCTATACATTGTATTGTATCCCAACTTTTTGTTGTATTTTTGTTGTATATTGTATCTTAAGTAATATGGCAGAAAGTATGAGTTATCTGCAAAGGATTCAAAAAGCAAGAACACATAAATTTGAGACCCTATTTAAAGAAGGGGAACAACCACAACCACTTAAAAAGTTTGATGAATACTTTAAACAAAAAGAGAGGATTTTAAGTCTGGAAACAAAAAAGTGGTGGGAAATTGCCTTTCTAGATAATTATTTGAAAGAAGGCTTAATCCCTAGAGGTCTCAGGATAGATAAAATACCAGCATTTGGTCAAGACAATGAAGGGTTCCTAAATAAATGGGATGAGATTCTGTATAAATGCTCTTTCCAATTAATGGAGTTGATTGTTAAACATTCTAAAGAATCGAAAGAGAGATTAGAACAAGAACTAGAGGAACTAGAAACCAATCATACATTGAATATAGATAACGAGGATTTCAAAATCAAAGAAGAAACTATGCAGAAAAGGTTAAAAACTTTAGATGAAAAAATTGCAGACACTAAAAACAAAAAATACAAGAGAGATAGGGATGATAAAATAAGAAATACCTTTTCGACTAGGTTAAAAATTGTAAATAAGAGGAAATCAACAAAAAATATGTTTAATAACTATAAACCTTATAGAACCCCGGACAAGAGAGCGAGGAATAAAATAGGAGATAATCGAAAAGAATTTAAGGATAATAGGAAACCAGAACCAACAAGGGGCGCTAATTATACCCCAATTAGGAGCCCTAGATACAGACACAGAGAAGGGAGTCCATCAAATGATAGAAGGAGGAGTTTAACTTATGCCCAAGTAGCTAGTGAAGGTGCGGAGTACAGCAAGAGGAATTCATCCAATGAGGGAAATGAGAGAAATTTTATGGGGAGAACAAGAGTTCCAAAAGAGAGATCTATCACCAACTACTTCAAACCAAGGGAGGAGGTGATAACACACCCGAATCGGTTTGCACCCCTCTCGGTGGAAACACCACCGAAACGGAAGAGAATGGAGGAGTACACAAATCCTTCGAGAAGGGAACACATCTCCCCTTACAAGAGATAGAGAAAGGTATTTTTAACATCTCAGGAAAGCCATTATCCAAACAAGAGATTAATTTGTTAGAAAAAGGCATGAAATTTGCCCCAAATCAAAAAGCTAATGATTTCAATTTGTATATTGATTTGAAAAAATACGTTCGGAATTTAACAGTTAAAAGACATTTTTTGAAATATCCAATACATTACCAACAGGGGGAACCTAGGGATTCAAGTAGATTGAATTTTAAACCAAAATCTCATTTCTATCCTGTGTATAGTAAAGGTCCACATCTGGAAACCTTTGAGCACATGGTGGAAAAGGAATTGCGAAAATCCACAAAGTCACATAAAAATTCGGAATATCAGAAGAATGATAATCTAACGAAGGCAGATAGAGAGGGCCTCAAAATCCTTAAAGAAAGAGACGATATTATCATCAAGGAAGCGGATAAGGGGGGGGGGGATAGTGGTAATGTCCACAGAATACTATATGAGGGAAAGTAACAACATCTTACAAGATATAAAAACATACAGGAAATTGGACAGTGATCCCACTTCAATATTCAATTCTAAATTAAATGAATTATTGGTGATGGGTAAAAATGATGGAGTCATCTCACAAAAAAACTTTGAATTTTTGTTTAATAAATACCCCACCATCCCAATATTTTATTTTATCCCCAAAATTCACAAAAATCTACATACTCCGCCGGGAAGACCCATTATTAGTGGGATAGATTCCATAAGGGCCAATCTATCTGCCTTCGTGGACTCATACCTTCAACCATATGCCCAAGATGCCTTATCTTATACGAAAGACACTAAATCTTTTTTACAGGAAATAGAAAATTTAGAATGGCAGGATAACTACAGTTGGGCCACGTTGGACGTGGCATCTCTCTACACGGTGATAAGTCACACTTTGGGGTTGGAAGCAATCAACCACTTTATGAGTAAAGACAAAGATTTGTCTAATCATACAAAAGAATTTATTTGGAAAGCAGTAGAATTTATTTTGAAACACAATTATTTTTACTTTGATGGGTGTTTTTATTTACAAACCACGGGGACCGCCATGGGCACCAGGTTCGCCCCCAGTTATGCCAACACATACATGAGAAGATGGGAGGATCTTTCTGTGTGGCGAGGGCATGACTGGGTGGCGGATCTGGTGCTATGGCGGAGGTTTATTGATGATGTGCTAATTATTTGGAAGGGCACACACACGTCGTTTGTATCTTTTGTAGGTTATCTAAATGATAACGACTATAACTTACGTTTTTCACCAATTTGGAATAAAAATGAAATACACTTTTTGGATTTGACTTTATTTGGAGAAGGAAGGGAGATAAAAACCAAATGTTATTTCAAGCCGACGGATGGGAACAGTTACGTCCACAAAAAAAGCTGCCACCACCAACCATGGTTGAGGGGAATTGCAAAAGGACAACTGACGAGGGTGAGACGTAACTGTTCCCATCCTGATGACTTCATACAACAGGCAGATCATATAAAGAAAAAGTTGGTTAAAAAGGGTTATAATAAAAATTCAATAGACAAGGAAATTAGAATCATGTCAGGAAAAGGAAGGGAGGAATTATTACAAAATAATATAAAAGTTAAGCAGGATGGAGAGAAATTCCGTACAGCTTTCATAACTCAATACAATACCGATCATTTTAAAATCAAAAAAAGTTTGGAAAAATTTTGGCCAATCCTGCTGGAAGACCCCCTCTTGGGAGAGATATTGCCGAAAAAACCAACATTAATATATAGAAAAAATAAAAATCTGAAAAATCTTTTGGCTCCAAGTTATGCCATAAAACAAAAAAAAGATCTTTTAAAAAAAGGAAACAAATGGGTTTAAAGGATGTAAAAAATGTAAAGCATGCTCGACTGCTAATTTGGGAACCAATACACACTTCAAAAGCAATATCACAGGAGAAAATTTCCCGATAAAAAACAATATTGGCTGCCTCACGGACTATGTGGTATATTTACTACAGTGTCCGTGCGGTAAGCAATATATAGGCCGCACAAAAAGGGCTTTTAAAATCAGAGCAATGGAACACATTAATAACATCAAAAAAGATTTAAAAACCCATTCAGTACCGACCCACTGCAATTCCTGCCCCTTGTTCAATTTAAAGAAACTAAGATGTACAGCTATAGAAAAAATTTCCCCACATTGGAGGGGAGGTAATAGAGATCAAAAACTGGCTCAGAGGGAGACATACTGGATCCACAAATTACAGGGATTGAATGTCGATGTGGACTTAGTGTGCTTCCTGAATTAACAGTTATGAGGTATTCACCTGGTTGGAAAGGTATTTCTATAGAAATTAGAGAATAGACATCAAATAGACAAGAAGAATGAAAAATAATGAAATTTAAAAAAAAAAAATTAAAAAAAATAAATAAATAAAAAAAACAAAAAAAAAAAAAATGAAAAAAGGTTTTGAAGGAGGTATGCAAGACATACACGTAAATAACATACACATATGTATATTTATATTCTTTGTTCCATTCTAATGTTTAGGATTTCTAACAGACAATAATACAACAATTGATTAAAATAAGTACTCAAAGGAGAGAGGCATAATGCATACACAAAAGTAAATTAATACTTGGAAACATTTGTTCAGAAATGAAGACATTAATAATAGTAATTGTATATCAATAATAATAAAAATAAAAATATTGAGAAAAATTAATATATAAATAGGAGATAAGAGGGTAATTGAAAAATAGATTATGGTTGTTAACTGTGTTCATTAAAGATATTCATCAGTATGCAATGTCCTGACTATATATAACGAAATAGATATATATATATATATATATGTATATAGTGAAAATATGGCAAAATAGGGATATATTTAGTGAAAACCCTTTCAAAATGGGTGACTAACAATTAACATCAAGATCCAATATTAAAAATATAATTAAAGTTTTATAGAGGTTTAAGGAAGGACAAGTGCAAACTGATGAATGAAATGAAGAAAAATGGTTGAAAAATATGCTGAAAATATGTAGTATTTGAAGGAAAAAGAATGCAAATCAACATGTTGTCTCCTTCCATTTATTTTTTCTTTTAAATTGACGTTAACATCATGCATATCCATGATATTACCTCTGGCGACCACCAGAGGGCAACGATTCAAATTTGAGCTACTGAATCCAATGGAACGCACGGCCATTTTAACAAAGTCACAATGGAACGCACGGAAGTGCGCCGAACCGGAAGTGAAGACGGACAGGAGATTTTGACCGCGAAAAAAGATTGAAGTACATGGAAACAGCTGAGACACCCTTCATACTACAAATAGGAAGCCCAATAGGAAGAGGATTCTGCACCAACGCCCACCACACCACCAATGAACTCCCAGCTTGAACATATTTAAGGGTTTGAGAGGGGAGGGGGAAAATAGGCTTATTTGTACACTTGATGTTTTGACAGTGTATGTAAATTGTATGTTTTAACTGAAATTTGATACTGGGTCCCTGAGGAAGTTTCCCAAGGGAGACGAAACGCGTAGGACCAGTAGTATCATTTTATGATTTGATTTTTATACTTTTAAAGCCAATAAATTTCCTTTTTTTACCAACCATTGGGAGTGTGTGGACTTCCTAAATTTGGAGTTGGCGTGGCAACCAGACAAAAGAAGGAACCCCCCAAACTACAGGGGAGGCAACCTGAGGGCTTGAAAAAATCCATCAACTTGTGAGTGCAACCTTGAAAGATAAAATGAATATTTTAATCTAACTGTATTACACTATGTTGTGTTGTATGCTTATGTTCTAGTGATACAAGCTGAATCCCTGGTCGATTTGTAGTTTGCAATAGTTGTATATGGTCACCAAGTTGGGAGGTGACTAGAGGGAAGCAAGTATCCGAAAAAAGCTAAGTTTTTACTGATATTTTTCCACGGGTGAATAGGTGGAAGCTATACAGTGTGTGAAATACTCCCAGATACCATGACATGCTGCACTTTTATACCAGATAACACAGGCCCTAACGGGAAAGTAACTATGGCCATCGAGAAGCTTGAAAGCCTCTCTGAAGAGTTAAAAAGAAACTCAGGGATCACCAATTCCTGGGATAGATGGTTTGGATGGATAAACGGATGGCAGAAAGTACTCTTCCAAGTGGGTATGGCTGTCCTAACTGTTATGATTCTTTTCCTCTTCTTTGTCTGCTGTATAATGCCTTGTGCACAGAAATATTTGCAGAAGACTGTAGATCAAACCATTGACCGCACCACCCCAACATTCCTACACCAAGACATTGATGACGGAACCTGTGACACAACACATGCACCTCTTCAGTCCCACCACATTAAGTATACAATTACTTCTCTCTAGGGAAACTATAGGGACAGCGTCTTGTCTAACGGGTAAAAAGTCTGTTGCAGAGATGTAGTGGACAAGCCGCTACGGGTTCTAGTGCAGTGAAGAGTTCAAGAAAACAAGTTTGAGAAGATGAGCAGCAGCCTATTAGGGATATTATTAGGGATAGATAGTAGTTGTTTACATCGTAAATAGCAATTTTTAGGGGGGACTGTTGTGGACAGAATATTAACTCTATTAATTTTCGTAAAATGCCTATTTGCTCTGCATAACTATAATCAATATTATTCATAAGTTACTTAAAATGGCCGCTAGGGAATTTCCCCTGTAGTCAACTAACACCCTTAAATTAACAAGATGGCGCTGGAATCTGGAGGAGAGCTCCATGATGCCAGTGACATCACACCCGGTAGGATGAGCAATTGATGAACCACTTAACAACTAACCAATTGCTTTACCGGACCCTCGGAATAAAGATTCCTCAAGTCTTTCATTAACCTGAAACTTGTGTCTGGTGTGAATTACTTTGGGAGCGTGCACGTAAATACTTATTAATTTGGACAGGGGCAGATATGCAAAAATATCAAGCACTTGATTTGATCCACAACAGCTTTTCTGTAAACCCAGCACAAATGTCTTGCAATTTTTCTTCACTTTTGATTAGAAACTAGAAACTGTTTTCCCAGCAACAGGCAATATGGTAATTTTCTCTAATGATTTTTAGGATAGAAAAATCTAAAATAACAACAGATTATTTTTTATATTTGGGTTTCATATAAAGAACATTCTCTAGGCTCATGTACAATTTAGTTCAAACTAGGTACCTTTGTAACCATAGCAGAGAGTTTGATATTCTAATCAAGATTATTGATACTATCAATGTAATCTTCAAACGTGGAAAAGAGCTGCTCCAACACATAAAAAGCATCATCTATGTATCTTCTCCAGATTTTACAAAACCCGAATAAGGGATGATTATACAAAAGGTGTATCTCAATGAAGTTTATATATATATATATATATATATATATATTTACAGATAGATCGATTATTAATACTATTAATCAAATCTACCAACTTGTCCAAGAGCTGCTCCAACACATAACAAATATCTGGACAAGGTATGATTATATTTACACACACACATACATGTATATATATATGTATCTGTTACGGACCGTTTCAGCATAAAAGGGGAAAAATCGGTTTAGGCGATAATCCCCTTTTCCCAAAAAGGCACAGCTACTGTAAAAGCACCAAAACTCACGAATTTGGATATAAATGAATGCACCCAACTCCCGAACTGCATACCAGGTAATAAGATAGCACTCTAAGCTGGAACCTCACGAATAGCTGCTAGCAGATGAATAGGAAAAGCAGACATCAGCTTACACTCCTAGCAGTCAAACTCCAACAGCATACAGTGAATCCCCCCAAGAACGAGACAAGGCTCCGTGTTGAAGGTCAAGCAGTGGTCTGTTTATTCAGGGCTACCTGCCCCTGTATTTATGCAGGTCTCCCACCTGGTGGACACTCCCCTAGGGGACCAGATGGAAGACTGAAACAGCAGACAGACATGTATCAGATTAGTACACACAGCCACAATACTTTCCCACAATGTATCTTGGTTTCCTCCTCTCTGTCCTGGAGATAATTAATGAAGTAATTCAATTATCTCCTAGGACAAAGGCCAGACTCCATTATGCACATGGTGACACAGAAACAGACTATCACTTTAAAATACATACAGACACATTTTATACACAAAACATAGACATGTAACATATCCCCAGATAGTTCAGGTCTGGGTGCACATTATTAGGTTAGAATGGCACCCAGATCACACAAATACATTTTAATTGCCATGGAGCCAAAGTCTTTAATTATACGAACAGGCTCCATGGCAGGCTATCTGGGTTACTACAGTTCACATAAAACATAAACTACAGAATTTCCCTGCATTCACCAAATCCATACGAATGAGAACCAGGGGCTGGAGGTTCAGCGGTGCCTGCACGGAAAAGTGTCCGATTTTGGTGCATGAAAGCCGGGCAGAAAAGTGCTGGCTGCCCGGGGAGCTCCAGAACAGCGCCACCTAGCGGCCGCTAAGTGTAACAGCGGCCACACAGTTAACAGGCAATTAACCGCAGCTTCAGGGAGGTAAATTGGCAGCACACTCCAGCTTCTGGGTGGCCAATTAACAACGCCGGCCGGCTTCCCACGGCTCTGGGGAGGTTGGTGAACGGCTGTTTGTTCGGTAGATGAAATCTACCGAACTGCTGTGCAGAAAGGGAGAAATAAATCCTTCTGCACAGTAAAATTAATCCTTTAGCTGCCGGTCCATAGTCCAGAGGCAGCAGGCGGGCAACCAGGCTCCTCCAATACAATGTGGCGAGATTGGTTTCGTCACAGTATCTATAATAATTTCAACTCACTACTGGTAAGTCATTGGCAATTTATGGAGAGTATGCCATGGGCTCTCCAGGCTATAGATTTTAAGCTCTCTATGTATATAATATGTGTGTGCTTATATATTATTTAACTAGATGTATATAACAAATTCAAGTAGAGTCCAAGTTGATCACAGGAAAAGCAAATAAAGAAAAAACTCCACAAATGTAACATTTAACAATAATTAACAGCGCATGAACTCATATATTGTATATAATAGCGATTATGCACTACTTAGAAATCTATAAGGGACATAGGTATATATATTATTCATTGCTGTTAATAATATAAAAATATATTTCTGTTTTTGTTGTTCGTACAGTCAATTTGAAGTTTAGATTAGAAGTTATATTTCATGCAAAAAAAGTACCTAATGGCCTTTTCAAAGCCTCTGCTTTATCTATGAAAAAAATAAGTAATAACAAAGTTGACATTGCAATACTTAGTAAGGCCTATGCACAAGAGCAGAGTCTGTGATGTCATAAATTACAGCAGAGTACGTCTAGGTAACACACAGTGATGTCATTTTCAAACATTCCGTGAACACTCACAGCACTCAGAGCTACACTTCACCTGGACAGTGGTTATATTAACTGGAAATATATATTTCCTACTCACCTGCAAAGGGATCTTGTGAAAAGGCACCTCTTGAGTACAGGACCGTTGACTTGTACTTTGCTATCCTATAAAACAAGTATAATGAGAATGGTGAGTGATTATTTTTCTGCTTTATATCTATCTGTCTAGCTATCATTTTCAAATAATTAAAACAAATGAAATTCCAAATTTTAAGTTTTTATTTTGTTACTTTTTTGCATTAAATAAAAACCTAAAGGAACACTGCTCAATTCTATACCATTTAGGAATTGAATCACTATGTTCATGCAGCCCTAGTCACAACTCCCTGCATGTGACTTACACAACTTTCCTAAACACTTCCTGAAAAGAGCTTTGTAAAGCTTACACTTCCTTTACTACAAATTATGTTTAATTTAGAATTTCGTATCTCCTACTCTGTTAATAGCTTGCTAGACCATGCAGGGGTATCTTGTGTGTGATTAAAGTTTCATTTGAATAGCAGGAGATAAAAACGTTTAAAATAAGTAACATCTAAAAGAAAATTACATGTTTTTTTGCAGGCTTTGTGATTTACAGCCAGGGGAGGTGTAGCTAGGGCTGGATAGACAGAATTAAAAGTGATTTTACTTCAAAATGGTAGAGAATTAAGCAGTAAGACTTCAGAGGCATAATGTATACAGAAAAACTGCTTCATTAATATAAAGTTGTTTTGGTGATTATACTGTTACTTTAAAATATGAGCTTAAACAGCAACACAATAATAAAATGCTTAGATATTAATAACAATAATTAATTATTGATTATAAAGTCCTTACTGATTTCCTTGTGCTATACATAAAGTATTGATATAAACTCCATATAAATACACCATAGGTGATTGTTAAAATAATGGAATCCGGGGGGCGTGGCCTGACAAGCGAAGCGGATGGTCGCACTGTTATGGTACTTTTTCAGTAAACCAAAATGTTTAAGTGTCTATCTGTTCCTGTCCAAATTAAAGAGAATTGAATTGCGTATATACGCTGAAGTAATTCAGTCTGACACACGGAGTTCAGGTTAAAATAACTTCGAGGAAATTTATTGGCAAGTGCAGAATCAGAGGGCGTGCAGGCCCTTTTAAGAGACATTTTCGTCATCATTGATTATCAAGATATCAGTGAATAAACATCATTAATTGGATTAATTGTTAAGTGTCTGGATTAGTGTCCACCTATCAATATAATTAATTGGATCAAAAACTAAGTGGTTAGTTCCGTGTCCACCCACCAAGAGGTGGTACTTTTTTGGACACGGGTGGGGGACAAGGGGTCTTGAGCGTCATTTTACTCGGTCGGTGATGTCAAATCTCGTGGTTAGGTGCAAGGTCTCTTATGAATAGAACATTTCATTACTACTGTGTTCTCATGGCCTTTAAATTATACTATGTTGCGAGTTAGGGGAAATTCAACAGTTCCTGGGTTAGTCATATCCTTATGGAGAATACAGTCTTTGTCTATTGTATTAGATGTGCTGAGAAATACTGTCATGTAATGTAGTTTTCATATGGAGAAGTCAGGTTATGAGGACAAAATGGAGGATTTGTCACAGTATCAGGTTAATACAGAGTTAGAGCAGCAATTCAATATAAGTACAATAAGATTTTTTAATAATTCTACATCAGTCCCCCCTATGAAATGTTAGATTCTAAGAGATAAAAACTTTATTTGTTAATACCAGAAGACGTGTTAGCCCAAAGGCACAGAAACCCCGTGGCCGCTAGCTAGGTGTTAATGCAAAGTGCAAGTCTGTCCCTATTTTCTGACCCTACTAGGCTAACTCATCTGTCAGTATGGCTCTCGAACACTTCACACCCATGGGTGTCCCACGGCAGCTAACCCACCGCTTCTCCACACGGGGCCTTTACCATTCACTGACAGATGCTGTCCCTAAGGTGGTCCCTTCCTAGAACTCTCGCACTTTATCATCAAAAGGGATAGATTGCAGCGGCAAACAGGGTGAGTTGAGATCCTGGAAGTCTTGGTCATCAACATCAAGAAGTGTGAAAGTGGGTGCCGCTTGGTCAACAGTCTTCGTGAGAGCTTTCCTCAGACAGGGGAAGACACAACAAAAGAGAAGAGCAAAGATAAAAAGAGAAATTAGTATTGCCATACCAATATGCATTAAAGCCTTTTTCCAACCCGTCATCCAACCAAACCATCTGTCCCAGGGATCTTTTATCCCAGAATTCCTTTTTAATTCCTCTGAGAGGTCATTTAATTTTGCTATGGCTAATGTAACTTTACCATTAGGACCTGTGTTTTCTGGGATGTAGGTACAACATGTCATGGTGTCGGGCAAAATTTTACATACCCCTCCTTTTTCGGCTAGGATCATATCCAGGGCTATTCTATTTTGGAAGGCCATTTGGGATGTTGCCTGCAACTGTTCGGCTAATCCCTGGAGGGCATCTCTGGTGTAATTAACGAAACGCTGTTGATTGTAATAAATGTAGTTTATCCAGTTTAAGTTCTTGTTTGCGGTAACTATGGTAAAAATTGATTCAAATCCTGCAGCAACTTCATCTCTCGCTTTAAATTCATTGGGTACCCCCCTAGGCACCCCAATGGCATCAATGTAAATGTGAGGGTCAAAACTTCCTTTTACTGGGGCTTCACGCTTAGCCTTAGTGTGGCTGGACTTATGGGTGTTGGTGTGTGTGTCAGAAATAATGTGTATAGGCATAATGGCCTTGGCCAATGTACACTCCCCCCACCACTCTGTGTCCATTCTGGATCTTAGCTGTAAATCCCCACACAACCAGTAAATATCCCCCAGTGACCTAATGTGCTGCTGCAGCAAACGTACAGGAACAGTTCTATATGTAGTACAATAACCTGCGGGAAAGTTACCCACAAATTTACCAATCCCATCATGTTTGACATAGCAAGTGTAATTACCTTTATATACGGTAACACCATGAGGAGGTCTTACATTTTTGGCTATAAGAGGATACTCCGCTGTCCATGCTTGACATAGAGACCTGTTGAAATTATATTGGTAGGCAAAAAGACTTAAAATACAATTTTCTTCATCTACTGGCAGGGTTAAAGGTACAGTGCCCAGATGAGGCCGGGCACCACCACACACATAGCATGCGGTTCGGTTATGTTTGTTGGCATTATATTTCATCCATTCTAACCATAGGTTAACATCATTAAAACCTGTTTCAGCGGCCATGGTATCTTCAAAGGTGGGGTTAGCAATGGCCATCATGTCCTTAAAGGACTGGATGTGTGGTTTTAATGGGTTTGTGACCATGTGAGTAGCTCCTTGCCACTCAGGGGAATTACACATATCTTTAAGGTAGAAATGCCCTAAGTTAGTATAGGAACCCTTTTTCCAGTACATTCCCAATACATACTGGTCTGCATCTGTTGGGCTTGGATGCTCAACATTAAGAATTAATTTCATTGGTGTGCCTCCTCCAGGCTTTCTCAGAGTCATTCTTTGAAGGAGGGACCTACCATGATCATCTACTTTAGATAAGGCACTTTTTGGCTTGTAGCCCCAGGAAGGCCCGGCATTCCATCCCGCCGCCCCCCAATGGCCACAATTGTGCCCCCATTGTTTGTCAACTACACAAACATATGGATCTTTTACATGAGGGATATCTCTATAGATATTCTGGATTTGTGTTGTAGAGAATGGGCATTCTACGATGTCACAATAATCAAAGGTATAGGTAGCCACACGGGTACATGATGAATTATACCAGAAGGTGTACCCACTAACATCTTTAGTGATGGCTACTTGCTGGGCCTTAATTAAACTAATTAAGGAGACAATGTACCAGAGGTACATGGTTGTGCGGTATCTGCTTCCTCTGGGGCAGGAGACTTCTTGCAGTGGGAAGCGTGGATCCAATGTGGCCTGCCGGCCAATTTGACGGAGGTTGCGGTGATCAGGAGAACTTGGAATGGCCCGTCAAATCTTGGTTCCAGGGTACTTTTCCGCACGAACTTCTTAACCAGAACCCAATCTCCGGGAAGCAGGTTATGGGTACCTGTGTCCAAATCAGGATCTGGAATTGAAGAGAAAACTTGGGCATGTATTTTGTTCAAGACACTTGCAAGTTCAGTTACATAGTCTACTAAAACATCAGATTGCAGCTGTAACTGTTGCGGATAATAACAACCTAGTCTGGGTGCTGTCCCAAATAGAATTTCATATGGGGATAACGAGTGCTTCCCTCTAGGTGTGTGTCTAACGCTGAATAAAGCTATTGGCAGGCTTTCTGGCCAGGGCATCTTTGTTTCTTGTGACATTTTTAACATTCTGGCTTTTAGAGTGCCGTTCATGCGCTCTACTTTACCACTACTTTGTGGGTGGTAAGGGGTGTGAAAGGCTAGGGTCACCCCCAGAGCAGTCCAAATGTCTTTAGTCACTGTTGCTGTAAAGGCTGGACCCTGATCACTTTCAATGACTTCTGGAAGTCCAAATCTACATACTATGTCTGTAAGTAGGCGTTTTGCGGTTGTTTTTGCAGTGATATTGGTCACAGGGTAGGCTTCTGGCCAGCCTGAGAACATGTCCACTATTACTAGTGCATATTCATGAGGCCCACTCTTGGGCATTTGAATGTGGTCAATTTGAATTCTCTGGAATGGGTACATGGGTTTTGCTAGGTGCTTTGCAGGCACCCTGATTGGTCTTCCTGGATTGCATTTTGCACAAATGACACAGGCCTTACAGAAATTGCTGATCAAAGTTGTGATTCCAGGGGCTTCATAATACTTTTGAATGAGGGCGGCCATTAGGTCTTTTGACAGATGTGCAGGCCCATGTGCCCATTGGACAACTGCTGGATATAAATTCTTCGGAAGGCAAAATTTAGAGTTGTTGTAGTAAATTCCATCTTTTAGGACAGCTCCCTTCTTTTTCCATTTCTGGATTTCTTCAGGAGTAATTGCAGCTTGTTGTTCTCGCAAAATTCTTAGGTCAGTAGGAAGAGTTTGCAAGGTAAAGATAGGAACTTCTTCTTCTTGACCGGACACTTCTTCATCCACTTCCTGCAAATCTCTGGCCGCTTGCTTAGCAGCCTGATCAGCTAAATGGTTGCCCTTTGCTTCATCTGAATCCAATTTCCCATGTGCCTTTACTTTCAAAACGGCCACTTCTTCAGGGAGTAGGAGGGCATCCATTAGCTCCTTGATTGCAGAGTTGTGTTTGACTGGTGTACCGGCAGTGGTAAGAAATCCTCTTGTCTTCCAAATGAGGCCGAAGTCATGTGCCACACCCAGAGCATACCTTGAATCTGTATAGATGTTGGCACGCTTTCCCTCGGAGATCTTGCATGCTGTAGTCAGGGCTTGCAATTCAGCTTCTTGCGCAGACATTGCTGGCGGTAAAGATGATGACTTGAGAACTTCCTCTGTTGTGGTTACGGCATATCCTGTGTGGTATTTTCCTTCTTCATCAGCATATCTTGAACCATCCACAAACAGAGTAAAATCCGGATCCGGTAATGGATTCTCATGCACGGTTGGTAAGTGCACTGTTTCCATTTTCATCTGTTCGAAACAGTCATGAGGAGTTTCTGGGTCATAGTCATTTGTTATAACTAGGTCTTTGAATTCTTTTTCTAGGAAATGGCGTGGCCATGCTTCAAGAAGGTCAGTTGCTGGGTATTTGGCAATGCCATTTTCCTGTAGTTGTGATTCATCCATGGTGGCCCATAATTTTGCCATGGGCCCAAGGTCATTCCATGATCTTGTCTTCAACTTGGTAACAGGAATATGTGGAATAGCAGTATCCCAATGGCGGTATAGGTAATTGAGCTCTGGAGGCAGTTGGATCAGGACCACGCTGTTGCCTTCCGAATCACAATAGAAATCTTGGGCAGTGAGCTTTACTTCAAACCAGTGGTAGAGCTCATCTTCATAGCAAGGTTCAGGAGTAATGTCCGGCTTGTACCACATGGTACAGAAGGCATAATCCGGACCTTCACACAGAGGTGTCTTGTCTTTGTGAAAAGTTAAATGTGGATGCATTTTCTTGATACATCCACAGAGAAGGTAGATGTAGGTTTCATCTGTGACAAACCCATAGTAGATACCCCCCTCAGGGAGTGGAAGAAGAGTGGATGGGTTAAGAACTTGACATCTTTGTATGGAAATGTTGTCAGGCAGAAGAAGATGACATTGCAGACGCAGGTGTCTAGCGGGGGACACGTGCTTGAGCTGGACTTGGTTAACAATGGCAGAGATGTCATGAGGGGCCAAAACAACCAAAGGGTGGCCAAGGACCAGGTCTGAAGTTCTTTCAATGAGTTCTCTTGCAGCAAAAACAGCCCTAAGGCAGGAAGGGGTCCCTCTAGCCACAATGTCCAGTTGGCATGAAAAGTATCCAATAGGCCTCTGGCGGCCTTTTAAGTCATTAGTTTGGGTAAGAACTCCTGTGGCATGGCCTAGTCTTTCAGAGACAAATAATTTGAAAGGTTTGGTGTAGTCTGGTAGGCCCAAGGCAGGAGCAGAGACAATGGCACGTTTGAGAGATTTGAAATTGTCCAAAGCTTCGTTGGTCAGGCCGAATGGGTCTGACTTGAGTGCATCATAGAGAGGTTGCATAAGCAGAGAGGCTTCTGGGATCCATGCTCTGCAATAGGAAATGAGGCCTAAGAAGGCATGAAGAGATTTTGAAGTCCTTGGGGGTGGAATGTCCACAATTGCTCTGACTCGGTCCCGAGTGAGATGTCTGGTACCTTGAGATAGGCAATGTCCAAGGAAAATCACTGAAGGTTGTTCTGCCAAATAGCAAAGCAGACTAATTGAACTCTTTTCAGTAGTGGGTATATCATCTCCACAGAGCAGCAAATCATCCACATACTGGAGTAAAACAACTTCTGGGTGATCAGCTTGCCATGGGTCAAGGATAGTACACATGGCTTTGGCAAATTGACTTGGAGAATTTTGAGCCCCTTGGGGCATGACAGTCCATGTATACTGTTGCATTTCATGGGTGAAAGCAAACAGGTATTGACAGGATGGATCCAGTGGAACACTGAAGAAAGCATTAGCTAGGTCAATGACTGTAAAATACTTTGCAGAAGGTGGGACGCCAGAGAGCAGAGTGTGGGGGTTTGGTACAAGAGGGGTGTCCAGGACAGTGGCTTCATTGACAGCACGGAGATCCTGAACCATCCTGTATTTCACTGGCTCTCCTTTTAGAGTCTTTTTCTTTACAGGAAATAATGGAGTGTTACATTCTGATTTACACTTCACTAGAGCACCCTTTTCCAGGAGTGCTTTGATGTGAATAGAAATGGCTGCAGCCTGTGCTGGTTTTAGAGGATATTGTGGCTTCCTTGGTAACTTAGCTCCTGGAATAAGCTTAACCACCACAGGTGGGACATTTAGGTGACCTATATCCTCTGGGCCCGAGGACCATAACTTAGTAGGCACCTGAGTTTTTAACTCATCTGGGAAATTGGACCTAGGTTCTGCTGCTTCCTCATTGGATTTTTCTAAATGCAGCATCAAAGGTAAGGAGCACAGGGCTGAAGTGTCAGAAACAGATAGAGGTGTAAACATTTCTACCTGTCCTTCTGGAGTGAAGGTTATAGATGCCTGCAGGCGTGAGAGGACATCAGCGCCTAACAGGTTAATTGGGCATGTGGAGGAAACTACAAAACGAGCAAGTAAGCTTGTGCCAACCCGCAGAGGGGTTGTTAGAGGACTGTGTCTCGGTTGGCCATCCACTCCAACACAGGAGACATCAATACTTGACAAGAATACTTGACAATACTTGGCAGGTCTTGTTCTCTGAGAACACTTCGGGCTGCGCCTGTGTCAATAAGAAATGTGGTAGGTTGGCCTTCAATGGGTAAAGTCACTGTGGCAAGTGCCCCCCCCCCCTTTATCCCCTGTAGACACTGCCATGACAGGGGTTAATGACACAGGTTTGCCAATTTCCTAATCATCATCTGGTTCCTCAACAATTGGAACCGTTTTCTCGGCCTTAGGGGCCGGGGCAGGCTTGGGAAACTTTTTGGGCTCCCCTGAGGAAAACTTTTTGGGCTCCCCCGGTTCCCTTTTGGGTTCTGGACAGTCACTTCTGTAGTGTCCCTTAGCCCCACAATTAAAACATGTTACGTCCTCTAACTTGACACCCTTGTTGCCAGGGGTGATGGGGGCGGCACGGGCCACCATGAGAGGAGCTGGATTGGGTCTTCTGGGGGTTTGGGCAGATTCCAAACCTCTAGCAACTAGGAGTAACGTATCTAGGGGAACAACCTTGTATTCAGGGCGTGCAGCAATGATTCCCTTGCGTATGGAATCTTTAACACCTTGGACAAACGCACCTGATAGCATTTGTGAATGAATTTTGTCAGTGAGATCAAATCCCAAATCTGTAAACATTTGATATAGTCTTGCATGAAACCTTTCCACTGATTCTCCTTTGTCTTGCACAACATCAGTAAGGCCAGCAGCTTGATCTGCAAGTTTATCCTTAGCCCAATCTCTTAATTGATTGCAAAAGGTTACTCCGGAGGGGTAATCAACATCACTTGTAAGCAGATCTGTACTGAGGTGGCGGGCCATGCTAGGCCAATATGCATCCCCTGCTTTAATAGCACAAATGCTCAGTAGGTCACGCCAGGCGGCGGAATAAGTCTTTTGTATCTGAACTATCCCTCGGTAAAAAGGCATAGGCTGCTTCTCTGGGTCAGGGAGAGATTTCATTAAAGCACTAGCTTGTGTGGGATTGAAAGCAACATATTTAGGAGGGGCCCGCTCTCCCCGACCCTTGTGGCCGAAGGGATCTTCAATAGAACGGTGGGTCGAGACTCTTGCAGCCTCTAATGAATCCTGGGACAGCCTGTCATCCCTGTCATCCTCTTCCTCATCTAATTCTATGATCTGGGCCCTTCTGCGTGAGGGGATCACCTGAGGTGACAGGGCCGGGGGATGAGAGGGAGTCCCGGAGGCGGGAGTCGCCATTGGGTCATAATCATGGGACCGGTAATCACCGGGAAGCACCGGCATCAGGGGTGCTGAATGACTGGGGGCCGCCATATTGGAGGCGGGGAAGGAAGTTGCATTGGGGTTAAGGGAATAAGTGGCAGCCATGTTGGATGTGGGCACATCCGGGGCAGACTGTATCGGACTGGGCATGACCGGAACCTGGGGAGTGGCTTGGGGAAAGGGGTATGGATAATTAGGATAGGGCATGGACATGGGGTATGGGTAGGGGTATGGCCAAGCCATCTGGGTGGGTGCTGGGGCGGAACCTGGAGTGGGCAGGAAGGTTGGGTAGGGGTTGGCAAAGGGGGTGGGAACCTGGGCTGTGGTAGGGACGGACAAGGGAGAGGATGGAGATGAATCAGTAGAGGCGGGTGAAGAAGGAGGAGCCGGAGTGGGATCAGCAAGATTGACAGTGGCAGGGGAGGAGGGGTTAGTGAACTGGGCAGATGCAGATGGGAGGGTAGGATTATCAACGGAGACAAAGTGTGGGGAAGGAATAGCAGATGAGATGTTAGCATTAGACATAGAGGCTGGTTTAGGGATGGATGAGGATGATGGGAGTGTTAGGGAAGGAGAAGGGGAAAAGTAAGATCCATCAGAATTCAGGACCGGGCAAACGGGAGAGGTAACGGGATGGGGGTTGGGAGGATTGGGAGTGGGATACATAGTCAGCTGGCAATCTCTCATTGCTGACTGAACCTTGGGGATAGACATTCCCTGGGCGCCATTTTGGGGCGCTGGCTGAGGACAAGCCCCAGCGACACAATCATTATGGTACACAAACATTTTCACACCCTTGTGAATTATTTCTTCCTCAACCCAACCTTCCTGCTGAATAGCCTTCGCTACTCTGTACCATGCTTCAGCTGTTTTTAATAAATCATTATTTGCAAGCTTGCCTCTCTTTTCCATCAATAATCTACGCCAACTTTCTGGTTGCAATCTGCCACATGTCGGCACAGCAATTTTACATACTTTTGCAATCTTTTCAACACCTTTAACCATCTCCTCACCCTCTCTGTCATCAACTAAATCACATGCTAACCAGCCCTTACTGGGCTTACTTAAATCCTGCCCCATAATCCCTTTTCCCCTACACCAGCGTCCTAGATATAGGGAAAGACAAGGAAAATTGAACCGGAACGTCTACAATGCTCGACTGCCACCTGAGAATCGTGGGTCTTTCTCAAGTGCGTCTTCCCAAAACGTAGACTAGTCACTGAATCCGCCTACCCGGGGTGGTAGAAACGGATTGGAGCGAGGTGAGAAGTGTGTGACCAATCACTTCTCTATTAAGAGGAATGGGAGTGGATAGTATAATAGTACAGGAAGTGTAGAAAAGGTAAAGGGTAAGGAAAATAAATCCTTAGAGACAGACACAGGAGTTTAAATGACTCCACATTAAACAAACAACAGTACAGTTGAAATACAGTGCATGCATCACAGTTCAAATGAAATCAACAGTAATCCCTTTCCTTTAATCATGTGCTTACTCCAAAGTCACCTTTCTCAACCCCGTAGTGTCCCCGCTCGGAAGAACGACTTTCGTAAGTCTCACTACCAGCGGCCAAGGATAACAGCTAACACCGGTCCGAAATCCTTTCTAGCCTCCCTCGTTACAGCAGTCCACTTAAAGTGGCCGCGCCACCCTCACTCCCGTAGTGCCCCTATAAAACCCACTTTATAAGTCTCACTACCACGTGATGCGAGAAACAAGCAATGCCTGCCTGAATCCCCCCAGGAAACAGAGTCCCCTGCCACAAGGCTAAGTCTCCTACCACAATTAAATAATCAGTGGACCTTCAACTCAACTAGAGCCGAAGGGTCCGGGTCAGGACGTCCCCAACTCAACTAGAGCTGGATGGTCCGGGTCAGGACGTCCCCAACTCAACTAGAGCTGGATGGTCCGGGTCAGGACGTCCCCAACTCAACTAGAGCTGGATGGTCCGAAAGCGCACAGTGAAGCTAGCTAGGCTATCAAAGTGAGACAAAATTGGATCACAGGAAACTATGATTCTACACAGATCCCACAGTTCCACAAACTTATTTTTCCATACAGCCACAGCCACGAGGCTCCTAAAAGAAGTAAACAGGCAAAGAAGACCCCCAGGAACACATCCACAGGTCAACCCCCCTTTTTCCCTACAACCACAGCACCGTGGTTCCTAAAAGGAGTAAAACAGGCAACAGGACTCCAGGCAAATCCCCCGGGTCCACCCCCCCCCCTTTATCCCAAAAAGGGGAAAACAGACAAACACAGGACCCTCAGGCAAACTACCACGGATCCACCCCCCCTTTATCCAAAAAGGGGAAACAAATAAACATTCAGCCCGGGCAACCAAACTAGACACACCCAGGCAACAGATAGACTAAATGCAGGTAACAAATGGGTAATAAGACTCCGGGCAAGATATTACCTGTCTTTGATGTCCTCCCGGGAAGCAGTCACAGACACGTGGACGGGTCAATCAAAGGGGCCGGAACATACCGGTGGCTCTGCAGAAGTCTCTACCGTGTACCTGGAGGTGATCAATCTCCTTTCCTTCCCCCTGGATTCCTCCGTCCACCCTTGTCTTCCTTAGGACGGCTCACCGGCCAGACATAGCCCGGAGTCCCTGTTCGGGCGCCAAAGTTGTTATGGTACTTTTTCAGTAAACCAAAATGTTTAAGTGTCTATCTGTTCCTGTCCAAATTAAAGAGAATTGAATTGCGTATATACGCTGAAGTAATTCAGTCTGACACACGGAGTTCAGGTTAAAATAACTTCGAGGAAATTTATTGGCAAGTGCAGAATCAGAGGGCGCGCAGGCCCTTTTAAGAGACATTTTCGTCATCATTGATTATCAAGATATCAGTGAATAAACATCATTAATTGGATTAATTGTTAAGTGTCTGGATTAGTGTCCACCTATCAATATAATTAATTGGATCAAAAACTAAGTGGTTAGTTCCGTGTCCACCCACCAAGAGGTGGTACTTTTTTGGACACGGGTGGGGGACAAGGGGTCTTGAGCGTCATTTTACTCGGTCGGTGATGTCAAATCTCGTGGTTAGGTGCAAGGTCTCTTATGAATAGAACATTTCATTACTACTGTGTTCTCATGGCCTTTAAATTATACTATGTTGCGAGTTAGGGGAAATTCAACAGTTCCTGGGTTAGTCATATCCTTATGGAGAATACAGTCTTTGTCTATTGTATTAGATGTGCTGAGAAATACTGTCATGTAATGTAGTTTTCATATGGAGAAGTCAGGTTATGAGGACAAAATGGAGGATTTGTCACAGTATCAGGTTAATACAGAGTTAGAGCAGCAATTCAATATAAGTACAATAAGATTTTTTAATAATTCTACATCAGCACGGCGCTGAGCTCCGCGCACCGAAAAGCCCGACAACGCATATATTCAGCGGTACCGGCTCCACAAAACCTCGCCCGCAGGTCTCCTAACATGGCATCACAAAAAGCCAAGAAGCAGGTGGAAAAAAATGACCGCGCTGGCTTCTTTGCGACCCGAGCGTCGACGCCAAAAGCCCTGGGCCTAGCCGATCAGGAACAAGATGGCGACGGAGGTAATGACACGCTGCCACTACCATCCTCCCCGGGGGGGCAAAACCTACCAGTGACCCAGGATTTCTTGCAGAAATGCCTAGACAGTATGTCCAGCAAGATCCTGGAATCCCTGCAAGGTACACTGAGAGAAATTAAGAGAGAGATGCAGGAGCTGGGTGACAGGACGGCACACATGGAAAACCGCATGGAGGAACAGGTTACAGTGCATAATATAATGGCAGATCAAGTGAAAGACCTGCAGCAGCAACTTGACCTCACACAGAGGAAGGTCATGGACCTAGAGGACCGCTCACGCCGCCAAAACCTACGCATCAGAGGCATCCCAGAAGAAGTGAGGCAACAGGATCTACACGAGTACCTCATGGGGTACTTTAAGGCGCTGGCACCAGACATACCGGCTGAAATTCTGCTGCTGGACAGACATCACAGGGTGCAAAAACCGGCGTTCCTACCACAAGACACCCCCAGAGATGTACTAACACACCTACACTACTTCCACGCTAAGGAAGCACTACTCCAAGCGACCAGAGCAGGTGCAGAGCTCCCACAGAAGTATAAAAACATCAAAATGTTCACAGACCTCTCTGCAGCCACGTTACAGAAACGAAAAGAATTTAAGGAAACAACGGAAACCCTCCGCTACAACAACATACAGTACAGATGGGGATTCCCAATCCGCCTCCTGATCAGAAGAAATGGTACGGTGACTACAGTGAACACACCAGAAGAGGGCCGCAAACTGCTGCGCAGCTGGAATGTCCTGCCAAATCCGGAGAGGAAAGACATGTCCACAGCGCCGAGAATGCCTCCAGAATGGAAAAAATCCAGAAAATGAACTAGCACAGAAAAGTTTTTCCTTCAGCTGCTCCCACCATGGCAGCGCATGACATCTGGCAGACAACGAGGCGCAAGTATTCCTAGCACTATATGCCTCACTATAAACATTTGAGCACAACACACACAAATAAGCCACGAAGGCTTGACGAGCACATAGTCCACAAACAATCCCAGACACAAACTTCCACACACGTACACACACACAGAAAAAAAAAAAAAAAAAATTAATAAAAAAAAAAACATAAATAAATAAAAAGAAAAAATATACAAACGAAAACCACACCAGTACGCCTTACGCCACAGCCATAGCCGGTAAATACACAGCACACTCCGCATACCACACATGAGAATACCGATGGAATGATTCGGGCACTTTGGGTGCATCCAACCGTCCTACACCTTAGAAGTCAACACAGTAACCACGCTCACACCTGGCACTATCACGGTAGTGCAATACCCTTCAGTGGGAAATGTATACTAAAATGTTTGTTAATGTATGCATTGTTTTGTTATACTCGAATGTTATGTATGATGTTTGTATAGCTGACACCTTGACCCCACCTCCCACCCCCCCGATCCCTATCCCAGGCATTACAGGGCCCTGCTGTGGGGACCACAGGGACAGCAAACGCATGGACCCCCTGGGGAGACAGCATACCACCATGATGACACACTCAATGACAGAAATACCCAGAATCCGTATACACTGCCCATTAGAATATGAAAATATACAGCCATAATGTTAAGGGGTTGAACACCCCAGTAAAGAGATACTGCCTAACTAGAGATCTACGCAAAGCACGCCCAGACATAGTATGTTTACAGGAAACGCACTTTAAACAAGCGTCCAACCTAGCACAAGCACAGTACCCAGTCCAATATCATAGTACAGCCACATCCAAAACTAAAGGGGTCTCTATACTGACCAGCAAGGATGTTTCCTTTAAGCTCCTGTACGAAGACACAGATAAGCAGGGGAGGTACATCATCTTGGCGTGTGAGATCAATAACTTAGAACACACGATCGTAAACATTTACGCACCAAATGCAAACCAGAGAAACTTCCTGCACAAAATTATAACGCGCCTCGCGCAAGTCCAAAGAGGAGTCACGATCATATGTGGGGACCTGAACCACATATTAGACCCCAAAAAAGACTCCACAGTGGAGCCAAACACACCCAGACACACAACCCTCACACGGGAATGCAAACCCTTAGTCCGACTACTTAGTGAACATGATCTATATGATGCATGGAGGGTACTACACCCGGAAGAAAGGGACTTTACTTTTTTCTCCCAGGTCCACAATACTTACTCCCGGATAGACGGGTTCTATATAAAAGGTATGTTCCTGAACCAACTAACCGCATGCTCGATAGGTACTATCACATGGTCTGACCATGCCCCGATTACTCTTGAATTGCAAGACGCATATGATTATAAACACAGGAGCCCCTGGAGACTGAACGAGACCCTTCTGCATGACTCTCAATTCTGTGCAAACCTCACCACTGACATGAACCGATACTTTGCTAACAATCAGACACTGGGAATAACACCGGAGACCCTATGGCAGGCACACAAGCCGGTTATTAGGGGCTTCTTCATAGGTAAAGCATGTGCACTAAAACGTGAGTCCCAAACTAAAACAAAATACTGGCTAAAAACACTGTATACTCTAAACAAGCAAAACCAATTGACCCCAACTCCAGAACTAAAAAGACAGATTCAGGAGAAACTAGGGGAAATTAAAACACATGAACTGGCAAAAACAGGGTACCACCTTAGAAAACTTAGGGCCACACACTACGTACAGGGAAATAGGGCAAGCAAATTGCTAGCTAGGAGACTGTCACACAGGAATGCGAACACAAAGATCCCATACATTCTAAACCAAACAGGGGAGAAGAAGGTGACACCCAAGGACATAGGGGATGTCTTTGCAGATTACTACTCATCCTTATATAATCTTGGGAACGACGCTAACACATGTCAACCTACTACGGCCAGTATTGAGAAATACCTGGAAGGGGTCCCCCTACCGTCACTGACTGAGGAACAAATAGCTACAGTGCAAGCCGCTATCACAGTAGAAGAGGTGCTCCAGGCCATATCACGCCTACCGAGTGGGAAAGCACCGGGCCCAGACGGGTTCCCCAACAATTATTACAAACAATTCGCACACACCCTAGCCCCGCACCTCGCAAACTTATTTAATGCAATAACTCTCAAAGCTGACGCACCTGGAGAGATGTTGGGCGCACACATAGTTACACTGCCCAAACCGGGGAAACCACCCACATGTAGCCAAAACTTCAGACCCATCTCACTTCTTAATACAGACATTAAACTCTACGCAAAAGTACAAGCCAACAGAATAACCAGCATACTCCCGACCCTAATTCACGATGACCAGGTGGGCTTCACAAAAGGCAGACAAGGGTCGGACAACACTAGGAAAGTACTCGACTTGTTGTATAGTCTGCTCCAAGGAAGGGAGGGGGGAGTACTGCTCTCATTGGATGCCGAAAAGGCCTTTGACAGGCTCAGCTGGCCTTTTCTGCAGGCAGTACTTGGTAAATACAGGTTCCCCACAACCTTCATAAATGCCGTCCGAGCACTGTACTCGCATCCTACGGCCAGGGTCCTCAACTCTGGATTCGTATCCAAACAAATACAAATCACTAACGGTTCGAGACAGGGGTGCCCCCTATCACCGTTACTCTATATCCTAGCACTGGAACCCCTGGCAGCGGTCATCAGGGCAGACCCAGACATACAAGGCATACACCTGGGGGACAACGAATACAAGCTTAACTTGTTCGCGGATGATATCCTGGTAACATTGACACACCCCATAATATCCCTATCAAAGCTGATGGCAAGAATCCAAGAGTACGGAGCAGTGTCTTATTATAAGTTAAATGTTACGAAAACACAGGCTCTGGGTATAACATTAGGCGACGACCTTGCAGACAGACTGGAGAGGGCATTTCCCCTGGACTGGAGACATGACCACCTGACATTCCTGGGCATAAAGCTAACCAAAAACCCTGCCCACCTGTTTCGGCACAATTATGCCCGACTGCTGAAAGAATTCTCAGACACACTACACACTTGGAGGGGTAGATACTAGTCAAAATGACGCTCATCCCTAAAATACAGTATCTTTTCCGGACACTTCAAATACCCATACCGAAACAATTCTTGAAAAACATGCAACACATTATCAACTCCTTCATTTGGGAAGGGAAAAAGGCAAGAGTAGCAGCAGGGACACTATACCGTTCCGTCAAAAATGGGGGGTTAGGCCTACCCAACCTAACGACATACTACAGGGCGGCCTACTTACACAACATTACCCAAATTAATCGTCTGACAGACGTCCCGCAGTGGGTGACGATTGAAGCAAGCAAAGCCCCGCACAGCGATCTCCGATCACTAATGTGGAAACAGTCAGACAACAACCGGGCGCTGGACGCTCTCTTACCCACTACCCAAACTCTGCTGCGAGTATGGAGTAAAATGAAACATGAATTAGTGTCAACACAGACGTTACCCTTGGCCACCCCAATGCGAACTATTGGACTGGAGATCCCCACATTCCCGTGGGAGACTTGGGTGAAGGGAGGTGTACAACATATATACCAAGTCATAGACAGGGGTCGCATACTACCATTCCCTGACATACAGGACAAGTACAACCTTCCCACCAGAGCTGCATTCTCCTACCTCCAGCTCAAATCTTATGTGATAAACAGATTAGGGAAACGAACGGACGACACGGTAACGACACACATGACAGTATTCGAAAAACAATGCACAGGGACTACACCACTTCAAAAAATAATGTCCTGGGGATACCAAAAACTATTGGCGCAACAAACGCACAAGTTAGGAGAGCTAAAAGAGTCATGGCAGCGAGATATAGGGAGGACAATACCAGATAGGGACTGGGACAGAGCCTACATGGCTCACCAGGGGCTCACGGCATGTGCCACACACCTGGAACTACAGCGCAAAATCCTATACCGCTGGTATCTAGTACCGGACAAATTACACAAAATATGGCCAACAACCAGCAACACCTGCTGGAGGTGTGGGGGGGAGGTGGGTACAATGATACACGTTTGGTGGACATGCGCCAAACTCAGACCATTTTGGGAAGCGGTAGCGAATCTAATACAGAAGATACTACCCAACCCGAGGATAGATGACCCACAGGTATGTCTCCTGTTCATCTTACCAGAAAATCTATCAAAACGAGTCAAGATGATAGTATACCACACACTAATTTCAGCTAACCTAGTAATATCCAGACACTGGAAAAAAGCGGTGACCCCGCCTATAGAGGATCTCATACAGCAGGTAGACCGAAACTGGGCGTATGAAAGAATGGCGTACATGCAATTTGGAACACGAAAAGGGGTGCTGGAGGCGCATGACCTGTGGGTAACACATATTACGAACCCACGCACCACACACTCAACCATAACTGAGCAAGCATGACCTAACGTGACCTAGAGGTACCACGAGGAGTACCAACATACAAACCTTAGCACTCAACCAAGGCATAGATGACCCATAGTACGCCACCCAGAAGTAGCCATACTACTACGACTTGGTTAACAACGCACGCTAATAATACATGCTTTGCCTGTAAATGTAAAACCCATGTGAAATATCAAAATGTCGATGACTCTCTGACACCGGGGAAACCCAGGTATCACATGTATGTAAATATCTACACGTAGCTGATCTCTGTATATTCAGCCTGTAATGTACCCCTACCCCTCCTTTCCTGTTCTGTATCCCAATGTTTTGACTTATGACTTATGACAAAATAAAAAATTGTCAATTGGAAAAAAAATAATGGAATCCAACGTTTATTTCTTATGCTGCCGGCAGCCATATATCAATTTTCCCAGAAACCACTGCTTTGACCTTTCAATACCCATACCACTCATTGTTACCCTTTTCTGTTCCTCCAGACACAGTTGATATTTATTTGTGTAATTTTCTCTTCATTTATTCACCAACCCATGCTTCCATAATATGTCCAACTTTACTCTGCATATAAAACCAGCTGCTGCAACAGGATTCTGTTCACACACTTTATTTCAGATACCAGTCCTGTTTTTTACAGCTCCCTTCTTTCCACATTCTATCCCTCTCAATCTACTACCTGCCCAATACATATGGCTACCAACAGGCTATTTCACTGTCAGACTGCCTAAAGTGAGTGGTAGCTAACAATTGGTCAGATTTGTTTGTCTCTAGATATTCCAGTTATTGGGTACATTGCTGTGTCCTATGCCATCTTTAATCAATAGAAAAAAAATCAAACTGGAAAGATTGTGACTCGATTGTGACAAAAATCAAACTGGAAAGATTGTGACTCTCGATAAAATTATATACTCCGTCTAACAGTGTTTTTCCTCTTTAATACAGGTAAAATTCTCAGTGAATAGGAAACTTAAACCGCCACCACCCTCCATTAGCAGTGAATATTTCCATATTTGTGCCAGCTCTTTCCTGCTCATATGTTACACGTGCATTTATGTATGTGTTTCTGTGAACTCAGCAACATGTCGGCTAATGCTGGACTCTTTATTTCTACAAGGGACGGTCAAATCCCGTGTTCATTATACGGCAGTCTTCCTGAGCACAACATACGCACTGTACCTCCTTCTCCTCCTTATTTATGAGCACCTTTATCTAGTGGCCACAGTTTTCTCTGTATTACAGATAGTCTTAATAGACTTGGCCAAGAGGGGGAAGATGGCAATGGAAGGCATGGAGAAGAAGAATGAGGAAGAGGTGATGGAGGTGACGAAGGTGAAAGAAGAGATGAAATGGAAAGTCTTTTAAAGAAAGAATTGTTGTGGGGAAAAAGACTGCTTGCTTGTAAAGGAAAAAGTTTTTTATTAAAAAAGTTTTATAACTGAATTCTTTATTTTGTTGTTTTTCTGAGGATTCTGCTTTATATTATTAGGGCAAAGCACAGTGAAAACGTAGGAACCGGAAGCAATCATTAGTTTGCAGATTGTAATTTATTGCAAGTCTAGAACCAAAGAGAGCACCAGTAATATTCATTCTTTCATTCCTTAATAATCCCGATCTGCCACCCAGACCATTTTCAGATAGGCGATTTAAGCCCATCAATACATTGTACACAGGGAACCTGACGTTTTGAAATTCTCCAACTTCCTAATGCTGTCTCTCACTTTCCAACCCTCATCATCATTACAACAATGCCTGATTTATTTGCTCTTACAATTCTGATCCTTTCTGTGCAGTGACATGTTATAGATTTAATGCTTGAGAAGAATGGATTTATAAGGGAAAATAAATAACTTAATGGTAGTTACTGGGCCTGGATATTCCACTGTCCAATGGTCCCAGTGTGGTCGCACACTTCAAAAACCACTGGTGTTTGCACCTTTTGGGAAGACAGATTCCGCAGCACAAAGAAATCATCAAACCTATTCTATATCTCATTGTTTGATCAAATGCTGAAATTGGTGATTGTGCTGTTCTTCTTAGCTGAGCTCTGCTCTTAAAGGGACAGCTCATTAAAATGGATAAGGTGGCTGGTGTCCCTTGGCTCTGTTCAACAGGCAGGGATAAACTCTGCCTTAATTATACCAGTCCACATCAACAATGGGCGGAAATGATATGCAGAGACTACTCAGCCCACGCTCTGAGCCTATCTTCCCATAGCACTGTTTAGCGTGAGGTACACTCCAAGAGGGAAATTTAGCTTGTCCCCCTACGAGATTCTATTTGGTTCAGCTCCCAGGCTAGGCTGTTACTTTCCTCAGCAGCTCCAAATTCAGTCAGATGCAATGGTAAATTACATAACTGCTCTCTCTCTCATGCCTTGACCAAAATCCATGCGCAAGTGTTTTCTTCTATTCCAGATCCAGTGTCTGATACAATAACCCATAAGCTACTCCCTGGTGATTGGGTTCTGGTTAAGAAATTCCTGAGAAAGCACACACTTGAGCCAAGATTTCATGGTTTATTCCAAGTCCTTCTAACTACATCTACCTCAGTAAAACTAGCTGGGAAGGACACTTGGATACACGCTTCGCACTGCAAGAAAGTTCCAGCTCCAGAGGAAGCTTTACTGTGATATTGTCTCTTGTACTCTTCCACAATCCCAACATTCGACTATATACAAAGACATACCTAATAAAAAGGACCCACACATTTGTGTGACTGGTGACCATTGGGGACATCACTGTAGTTCCTGGAAAGCAGCGGGTTGGAACACGGGCCGACCATGGGGTTACAGACCACAAAGTGCCTTAGATAGAGTGGACAGGAATGGGAAATCCTTGTTACACAGAATGACTTTGTGCAAACCAACTGGGTCTACTCCAATGAAACTTACCTTAAACATAGAACACCCTAGTCCAGGAGACACTGGAGAGTATATAATGGGAATGTACTGGAGAGGGGGTAGTTCATACAATAAATTGTGAACTTTCTATTTACAAGACATGCACACATCACCTGAGTGGGTAGATACAAGACATATGACCATCAACCCTCTCAAACCCCACATTAAGACTCTTAAAGACATGGTAGCCATAGCTAACCCTACATTTGAAGACACTATGGCAGTAGAGACTGGTTTTTCAGACACTAATCTATGGCTTGAGTGGATGAGATATAATGCTAATTCTCATAATAAAACTAACTGTTATGTTTGTGGTGGAGCCAGACCCCATCTAGGTACAGTGCCTCTAAATCTACCTCCTGATGTTGAAACATGTTTCTTAAAGGACCACTCTAGTGCCAGGAAAACATACTCGTTTTCCTGGCAATAGAGTGCCCTGAGGGTGCCCCCACCCTCAGGGACCCCCTCCCGCCCAGCTCTGGAAAGGGGAAAGGGGTAAAAACTTACCTTTTTCCAGCGGTGGGCGGAGAGATCTCCTCCTCCGATCCTCCTCTTCTCCTCCCCGTCGGCTGAATGCGCACGCGCGGCAAGAGTTGCGCGCGCATTCAGCCGGTCACATAGGAAAGCATTCATAATGCTTTCCTATGGACTCTTGCGTGCTCTCACTGTGATTTTCACAGTGAGAATCACGCAAGCGCCTCTAGCGGCTGTCAGTGAGACAGCCACTAGAGGAAATAGGGGAAGGCTTAACCCATTCACAAACATAGCAGTTTCTCTGAAACTGCTATGTTTATGAAAAAATGGGTTAACCCTAGAAGGACCTGGCACCCAGACCACTTCATTAAGCTGAAGTGGTCTGGGTGCCTAGAGTGGTCCTTTAACCCCTTAAGGACCAAACTTCTGGAATAAAAGGGAATCATGACATGTCACACATGTCATGTGTCCTTAAGGGGTTAAGTCTCTATGTGCAGTCAATTACAAACTCATCAGTATGTGAATCATGGAAGAAGATATACCCTCTAACCCAAAGGGATATCAGGCCACCTTATGGAGTCACAGTATATTCAGGTAATTACACTTGATACACTACACACAGTACTACAGGGAAGTTTGTGGGAAAATTCCCTTCTGGTTATTGTGCTACATACCGAAAGCCTCCAGCTACCCTGTTAATACATCAAGTTAAATACTTGAGAGACATTTATTGGCTATGTGGATACATGCAACTCAGATCCAAATTGACAGGCCTATGGTGGGGGGAATGTGCTTTTACTAAAGTTATCATGCCCATACACATAATATCAGACAACCACCAAGGCCCTCTTGACTCACCACACACATACTTTAGAGTAAAAAGAGACACTCCTGTACAGGGCAGTTTCGACCCTCACATATACATAGATGCCAAGGGGGGTGCCAAATGATTTTAAAGCCAGGGATGAGGTTGCAGCTGGATTCAAATCCTTGATTCCACTCATCACGGCCTATAAGAATGTAAATTGGATTAATTACATCTACTAAAACCAACAATGTTTTGTCAATTATACCAGAGATGCCCTCCAGGGACTGGCAGAACAATTACAAGCCACCTCCCAAATGTCATTTCAGAATAGGATGGCCATAGACATGATTCTGGCGGGGGAAAGGAGGTGTGTGTGAAATACTCCCAGATACCATGACAAGCTGCACTTTTATCCCAGATAACACAGGCCCTAACGGGAAAGTAACTATGGCCATCGAGAAGCTTGAAAGCCTCTCTGAAGAGTTAAAAAGAAACTCAGGGATCACCAATTCCTGGGATAGATGGTTTGGATGGATAAACGGATGGCAGAAAGTACTCTTCCAAGTGGGTATGGCTGTCCTAACTGTAATGATTCTTTTCCTCTTCTTTGTCTGCTGTATAATGCCTTGTGCACAGAAATATTTGCAGAAGACTGTAGATCAAACCATTGACCGCACCACCCCAACATTTCTACACCAAGACATTGATGACGGAACCTGTGACACAACACATGCACCTCTTCAGTCCCACCACATTAAGTATACAATTACTTCTCTCTAGGGAAACTATAGGGACAGCGTCTTGTCTAACGGGTAAAAAGTCTGTTGCGGAGATGTAGTGGACAAGCCGCTACGGGTTCTAGTGCAGTGAAGAGTTCAAGAAAACATGTTTGAGAAGATGAGCAGCAGCCTATTAGGGATATTATTAGGGATAGATAGTAGTTGTTTACATCGTAAATAGTAATTTTTAGGGGGGACTGTTGTGGACAGAATATTAACTCTATTAATTTTCGTAAAATGCCTATTTGCTCTGCATAACTATAATCAATATTATTCATAAGTTACTTAAAATGGCCGCTAGGGAATTTCCCCTGTAGTCAACTAACACCCTTAAATTAACAAGATGGCGCTGGAATCTGGAGGAGAGCTCCATGATGCCAGTGACATCACACCCGGTAGGATGAGCAATTGATGAACCACTTAACAACTAACCAATTGCTTTACCGGACCCTCGGAATAAAGATTCCTCAAGTCTTTCATTAACCTGAAACTTGTGTCTGGTGTGAATTACTTTGGGAGCGTGCACGTAAATACTTATTAATTTGGACAGGGGCAGATATGCAAAAATATCAAGCACTTGATTTGATCCACAACAGCTTTTCTGTAAACCCAGCACAAATTTCTTGCAATTTTTCTTCACTTTTGATTAGAAACTAGAAACTGTTTTCCCAGCAACAGGCAATATGGTAATTTTCTCTAATGATTTTTAGGATAGAAAAATCTAAAATAACAACAGATTATTTTTTATATTTGGGTTTCATATAAAGAACATTCTCTAGGCTCATGTACAATTTACTTCAAACTAGGTACCTTTGTAACCATAGCAGTGAGTTTGATATTCTAATCAAGATTATTGATACTATCAATGTAATCTTCAAACGTGGAAAAGAGCTGCTCCAACACATAAAAAGCATCATCTATGTATCTTCTCCAGATTTTACAAAACCCGAATAAGGGATGATTATACAAAAGGTGTATCTCAATGAAGTTTATATATATATATATATATATATATATATATATATATATATATATATTTACAGATAGATCGATTATTAATACTATTAATCAAATCTACCAACTTGTCCAAGAGCTGCTCCAACACATAACAAATATCTGGACAAGGTATGATTATATTTACACACACACATACATGTATATATATATGTATCTGTTACGGACCGTTTCAGCATAAAAGGGGAAAAATCGGTTTAGGCGATAATCCCCTTTTCCCAAAAAGGCACAGCTACTGTAAAAGCACCAAAACTCACGAATTTGGATATAAATGAATGCACCCAACTCCCGAACTGCATACCAGGTAATAAGATAGCACTCTAAGCTGGAACCTCACGAATAGCTGCTAGCAGATGAATAGGAAAAGCAGACATCAGCTTACACTCCTAGCAGTCAAACTCCAACAGCATACAGTGAATCCCCCCAAGAACGAGACAAGGCTCCGTGTTGAAGGTCAAGCAGTGGTCTGTTTATTCAGGGCTACCTGCCCCTGTATTTATGCAGGTCTCCCACCTGGTGGACACTCCCCTAGGGGACCAGATGGAAGACTGAAACAGCAGACAGACATGTATCAGATTAGTACACACAGCCACAATACTTTCCCACAATGTATCTTGGTTTCCTCCTCTCTGTCCTGGAGATAATTAATGAAGTAATTCAATTATCTCCTAGGACAAAGGCCAGACTCCATTATGCACATGGTGACACAGAAACAGACTATCACTTTAAAATACATACAGACACATTTTATACACAAAACATAGACATGTAACATATCCCCAGATAGTTCAGGTCTGGGTGCACATTATTAGGTTAGAATGGCACCCAGATCACACAAATACATTTTAATTGCCATGGAGCCAAAGTCTTTAATTATACGAACAGGCTCCATGGCAGGCTATCTGGGTTACTACAGTTCACATAAAACATAAACTACCGAATTTCCCTGCATTCACCAAATCCATACGAATGAGAACCAGGGGCTGGAGGTTCAGCGGTGCCTGCACGGAAAAGTGTCCGATTTTGGTGCATGAAAGCCGGGCAGAAAAGTGCTGGCTGCCCGGGGAGCTCCAGAACAGCGCCACCTAGCGGCCGCTAAGTGTAACAGCGGCCACACAGTTAACAGGCAATTAACTGCAGCTTCAGGGAGGTAAATTGGCAGCACACTCCAGCTTCTGGGTGGCCAATTAACAACGCCGGCCGGCTTCCCACGGCTCTGGGGAGGTTGGTGAACTGCTGTTTGTTCGGTAGATGAAATCTACCGAACTGCTGTGCAGAAAGGGAGAAATAAATCCTTCTGCACAGTAAAATTAACCCTTTAGCTGCCGGTCCATAGTCCAGAGGCAGCAGGCAGGCAACCAGGCTCCTCCAATACAATGTGGCGAGATTGGTTTCGTCACAGTATCTATAATAATTTCAACTCACTACTGGTAAGTCATTGGCAATTTATGGAGAGTATGCCATGGGCTCTCCAGGCTATAGATTTTAAGCTCTCTATGTATATAATATGTGTGTGCTTATATATTATTTAACTAGATGTATATAACAAATTCAAGTAGAGTCCAAGTTGATCACAGGAAAAGCAAATAAAGAAAAAACTCCACAAATGTAACATTTAACAATAATTAACAGCGCATGAACTCATATATTGTATATAATAGCGATTATGCACTACTTAGACATCTATAAGGGACATAGGTATATATATTATTCATTGCTGTTAATAATATAAAAATATATTTCTGTTTTTGTTGTTCGTACAGTCAATTTGAAGTTTAGATTAGAAGTTATATTTCATGCAAAAAAAGTACCTAATGGCCTTTTCAAACCCTCTGCTTTATCTATGAAAAAAATAAGTACCGTATATACTCGAGTATAAGCCGACCCGAATATAAGCCGAGGCCCCTAATTTTACCCCCAAAAATTGGGAAAACGTATTGACTCGAGTATAAGACTAGGGTGGGAAATGAAGCAGCTACTGCTAAATTTCTAAATAAAATTAGATCCTAAAAAAATTATATTAACTGAATATTTATTTACAGCGTGTGTATATAATGAATGCAGTGTGTATATGAATGCAGTGTGTATGTATGAGTGCAGTGTGTATGTATGAGTGCAGTGTGTGTATATGAGTGCAGTGTGTATGAATGCAGTGTGTGTATGAATGCAGTCTGTATATAATGAGTGCAGTGTGTGTATGAGTGCAGTGTGTATGCAGTGTGTGTATGAGTGTAGTGTGTGTATATGAGTGCAGTGTGTATATGAGTGTGTATAATGAATGCAGTGCAGTGTGTGTATATGAGTGCAGTGTGTGTATATGAGTGCAGTGTGTGTATATGAGTGCAGTGTGTATATAATGAATGATGAATGCAGTGTGTATGTGTGAGTGCAGTGTGTGTGTATGAGTGCAGTGTGTGTGTAGTGTGTGTATAATGAATGCAGTGCAGTGTGTGTGTATGAGTGCAGTGTGTATGAATGCAGTGTGTATATAATGAATGCAGTGCAGTGTGTGTATGAATGCAGTGTGTGTGTGTGAGTGCAGTGTGTGTGTGTGTGTGTGTGTGTGTGTGTGTGCAGAGCATTTGTGGGGGTTGGGCATTTTATTAATTATTATTTAATTATCTTAATATTTTTTTTTTAGGTAATTATTTTTTTATTTTATTATTAATTGTATTATTTTTGTTTGTTATTATTATTTTAATATTTTTTTTTCTGATTATTTGGTTTATTAATATTTTTATTTTTTCGTCCCCCCTCCCTGCCTGTTAGCTGGCCAGGGAGGGGGGCTCTCACTCCCTGGTGGTCCAGTGGATGGGCTGTAGGAGGGGGGCTGGCAGGAAGCTGTAACTTACCTTCACCGCAGCTCCTGTCAGCTCCCTTCTCTCTCCTTCGTCCGTGCAGCTCCCAGGTCAGCTTCCTCTGCAACTCTCGCGGCCGCGCGGAGCGTTGCCACGGTAACCCGTGGCAACGCTCTGACCCCGCGGCTCTCGCGAGAGTTGCAGAGGAAGCCGACCTGGGAGCTGCACGGACGGAGGAGAGAGAAGGGAGCTGACAGGAGCTGCGGTGAAGGTAAGTTACAGCTCTGCCAGCCCCCCTCTCCCCCCAGTCTGTATTATGGCAATGAAAATTGCCATAATACAGACACTCACTCGAGTATAAGACGAGTGGGAGTTTTTCAGCACAAAAAATGTGCTGAAAAACTCGTCTTAAACTCGAGTATATACGGTAATAACAAAGTTGACATTGCAATACTTAGTAAGGCCTATGCACAAGAGCAGAGTCTGTGATGTCATAAATTACAGCAGAGTACGTCTAGGTAACACACAGTGATGTCATTTTCAAACATTCCGTGAACACTCACAGCACTCAGAGCTACACTTCACCTGGACAGTGGTTATATTAACTAGAAATATATATTTCCTACTCACCTGCAAAGGGATCTTGTGAAAAGGCACCTCTTGAGTACAGGACCGTTGACTTGTACTTTGCTATCCTATAAAACAAGTATAATGAGAATGGTGAGTGATTCTTTTTCTGCTTTATATCTATCTGTCTAGCTATCATTTTCAAATAATTAAAACAAATGAAATTACAAATTTTAAGTTTTTATTTTGTTACTTTTTTGCATTAAATAAAAACCTAAAGGAACACTGCTCAATTCTATACCATTTAGGAATTGAATCACTATGTTCATGCAGCCCTAGTCACAACTCCCTGCATGTGACTTACACAACTTTCCTAAACACTTCCTGAAAAGAGCTTTGTAAAGCTTACACTTCCTTTACTACAAATTATGTTTAATTTAGAATTTCGTATCTCCTACTCTGTTAATAGCTTGCTAGACCATGCAGGGGTATCTTGTGTGTGATTAAAGTTTCATTTGAATAGCAGGAGATAAAAACGTTTAAAATAAGTAACATCTAAAAGAAAATTACATGTTTTTTTGCAGGCTTTGTGATTTACAGCCAGGGGAGGTGTAGCTAGGGCTGGATAGACAGAATTAAAAGTGATTTTACTTCAAAATGGTAGAGAATTGAGCAGTAAGACTTCAGAGGCATAATATATACAGAAAAACTGCTTCATTAATATAAAGTTGTTTTGGTGATTATACTGTTGCTTTAAAATATGAGCTTAAACAGCAACACAATAATAAAATGCTTAGATATTAATAACAATAATTAATTATTGATTATAAAGTCCTTACTGATTTCCTTGTGCTATACATAAAGTATTGATATAAACTCCATATAAATACACCATAGGTGATTGTTAAAATAATGGAATCCAACGTTTATTTCTTATGCTGCCGGCAGCCATATATCAATTTTCCCAGAAACCACTGCTTTGACCTTTCAATACCCATACCACTCATTGTTACCCTTTTCTGTTCCTCCAGACACAGTTGATATTTATTTGTGTAATTTTCTCTTCATTTATTCACCAACCCATGCTTCCATAATATGTCCAACTTTACTCTGCATATAAAACCAGCTGCTGCAACAGGATTCTGTTCACACACTTTATTTCAGATACCAGTCCTGTTTTTTACAGCTCCCTTCTTTCCACATTCTATCCCTCTCAATCTACTACCTGCCCAATACATATGGCTACCAACAGGCTATTTCACTGTCAGACTGCCTAAAGTGAGTGGTAGCTAACAATTGGTCAGATTTGTTTGTCTCTAATAGATATTCCAGTTATTGGGTACATTGCTGTGTCCTATGCCATCTTTAATCAATAGAAAAAAAATCAAACTGGAAAGATTGTGACTCGATTGTGACAAAAATCAAACTGGAAAGATTGTGACTCTCGATAAAATTATATACTCCGTCTAACAGTGTTTTTCCTCTTTAATACAGGTAAAATTCTCAGTGAATAGGAAACTTAAACCGCCACCACCCTCCATTAGCAGTGAATATTTCCATATTTGTGCCAGCTCTTTCCTGCTCATATGTTACACGTGCATTTATGTATGTGTTTCTGTGAACTCAGCAACATGTCGGCTAATGCTGGACTCTTTATTTCTACAAGGGACGGTCAAATCCCGTGTTCATTATACGGCAGTCTTCCTGAGCACAACATACGCACTGTACCTCCTTCTCCTCCTTATTTATGAGCACCTTTATCTAGTGGCCACAGTTTTCTGTGTATTACAGATAGTCTTAATAGACTTGGCCAAGAGGGGGAAGATGGCAATGGAAGGCATGGAGAAGAAGAATGAGGAAGAGGTGATGGAGGTGACGAAGGTGAAAGAAGAGATGAAATGGAAAGTCTTTTAAAGAAAGAATTGTTGTGGGGAAAAAGACTGCTTGCTTGTAAAGGAAAAAGTTTTTTATTAAAAAAGTTTTATAACTGAATTCTTTATTTTGTTGTTTTTCTGAGGATTCTGCTTTATATTATTAGGGCAAAGCACAGTGAAAACGTAGGAACCGGAAGCAATCATTAGTTTGCAGATTGTAATTTATTGCAAGTCTAGAACCAAAGAGAGCACCAGTAATATTCATTCTTTCATTCCTTAATAATCCCGATCTGCCACCCAGACCATTTTCAGATAGGCGATTTAAGCCCATCAATACATTGTACACAGGGAACCTGACGTTTTGAAATTCTCCAACTTCCTAATGCTGTCTCTCACTTTCCAACCCTCATCATCATTACAACAATGCCTGATTTATTTGCTCTTACAATTCTGATCCTTTCTGTGCAGTGACATGTTATAGATTTAATGCTTGAGAAGAATGGATTTATAAGGGAAAATAAATAACTTAATGGTAGTTACTGGGCCTGGATATTCCACTGTCCAATGGTCCCAGTGTGGTCGCACACTTCAAAAACCACTGGTGTTTGCACCTTTTGGGAAGACAGATTCCGCAGCACAAAGAAATCATCAAACCTATTCTATATCTCATTGTTTGATCAAATGCTGAAATTGGTGATTGTGCTGTTCTTCTTAGCTGAGCTCTGCTCTTAAAGGGACAGCTCATTAAAATGGATAAGGTGGCTGGTGTCCCTTGGCTCTGTTCAACAGGCAGGGATAAACTCTGCCTTAATTATACCAGTCCACATCAACAATGGGCGGAAAGTATATGCAGAGACTACTCAGCCCACGCTCTGAGCCTATCTTCCCATAGCACTGTTTAGCGTGAGGTACACTCCAAGAGGGAAATTTAGCTTGTCCCCCTACGAGATTCTATTTGGTTCAGCTCCCAGGCTAGGCTGTTACTTTCCTCAGCAGCTCCAAATTCAGTCAGATGCAATGGTAAATTACATAACTGCTCTCTCTCATGCCTTGACCAAAATCCATGCGCAAGTGTTTTCTTCTATTCCAGATCCAGTGTCTGATACAATCACCCATAAGTTACTCCCTGGTGATTGGGTTCTGGTTAAGAAATTCCTGAGAAAGCACACACTTGAGCCAAGATTTCATGGTTTATTCCAAGTCCTTCTAACTACATCTACCTCAGTAAAACTAGCTGGGAAGGACACTTGGATACACGCTTCGCACTGCAAGAAAGTTCCAGCTCCAGAGGAAGCTTTACTGTGATATTGTCTCTTGTACTTTTCCACAATCCCAACATTCGACTATATACAAAGACATATCTAATAAAAAGGACCCACACATTTGTGTGACTGGTGACCATTGGGGACATCACTGTAGTTCCTGGAAAGCAGCGGGTTGGAACACGGGCCGACCATGGGGTTACAGACCACAAAGTGCCTTAGATAGAGTGGACAGGAATGGGAAATCCTTGTTACACAGAATGACTTTGTGCAAACCAACTGGGTCTACTCCAATGAAACTTACCTTAAACATAGAACACCCTAGTCCAGGAGACACTGGAGAGTATATAATGGGAATGTACTGGAGAGGGGGTAGTTCATACAATAAATTGGGAACTTTCTATTTACAAGACATGCACACATCACCTGAGTGGGTAGATACAAGACATATGACCATCAACCCTCTCAAACCCCACATTAAGACTCTTAAAGACATGGTAGCCATAGCTAACCCTACATTTGAAGACACTATGGCAGTAGAGACTGTTTTTTCAGACACTAATCTATGGCTTGAGTGGATGAGATATAATGCTAATTCTCATAATAAAACTAACTGTTATGTTTGTGGTGGAGCCAGACCCCATCTAGGTACAGTGCCTCTAAATCTACCTCCTGATGTTGAAACATGTTTCTTAAAGGACCACTCTAGTGCCAGGAAAACATACTCGTTTTCCTGGCAATAGAGTGCCCTGAGGGTGCCCCCACCCTCAGGGACCCCCTCCCGCCCGGCTCTGGAAAGGGGAAAGGGGTAAAAACTTACCTTTTTCCAGCGGTGGGCGGAGAGATCTCCTCCTCCGATCCTCCTCTTCTCCTCCCCGTCGGCTGAATGCGCACGCGCGGCAAGAGTTGCGCGCGCATTCAGCCGGTCACATAGGAAAGCATTCATAATGCTTTCCTATGTACGCTTGCGTGCTCTCACTGTGATTTTCACAGTGAGAATCACGCAAGCGCCTCTAGCGGCTGTCAGTGAGACAGCCACTAGAGGAAATAGGGGAAGGCTTAACCCATTCACAAACATAGCAGTTTCTCTGAAACTGCTATGTTTATGAAAAAATGGGTTAACCCTAGAAGGACCTGGCACCCAGACCACTTCATTAAGCTGAAGTGGTCTGGGTGCCTAGAGTGGTCCTTTAAGTCTCTATGTGCAGTCAATTACAAACTCATCAGTATGTGAATCATGGAAGAAGATATACCCTCTAACCCAAAGGGATATCAGGCCACCTTATGGAGTCACAGTATATTCAGGTAATTACACTTGATACACTACACACAGTACTACAGGGAAGTTTGTGGGAAAATTCCCTTCTGGTTATTGTGCTACATACCGAAAGCCTCCAGCTACCCTGTTAATACATCAAGTTAAATACTTGAGAGACATTTATTGGCTATGTGGATACATGCAACCCAGATCCAAATTGACAGGCCTATGGTGGGGGGAATGTGCTTTTACTAAAGTTATCATGCCCATACACATAATATCAGACAACCACCAAGGCCCTCTTGACTCACCACACACATACTTTAGAGTAAAAAGAGACACTCCTGTACAGGGCAGTTTCGACCCTCACATATACATAGATGCCAAGGGGGGTGCCAAATGATTTTAAAGCCAGGGATGAGGTTGCAGCTGGATTCAAATCCTTGATTCCACTCATCACGGCCTATAAGAATGTAAATTGGATTAATTACATCTACTAAAACCAACAATGTTTTGTCAATTATACCAGAGATGCCCTCCAGGGACTGGCAGAACAATTACAAGCCACCTCCCAAATGTCATTTCAGAATAGGATGGCCATAGACATGATTCTGGCGGGGGAAAGGAGGTGTGTGTGAAATACTCCCAGATACCATGACATGCTGCACTTTTATCCCAGATAACACAGGCCCTAACGGGAAAGTAACTATGGCCATCGAGAAGCTTGAAAGCCTCTCTGAAGAGTTAAAAAGAAACTCAGGGATCACCAATTCCTGGGATAGATGGTTTGGATGGATAAACGGATGGCAGAAAGTACTCTTCCAAGTGGGTATGGCTGTCCTAACTGTAATGATTCTTTTCCTCTTCTTTGTCTGCTGTATAATGCCTTGTGCACAGAAATATTTGCAGAAGACTGTAGATCAAACCATTGACCGCACCACCCCAACATTCCTACACCAAGACATTGATGACGGAACCTGTGACACAACACATGCACCTCTTCAGTCCCACCACATTAAGTATACAATTACTTCCCTCTAGGGAAACTATAGGGACAGCGTCTTGTCTAACGGGTAAAAAGTCTGTTGCGGAGATGTAGTGGACAAGCCGCTACGGGTTCTAGTGCAGTGAAGAGTTCAAGAAAACATGTTTGAGAAGATGAGCAGCAGCCTATTAGGGATATTATTAGGGATAGATAGTAGTTGTTTACATCGTAAATAGTAATTTTTAGGGGGGACTGTTGTGGACAGAATATTAACTCTATTAATTTTCGTAAAATGCCTATTTGCTCTGCATAACTATAATCAATATTATTCATAAGTTACTTAAAATGGCTGCTAGGGAATTTCCCCTGTAGTCAACTAACACCCTTGAATTAACAAGATGGCGCTGGAATCTGGAGGAGAGCTCCATGATGCCAGTGACATCACACCCGGTAGGATGAGCAATTGATGAACCACTTAACACCTAACCAATTGCTTTACCGGACCCTCGGAATAAAGATTCCTCAAGTCTTTCATTAACCTGAAACTTGTGTCTGGTGTGAATTACTTTGGGAGCGTGCACGTAAATACTTATTAATTTGGACAGGGGCAGATATGCAAAAATATCAAGCACTTGATTTGATCCACAACAGCTTTTCTGTAAACCCAGCACAAATTTCTTGCAATTTTTCTTCACTTTTGATTAGAAACTAGAAACTGTTTTCCCAGCAACAGGCAATATGGTAATTTTCTCTAATGATTTTTAGGATAGAAAAATCTAAAATAACAACTGATTATTTTTTATATTTGGGTTTCATATAAAGAACATTCTCTAGGCTCATGTACAATTTAGTTCAAACTAGGTAACTTTGTAACCATAGCAGTGAGTTTGATATTCTAATCAAGATTATTGATACTATCAATGTAATCTTCAAATGTGGAAAAGAGCTGCTCTAACACATAAAAAGCATCATCTATGTATCTTCTCCAGATTTTACAAAACCCGAATAAGGGATGATTATACAAAAGGTGTGTCTCAATGAAGTTTATATATATATATATATATATTTACAGATAGATCGATTATTAATACTATTAATCAAATCTACCAACTTGTCCAAGAGCTGCTCCAACACATAACAAATATCTGGACAAGGTATGATTATATTTACACACACACATACATGTATATATATATGTATCTATAATAATTTCAACTCACTACTGGTAAGTCATTGGCAATTTATGGAGAGTATGCCATGGGCTCTCCAGGCTATAGATTTTAAGCTCTCTATGTATATAATATGTGTGTGCTTATAAATTATTTAACTAGATGTATATAACAAATTCAAGTAGAGTCCAAGTTGATCACAGGAAAAGCAAATAAAGAAAAAACTCCACAAATGTAACATTTAACAATAATTAACAGCGCATGAACTCATATATTGTATATAATAGCGATTATGCACTACTTAGAAATCTATAAGGGACATAGGTATATATATTATTCATTGCTGTTAATAATATAAAAATATATTTCTGTTTTTGTTGTTCGTACAGTCAATTTGAAGTTTAGATTAGAAGTTATATTTCATGCAAAAAAAGTACCTAATGGCCTTTTCAAACCCTCTGCTTTATCTATGAAAAAAATAAGTAATAACAAAGTTGACATTGCAATACTTAGTAAGGTCTATGCACAAGAGCAGAGTCTGTGATGTCATAAATTACAGCAGAGTACGTCTAGGTAACACACAGTGATGTCATTTTCAAACATTCCGTGAACACTCACAGCACTCAGAGCTACACTTCACCTGGACAGTGGTTATATTAACTGGAAATATATATTTCCTACTCACCTGCAAAGGGATCTTGTGAAAAGGCACCTCTTGAGTACAGGACCGTTGACTTGTACTTTGCTATCCTATAAAACAAGTATAATGAGAATGGTGTCAGGATCGGGACAGGGATCCAACACGCAGAGTACTAACAGTAGAAAGGTACGTATACCGGGCCTTAGAATGGCCGGACTAACGTACAGAGAATAGTCAGAGACAAGCCGAGGTCGAGGTAAGGAGAAGACAGGTAAGCGAGAGACAAGCCGGGTCAGAGGGATAACAGAGATAAGCAGAATAGTACAACAAGCCGGGTCAGAACCAAAGAGCAAACTAGAATACCAGAGCACTGAGTGACTAGACAAGCTAGAACCACGACAGGGCAATGAGCTGACGAGTGAAGCAAGCTTAAATACCCTGAGTCCGGAGAGTAGACACGCCTCAGCTGAGTGCTGATAGGATAAAGCCAATAGAGTGGCAGGTCGCTCGGGATAGCGTCAAGACGTCACGTATCGAGCGTCATGTTAGAAAAGGAAGCGGATCCCTTGCGGCCAGCGTTAGAAAGACTGGATGGACCGCGAGGAACGGGAGATATGGCGTGTCTAGACGGATAAACAACTAAGTCTCTACCCTTCTCAAAGGTAGAGACCTCAGGTACCCTGACAGTACCCCCCCTCTCAGATACGCCCACCGGGCGGAAGGGACCGGGACGAGATGGGAAGCGGGAGTGAAACGCCCTGCGGAGGCGAGGAGCATGGACGTCCTCCTGAGGTACCCAACTCCTCTCCTCAGGACCATATCCCTTCCAGTTGACCAGATACTGTAATTTTCCCCGGGACAATCGGGAATTGATAATGGAGTTGACCTCGTACTCCTCTTGGCCGTCCACCTGAACAGAGCGAGGTGAGGAAACCGCAGAGGAGAATCTGTTGCAAATCAGTGGTTTCAGCAACGACACATGAAAGGAGTTGGGAATGCGTAAGGCCGACGGCAGAGCTAGGCGATACGCAACCGGGTTGATACGAGACAAAACCCTGTAAGGACCTATGTACCGAGGCGCAATTTCATAGAGGGAACTTTTAAACGAATGTTCTTAGTACTCAGCCATACTCTATCCCCAGGGACAAAAACTGGAGCCGCCCTTCTGCGTTTATCAGCGTGTTTTTTGAACAACATAGAATTATGCAGGAGAATCTGACGAGTCTGATCCCACAACTTCTTCAGATTGGCGACATGATCATCAACCGACGGTACTCCTTGGGAAGAAGAGACCGAAGGAAAAATGGAGAGATGAAAGCCATAATTCATGAAGAAGGGGCTGGAACGAGTAGAATCACAAACGAGATTATTGTGTGCGAACTCTGCCCAAGGAATCAAACCGACCCAATCATCCTGGTGTTCGGAAACAAAGCAGCGCAGATATTGTTCAATCTTTTGATTAGTACGCTCAGCGGCTCCGTTAGACTGAGGGTGATATGCAGAGGAGAAGTTCAATTTGATGCCTAATTGAGAACAAAAGGATCTCCAGAATCGTGAGACAAATTGAGAGCCTCTATCAGAAACGATTTCAGAAGGTATCCCATGTAAGCGAAAAACTTCTCTCGCAAAAATCTCCGCCAATTCAGGAGATGAGGGGAGTTTAGGCAACGGTACAAAATGAGCCATCTTAGTGAATCTATCCACCACCGTGAGAATAACTGTCTGTCTCTTGGAGGCAGGTAAATCCACAATAAAGTCCATGGCCAAACAGGACCATGGTTTCTCAGGAATGTCCAAGGGAAGCAACAAACCACAGGGAGATGCGTGAGGCTGTTTAGTCCTGGTACAAGTCTCGCAAGCCCCGACGAACTCCTTAATATCCTTTCGTAAGGAAGGCCACCAGAAATCCTTGGAGATCAGGGAATAAGTCTTGCGAATGCCAGGATGACCAGCCACCTTGCTTTCGTGGAAACACTGTAAGAGCTCCAGTTGGAGTTCAGGAGGAACAAATTTTCTTCCCTCAGGAGTCTGTCCAGGTGCTAGATGCTGTAAGTTCAAGATCTGGGCAAGCAACGGGGAATGGATTTTGAGACTTGTGTTATCAATAATGTTGCATTGGGGTACAATAGAAGACAGAACCGGTTCAGAAGAAGCCAATGGTTCATATTGGCGAGATAGAGCATCGGCTTTAGAATTCTTTGAACCAGGCCTATAAGTAAGAACGTAGTTGAAATGGGTGAGGAATAACGACCAACGAGCTTGCCTGGAAGACAATCGCTTGGCCTCTCCAATATAGGACAAGTTCTTGTGATCCGTTAAAATAGTAACAGGATGTAATGTCCCTTCTAATAAATGTCTCCATTCTTTTAAAGCTTTGATAACAGCTAGTAGTTCTCTGTCCCCAATGTCATATCTGCTCTCTGCACCAGACAATTTTTTAGAAAAAAATCCACATGGATGTAATGGTTTATCCACACCTAGCCTTTGGGATAGGATAGCACCTACGCCAGTCTCTGAGGCGTCTACCTCAAGTAGGAAAGGCAGAGTGGTATTAGGGTGAACCAAAATTGGGGCGGAAGCAAAACGCTCCTTGAGAGTTTTAAAAGCAAGGAGAGCTTCCGTAGACCAATTCTTAGTATCAACCCCCTGTTTGGTCATATTGGTGATGGGCGCAATAATAGAAGAATAACCCTTAATAAAGCGCCTATAGTAATTGGAGAACCCAATGAATCTCTGAACGGCCTTGAGACCCTTGGGTAGAGGCCAATCCAGAATGGACTGGAGCTTATCCGGGTCCATCTTAAATCCCTCCCCAGAGATCACATAACCGAGGAAATTTACTTGGGATTGATCGAAACTACATTTCTCCAATTTGCAGTACAGGCCATGTTGAAGAAGTTTGTGCAAAACCCTTCTGACCTGATCGTGGTGAGTCTCAATCTCTCTAGAATGTATGAGTATATCGTCCAGGTATACAATAACACACTCCTGCTGAAATTCCCTAAGAACCTCATTTATCAGATCCTGGAATACAGGCGGTGCATTACATAACCCAAAAGGCATTACAGTATATTCATAATGACCGTAACGAGTATTGAACGCCGTCATCCACTCGTGTCCCTGCTGGACTCTCACCAAGTTGTACGCCCCTCTGAGGTCTAACTTAGTGAAAATGTTAGAACCCTTTAAACGATCAAAGAGTTCAGTAATCAAAGGAATGGGATAAGCATTCCTAATGGTTATCTTGTTCAAACCTCGATAATCAATACAAGGCCTAAGAGAACCATCCTTCTTTTTAACAAAAAAAAATCCAGCCCCGGCAGGGGAGGAGGATCTCCTAATGAATCCCTTGTCTAAATTCTCGTGAATATACTCCTCTAGAACTGAATTCTCCTTAGTAGATAACGGGTATACATGACCCCTGGGAGGCATGGTACCAGGGAGTAGGTTAATCTTGCAATCAAAGGATCTGTGTGGAGGTAAGGTATCGGCTCTCTTTTTATCAAATACTGCCTTTAAATCCAGGTACTGAGGCGGTATTTGTATCTCTGTAGGATTAGAGGAGCTAGCCGACGTGTTTGCCAGGCAAAGAGGCGAGACCCTCCGCAAACACTTCTCTTGGCAATTCTGACCCCATGAAACTATCTCCCCTAACTCCCAATTAATGATAGGGTTATGTCTCTTTAACCAGGAGTACCCCAGGACTATGGGAATAGAAGGAGAGGAAATGATCAACAGGGATAGATCTTCCTCATGCAAAATGCCAACAGTTAAATTCACAGGTATGGTCTCACGGAAAATAACAGGCTCAAGTAACGGTCTACCATCTATGGCCTCAACGGCCAGGGGTGTCTCCCTTAACTGGGATGGGATAGTATGCTTGTTAACAAAAACTTGATCGATAAAGCTCTCAGCGGCTCCAGAATCGATCAAAGCCATGGTTTTTACTACTCCCTTCTCCCAAGTCAAAGAAACGGGTAACAGAAGCCTGTGATCTTTATAATTGTGAACAGAGGACAAAATAGATACACCCAAGGCCTGTCCTCTAGAGAAACTTAGGTGCGAGCGTTTCCCGAACGATTGGGACAATTTAGGCGTAAATGACCTCTGACTCCACAGTACATACATAAACCCTCCCTTCTCCTGTACTGTCTCTCCTCCTCTGTGAGGTGAGTATTACCTATCTGCATAGGCTCAGGGAAACGTGAGGTTTCGATCTCAGAATCTCGAAATGCAGGAGCTAGTTTAAAGGAGGGTCTACGAGTCCTATCTCGAGTGTTCTGTCTCTCTCTTAAGCGTTCATCAATGCGAGAGATAAAAGAAATTAAATCCTCCAAACTCTCAGGGAGCTCTCTAGTAGCGACCTCGTCAAGGATTACATCTGATAGCCCATTTAAAAATACATCTATATAAGCCTGTTCGTTCCACTTAACTTCTGCCGCCAAGGATCTGAACTCTAGTGCATAATCCACAAGTGTTCGACTTTCCTGTCTAAGGCGCAACAGTAATCTAGCTGCATTGACCTTCCTACCAGGGGGGTCAAAAGTTCTTTTAAAAGCAGCTACAAAGGCATTATAGTTATAGACTAACGGGTTATCATTCTCCCATAAAGGATTAGCCCATCTCAGAGCCTTCTCAATGAGTAACGTAACAATGAATCCAATCTTCGCTCTATCTGTAGGATAGGAGCGGGGTTGTAATTCGAAATGGATGCTGATCTGGTTCAAAAAACCACGACACTTCTCAGGTGAACCGCCATAACGTACTGGTGGAGTAATACGAGAAGAAGCACCTACAGTAGCCACTTCTAGACCTGAACTTACAGGAGAGATCGAAGGAGTACGTGTCTCCTCTGGTGGGTTACTAGCACGAGACAAAAGCGCCTGTAGTGCTAGGGCCATCTGATCCATCCTGTGTTCCATGGCGTCAAACCTGGGGTCGGAAGAACCAAGCTGACTGTTAGTACCTGCAGGATCCATTGGCCCTGTCGTAATGTCAGGATCGGGACAGGGATCCAACACGCAGAGTACTAACAGTAGAAAGGTACGTATACCGGGCCTTAGAATGGCCGGACTAACGTACAGAGAATAGTCAGAGACAAGCCGAGGTCGAGGTAAGGAGAAGACAGGTAAGCGAGAGACAAGCCGGGTCAGAGGGATAACAGAGATAAGCAGAATAGTACAACAAGCCGGGTCAGAACCAAAGAGCAAACTAGAATACCAGAGCACTGAGTGACTAGACAAGCTAGAACCACGACAGGGCAATGAGCTGACGAGTGAAGCAAGCTTAAATACCCTGAGTCCGGAGAGTAGACACGCCTCAGCTGAGTGCTGATAGGATAAAGCCAATAGAGTGGCAGGTCGCTCGGGATAGCGTCAAGACGTCACGTATCGAGCGTCATGTTAGAAAAGGAAGCGGATCCCTTGCGGCCAGCGTTAGAAAGACTGGATGGACCGCGAGGAACGGGAGATATGGCGTGTCTAGACGGATAAACAACTAAGTCTCTACCCTTCTCAAAGGTAGAGACCTCAGGTACCCTGACAAATGGTGAGTGATTCTTTTTCTGCTTTATATCTATCTGTCTAGCTATCATTTTCAAATAATTAGGGATTATTCTAGCTTTAGTGACTGAATAATCTAAATTTTATTAATGACAGGAGGCGAATATTTGCTTTATCTTTCTTTACTGAACCTCCCAGCAGCAAAGGAACAGTTAACAGTAATGTAAAAAGTTCAACCAATCAGATAGTATAACAGTATTATATGATGTCATCAAACTCCTCCCATATCCTCTTTCTTGCTGTGGTCGATGATATGTCTGTGTCAACCGTGTAAACTCTAACGATGAACTGCGGACTAAGTTGGAGTCCTGAAGTAGTCAACATGTGGAATCTTCAGCGTGCTTGAAGGAGCCGTATATACAAAGGTATTTTTCACACTAAGGGAATAGAGAAGAGACGTGAGAGTATAGGTTCTCATACTACGTGAATGCAATTTATGGCATGTATGTTAAGAACAAATTGTAGTTACTCTTTGAATATAATATTGAATATTTCAAACACTAGATTAGAAGTGTTATGGCTTACCTGGGCGGGTGTTAAAAAGTGAAAATAAAGAAGGGGGGGAAAATATTCGCCTCCTGTCATTAATAAAATTTAGATTATTCAGTCACTAAAGCTAGAATAATCCCTAATTTTATGGCAAGACAGGAGGCTTCATATTTGCTGTTTTAACGCTCCTATATGATAGAAGATGCAGCATGTGTCATAGGTTTGAAATAAAATGTACGGAATGTGGACTCTCTGGACCAATCTGCAGATGACAAAATGTCTGAGAGGAAGCTTCCCGCGCGAAAGGCTGAGGATGTGGCTGCTCCTCTGACTGAATATGCGCCAAAATTTGAGTCAATGCCTGCTTGCGCTAGTATCCATCTGATCCACCATGCGACGGTGGGTGCGGATACCGGTTTGTGTGGTTTTACATAAGACACGAGGAGGGGTCCCGTAGGGGGGGCGTAGAGTGGTGGTGGCATCTAAATAATGCCTTACGCAGAGTGCCACGCAGAGTGCCACGCAGAGTGACTGTCTATTAGGAAAGTAAGGTAGAATACGGAGGAAGAATTAGTTTTGTTCGCTAATTTTCATTAGCGGTCCAGGATTCTAAAAGGGAAAAGACTTGAGTGATATCCCAGAAACAGGAGTATTTAGGAAGAGGGGGTCTGGCTAACCTGATCCCTCGTAAAAGTCTACAGACTGATGGATGTTTCCCTATTGACGCATTGTCAATGGGATTATGGGCCGTAGAGATAGTGGATCTATAGACATTAATTGATCGATAGGATTTACCTTGATCAAATAGGGTAGACAGAAAATTTAGGATGATTGTCAGAGGTGCTGAAAAACACCAGCTGACCCATGTCTTCCTCGACTAGTGCCTGGGGCCCAGGAGTCCCATAGGAGAGCCTGAGTTGTCTCAGAAAGTCCTGAGACGTTCCAAGATCCCCTGAAACGGTCCAAGCTACAAGCTGGAGCCGGTCCTGAAGGGCGAGTGGGTGAAAGTGCCCTGTTGGGTTCCTGAGGATGTCGGGTGATCGAGGTAGAAGAATTGGATAGTTCACTGATAATTCTAACAGGGTTGGAAACCAAGTCTGGGTTCTCCTTAGTGGAGTGACAATGACTATCGTCACTAGTAGGGCTTTGACCCGGTAGAGGGTGCGTTGGATCATGGAGAAAGGTGGGAACGCATAGGCTCCTGTCTCCAGCCAAGGATGTAGAAAGGCGTTGACTGCCCATGACTGGGGTCTGGGAGCCAGCTGATAAAGGCTTCCATCTGGCGGTTCAGACGGGATGCAAACAGGTCCAGTGTAAGGGGCCCGCGAAGGCAATGAATTTGGTGGAACACGCGGGGGTCTAATTGCCAGTCGCTTACATCCCTCCAATGGCGAGAGAACCAATCCGCGACTAGGTTGTCCGTGCCCGGAAGATATTCCGCTCTGATAGATAAGTTCCGTTCTAGACAGAATTGGTAAAGATCTTTGGTCAGATCGGATAGTAGCTTGGATCGAGAGCCTCCTAACCGATTCACATAGCGCACTGCAGAGACGTTGTCCATGCGCAGTACTACAGTTGAAACAGTCTTTCGTGAAACTGCGAAAGATCCTGTAATCAATTCCAAACAATTGATGTGCAGTGCTTGTTCGGATGGGGACCAAAGTCCCCCTGTGGACCCTTGGGCGCATGTGGCGCCCCATCCCAGGAGACTGGCATCGGATTCCAGAATGAAATCTGGTTGTGATCCGAAGATGGCTTTGCCATTCCAGGCTTCCATATTGTGAAGCCACCAGTGAAGTTCTATATGAACTTCGTCTGTCAGTTGGATGTACTGATCGTAGGAGGTGGAACGGTGTAGGTAGTATGTCTTGAGCCGTTGCATGGCTCGGTAGTGTAAAGGTCCTGGGTAAATGGCTTGGATAGAGGCGGACAGTAGGCCTATAGTATGGGCCAGATCGCGTAAGCGAATCTGATGAGTTGATAACAATTTGCGAATGTCTTGTGCCATTATCAGGATGTCATCCAAATATATGATGGATCGAATCCCCTGTGATCGGAGTAGCGCCATCACTGGTTTCATCAGTTTCGTGAAACATCATGGTGCGGAGCATAGTCCGAACGGGAGGCATGTGAATTGCCAGATTTCCTCTTGCCAGAGGAATTGAAGGAAAAGCTCGATGGTTGCGAGCAATAGGAACTGTGAGGTATGCGTCTTTGAGATCGAAGCTGGAGAACCAATCTCCCACGCAAAGGAGGTCCCTGAGTAGATGGACGCCCTCCATCTTGAAGTGGCGATACCTGACAAAGTGATTCAGGTTTTTTTAAGTTGATAATTGGGCGTAGGTCTCCAGTTTTTTGTGGCCAAAAAAAAAAATGTTGCTTAGAAAAGTATGCGGGAAAGGGGATTTCTCTATTGGCTCTTTTTTTACTAGCTTGCGCAGTTCGGTTTGTAGTGTCAGGTTGTCTGCTGCAGACATCTGTAGTGGTGTAGGTGGGGTGTCCTGGAAGGGGTGGAAAGGAAATCTATTTGAACCCTTGGACTGTGTGTAGGATCCATAGATCCTGAGAAAGTAATTCCCACTGTTGGAAAAACTGGTTAATCGACCTGCTATAGGTACATTGAAAGAAGGGAGATTTATTACCTGGAGCAGCTCTTCCGCGTAGGAAGGCAGATCCACGTCCCCGGATAGACCCTCTATTAGTGAATAGTTGCCTGTGGTAGGGTCGGGGTTGTCCCGATTGCCAATAGTTTTCAGAGGGGCGAGGCCTGTAGCCTGTGAAGGCGATTCTGCTGTTCGTTCGGCCTCTATAACGTCCAGCTCTCCCAGAAAAACGGCCTGACTGAGAACGAAAAACCCTGCGCAAGGAGGATTGGGCCTTATTTAGGGTGGTGAACACCGCTACATGTTTGGAAAGGTCTTTCATGAACGAGTCCCCAAACAGTAATCCATTGCCTCTGGTCCCAGTTCTCGGGAGCTCAGATCGGCTAATTTTGCATCCAGTTTGTACAGTGCTGCCTAGCGTCTCTCAGTGGACATGGCCACATTAGCGTTGCCTAGTAAGCATAAGGCTCTCTGGCCCACTCTCTAACTGTGTTTGGGTCAAATCTGGCGTGAGAGCTACCTTGTTTGGCATGGTCGGTCGAGGGCACTCGGAGTTTTGCCCTAATTTCTTTGTCCAGTGGTTTGCATAACCACATTTTACAAAAGTTGGAAATGTGCTCTGGTGGAGGCCATTCTGACGACCGTGGGTGTCTGATGACCCTGGGGTCAAATAAAGGATCACCCGAAGCATCCAGAAGGATGTTGAATCGGGTCCTTTTGATAAGGTAGTATAGCATCTAGATCTTTATGTGTGAGAAAGGTTTCCTTGACAAATTCCGAAGGGGTATCCCCTAGCGCATTCGCCGAGGGGTCCTCACCAGAATATCCAAGGAAATAATCGTCAACCCCGTCTAACGTGTGGGATGTAGACCCTCTAAGGGGTTAAAGTTAGCTTGAACGGGGCGAGTGGCAATCAATTTTTGGGACGTGGCAGGAGCCTTGCCCTTGCCCGCAGACCAACTCTCCCCTTTCCAGGGGCGTTTGCGTGTAACCTCCTGATCCGAGGGTTGAGAGTCCTCGGAATCAGAGAGTTGACGTGCAGTAGGGGTGACTTCGGCCGAAGTCTTCTCATGAAAGGCTGCTAATGCCTTGGGGATGGAATCTGCAATGGGTGAAACCAACCAGGCTCTGAGTACCTGGGATATAGCGGGCTCATTATTGTCAGACATGGTATGTCTTAGAGCGGTTGCCAAACAGTTAAGTATATTAATTTGAAAGAATGGAGTTGAATGGGGTTCACCCAAAATTATTTCAGAGTATAGATGGGGGTCACCCAAAATATTTGTGTAGTTTAATACGTAGGCGGCACTCAATATTTAGTGGGGTTGTCCACTAAAATATACACAAGTGGGTTGTACCACTATGATAGTAAACAGTGGGGTTAACCACTTAATTATAACCATAGACAGTGGGGTTCACCACTGAGTAGTAATAAAGTGTTGTATCACTTAATTATAGTGTATTTGTATAAGGGGGTCACCCTTAACAGTAATATTGGTGTTAAAACACCTTAATAATTGATATTAAAGTGTTGTATCACTTTAATTATAGTGCATTTGTATAAGGGGGTCACCCTTAACAGTAATATTGGTGTTAAAACACCTTAAGAATTGATATTAAAGTGTTGTATCACTTTAATTATAGTGCATTTGTATAAGGGGGTCACCCTGAACAGTAATATTGGTGTTAAAACACCTTAAGAATTGATATTAAAGTGTTGTATCACTTTAATTATACTGCATTTGTATAAGGGGATCACCCTTAACAGTAATATTGGTGTTAAAACACCTTAAGAATTGATATTAAAGTGTTGTATCACTTTAATTATAGTGCATTTGTATAAGGGGGTCACCCTTAACAGTAATATTGGTGTTAAAACACCTTAAGAATTGATATTAAAGTGTTGTATCACTTTAATTATAGTGCATTTGTATAAGGGGGTCACCCTGAACAGTAATATTGGTGTTAAAACACCTTAAGAATTGATATTAAAGTGTTGTATCACTTTAATTATAGTGCATTTGTATAAGGGGATCACCCTTAACAGTAATATTGGTGTTAAAACACCTTAAGAATTGATATTAAAGTGTTGTATCACTTTAATTATAGTGCATTTGTATAAGGGGGCACCCTTAACAGTAATATTGGTGTTAAAACACCTTAAGAATTGATATTAAAGTGTTGTATCACTTTAATTATAGTGCATTTGTATAAGGGGGGCACCCTTAACAGTAATATTGGTGTTAAAACACCTTAAGAATTGATATTAAAGTGTTGTATCACTGTAATTATAGTGTATTTGTATACGGGGGTCACCCTTAACAGTAATATTGGTGTTAAAAACACCTTAAGAATTGATATTAAAGACACTCAATATAATGAAGTGGCAGATAATAAAATGGTGGGGGTCACCCACAAAGCCTTCCTTTATTTAGTAACAACAATGATAATACAGCAGGTGTTGGAAAAAATCCTGAGAAGGAAATAAAAGGGGGGAAAAAAATCACTAAAAGACATTCAGGTATTAGCACTTTAAGGTGCTATAACAGAAGAGGAAAATAGTACTTACCAGATCCGAAGTCAGGCGAGTTGATCGCTGCTCTGGTGACTGGAATGCGAATAAAATGGCCGCCGCCAGCAAAAGGGCGGGAAACAATGCACTTGCTAAGTGCTGATGCGAACGGGCGGGGTAACGCGAGGGCGCGAAACTGAGAATAGTAAAAAGCAGTAATGAGTCGCAGGAGGAAAAACCTCCTGCGATTTAAAGGGGAAACCTAAATAAAGTTTAATAGGAAATTGACAAAGTAGTCCAAGATTGAATAGAATGAAATTAAAATAAATAGAGCATAAATGTTTCCACAGAAAGTGTTGTTAAAGTGATAAGTGAATAAAGTGTTAAAGGTATATGACCATTGTAATACATTTTTTAATTGAAATAGTGTATTAAAGGTTAAATGATACAGCAATATAATTGGAACAGACTCACCTGGGAGGCAAGCAGCAAAGAAAGAGGATATGGGAGGAGTTTGATGACATCATATAATACTGTTATACTATCTGATTGGTTGAACTTTTTACATTACTGTTAACTGTTCCTTTGCTGCTGGGAGGTTCAGTAAAGAAAGATAAAGCAAATATGAAGCCTCCTGTCTTGCCATGAAATTAAAACAAATGAAATTACAAATTTTAAGTTTTTATTTTGTTACTTTTTTGCATTAAATAAAAACCTAAAGGAACACTGCTCAATTCTATACCATTTAGGAATTGAATCACTATGTTCATCCAGCCCTAGTCACAACTCCCTGCATGTGACTTACACAACTTTCCTAAACACTTCCTGAAACGAGCTTTGTAAAGCTTACACTTTCTTTACTACAAATTATGTTTAATTTAGAATTTCGTATCTCCTACTCTGTTAATAGCTTGCTAGACCATGCAGGGGTATCTTGTGTGTGATTAAAGTTTAATTTGAATAGCAGGAGATAAAAACGTTTAAAATAAGTAACATCTAAAAGAAAATTACATGTTTTTTTGCAGGCTTTGTGATTTACAGCCAGGGGAGGTGTAGCTAGGGCTGGATAGACAGAATTAAAAGTGATTTTACTTCAAAATGGTAGAGAATTGAGCAGTAAGACTTCAGAGGCATAATGTATACAGAAAAACTGCTTCATTAATATAAAGTTGTTTTGGTGATTATACTGTTGCTTTAAAATATGAGCTTAAACAGCAACACAATAATAAAATGCTTAGATATTAATAACAATAATTAATTATTGATTATAAAGTCCTTACTGATTTCCTTGTGCTATACATAAAGTATTGATATAAACTCCATATAAATACACCATAGGTGATTGTTAAAATAATGGAATCCAACGTTTATTTCTTATGCTGCCGGCAGCCATATATCAATTTTCCCAGAAACCACTGCTTTGACCTTTCAATACCCATACCACTCATTGTTACCCTTTTCTGTTCCTCCAGACACAGTTGATATTTATTTGTGTAATTTTCTCTTCATTTATTCACCAACCCATGCTTCCATAATATGTCCAACTTTACTCTGCATATAAAACCAGCTGCTGCAACAGGATTCTGTTCACACACTTTATTTCAGATACCAGTCCTGTTTTTTACAGCTCCCTTCTTTCCACATTCTATCCCTCTCAATCTACTACCTGCCCAATACATATGGCTACCAACAGGCTATTTCACTGTCAGACTGCCTAAAGTGAGTGGTAGCTAACAATTGGTCAGATTTGTTTGTCTCTAATAGATATTCCAGTTATTGGGTACATTGCTGTGTCCTATGCCATCTTTAATCAATAGAAAAAAAATCAAACTGGAAAGATTGTGACTCGATTGTGACAAAAATCAAACTGGAAAGATTGTGACTCTCGATAAAATTATATACTCCGTCTAACAGTGTTTTTCCTCTTTAATACAGGTAAAATTCTCAGTGAATAGGAAACTTAAACCGCCACCACCCTCCATTAGCAGTGAATATTTCCATATTTGTGCCAGCTCTTTCCTGCTCATATGTTACACGTGCATTTATGTATGTGTTTCTGTGAACTCAGCAACATGTCGGCTAATGCTGGACTCTTTATTTCTACAAGGGACGGTCAAATCCCGTGTTCATTATACGGCAGTCTTCCTGAGCACAACATACGCACTGTACCTCCTTCTCCTCCTTATTTATGAGCACCTTTATCTAGTGGCCACAGTTTTCTGTGTATTACAGATAGTCTTAATAGACTTGGCCAAGAGGGGGAAGATGGCAATGGAAGGCATGGAGAAGAAGAATGAGGAAGAGGTGATGGAGGTGACGAAGGTGAAAGAAGAGATGAAATGGAAAGTCTTTTAAAGAAAGAATTGTTGTGGGGAAAAAGACTGCTTGCTTGTAAAGGAAAAAGTTTTTTATTAAAAAAGTTTTATAACTGAATTCTTTATTTTGTTGTTTTTCTGAGGATTCTGCTTTATATTATTAGGGCAAAGCACAGTGAAAACGTAGGAACCGGAAGCAATCATTAGTTTGCAGATTGTAATTTATTGCAAGTCTAGAACCAAAGAGAGCACCAGTAATATTAATTCTTTCATTCCTTAATAATCCCGATCTGCCACCCAGACCATTTTCAGATAGGCGATTTAAGCCCATCAATACATTGTACACAGGGAACCTGACGTTTTGAAATTCTCCAACTTCCTAATGCTGTCTCTCACTTTCCAACCCTCATCATCATTACAACAATGCCTGATTTATTTGCTCTTACAATTCTGATCCTTTCTGTGCAGTGACATGTTATAGATTTAATGCTTGAGAAGAATGGATTTATAAGGGAAAATAAATAACTTAATGGTAGTTACTGGGCCTGGAGAAGAAGAATGAGGAAGAGGTGATGGAGGTGACGAAGGTGAAAGAAGAGATGAAATGGAAAGTCTTTTAAAGAAGGAATTGTTGTGGGGAAAAAGACTGCTTGCTTGTAAAGGAAAAAGTTTTTTATTAAAAAAGTTTTATAACTGAATTCTTTATTTTGTTGTTTTTCTGAGGATTCTGCTTTATATTATTAGGGCAAAGCACAGTGTAACGGATCACCTGGCACCCCGACTGAGTACCTCCGTTAATGGATGCTCCTAGTGCTTCCTGAGGACTCCAAGCACCCTGGCAGACACCACAATCACCGAATCCGAGAAACCTTTAAATTCTCCCAAGCATATGAATGCTGTAGACCATTGAATAGGAACCATATGAATAGGCTTGTACTCCTAGCAGTCAACTGGAACAGCATGCAATAAATCCTTCCCCCCAATAATGAGACAACACATCACTTTGAGGGTAAAAACAGTAACTCTGGACTGGCTCATCCAGCCTGGCTTTTATTACACTTGTACACTTACAGGCCACACCCAGGGGGAGGCATAAAATAACCAATCACATACATGGTACAACCCACACATCCCCTCCCCTCAGATAACCAGTTAACATAATTATTACAGCCAGGAAAACTACAGTTTTTATACATGTGCTATAACTTTAAATCCATACATCCAATCTTCCCAAAAACCACATATTTAGAATCAGCACACTTTAAACATACACTGTAGCGGAGAGCCGATCTTTCACAGCTATTCTCCACCAGAGATCCCAGTGAGGCTCAGGAACAAGGTGATGATAAGTCCACAGGCAAGGTTTCTAGCAGGTAGAGTAATACAGCAATATCCCCATCGCAATCCCAATAACTGGACGACACACAGTTTCAGGAGTAGTACTGACAAGCTTTATTCCACAGTTCCTTATAAAGCCCTCTCCCATGCAAGGGAGGAGGTTCTATCACTTAAGACATTATCCAATCTGTGAACAGTAACCTCCCACACATCTCCTCCCCTCCTCTAGCATCATAATCCCCTTATCATGTACATAGTTTTACCCAAGTTTTGGATGTACCCTAAATACTTGGGGTACATCCACAAATCCAATATCTCCAGATAGCCCTAGTCTGGAGGAACAACATATTTTAAAATCAGCCCATTCGGATAAAGCGTTCAGAAGTTACGGGACTTAAAAGTATTGACCGACCGCATGGGTAAAGTATCCGAAAACAGTTCCATGCATTTTGGCCCTGCGGTCGGTCACAAACAAGGGAATGAAAACAGACGAATTGCCTGTGTTATAGAGCCTGGAGAGGGTTTGAATGAATTCCCTTGTTTGTGGGGTTCTTTCTACCGAACGGCGGGTCATTCGGTAGTTTCTATACGAATTTCTGGAAGTATGGAGGTCTCAGCGGTGTTTGCCTAGTCAAGTGTCCGATTTTAGTTCCAGACACTCGACGGCAAAACACCGCTGTTCGCCAGTTTAAGATGGCCGCCGCCACGTGTTCGTATCCCGAATGGCGGCCACCCAGAGGACAAAGACCACACTGCACGAATAGGTAATTACCCGTTTGCAACATTGTTGCAAACTGTAATTGAAGGCACACTTTACACAGGGTGGTCTGGTTGTTCGGTAGTTTCATTCCCTTGTTTCATTCGAATGATTCTACCGAACAACCAGAGGAATACAGTACTTTACACACATTCAACTACCAATATAACCGGATACAATGATTTCTATGCATGTTCACACACATTAAACTAGCAATATGACCAAATACAATTATTCCCATACATGTTGTAGGACAGCCCGGTACCAATCCGCTACATACACCCTTCCAAAAATCAGACAAATCCCTCCAGTGGATCAAAAGTTAGCTGGAGGTCCCTTTATGACCGACCGCAAGCACATTTTCCTGCCCAAAACAGTTTCATAGATTTGGGCTGTGCGGCCGGTCAATTTCATGCGAAAAAACGACTAAGTCCCATTTCGAACGGGACAGTCTCTGGAGCTGCAAGTTCAGTATGGAAGAAGGTATGGGTCAGCGGTGTTCGGTAAAATGTGTAGCCGATTTCAGTTCCACAGAATCTTTAGCATACACCGCTGACCGCGTTCAACTGAACAAAGATGGCCGCCACGTGCAATTAACCTGCAAAAACCTCACAGCCTGGGAGGTAAATTGCCTGCACACTTTAACTTCTGGGTGGTCCGCCTGTGTGGTACTTGGTTCAGTAAGCCCTATTTACTGAACCAAGTGGGAGAAAGCCAGGGGCAAGTTATTTTACAGGTCTGGGGACATAGTCTTAAAGGGGTATTGTTCAGCAAAGTCCCAATATGTCCCCAGACGGTTCTTAAAGGGCCATACACACCCAATAAAAGTCCATACGTTTTCAGGGGCCATTGTCTTAAAGGGTATTGTTACCCAAAGTCTCAATATGTCCCCAGACAGTTCTTAAAGGGCCAGCAGCAGTACAATAAAATACCATTCACTGTGCTTAAAGGGCCAGCAGTCGCACAATAAAATACAATATGCCCCAAATAATCCAGGGGCCATAGTCAGCAGGTAGGAGGCGGGCAAACAGGCTTCTCCAGGGCCCAGTGGCGAGGTTGGTTTCGCCACACACAGTGAAAACGTAGGAACCGGAAGCAATCATTAGTTTGCAGATTGTAATTTATTGCAAGTCTAGAACCAAAGAGAGCACCAGTAATATTAATTCTTTCATTCCTTAATAATCCCGATCTGCCACCCAGACCATTTTCAGATAGGCGATTTAAGCCCATCAATACATTGTACACAGGGAACCTGACGTTTTGAAATTCTCCAACTTCCTAATGCTGTCTCTCACTTTCCAACCCTCATCATCATTACAACAATGCCTGATTTATTTGCTCTTACAATTCTGATCCTTTCTGTGCAGTGACATGTCATAGATTTAATGCTTGAGAAGAATGGATTTATAAGGGAAAATAAATAACTTAATGGTAGTTACTGGGCCTGGATATTCCACTGTCCAATGGTCCCAGTGTGGTCGCACACTTCAAAAAACACTGGTGTTTGCACCTTTTGGGAAGACAGATTCCGCAGCACAAAGAAATCATCAAACCTATTCTATATCTCATTGTTTGATCAAATGCTGAAATTGGTGATTGTGCTGTTCTTCTTAGCTGAGCTCTGCTCTTAAAGGGACAGCTCATTAAAATGGATAAGGTGGCTGGTGTCCCTTGGCTCTGTTCAACAGGCAGGGATAAACTCTGCCTTAATTATACCAGTCCACATCAACAATGGGCGGAAATGATATGCAGAGACTACTCAGCCCACGCTCTGAGCCTATCTTCCCATAGCACTGTTTAGCGTGAGGTACACTCCAAGAGGGAAATTTAGCTTGTCCCCCTACGAGATTCTATTTGGTTCAGCTCCCAGGCTAGGCTGTTACTTTCCTCAGCAGCTCCAAATTCAGTCAGATGCAATGGTAAATTACATAACTGCTCTCTCTCATGCCTTGACCAAAATCCATGCGCAAGTGTTTTCTTCTATTCCAGATCCAGTGTCTGATACAATCACCCATAAGTTACTCCCTGGTGATTGGGTTCTGGTTAAGAAATTCCTGAGAAAGCACACACTTGAGCCAAGATTTCATGGTTTATTCCAAGTCCTTCTAACTACATCTACCTCAGTAAAACTAGCTGGGAAGGACACTTGGATACACGCTTCGCACTGCAAGAAAGTTCCAGCTCCAGAGGAAGCTTAACTGTGATATTGTCTCTTGTACTTTTCCACAATCCCAACATTCGACTATATACAAAGACATACCTAATAAAAAGGACCCACACATTTGTGTGACTGGTGACCATTGGGGACATCACTGTAGTTCCTGGAAAGCAGCGGGTTGGAACACGGGCCGACCATGGGGTTACAGACCACAAAGTGCCTTAGATAGAGTGGACAGGAATGGGAAATCCTTGTTACACAGAATGACTTTGTGCAAACCAACTGGGTCTACTCCAATGAAACTTACCTTAAACATAGAACACCCTAGTCCAGGAGACACTGGAGAGTATATAATGGAAATGTACTGGAGAGGGGGTAGTTCATACAATAAATTGGGAACTTTCTATTTACAAGACATGCACACATCACCTGAGTGGGTAGATACAAGACATATGACCATCAACCCTCTCAAACCCCACATTAAGACTCTTAAAGACATGGTAGCCATAGCTAACCCTACATTTGAAGACACTATGGCAGTAGAGACTGGTTTTTCAGACACTAATCTATGGCTTGAGTGGATGAGATATAATGCTAATTCTCATAATAAAACTAACTGTTATGTTTGTGGTGGAGCCAGACCCCATCTAGGTACAGTGCCTCTAAATCTACCTCCTGATGTTGAAACATGTTTCTTAAAGGACCACTCTAGTGCCAGGAAAACATACTCGTTTTCCTGGCACTAGAGTGCCCTGAGGGTGCCCCCACCCTCAGGGACCCCCTCCCGCCCGGCTCTGGAAAGGGGAAAGGGGTAAAAACGTACCTTTTTCCAGCGGTGGGCGGAGAGATCTCCTCCTCCGATCCTCCTCTTCTCCTCCCCGTCGGCTGAATGCGCACGCGCGGCAAGAGCTGCGCGCGCATTCAGCCGGTCACATAGGAAAGCATTCATAATGCTTTCCTATGGACGCTTGCGTGCTCTCACTGTGATTTTCACAGTGAGAATCACACAAGCGCCTCTAGCGGCTGTCAGTGAGACAGCCACTAGAGGAAATAGGGGAAGGCTTAACCCATTCACAAACATAGCAGTTTCTCTGAAACTGCTATGTTTATGAAAAAATGGGTTAACCCTAGAAGGACCTGGCACCCAGACCACTTCATTAAGCTGAAGTGGTCTGGGTGCCTAGAGTGGTCCTTTAAGTCTCTATGTGCAGTCAAATACAAACTCATCAGTATGTGAATCATGGAAGAAGATATACCCTCTAACCCAAAGGGATATCAGGCCACCTTATGGAGTCACAGTATATTCAGGTAATTACACTTGATACACTACACACAGTACCACAGGGAAGTTTGTGGGAAAATTCCCTTCTGGTTATTGTGCTACATACCGAAAGCCTCCAGCTACCCTGTTAATACATCAAGTTAAATACTTGAGAGAGATTTATTGGCTATGTGGATACATGCAACTCAGATCCAAATTGACAGGCCTATGGTGGGGGGAATGTGCTTTTACTAAAGTTATCATGCCCATACACATAATATCAGACAACCACCAAGGCCCTCTTGACTCACCACACACATACTTTAGAGTAAAAAGAGACACTCCTGTACAGGGCAGTTTCGACCCTCACATATACATAGGTGCCAAGGGGGGTGCCAAATGATTTTAAAGCCAGGGATGAGGTTGCAACTGGATTCAAATCCTTGATTCCACTCATCACGGCCTATAAGAATGTAATTGGATTAATTACATCTACTAAAACCAACAATGTTTTGTCAATTATACCAGAGATGCCCTCCAGGGACTGGCAGAACAATTACAAGCCACCTCCCAAATGTCATTTCAGAATAGGATGGCCATAGACATGATTCTGGCGGGGGAAAGGAGGTGTGTGTGAAATACTCCCAGGTACCATGACATGCTGCACTTTTATCCCAGATAACACAGGCCCTAACGGGAAAGTAACTATGGCCATCGAGAAGCTTGAAAGCCTCTCTAAAGAGTTAAAAAGAAACTCAGGGATCACCAATTCCTGGGATAGATGGTTTGGATGGATGAACGGATGGCAGAAAGTACTCTTCCAAGTGGGTATGGCTGTCCTAACTGTAATGATTATTTTCCTCTTCTTTGTCTGCTGTATAATGCCTTGTGCACAGAAATATTTGCAGAAGACTGTAGATCAAACCATTGACCGCACCACCCCAACATTCCTACACCAAGACATTGATGACGGAACCTGTGACACAACACATGCACCTCTTCAATCCCACCACATTAAGTATACAATTACTTCTCTATAGGGAAACTATAGGGACAGCGTCTTGTCTAACGGGTAAAAGTCTGTTGCGGAGATGTAGTGGACAAGCCGCTACGGGTTCTAGTGCAGTGAAGAGTTCAAGAAAACATGTTTGAGAAGATGAGCAGCAGCCTATTAGGGATATTATTAGGGATAGATAGTAGTTGTTTACATCGTAAATAGTAATTTTTAGGGGGGACTGTTGTGGACAGAATATTAACTCTATTAATTTTCGTAAAATGCCTATTTGCTCTGCATAACTATAATCAATATTATTCATAAGTTACTTAAAATGGCTGCTAGGGAATTTCCCCTGTAGTCAACTAACACCCTTGAATTAACAAGATGGCGCTGGAATCTGGAGGAGAGCTCCATGATGCCAGTGACATCACACCCGGTAGGATGAGCAATTGATGAACCACTTAACACCTAACCAATTGCTTTACCGGACCCTCGGAATAAAGATTCCTCAAGTCTTTCATTAACCTGAAACTTGTGTCTGGTGTGAATAACTTTGGGAGCGTGCACGTAAATACTTATTAATTTGGACAGGGGCAGATATGCAAAAATATCAAGCACTTGATTTGATCCACAACAGCTTTTCTGTAAACAAAGCACAAATTTCTTGCAATTTTTCTTCACTTTTGATTAGAAACTAGAAACTGTTTTCCCAGCAACAGGCAATATAGTAATTTTCTCTAATGATTTTTAGGATAGAAAAAAACTAAAATAACAACAGATTATTTTTTATATTTGGGTTTCATATAAAGAACATTCTCTAGGCTCATGTACAATTTAGTTCAAACTAGGTACCTTTGTAACCATAGCAGTGAGTTTGATATTCTAATCAAGATTATTGATACTATCAATGTAATCTTCAAACGTGGAAAAGAGCTGCTCCAACACATAAAAAGCATCATCTATGTATCTTCTCCAGATTTTACAAAACCCGAATAAGGGATGATTATACAAAAGGTGTATCTCATTGAAGTTTATATATATATATATATTTACAGATAGATCGATTATTAATACTATTAATCAAATCTACCAACTTGTCCAAGAGCTGCTCTAACACATAACAAATATCTGGACAAGGTATGATTATATTTACACACACACACACATACATGTATATATATATATGTATCTATAATAATTTCAACTCACTACTGGTAAGTCATTGGCAATTTATGGAGAGTATGCCATGGGCTCTCCAGGCTATAGATTTTAAGCTCTCTATGTATATAATATGTGTGTGCTTATATAGTATTTAACTAGATGTATATAACAAATTCAAGTAGAGTCCAAGTTGATCACAGGAAAAGCAAATAAAGAAAAAACTCCACAAATGTAACATTTAACAATAATTAACAGCGTATGAACTCATATATTGTATATAATAGCGATTATGCACTACTTAGAAATCTATAAGGGACATAGGTATATATATATTATTCATTGCTGTTAATAATATAACAATATATTTCTGTTTTTGTTGTTCGTACAGTCAATTTGAATTTTAGATTAGAAGTTATATTTCATGCAAAAAAAGTACCTAATGGCCTTTTCAAACCCTCTGCTTTATCTATGAAAAAAATAAGTAATAACAAAGTTGACATTGCAATACTTAGTAAGGCCTATGCACAAGAGCAGAGTCTGTGATGTCATAAATTACAGCAGAGTACGTCTAGGTAACACACAGTGATGTCATTTTCAAACATTCCGTGAACACTCACAGCACTCAGAGCTACACTTCACCTGGACAGTGGTTATATTAACTGGAAATATATATTTCCTACTCACCTGCAAAGGGATCTTGTGAAAAGGCACCTCTTGAGTACAGGACCGTTGACTTGTACTTTGCTATCCTATAAAACAAGTATAATGAGAATGGTGAGTGATTCTTTTTCTGCTTTATATCTATCTGTCTAGCTATCATTTTCAAATAATTAAAACAAATGAAATTACAAATTTTAAGTTTTTATTTTGTTACTTTTTTGCATTAAATAAAAACCTAAAGGAACACTGCTCAATTCTATACCATTTAGGAATTGAATCACTATGTTCATGCAGCCCTAGTCACAACTCCCTGCATGTGACTTACACAACTTTCCTAAACACTTCCTGAAAAGAGCTTTGTAAAGCTTACACTTCCTTTACTACAAATTATGTTTAATTTAGAATTTCGTATCTCCTACTCTGTTAATAGCTTGCTAGACCATGCAGGGGTATCTTGTGTGTGATTAAAGTTTCATTTGAATAGCAGGAGATAAAAACGTTTAAAATAAGTAACATCTAAAAGAAAATTACATGTTTTGTTGCAGGCTTTGTGATTTACAGCCAGGGGAGGTGTAGCTAGGGCTGGATAGACAGAATTAAAAGTGATTTTACTTCAAAATGTGAGAGAATTGAGCAGTAAGACTTCAGAGGCATAATGTATACAGAAAAACTGCTTCATTAATATAAAGTTGTTTTGGTGATTATACTGTTACTTTAAATTATGAGCTTAAACAGCAACACAATAATAAAATGCTTAGATATTAATAACAATAATTAATTATTGATTATAAAGTCCTTACTGATTTCCTTGTGCTATACATAAAGTATTGATATAAACTCCATATAAATACACCATAGGTGATTGTTAAAATAATGGAATCCAACGTTTATTTCTTATGCTGCCGGCAGCCATATATCAATTTTCCCAGAAACCACTGCTTTGACCTTTCAATACCCATACCACTCATTGTTACCCTTTTCTGTTCCTCCAGACACAGTTGATATTTATTTGTGTAATTTTCTCTTCATTTATTCACCAACCCATGCTTCCATAATATGTCCAACTTTACTCTGCATATAAAACCAGCTGCTGCAACAGGATTCTGTTCACACACTTTATTTCAGATACCAGTCCTGTTTTTTTACAGCTCCCTTCTTTCCACATTCTATCCCTCTCAATCTACTACCTGCCCAATACATATGGCTACCAACAGGCTATTTCACTGTCAGACTGCCTAAAGATGATGTAGCTAACAATTGGTCAGATTTGTTTGTCTCTAATAGATATTCCAGTTACTGGGTACATTGCTGTGTCCTATGCCATCTTTAATCAATAGAAAAAAAATCAAACTGGAAAGATTGTGACTCGATTGTGACAAAAATCAAACTGGAAAGATTGTGACTCTCGATAAAAAATTTTTTTTTTTATATTTAAATTTTTATTGTTTTTTCATAATAGTCACAAATAACAATCGTGAAATTAGAAAATGCAAACGGTACATACATAGATATTTTGATTGGAGAATTCGGAATTGAACAATTCTGTACACTGTGTTTAGTGATTTCCATAACCAACGGTTTGATCAGATTAGGTTAAACAGAATGACAAGTTGAGTATAGAAACTTGGTATATAACATTATATAACTCACTATGTAAAACATGAGAGCGGTTGCTCATTTTAGTAAGTTGCCTGTGAATACTTGTGAGGTCATGGAAGTATAGATAACTTTACTTATCTTACAACCTATTTCCAAACTTTATAGTCATAATCACATCATCAAGTCCTTAGTCGCCTCTGTAAAAGAGACCGTTGTCTACATCATTCGTTTAGGTACGTTATTGTCTTTGCATATTTCATATTGCGCCCACAGCCGCCCGTGGACAGTGTCCAGAAGGCTCCTCCCCTAATTATCAGTCGGTTATCATGGAAACGGTATGGTTGATTGTCTATTGAGTTCCCAATCCCGTGAAAGTATTCCACGGAGCCCAAACTTTGGTATATCTCGTATAGTTGCCTGCTTTAGCATGTGTTATTCCTTCCAGTTGTTTTGTGTCCTCTACCCTCTGAATCCACTCCCTGAGCGAGGGAGGGTTTGGCTTTTTCCAGTGTTTGGGAATTAGTTGCGTGGCGGCCATGACTAAGTGGCGGAAAAGGGCAGTTTGCATTTTTGAAAAACCCTGAGGAGGCATGAGGAAGATGTATTGATCTGGGGCTAGTGTAAATTTGGTTTGGAAAATGCTTTGTGTAATAGTATGTATCCTGTTCCAGAATTTTTCTACTTGCGAGCATTGCCACCAGATGTGAGCATGAGTTGCTCCTGTTTGGAAGCATCTCCAGCACTGGTCTGGAGAGGTGGTATGTATCATGTGGATCTTCGCTGGGGTATGGTGCCATCTCGTTAATCTTTTATAATTGCTCTCCTGTGCTGATAAGGAAATAGTAGATGTGTGTGCTGCTTTGAGTATGCGGTGCCATTGTGGACCTGTGAAGTTCACCTTCAACTCTTCTGTCCATTTAACTGTATACCCTGGAAGAGTATTCTCTTGAGATTCTCTAAGCAGTGTGTACATTGATGATAAGATTTTCCTAGTGAGCGGGTGTGAGGAGCATAGTTGTTCTAATTTTGTGAGTGGTCTGTCCCCCAAGGGTAGTAGGTTTTGAGTCTTGATGAAGTGTTTCAATTGGTGGTAGTGTAAAAGTTGTATTACTGTCGGGTTTTCACTCGGTAGAATTTGGAGTAAAGTCTTGACTTTGCCGTTCTGTATCACATCACGTAACTGTAGTGTCTCGTTTTTGTGATAAAGATCGAAAGATTTGCCCGAGTTCCCTTGTTGAAAGTAGGGATTGTGAGTGATGGGATATAGCGGAGACGGGATTGGAGAGATGTCTAGTTTTTTTCTAAGTTTGTGCCACATTTTGAGGGTTGTGTCAATCGTCGGGTGGGACTTGTGAGTTCCCTTCAGGGGAAATGTAGGATTAGAATGGGACCAAACGCATGTATGTAGTGGGAAGCTGTGGAGGGCATTTTCAATGGTAACCCATTGTTGGGTTCGTGTGTTTTTGGTCCATTCGTAAACCCTTTGTAAATGTAATGCCTGGTGGTATAACTCAATATCAGGGAGATTTACTCCTCCATTTCCTTTGTTTCTCGTCAGGATGGAGTGAGCTAGCCGTGGTGATGTGTGTGCCCACAAAAATTTCGTGATTATGGATCTGCTTGTGATGAAGAAGGTGCGTGGGATTGCGATGGGAAGAGTTTGTAGGAGATACAGAAGTCGGGGTAGGACATTCATTTTAATTATATTGATTCTGCATAGCCAACCAAAGCAAGGTTTGTGCCAAGTCTGTAAATCTTTAGTGATGTTAGCTAGTAGAGGAGGGAAGTTTAATGCATAAATCAATTCCAATTTGTTTGGAATGTGCACACCTAGATATTTAATCGACCCTGAGGCCCAGTTGAAGTTGAATTTGGACTGTAGTAACATATTCGTGTATCCCGTTGTGTGAATTGGAAGAATGTCGCATTTAGTTAGGTTCGCCTGGAAGTTGGAAATTTTACCATATGCTTCCATCTCCACCATTAAGTGAGGTAAAGTCGAGAGTGGGTTAGTGATCGTGAATAATAGGTCATCTGCAAAAGCAGTGACTTTGTATTCCTGTTTATCAATCTTAAAGCCCTGAATATGTTTGTTGTCTCTGACACCCTGAAGGAACGGTTCTAAGATTAAAATGAACAGGATAGGGGAAAGAGGGCACCCTTGTCTCGTCCCATTAGTGATGGTTACTGGCTGGGATAACTGGCCATTAACCCTCAATCTGGCTGTCGGTGCAGAGTATATGGAGTTCAACCATTCTTGCCAGCGTGGGCCAAAACCTAACTGTTGCATTGTGTGGTGTAGTAGCGCCCAACTAACTCTATCAAATGCTTTCTCCGCATCGATAGCTAATAGAGTGCTGTCTATTTTGCGCGATTGGGCCCAATGTACAAGATTAATAATTTTAGTTGTGTTATGTTTTGCTTCTCTACACGGAACGAAACCGGCTTGGTCTTGGTGGATAAGGCCAGGTAATAGAGGTTTCAATCTATTGGCCATTATTTTGGTGAGGATTTTGATGTCTGCGTTTATCAATGAGATAGGTCGATAGCTGCCACATGCCGTATGTTCCTTACCCGGTTTCGGTATTAAAGTGATGGTTGCCTCTAATGCAGACTTGGGGATGATAGATGACAAGTTTTGGGCGTTAAATGCAGTAGTAAAGGGTTGTGCTAGGATTTGAGACAGTAATTTATAGTATTTCCCAGTGAAGCCGTCTGGGCCTGGGCTTTTGCCAATGGGGATAGTTTTAACCACCTGAAGGAATTCGTCGATGGAGATGGGTTCGTCAAGAAATGCTTTATCTATGGGTGGTAAAGTATGTTTAATCCTGGGTGTTAGGAAGTCTAGTATGTCTTGTGAGGTGGGTTGGGAGGTTTTCAAGTTGTATAAGTTAGTATAAAATTTATGGAAAGCTTTGAGTATGTCTGGCATGTGGCTGGTGAGGTCGCCATTCTCCGTTTTAATTTCGGAGACAAAGCTGGATTGTCTTTCTGCCTGAAGTGCCTGAGCAAGGAATCTCCCCGCTTTGCCTCCCTGTGTATAGTAAGATCCCTTGGTGAGTGAGAGCTTACGTTTTGCGTTTAATATGAGGATCGATGTGAGTTCCGACCTTTTAGAGAGCAGTAGATTGTAATTTTCTAGGGAAGAGGCGCCCCGGTGTTGACTTTCCAGATTTTTAATATCTTGTGTGAGTTTGGTAATTGTTTGTTCCCTCTTACGTTTTAGTTTTGATGCTATCTTAATTAATTATCCTCTAAGTACCGCCTTATGTGCTTCCCATGTCATGATTGGCGTCGTGTCTGAGTTGGTATTTTCTCTAAAGTAATTCGTGACTGTTTCTTTTATTTGGGAAACAGCTTCCTCATTGTTCAGTATCATGTCATTAAGTTTCCATTGAGGAGCGGACTAAGGGATCGAGGGTATGGTCAGCTTGAGTGTAAGTGGTGCATGGTCTGACCACGTGATCGGGCCATAAGATGCTGATGTAATCAGGGGCAGGTGTCTATGATGGAGAAAAATTGTGTCTATTCGTGTGTAAGTGCCGGTGGGAGGTGAGAAGAAAGAGTAGTCTTTTGTCTTAGGATTGACCGCTCTCCAGCTGTCAAATAGTTGAGCTTCATAAAGGATATTTTTCATATGTAGTCTCGTTTGCGTCAGATAGCCCTGCGATGAGGAGGTAGTGTCAAGAATTTCATCTAGGGATATATTGATGTCTCCCCCCATGATAAGTATCCCTTCATAAAAGGAGGATAATTTGTGTAATATTTTGTTGAGGGAGTGTGATTGTTTCTTGTTTGGTAGGTAGATATTTACCAATGTGATTTGAGTGTTTCCTAATTTACCCTTCACAAATATATATCTGCCAGCATCGTCTAGTAATTGATCCTGAAAAGTGAATTGTGTCTGACGGCTGACCAGGATGGCCACACCCCTCGCCTTAGCCTCAGTGTAGTTGCTAAAGTAACCTCTTGGGTAGTCCCTATTCTGAAGTCTGGGAGAAGCATCTTTACGAAAATGTGTTTCTTGTATATAAACAAAGTTTGCCCTATGTCTGTGGAAGTCCGTTAGAGCTATGGACCTTTTCTCAGGGGTATTTAGTCCCCTAGCATTTTGTGTGACAATAATTATATTAGACATTGCTAAGGTGCGGTTGTTAATATGGTGCTTGGAATGTGTTCAATGCTAGTATATTTTGGAGAGTTAATTGGGTGTTATTGGTGCGATAACCTACCAAGCCTTCCTAATTTTCTTAGGGAAGTTTGGTGTATGGATGGGGTGTGGTGGTGATACTAGTTACCTTGCAGATAGATTATCCTATAGGAGACCAGAGAGTCCTTCAGGTCGGCCCCGGGCAACTGGTTGCGCAATAGATTTAATGTTCACAGTCGATGATATGTCTCAGTCTCAGAAGCACAGGTGTGTGGTATAAGCTGTCTGTGGAGTTATTTGTCAGGCACTAAGCGAGCACCACTGTATATATATTACAACAACGAGAAGAAAAGAGAAGTTAACAAATAGAAAATTAACACGTATAAAACGTATCACTAACAATATCAATAACAACAATACACTTCAGTGTAATTAAATTGACCTCTTGATACTATGAATAAAAAGGTTATTTCACAGGTAAATCGTAATTTAAAAACGTAGATGTGAGTATATTAGATCCGAAATGTATTTCTCTCTGTGTTGTGAACTCTCTATCTCATAAAGAGTTATCTGTACTGTGTAGTAAGACTATGAAAGATTTGATGGAGATTAAACCCAACGATGTGGGTAATCTGTTTTCCCTTAAGGGGAATGTAGTTCAATCTCTTTATTAGAGAGAGAACCGTAATTTATTTGGGGTTGTGTGCTACAGGTGTGTATCTAGGACCCGGGACTTATCGATCCTATTCGCTTAAATAATCTTTAGGAGAGAAGGTCAGGTGACCTATATTTAATAGATCAGATAGTATAAACAGTGGGTGAGAAGATCTCAAGTAATCAGTTATTAAGATCATAGTCTGTTTTGTGGGATGATTCCAGTTACTCTTTGTTTTTTTTTTGTTTTTTTGTTTTTTAATTATTTTAATTTTTTATTTATTTTTAAATTTTTATATATATATATATATATTTTTTTTTTATATGAAATACAGTTTACTTCCAATTGTCATCTAGCCGGTCTCTAAGTATAAGTCTAATTCCCGTAACTAATCAAAGTGTATAATACATAATTAGCTTAAGCATAACCAGTTAAGTGTGGTTTCTTATCCTCAGTTACTCGAGGGAGTCTCTTATGAGTTTTATTTCCAATATTAGAATAGGAAACCCTGGAGTCCCTGATTTGTTGTGCCACTAATGACCTTTCTTGGCTTAAGGACTTATTACGGGTATATTAACACTAATCATTAGACAATAAAACCTATATATATATATAAAATGCTGTACAAAATGCGTATAACTTAGGAATTGTGAACCCAACGTGTGTGTCTGGACTGTCTTTGGGCATACGACCTGAAAACGCAAGTCATTAATCTCCCTGCATGAGGGTGGTTGCTTCAAAGGTTCAACGACTTTGTCCGATCAGGTTTAGGTGAAAGTCTCGGTGTCCAATGCTTGCATGCGTCTCAATAAGTCACAAACGTGGCATGCGCGAGGTACATAGAGATTTGGGTTGTATGTGGCTGGTTAAAGTGGATTTTAGAAGAAGGAGAACCCCAATCATCTTCGTCCGTTTCATGCAGAGTAGACAGAGAGGATTAGTCGTTGGAAATCGGTCTCAGATGGTTTTGAGTGTTCAGCTGCCTTTCTCGTTGAAGATGTGGTGAGATGAATCTGTTCGGTGGTTTCTTTGTTTTCGCTGGGGTGGTCCATTTCTGTCTTTGTGATATTTGAAGGCTTTCTTGGTTCGGTATTGGATAGTTCCAGTCCATTATAACTGTGTCTGGCAGGTCCAGAGCTCTTAGAAATGGGGGGACGTCCATAGTTGAGGCAATTTGGTGGATGTTACCTTTGTTATTCACAATCAGTGCAAAGGGGAAACCCCAACGATATCTAATGTTCCTATTGCGTAGCAATTCTGTGATTGGTTTAAGTGCCCGTCTTGCCTGTAAGGTGTACCAGGAAAGATCCGGATAAATCTGTATTGGATTTCCATGAAATAAAAGTGGTTGTGATGTGTCCCTCAATGATCTCAGAATCGAATCTTTAGTATTAAAATAATGCAGCCTGCAAATGACATCTCTGGGGGAATCCTGGGATAAACCCCTGGGGCACAACGAACGATGGGCCCTGTCTAGAAGCATTTGACTTGCAGTAGAGTCTCCTAATATGACAGTGAATAGCTCAGTTAATACCACTGGTAAATCTTCATTTAGGGTTTCTGGGATCCCCCTTATGCGCAGATTATTTCTTCTCCCACGATTATCCAAATCGTCAATATGTCTCTGGGTGGCTGACATAAAGTGTATGTGAGATTCCAGAGTTGAGGAGATATTAACTATTTGGGCCTGCATTACGTCCGTTTCTTCTTCCAGGTCAGTGACTTTTAGGTTTATTTGTTGAATTTCTGAGCCCATCTCCGCCATTTTGGCATGAAGTGTGGCCTCTAATTTCCCAATCATATTCTGTATGTCGGATTTAGATGGGAGATTCTGGATATCAGACTTAGATGGGAGATTTCTCAGCATATCCTTTATATCTAAATCCTCACTAATGTTTGTTGAGTTTATTGAGCACTCCGACATGTGGGGGCTTTGTGGCTGTGATTCTATTACGGAATCAGTGTCCGCCATCTTGGAGGTCGCGGCCGCGGCCTCCGGCTCTCTATCGAGATTATCTTTAAAATATCGGGTGAGGGTGCCCGATATTGCTGTGGGGGTCTTCCCCTGTTGCCCCTGTACCTGATTTTGTTTCCTGGGATTGCCCATGTCACTTGTGTCTCTCCGATTGCAGTGGATTGTGCCCGGGTCTGGAGGAGCTGAATCAGAACGCGTCCATCAGGCTTCCCGGTTAGCCACGCCCCCCTCGATAAAATTATATACTCCGTCTAACAGGGTTTTTCCTCTTTAATACAGGTAAAATTCTCAGTGAATAGGAAATTTAAACCGCCACCACCCTCCATTAGCAGTGAATATTTCCATATTTGTGCCAGCTCTTTCCTGCTCATATGTTACACGTGCATTTATGTATGTGTTTCTGTGAACTCAGCAACATGTCGGCTAATGCTGGACTCTTTATTTCTACAAGGGATGGTCAAATCCCGTGTTCATTATACGGCAGTCTTCCTGAGCACAACATACGCACTGTACCTCCTTCTCCTCCTTATTTATGAGCACCTTTATCTAGTGGCCACAGTTTTCTGTGTATTACAGATAGTCTTAATAGACTTGGCCAAGAGGGGGAAGATGGCAATGGAAGGCATGGAGAAGAAGAATGAGGAAGAGGTGATGGAGGTGACGAAGGTGAAAGAAGAGATGAAATGGAAAGTCTTTTAAAGAATGAATTGTTGTGGGGAAAAAGACTGCTTGCTTGTAAAGGAAAAAGTTTTTTATTAAAAAAGTTTTATAACTGAATTCTTTATTTAGTTGTTTTTCTGAGGATTCTGCTTTATATTATTAGGGCAAAGCACAGTGAAAACGTAGGAACCGGAAGCAATCATTAGTTTGCAGATTGTAATTTATTGCAAGACTAGAACCAAAGAGAGCACCAGTAATATTAATTCTTTCATTCCTTAATAATCCCGATCTGCCACCAAGACCATTTTCAGATAGGCGATTTAAGCCCATCAATACATTGTACACAGGGAACCTGACGTTTTGAAATTCTCCAACTTCCTAATGCTGTCTCTCACTTTCCAACCCTCATCATCATTACAACAATGCCTGATTTATTTGCTCTTACAATTCTGATCCTTTCTGTGCAGTGACATGTTATAGATTTAATGCTTGAGAAGAATGGATTTATAAGGGAAAATAAATAGCTTAATGGTAGTTACTGGGCCTGGATATTCCACTGTCCAATGGTCCCAGTGTGGTCGCACACTTCAAAAACCACTGGTGTTTGCACCTTTTGGGAAGACAGATTCCGCAGCACAAAGAAATCATTGTTAAGACACCTTTTTGTCTTAATAAGTAAGTCACCGTTTAGTCTACCTTCCCCTCTCACCGTATCAAGTCCTTGTTCGTATACTGTATAATCCACGAACCATAACCAGGGGAAGTAGTAATCTCTCGAGTAACGATATCCACCAAATGGCATAAGTTCCCAATAATAGTCCTTGAGCGTAAATAAGAATCCCCCCAATAACGAGACTGAAGCTCCGTGTTGAGGGTCAAAACAAGATCTGAGGACTGGAACATCCAGCCTGCTTTTTATTAGGAAAAGGCACACACAGGGCACTCCCAGGGGGAGGATGAAAATAACCAATTATACACAGGGTAACACCCCCACCTCTCCTCCCCTCAGATAATCACATAACACAATTATACTGTACAATAATTTACCCCAGTTATGGATGTACCCCAAAACCAGGGGGTACACCTTTGAGTCCAGCACCGCTTGAAAGGTCTTGGTTAGGGGAACACTCTGTCCAAATCTCAGCCCATTCGGTTAAGGGGTTCGGGAGTTATGGACGATTGAAGTTTTGACCGACTGCACGGATCTTCTAGCCGAAAAGAGTTCCACAAGTTTTGGCCCTGCAGTCGGTCTCCGTTCGCCGGTTAAAATCATACGAAATCCTCATCATCCACAACTATCTCCGAGTTCGCTGGATTCCCCATAGCTGATTACAAGTAACTACCGAATGGCTCGTCGTTCGGTAGTTCCAACACGAACTTCTGGGTGTATGGAGGTCTCAGCGGTGTTCGCCTGTTTGGGTATCCGTTTTTAGTTCCACGCGTTCACAGGCAAACACCGCTGTTCGCACGCAAGATGGCCGCGAACACGTGCAAAAGTCCCAAAATGGCGGCCACCCATATGTTAGACATGGAGTTCGTGCGAAATGAGGTGAACGGCTGGAAAACAGGCTGGAACGGTAAAACATGCTTTATAACATCACAAATCAGTCCTTTAGACGGATGGCCTAAAATAGTCGAATCCACGAAAGTACCAGACAGACGGATGGTTCCGTCACACGGCTCCCCCCTTGTGGAACACTCCGGCAGACCCGGCTTGACCCTGTGGCGGGTCAACTTGGGGATGTCCGGACTACGAGGTGGTGGATATGTCGGTCTGTCGTGATAAGCCATCCGCATTTCCGTTCAGCTTACCGGGTCTGTAGCTAATAGTAAAGTTGTAAGGTTGTAATGCCAAGCTCCATCTCAGCAGTCTCCCATTGTCGCCTGAGACCCGGTTAAGCCAAACGAGGGGGTTATGATCTGTTACAAGGGAAAATTCTTGCCCATACAAGTAGGGACTTAACTTTTTCAATGCCCAGACTAGGGCTAAACATTCTTTTTCAACTGCCGCATAACTCACTTCTCGGGGTAGTAATTTTCGGCTGAGGTATGCGACAGGATGCTCTCCTCCATCTTCCCCAACTTGGCTTAACACAGCCCCCAGTCCATACATGGAAGCATCTGTGTGAACGAGAAAGCGTTTGTTAGGGACTGGGGCAGCCAAGATAGGGGCATTCACGAGAGCTTGTTTCAGTGCCTGGAACGCAGCTTCACAAGCCGGGGACCACAGGACCTGCTTAGGCAAATTCTTTGTCGTCAGATCTGTCAGGGGCTTAGCAATAGAGCTGTAGTCAGGAACGAAACGTCGGTAGTACCCTGCTGTCCCTAAGAAGGCCAATACCTGGGTCTTAGTAGTGGGCGTGGGCCAGTTAGCCACCGCTTCTACTTTGGCGGGCTCTGGTCTCTGGTTCCCACATCCCACTCGGTGACCCAGGTACTGTACCTCTGCCATACCTACATGGCACTTTTCTGGCTTCAATGTCAGGCCAGCGGCCCGGATCTTATCCAGCACTACCCCTATGTGTACCAGGTGTTCCTCCCAGGACCCACTATAGATCGCTATGTCGTCCAAGTATGCACAGGCAAATTCTTGGAAGCCATCCAGGAGTCTATCCACCATCCGTTGGAAAGTAGCCGGGGCATTCTTCATCCCAAAAGGCATGACCCTAAATTGGTACAGGCCAAATGGGGTGACGAAGGCCGACTTGGGGATAGCATCCTCGGCCAGGGGAATCTGCCAGTAGCCCTTACATAGGTCTATGGTGGTCAGATAACGTCCCCTGGAAATACGATCCAATAATTCGTCTACCCGGGGCATTGGGTAGGCGTCAGTGGTAGTCCGCTCGTTGAGTCGCCTGTAGTCCACACAGAACCGGGTGGTCCCATCTTTCTTAGGTACTAGGACTACAGGCGAAGCCCAAGGGCTGTCAGAGGGTTCGATGACCCCAAGCTGGGTCATCTCCTGTATCTCCTTCCGCATTCCATCTCGGACTGCTTCAGGGATACGGTAGGGCGGCTGTCGTAAGGGGGTCTGTCCGGGGGTCTCTACCTTGTGTATAGCGAGGTGGGTGTAACCTGGCTCCTGGGAGAAAGTTGCTTGCTTCTCCCATAACAACTGTTTCGCTTGGATCCTTTCTGTGGGGTTTAACCTGTCTCCTAACTGTACGAGGGAGGTGAGGTCAGTCTGGGGGTCCCTTTCTAATAGATCAGGGAGAGGCAAATTCTCAGGGTCATCTGTAGCTGGGGCACATACAGCTGCAATGTTCTCAGGTCGTTCTTGATACTCTTTCAGCATGTTCACATGAAAGGATCTCTGGACCCTTTCGTCTGAACAGCTGGCTATCAAATAGGTAGTATCGCAGATCTGCGCCACTATCCTGTACGGGCCTTGCCAAGAGGCTTGCATCTTGTTGGCCTTCACAGGTTTGAGCACTAATACTTTTTGCCCCACCTGGAAGGCTCGCTGTCGGGCACCCTGATCGTACCATCTCTTCTGTTTCCCCTGGGCCGCCCGGAGATTCTCCCTTACCATCAGGGACAGTTTCTCCATGCGGTCCCGAAGTTCCAGAACATATGGTACTATGGGGGTCCTTTCTTGCTCAGTCTCCCCTTCCCAGTGTCCCCGGATGAGATCTAGGGGTCCGCGGACCCGTCTCCCATACAGTAACTCAAAAGGGGAGAACCCAGTAGATTCCTGGGGCACCTCCCGGTATGAAAACAGAAGGTGCAGCAAGAATCTCTCCCAGTCCCTGCAAGTGTCCGTAAAGGTCCTCAGCATCTGTTTGAGGGTACCGTTAAAACGCTCGCAGAGACCGTTAGTCTGTGGATGGTAAGGCGAGCTAAGCAAGGGTTTAATGCCACATACTTTCCACAGCTGCTGGGTGAGCACCGCAGTAAATTGGGTTCCCTGGTCGGAGAGGATCTCTTTAGGGAACCCAACCCGGGTAAAAATCCTAACCAGGGCATCAGCAATCGTCTCTGCCTCTATGTTCGACAGCGCTACTGCCTCTGGATAGCGAGTGGCATAGTCCACAACAGTAAGAATATACTTCTTGCCTGATGGACTAGCCCTGGCCAGTGGACCCACAATGTCAACAGCTATGCGGGAAAAGGGCTCCCCTATAATCCATATTTGTGCCAGCTCTTTCCTGCTCATATGTTACACGTGCATTTATGTATGTGTTTCTGTGAACTCAGCAACATGTCGGCTAATGCTGGACTCTTTATTTCTACAAGGGATGGTCAAATCCCGTGTTCATTATACGGCAGTCTTCCTGAGCACAACATACGCACTGTACCTCCTTCTCCTCCTTATTTATGAGCACCTTTATCTAGTGGCCACAGTTTTCTGTGTATTACAGATAGTCTTAATAGACTTGGCCAAGAGGGGGAAGATGGCAATGGAAGGCATGGAGAAGAAGAATGAGGAAGAGGTGATGGAGGTGACGAAGGTGAAAGAAGAGATGAAATGGAAAGTCTTTTAAAGAAGGAATTGTTGTGGGGAAAAAGACTGCTTGCTTGTAAAGGAAAAAGTTTTTTATTAAAAAAGTTTTATAACTGAATTCTTTATTTAGTTGTTTTTCTGAGGATTCTGCTTTATATTATTAGGGCAAAGCACAGTGAAAACGTAGGAACCGGAAGCAATCATTAGTTTGCAGATTGTAATTTATTGCAAGACTAGAACCAAAGAGAGCACCAGTAATATTAATTCTTTCATTCCTTAATAATCCCGATCTGCCACCAAGACCATTTTCAGATAGGCGATTTAAGCCCATCAATACATTGTACACAGGGAACCTGACGTTTTGAAATTCTCCAACTTCCTAATGCTGTCTCTCACTTTCCAACCCTCATCATCATTACAACAATGCCTGATTTATTTGCTCTTACAATTCTGATCCTTTCTGTGCAGTGACATGTTATAGATTTAATGCTTGAGAAGAATGGATTTATAAGGGAAAATAAATAGCTTAATGGTAGTTACTGGGCCTGGATATTCCACTGTCCAATGGTCCCAGTGTGGTCGCACACTTCAAAAACCACTGGTGTTTGCACCTTTTGGGAAGACAGATTCCGCAGCACAAAGAAATCATTGTTAAGACACCTTTTTGTCTTAATAAGTAAGTCACCGTTTAGTCTACCTTCCCCTCTCACCGTATCAAGTCCTTGTTCGTATACTGTATAATCCACGAACCATAACCAGGGGAAGCAGTAATCTCTCGAGTAACGATATCCACCAAACGGCATAAGTTCCCAATAATAGTCCTTGAGCGTAAATAAGAATCCCTCCAATAACGAGACTGAAGCTCCGTGTTGAGGGTCAAAACAAGATCTGAGGACTGGAACATCCAGCCTGCTTTTTATTAGGAAAAGGCACACACAGGGCACTCCCAGGGGGAGGATGAAAATAACCAATTATACACAGGGTAACACCCCCACCTCTCCTCCCCTCAGATAATCACATAACACAATTATACTGTACAATAATTTACCCCAGTTATGGATGTACCCCAAAACCAGGGGGTACACCTTTGAGTCCAGCACCGCTTGAAAGGTCTTGGTTAGGGGAACACTCTGTCCAAATCTCAGCCCATTCGGTTAAGGGGTTCGGGAGTTATGGACGATTGAAGTTTTGACCGACTGCACGGATCTTCTAGCCGAAAAGAGTTCCACAAGTTTTGGCCCTGCAGTCGGTCTCCGTTCGCCGGTTAAAATCATACGAAATCCTCATCATCCACAACTATCTCCGAGTTCGCTGGATTCCCCATAGCTGATTACAAGTAACTACCGAATGGCTCGTCGTTCGGTAGTTCCAACACGAACTTCTGGGTGTATGGAGGTCTCAGCGGTGTTCGCCTGTTTGGGTATCCGTTTTTAGTTCCACGCGTTCACAGGCAAACACCGCTGTTCGCACGCAAGATGGCCGCGAACACGTGCAAAAGTCCCAAAATGGCGGCCACCCATATGTTAGACATGGAGTTCGTGCGAAATGAGGTGAACGGCTGGAAAACAGGCTGGAACGGTAAAACATGCTTTATAACATCACAAATCAGTCCTTTAGACGGATGGCCTAAAATAGTCGAATCCACGAAAGTACCAGACAGACGGATGGTTCCGTCACAATCATCAAACCTATTCTATATCTCATTGTTTGATCAAATGCTGAAATTGGTGATTGTGCTGTTCTTCTTAGCTGAGCTCTGCTCTTAAAGGGACAGCTCATTAAAATGGATAAGGTGGTTGGTGTCCCTTGGCTCTGTTCAACAGGCAGGGATAAACTCTGCCTTAATTATACCAGTCCACATCAACAATGGGCGGAAATGATATGCAGAGACTACTCAGCCCATGCTCTGAGCCTATCTTCCCATAGCACTGTTTAGCGTGAGGTACACTCCAAGAGGGAAATTTAGCTTGTCCCCCTACGATATTCTATTTGGTTCAGCTCCCAGGCTAGGCTGTTACTTTCCTCAGCAGCTCCAAATTCAGTCAGATGCAATGGTAAATTACATAACTGCTCTCTCTCATGCCTTGACCAAAATCCATGCGCAAGTGTTTTCTTCTATTCCAGATCCAGTGTCTGATACAATCACCCATAAGTTACTCCCTGGTGATTGGGTTCTGGTTAAGAAATTCCTGAGAAAGCACACACTTGAGCCAAGATTTCATGGTTTATTTCAAGTCCTTCTAACTACATCTACCTCAGTAAAACTAGCTGGGAAGGACACTTGGATACACGCTTCGCACTGCAAGAAAGTTCCAGCTCCAGAGGAAGCTTTACTGTGATATTGTCTCTTGTACTTTTCCACAATCCCAACATTCGACTATATACAAAGACATACCTAATAAAAAGGACCCACACATTTGTGTGACTGGTGACCATTGGGGACATCACTGTAGTTCCTGGAAAGCAGCGGGTTGGAACACGGGCCGACCATGGGGTTACAGACCACAAAGTGCCTTAGATCGAGTGGACAGGAATGTGAAATCCTTGTTACACAGAATGACTTTGTGCAATGAAACTTACCTTAAACATAGAACACCCTAGTCCAGGAGACACTGGAGAGTATATAATGGGAATGTACTGGAGAGGGGGTAGTTCATACAATAAATTGGGAACTTTCTATTTACAAGACATGCACACATCACCTGAGTGGGTAGATACAAGACATATGACCATCAACCCTCTCAAACCCCACATTAAGACTCTTAAAGACATGGTAGCCATAGCTAACCCTACATTTGAAGACACTATGGCAGTAGAGACTGGTTTTTCAGACACTAATCTATGGCTTGAGTGGATGAGATATAATGCTAATTCTCATAATAAAACTAACTGTTATGTTTGTGGTGGAGCCAGACCCCATCTAGGTACAGTGCCTCTAAATCTACCTCCTGATGTTGAAACATGTTTCTTAAAGGACCACTCTAGTGCCAGGAAAACATACTCGTTTTCCTGGCACTAGAGTGCCCAGAGGGTGCCCCCACCCTCAGGGACCCCCCCCCCCCCCCGCCCGGCTCTGGAAAGGGGTAAAAACTTACCTTTTTCCAGCGGTGGGCGGAGAGATCTCCTCCTCCGATCCTCCTCTTCTCCTCCCCGTCGGCTGAATGCGCACGCGCGGCAAGAGCTGCGCGCGCATTCAGCCGGTCACATAGGAAAGCATTCATAATGCTTTCCTATAGACGCTTGCGTGCTCTCACTGTGATTTTCACAGTGAGAATCACGCAAGCGCCTCTAGCGGCTGTCAGTGAGACAGCCGCTAGAGGAAATAGGGGAAGGCTTAACCCATTCACAAACATAGCAGTTTCTCTGAAACTGCTATGTTTATGAAAAAATGGGTTAACCCTAGAAGGACCTGGCACCCAGACCACTTCATTAAGCTGAAGTGGTCTGGGTGCCTAGAGTGGTCCTTTAAGTCTCTATGTGCAGTCAATTACAAACTCATCAGTATGTGAATCATGGAAGAAGATATACCCTCTAACCCAAAGGGATATCAGGCCACCTTATGGAGTCACAGTATATTCAGGTAATTACACTTGATACACTACACACAGTACCACAGGGAAGTTTGTGGGAAAATTCACTTCTGGTTATTGTGCTACATACCGAAAGCCTCCAGCTACCCTGTTAATACATCAAGTTAAATACTTGAGAGACATTTATTGGCTATGTGGATACATGCAACTCAGATCCAAATTGACAGGCCTATGGTGGGGGGAATGTGCTTTTACTAAAGTTATCATGCCCATACACATAATATCAGACAACCACCAAGGCCCTCTTGACTCACCACACACATACTTTAGAGTAAAAAGAGACACTCCTGTACAGGGCAGTTTCGACCCTCACATATACATAGATGCCAAGGGGGGTGCCAAATGATTTTAAAGCCAGGGATGAGGTTGCAGCTGGATTCAAATCCTTGATTCCACTCATCACGGCCTATAAGAATGTAAATTGGATTAATTACATCTACTAAAACCAACAATGTTTTGTCAATTATACCAGAGATGCCCTCCAGGGACTGGCAGAACAATTACACGCCACCTCCCAAATGTCATTTCAGAATAGGATGGCCATAGACATGATTCTGGCGGGGGAAAGGAGGTGTGTGTGAAATACTCCCAGATACCATGACATGCTGCACTTTTATCCCAGATAACACAGGCCCTAACGGGAAAGTAACTATGGCCATCGAGAAGCTTGAAAGCCTCTCTGAAGAGTTAAAAAGAAACTCAGGGATCACCAATTCTTGGGATAGATGGTTTGGATGGATGAACGGATGGCAGAAAGTACTCTTCCAAGTGGGTATGGCTGTCCTAACTGTAATGATTATTTTCCTCTTCTTTGTCTGCTGTATAATGCCTTGTGCACAGAAATATTTGCAGAAGACTGTAGATCAAACCATTGACCGCACCACCCCAACATTCCTACACCAAGACATTGATGACGGAACCTGTGACACAACACATGCACCTCTTCAATCCCACCACATTAAGTATACAATTACTTCTCTCTAGGGAAACTATAGGGACAGCGTCTTGTCTAACGGGTAAAAAGTCTGTTGCGGAGATGTAGTGGACAAGCCGCTACGGGTTCTAGTGCAGTGAAGAGTTCAAGAAAACATGTTTGAGAAGATGAGCAGCAGCCTATTAGGGATATTATTAGGGATAGATAGTAGTTGTTTACATCGTAAATAGTAATTTTTAGGGGGGACTGTTGTGGACAGAATATTAACTCTATTAATTTTCGTAAAATGCCTATTTGCTCTGCATAACTATAATCAATATTATTCATAAGTTACTTAACCCCTTAACGCCGTTACGGCGTGCTATGCCGTCACGGGTTAAGTGGGCTTTAACGCCGTTATGAAGGCATAGCACGCCGTAACGGCTTGCAGCCCCAGGAGGTAAGTTATACTTACCTCCGCCGCGATCCGCTTCGGGAGGACTGCCTCACAGCCCAGGCAGCCCTCCCACGGCAAATGAGGCCCCCGGGGGCCATGTGATCGCTCTCAAAGAGCGATCACATGGCCCCCTATAGCTGGCTGTGGATATGCCAGCAGGGGGACTGTTTGAAATATCAGACAGTCCCCCTGCTGGTGGGAAGAATTAAAAAAAATAATTAGACATGTGTAAAAATAAAATAAATGCATTTTTATATATATATAATATGTATATATATTATATATATAATATATATACATATTATATATATGTAACGTCATACAAAGTGTATTTTAATATTAATATAAGTATATATATTAATATTAAAATACACTTAGAATGACATTACATATATATAATATGTATATATATTATATATATAATAGATGTACATATATATATTATATATAAATACGTATAATTAAAATAATAAATAAATTAAATAATAAAATAAATAAATAAAATATTGAAACAAAATTTAATATAAATTATATATGCATATGTAATTTCATTCTAACTGTATTTTGTTATTAATATATATATATCGGTAACAAAATACACTTAGAATGACATTCTATATATATCTATCTATATATAAAATGCAAATAACCGCAAATATATATATATAGATAAATACATATAATTACATAAAAGATTACATCAGTATACACGTAGAATTTAAATACCTATAAATGCATATATATTAAAATTCTACATGTATATTTAAATAATCTTTTAACGTAATTATGTGATTTGATTAATTAAAATTTGATTGACATGCATGACAACACAGGGAGAAAGTGCAGAGAATTTAATTTGCAAGCACTATATTTGACCCTGTAACTCTCCAAGACACCATAAAACCTGTACATAGGGGGTACTGTTTTACCCGGGAGACTTCGCTGAACTCAAATATTCATGTTTCAAACTGGTAAATTGTATTACAACGATGATATTTTAAGTAAAAGTGACGTTTTTTGCATTTTTTACAAGCGAACTGCACTTTTATGGTCTATATTATTGTTGTAATATGTTTTACTGTTTTAAAACACTAATATTTGTGTTTAGTGAAGTCTCCCGAGAATAACAGTACCCCCCATGTACAGGTTTTATGGTGTTTTGGAACGTTAGAGAGTCACATATAAGGCTTGCATTTCATTTTTTTCACATTGAAATTTGCCAGATTGGTTATGTTGCCTTTGAGAGCGTATGGTAGCCCAGGAATGAGAATTACCCCCATGATGGCATACCATTTGCAAAAGTAGACAACCCGAGGTATTGCAAGTGGGGTATGTCCAGTCTTTCTTAGTAGCCACTTAGTCACAAACACTGGCCAAATATTCGTTTTTTGCTTTTTTCACACAAAAACAAATATGAACGCTAACTTTGGCCAGTGTTTGTGACTAAGTGGCTACTAAAAAAGACTAAACATACCCCACTTTCAATACCTTGGCTTGTCTACTTTTTCAAATGGTATGCCATTATGGGGGTAATTCTCATTCCTGGGCTACCACACCGTCTCAAAGGTAACATTACCAATCTGGAAAATTTCAATTTGAAAATGTAATGTTCTATATTTGACCCTGTAACTTTCCAAAACAACATAAAACCTGTTAATGGGGGGTACTGTTGTACTCGTGAGACATCGCTGATTACAAATATGTGCATTTTTTTTTGCAGTAAAACCTAACAGTATTATGACATTCACAGTTAAAATGTCAGACGGAAATGCAAATGTAAAAAAAAATCTTATTTTCTCACATTGTTTTTACTTTTATTCATAATAAATGATGTTCCATATATGAATAGTTAATGATAGATTAAAGCCCTGTTTCTCCTGAACAAAATGATATATAATAAGTGTGGGTGCATATAATTTGAAAGAGGGGAACTACGGGTGAACAGACACATAGCGCAAATTCCAGTTTTTGTTTACGTTTTGTTTTGATCAGAACGTGCACTATTGACTCCGTCCTGAAGGGGTTAAAATGGCTGCTAGGGAATTTCCCCTGTAGTCAACTAACACCCTTGAATTAACAAGATGGCGCTGGAATCTGGAGGAGAGCTCCATGATGCCAGTGACATCACACCCGGTAGGATGAGCAATTGATGAACCACTTAACACCTAACCAATTGCTTTACCGGACCCTCGGAATAAAGATTCCTCAAGTCTTTCATTAACCTGAAACTTGTGTCTGGTGTGAATTACTTTGGGAGCGTGCACGTAAATACTTATTAATTTGGACAGGGGCAGATATGCAAAAATATCAAGCACTTGATTTGATCCACAACAGCTTTTCTGTAAACCCAGCACAAATTTCTTGCAATTTTTCTTCACTTTTGATTAGAAACTAGAAACTGTTTTCCCAGCAACAGGCAATATGGTAATTTTCTCTAATGATTTTTAGGATAGAAAAAAACTAAAATAACAACAGATTATTTTTTATATTTGGGTTTCATATAAAGAACATTCTCTAGGCTCATGTACAATTTAGTTCAAACTAGGTACCTTTGTAACCATAGCAGTGAGTTTGATATTCTAATCAAGATTATTGATACTATCAATGTAATCTTCAAACGTGGAAAAGAGCTGCTCCAACACATAAAAAGCATCATCTATGTATCTTCTCCAGATTTTACAAAACCCGAATAAGGGATGATTATACAAAAGGTGTATCTCAATGAAGTTTATATATATATATATTTACAGATAGATCGATTATTAATACTATTAATCAAATCTACCAACTTGTCCAAGAGCTGCTCCAACACATAACAAATATCTGGACAAGGTATGATTATATTTACACACACACATACATGTATATATATATGTATCTATAATAATTTCAACTCACTACTGGTAAGTCATTGGCAATTTATGGAGAGTATGCCATGGGCTCTCCAGGCTATAGATTTTAAGCTCTCTATGTATATAATATGTGTGTGCTTATATAGTATTTAACTAGATGTATATAACAAATTCAAGTAGAGTCCAAGTTGATCACAGGAAAAGCAAATTGTGACGGAACCATCCGTCTGTCTAGTACTCTTGTGGATTCGGCTATTTTAGGCCATCCGTATAAAGGACTGATTTGGGATGTTATAAAGTATGTTTTACCGTTCCAGCCTGTTTTCCAGCCGTTCGCCTCGTTTCGCACGACCTCTCTGTCTAACATATGGGTGGCCGCCATTTTGGGACTGTTGCACGTGTTCGCGGCCATCTTGTGTACGAACAGCGGTGTTTGCCTGTGAACGCGTGGAACTAAAAACGGATACCCAAACAGGCGAACACCGCTGGGACCTCCATACACCCAGAAGTTCGTGTTGGAACAACCGAACGACGAGCCATTCTGTAGTTACGTATAATCAGCTATGGGGAATCCAGCGAACTCGGAGACAGTTGTGGATGATAAAGATTTCGTGTGATTTTAACCGGTGAACGGAGACCGACTGCAGGGCCGAAACTTGTGGAACTCTTTTCGGCTAGAAGATCCGTGCAGTCGGTCAAAACTTCAATCGTCCATAACTCCCGAACCCCTTAACCGAATGGGCTAAGATTTGGACAGAGTGTTCCCCTAACCAAGACCTTTCAAGCGGTGCTGGACTCAAGGGTGTTCCCCCTGGTTTTGGGGTACATCCATAACTGGGGTGAATTATTGTACAGTTTAATTGTGTTATGTGATTATCTGAGGGGAGGAGAGGTGGGGGTGTTACCCTGTGTATAATTGGTTATTTTCATCCTCCCCCTGGGAGTGCCCTGTGTGTGCCTTTTCCTAATAAAAAGCAGGCTGGATGTTCCAGTCCTCAGATCTTGTTTTGACCCTCAACACGGAGCTTCAGTCTCGTTATTGGGGGGATTCTTATTTACGCTCAAGGACTATTATTGGGAACTTACCGTATATACTCGAGTATAAGACGAGTTTTTCAGCACAATTTTTGTGCTGAAAAACACTCACTCGTCTTATACTCGAGTCAGTTGTCTGTATTATGGCAATTTTCATTGCCATAATACAGACAAGGACCGGGGGCTGTCAGGAAGCTGTTACTTACCTTCACAGCAGCTCCTGTCAGCTCCCTTCTCTCTCCTCCGTCCGTGCAGCTCCCAGGTCAGCTCCCTCTGCAACTCTCGCGAGAGCCGGGGGGTCAGAGCGTTGCCACGGGTTACCGTGGCAACGCTCCGCGCGGCCGCGAGACTTGCAGAGGGAGCTGACCTGGGAGCTGCACGCACCGGAGAAGAGAGCTGACAGGAGCTGCAGTGAAGGTAAGTAACAGCTTCCTGACAGCCCCCCTCCTACAGCCCATCCACTGGACCACCAGGGAGTGAGAGCCCCCCTCCCTGGCCAGCTAACAAGCAGGGAGGGGGGACGAAAAAATTAAAAAAAATAATAATAATAAAATAAAAAATAAGAAGAAGAAAAAAAATTATAACAACATTAAAAAATATATATATTATAATAATAATTAAATAATAATAATTAATAAAATGCCCACCCCCACCAATGCTCTGCACTCACACACACACACACTGCACTCTCACACACACACACTGCACTCACACACACACTCATACACACACACCACTGCATTCATTATATACACACACTGCATTCATAAACACACTGCATACACACTGCATTCATACATACACACTGCACTCATACACACACTGCATTCACACTGCACTCATACACACACTGCATTCACACTGCACTCATACACACACTGCACTGCATTCATTATATACACACTGCACTCATATACACACTGCACTCATATACACACACTGCATTCATACACACACTGCATACACACACTGCATTCATACACACACACTGCACTCAGACATACACACTGCATTCACTTTGCACTGCATTCATTATATACACACTGCACTCACACACTGCATTCATTATATACACACTGCATACACACTGCACTCATACACACACTGCACTGCATTCATTATACACACACTGCACTCATACACACACTGCATTCATATACACACACTGCACTCATATACACACACTGCACTCATATACACACACTGCACTCCATTCATTATATACACACTGCATACACACACAGCATTCATATACACACTGCATTCATACACACACACACACACTGCATTCATTATATACACACTGTAAATAAATATTCAGTTAATATAACTTTTTTAGGATCTAATTTTATTTAGAAATTTACCAGTAGCTGCTGCATTTTCCACCCTAGTCTTATACTCGAGTCAATAAGTTTTCCCAGTTTTTTTGGGTAAAATTAGGGGCCTCGGCTTATATTCGGGTCGGCTTATACTCGAGTATATACGGTATGCCGTTTGGTGGATATCGTTACTCGAGAGATTACTACTTCCCCTGGTTATGGTTCGTGGATTATACAGAATACGAACAAGGACTTGATACGGTGAGAGGGGAAGGTAGACTAAACAGTGACTTACTTACTAAGACAAAAGGTGTCTTAACAATTGGTGGCAGCGGTGGGATGAATCCCACAACACAGAAGGAAAGAAATGCAGTATGAACAGTTAAGACGTGCTACTCTTAAGGACATAATAGAACGCCGAGGTCGATCAGCAAGCAATTTAAAGAAACGAGAAATTATTGCTTTGCTAAGGGAAATGGATGCAACACAGGGAACGGAGAACGCTAATGTGCCCAGCAGTTTGGATTTAACACCCGAGGAGATACAATTTAACCGGGCAGTGCAAATAAGGCTGGCACACTTTGGCCCCAACCCCTCAGCAGACATTGTGGAACGTGTGCAAGCTGCAGTAGCAGCACACCAAGCGCTCCAAGGAAGGGGAGCTGCAGCAGCAGAGGTACCCAATAACGATTCCGGAAGGAAAAAGGTACCATTTGCTGCATTCAAAAACTTTATTGAAAATGAAGGAGAGATCGATGGGTTTCTGGCCGATTTTGAGAAGCAGTGTGCCCTCCATCAGGTACCCACAGACCAATGGGTCACCATCCTCTCTGGGAAATTATCCGGCCGGGCTAGTGATGCATTTCGGGCCATCCCAGAGGAGGAGATCACCAGCTACCGGGCAGTGAAGGATGCGCTTCTAGCCAGGTATGCGGTGACCCCAGAAGTTTACAGACGGCGCTTCAGGGAAACCAACAAACAAAGTGGCGATTCGTATATGGAATGGGCCTGCAGAGTTCACCGTACTGCAACCCACTGGATGGCAGGATGCCAAGCAGTATCGGGGGAAGAGGTACTACAGGTATTCTTACTGGAACACTGTTTCGAGAAATTGCCTACCGGGGTTCGGGAGTGGGTCAGAGATAGAAAACCCTCTACCCTACCCGAGGCGGCCCGGTTGGCAGACGAATATACTGATGCTCGCAAACTGGACAGTACCGTGGTTAAAGTTCCGACCAGAGTGGAATACCGACCAGCAGCCCCTCCGATTTCAACAACCTACCAACCCCCAGTGCATCGCAGCCCAGTAGTACCACCGGCCAATAATTATGTACAGCCATCCAAATTTAATGCCCGGGATTATTCCCAACCCATCCGGTGCTTTCTGTGCAAACAGTTGGGACACAAGCGCCCGGAGTGTCCGCTGAACCAAGCTAACCAAGCTCAGTCCTGGAGGAGAGCAGCCAACCCGAATCAGCGACCACCACAGCCTGCTGCTCACTGTGTAGAACAGGAGGAATTCTGGGGTATCTTGCACGAAGCCGACCCGGTGCAAGCCGCCCATCAGGACAATCGCCAGCAACACCGGCAGACTGTGAAACTAAATGGCCGAGTGGTAAATGGACTTAGAGACACAGGAGCCACCATGACACTGCTCCAAAAGAACTTGGTCTCAGAACACCAGCACACCGGAGACACAGTAGCCGTGAGGGTAGCAGGGGGAGCCGTATTCCGGTTACCTGTTGCCCGTGTTCACCTGGACTGGGGAGTGGGCGCTAGACACGTGGATGTTGGGGTTATGAAAGACTTGCCCGCTGATGTGCTTCTTGGTAATGATTTGGCCCCTTTGGTTTCGGCCTATGCTCCAATGGGTCCCTTGGACGTTAACCCAGTGACTACTCGCTCTCAGACCCGTGCCTCTGGAACCAGCCCACCTGCCGAGGAGGCCCAGGTAAGACCCTTTTCCCCGACTGACACCTTAGCTCAGACCCCCTTACGTTGGGATTCCCCAGAGGAGTTTGGGAGGGAAACCCGGGCAGATCCTACCTTACAAAAGTACAGGGACAGAGCAGACGCTGGAGAAGAAGGGATAGACGGAGAGCGGTATAAGTGGGTGGGGGACAGGCTATACAGAATCCCGAAACCTTCCCAGAAAAAGATAGCCCCTCCGCAGAACCACCAGCTGGTGGTACCCGCGAAATACCGGCAGGAGCTTCTGCGGATAGGGCACGATGTCCCTTTAGCAGAACATCTAGGGTCACGTCGCACAGCCTATAGGATCTCCCAGAATTTCTTTTGGCCCAACTTCAACCAGGCTGTACGGATATATTGCAGTACTTGTGACACATGTCAACGGGTAGAAAAACGGGGGGACCACCCTAAGGCTAAACTATCAGCGATGCCTATTATAGGGGAGCCCTTTTCCCGCATAGCTGTTGACATTGTGGGTCCACTGGCCAGGGCTAGTCCATCAGGCAAGAAGTATATTCTTACTGTAGTGGACTATGCCACTCGCTATCCAGAGGCAGTAGCGCTGTCGAACATAGAGGCAGAGACAGTTGCTGATGCCCTGGTGAGGATTTTTACCCCCGTTGGGTTCCCTAAAGAGATCCTCTCCGACCAGGGAACCCAATTTACTGCGGTGCTCACCCAGCAGCTGTGGAAAGTATGTGGCATTAAACCCTTGCTTAGCTCGCCTTACCATCCACAGACTAACGGTCTCTGCGAGCGTTTTAACGGTACCCTCAAGCAGATGCTGAGGACCTTTACGGACACTTGCAGGGACTGGGAGAGATTCTTGCCGCACCTTCTGTTTTCATACCGGGAGGTGCCCCAGGAATCTACTGGGTTCTCCCCTTTTGAGTTACTGTATGGGAGACGGGTCCGCGGACCCCTAGATCTCATCCGGGGACACTGGGAAGGGGAGACCGAGCAAGAAGGGACCCCCATAGTGCCATATGTTCTGGAACTTCGGGACCGCATGGAGAAACTGTCCCTGATGGTAAGGGAGAATCTCCAGGCGGCCCAGGGGAAACAGAAGAGGTGGTACGATCAGGGTGCCCGACAGCGAGCCTTCCAGGTGGGGCAAAAAGTATTAGTGCTCAAACCTGTGAAGGCCAACAAAATGCAAGCCTCTTGGCAAGGCCCGTACAGGATCGTGGCGCAGATCTGCGATACTACTTATTTGATAGCCAGCTGTTCCGACGAAAGGGTCCAGAGATCCTTTCATGTGAACATGCTGAAAGAGTATCAAGAACGACCTGCGAACATTGCAGCTGTATGTGCCCCAGCTGCAGATGACCCGGAGAATTTGTCTCTCCCTGATCTATTAGAAAGGGACCCCCAGACTGACCTCACCTCCCTCGTACAGTTAGGAGACAGGTTAAACCCCACAGAAAAGATCCAAGCGAAACAGTTGTTATGGGAGAAGCAAGCAACTTTTTCCCAGGAGCCAGGTTACACCCACCTCGCTATACACAAGGTAGAGACCCCCGGACAGACCCCCTTACGACAGCCGCCCTACCGTATCCCTGAAGCAGTCCGAGATGGAATGCGGAAGGAGATACAGGAAATGACCCAGCTTGGGGTCATCGAACCCTCTGACAGCCCTTGGGCTTCGCCTGTAGTCCTAGTACCGAAGAAAGATGGGACCACCCGGTTGTCATGCCTTAACTATAATATCCCCTTACTTCCTGGTTCCACGGAGCTTAGCCACACCTCTTCATGACTCGGTCTCCCTATTTAATCTGACTGCACCAGCTGATCAGGGCTGGATTATTGAACTACGTTCCTTACTCACAACCCGGCTACAACTTCGTTGTGAAAGCCTCTGCTACCAGACCGGACTGAAAGACTCTGCAAAGTTCCCTTCACCTTTCCTCATCCACGGCTAAAGCTGAACTCTATCCATGCAGGATAATCTGCCTCTGAGGAATCTCGGGAACCAGTGTTCTATAAGCCGGAAGCTAAGTAAAACTTCTCTGATAAACGTTGCATCTAAAGCTGTTATTTCCTGTCTCCAAAGTCCTTCGTTAAAGCCAACCGTTACAGCTAACTTCAACACATACTTGTCTCAGTTAGCTGCATCTATCTTTCTTCAGTTAAAGTCTATGGAACAGCTATTGTAACTTCTTATCATCTAATTAACTAATACTACTAAAGGACTCTTGCTGCTTCAGTTCCGTTTACTCCTTAAAGCTACAGTGCATGTAACTGTGGACTTCATTTATCGTTTATTACTTAATGCTACAGTACCTGTAAAGTGGAATTAAAGTCTTTACCTTTTACTTTCTTTAATAAATATTCAAACTATACGAAATCTGCAGTTGTGTTCCTTCATAACAAATGTTTAAACGTGACAGAATAATCCAGCCATTGTAATGGATCCAGCAGATTTCGATTCTACTATAACTACGTTGAATCAAAGAGTTAATGCACTAGCCCAAAGTGTGCAAGACCTGCAAGTTACTAACGAAAGACTTCTCACTTATATCAGAGATTTACAAACTCATACTCCTCATACTACTCTGCACTCGGCTAGTGATCCTGCTGTGTGTAACCCTGAAAAGTTCTATGGAGATCGTTCCAGATACAGGGAGTTCCTCAACTCTTGCAAATTGTTAATTGCTTTGAAACCTCGATCCTACCCTACAGAAAGAACTAAAGTTTGTTCGGTTATTTCCTTTCTAAGAGGTGAACCTATGTCATGGGCTCATTCCTTTCTGGAAAACGATGACCCCATCTTAGATTCACTGGATGAATTTTTTGAAGCCATGTCTCTTCTCTATGAAGATCCTAACAAACAAGCTACAGCTGATTTAACAATCAGAACACTACAGCAAAGAAATAGACCCGTTGAAGATTACATTGCTGAATTCAAAAGATGGGCTATAGAAACGCAATGGAATGACATCACATTGCGCAACCAGTTTCGAATTGGTTTATCGGAAGCTGTAAAAGATGAATTATCTAGAACAGAACTCCCTACTAATTTGAACGCTCTAATTCGCCTATCAATCAGCATTGACAGAAGATTAAGAGAAAGAAAGGCCGAAAAGTCTCTTTTTCTTTCAAAAGACCGCAAACCTTTCACTCCCTCAAAAGCTCCAGAAAAGACTTCCTTAACAAGTGAACCTATGGAACTAGGGGCTCCAAAGCCTCCTGACAACCCATCTGAACCAATCGAACCTATGGAAATAGGGATAATAAGAAGTCCCCTCACTCCTGAAGAGAAAAATCGAAGACGTATGTTAAACCTCTGCATGTATTGTGCCTCTCAAGTTCATTCAGTCTCTGATTGTCCTTCATTGAAACGGACAAAAGGCAGAAGGCCGTCTCATGCCTCTTCCATCCTAAGTGTACTTCCCTCTACAGCAAATACTCAAATGTCCCCTATCTTTCTTGTATTACAGTGGGACAATAAAAGAATCATAACCAAGGCTGTTATCGATTCCGGTGCAAATGGAGTATTCATCGACTCAGCCTTTGTAACAAAGAATAAAATTCCTTGTGTTCGTAAAAGAACTTCTGTACCTGTTAAAGTGATTGACGGGTCCCTCATCTCATCGGGACCAATACTTCATGAATCCATCCCTCTAAAAGTAACCATCAATCATACTCATACGGAAAGTCTTATATTTGATGTCATCTCATCACCATTTTTTCCTATTATATTGGGGATCAACTGGTTAAGGAACCACAACCCTCAAATCTCATGGTTTCCCTTCTCTCTTGCATTTGATTCTGATTATTGCAAGAAAACATGCTTGCAACGTATTCCAATTCTTCAGTCTACGAAAGAACTAGCTAAAACCTCATGTTGTTCTGACACCGAACTGGAGTCTCCTCCTCCTACAATCATTGGTGAATTAAAGAGAAAGTTTACAACAGCTCCTATCCTTCAACTTCCAAATCCTTCATATCCTTATGTCCTTGAAACGGATGCTTCGGAATTTGCAATTGGAGCTGTCCTTTCTCAACACAAAACTCCTCAAGTACCTCCTTCGCCTAAAGTCATTGGAATCTTATCTTCTCTTATTGACGACATTAAAGGTCTCAGTGAAGATGCTCTTGAACTTCCTAAATCAATGAAATTATCTAAGAAAAACTGTCTCTACTATTTCAAAGACCGGATTTACGTGCCTCCCTCCTTCAGGATTAAAATACTTGAATTAATTCATGATTCTCCTCTGGCAGGTCATCCAGATATGAAAAGGACCCTTGAATTGTCTAAAAGATACTGTTGGTGGCCTCGTCAAGACCAAACTATCGAATCTTATGTCAAATCTTGTTCTGTATGCCAAAGATCCAATCAATTGTCCTTGTTGAAGCCTCATCATCCTGACCCTTTCCAAAGAAATCTCACTACTTCTCCTGATCCCATATTGGTCCAGGGTGAAGAAGAATACGAGATTCAAAGTATACTGGATTCAAGGTTCCATCGTGGCTCCTTACAATATCTCATCAGATGGAAAGGATATGGAGTTGATGAAGATACATGGGAAAACTCCTCTGACGTTCATGCTGACAAATTAGTTTCCCAGTTTCACAAACGCTACCCTTCTAAACCAAGTCAATAGCACCCAGAGGTTGCTCATTAAGGAGGGGATACTGTCATGCCTTAACTATAATATCCCCTTACTTCCTGGTTCCACGGAGCTTAGCCACACCTCTTCATGACTCGGTCTCCCTATTTAATCTGACTGCACCAGCTGATCAGGGCTGGATTATTGAACTACGTTCCTTACTCACAACCCGGCTACAACTTCGTTGTGAAAGCCTCTGCTACCAGACCGGACTGAAAGACTCTGCAAAGTTCCCTTCACCTTTCCTCATCCACGGCTAAAGCTGAACTCTATCCATGCAGGATAATCTGCCTCTGAGGAATCTCGGGAACCAGTGTTCTATAAGCCGGAAGCTAAGTAAAACTTCTCTGATAAACGTTGCATCTAAAGCTGTTATTTCCTGTCTCCAAAGTCCTTCGTTAAAGCCAACCGTTACAGCTAACTTCAACACATACTTGTCTCAGTTAGCTGCATCTATCTTTCTTCAGTTAAAGTCTATGGAACAGCTATTGTAACTTCTTATCATCTAATTAACTAATACTACTAAAGGACTCTTGCTGCTTCAGTTCCGTTTACTCCTTAAAGCTACAGTGCATGTAACTGTGGACTTCATTTATCGTTTATTACTTAATGCTACAGTACCTGTAAAGTGGAATTAAAGTCTTTACCTTTTACTTTCTTTAATAAATATTCAAACTATACGAAATCTGCAGTTGTGTTCCTTCATAACAAATGTTTAAACGTGACACCGGTTCTGTGTGGACTACAGGCGACTCAACGAGCGGACTACCACTGACGCCTACCCGATGCCCCGGGTAGACGAATTATTGGATCGTATTTCCAGGGGACGTTATCTGACCACCATAGACCTATGTAAGGGCTACTGGCAGATTCCCCTGGCCGAGGATGCTATCCCCAAGTCGGCCTTCGTCACCCCATTCGGCCTGTACCAATTTAGGGTCATGCCTTTTGGGATGAAGAATGCCCCGGCTACTTTCCAACGGATGGTGGATAGACTCCTGGATGGCTTCCAAGAATTTGCCTGTGCATACTTGGATGACATAGCGATCTATAGTGGGTCCTGGGAGGAACACCTGGTACACATAGGGGTAGTGCTGGATAAGATCCGGGCCGCTGGCCTGACATTGAAGCCAGAAAAGTGCCATGTAGGTATGGCAGAGGTACAGTACCTAGGTCACCGAGTGGGATGTGGGAACCAGAGACCAGAGCCCGCCAAAGTCGAAGCGGTGGCTAACTGGCCCACACCCACTACTAAGACCCAGGTATTGGCCTTCTTAGGGACAGCGGGGTACTACCGACGTTTCGTTCCTGACTACAGCTCTATTGCTAAGCCCCTGACAGATCTGACGAAAAATAATTTGCCTAAGCAGGTCCTGTGGTCCCCGGCTTGTGAAGCTGCGTTCCAGGCACTGAAGCAAGCTCTCGTGAATGCCCCTATCTTGGCTGCCCCAGTCCCTAACAAACGCTTTCTCGTTCACACAGATGCTTCCATGTATGGACTGGGGGCTGTGTTAAGCCAAGTTGGGGAAGATGGAGGAGAGCATCCTGTCGCATACCTCAGCCGAAAATTACTACCCCGAGAAGTGAGTTATGCGGCAGTTGAAAAAGAATGTTTAGCCCTAGTCTGGGCATTGAAAAAGTTAAGTCCCTACTTGTATGGGCAAGAATTTTCCCTTGTAACAGACCATAACCCCCTCGTTTGGCTTAACCGGGTCTCAGGCGACAATGGGAGACTGCTGAGATGGAGCTTGGCATTACAACCGTACAATTTTACTATTAGCTACAGACCCGGTAAGCTGAACGGAAATGCGGATGGCTTATCACGACAGACCGACATATCCACCACCTCGTAAGTCCGGACATCCCCAAGTTGACCCGCCACAGGGTCAAGCCGGGTCTGCCGGAGTGTTCCACAAGGGGGGAGCCGTGTGACGGAACCATCCGTCTGTCTAGTACTCTTGTGGATTCGGCTATTTTAGGCCATCCGTATAAAGGACTGATTTGGGATGTTATAAAGTATGTTTTACCGTTCCAGCCTGTTTTCCAGCCGTTCGCCTCGTTTCGAACGACCTCTCTGTCTTACATATGGGTGGCCGCAATTTTGGGACTGTTGCACGTGTTCGCGGCTATCTTGTGTACGAACAGCGGTGTTTGCCTGTGAACGCGTGGAACTAAAAACGGATACCCAAACAGGCGAACACCGCTGAGACCTCCATACACCCAGAAGTTCGTGTTGGAACAACCGAACGACGAGCCATTCGGTAGTTACGTATAATCAGCTATGGGGAATCCAGCGAACTCGGAGACAGTGTCAGGGTACCTGTGGTCTCTACCTCCGAAAGAGGTAGAGACTTAGCTGTTCCTCCATCCAGACGGTCTGATGGCTCCCTTCCCCGCGGTCTATCCGGTCATGCTAGGCCGGCCGCGAGGGAGTGACTGCCTTTTACAGCATCTAGGCAGGAAGTAGTCATCAGGACACTCCCCCGGAACAACCTGTCAGTCAATGGCTGCAGGACCAATCAGGACCCCTTGGAGGCGTGGTTACTGCTCTGAACAGGGTATTTAACAGAGCTTCTTTCATTAGCTCATTGCCCTGTCGTGGTTCTAGCTTGTTCTAGTCACTCAGTGCTTGTGTATTCTATTATCCCTTTTGGTTTTGACCCGGCTTGTTTACCTTACTCTGCTTATCTCTGTTACCCTTGATTCGGCTTGTCTCTCGCTTACCTGTCTTCTGTTACCCTCGACCTCGGCTTGTCTTTGACCATTCTATACTGTACTACTTACGTTAGTCCGGCCATTCTAAGGTCCGGTATACGTATCTGGCTACTGTTTGTACTCTGCGTGTTGGATCCCTGTCCCGATCCTGACATTACGACAGGGCCAATGGATCCTGCAAGTACAAACAGTCAGCTGGCTGCTCCTGATCCTAGGTTTGAAGCCATGGATCACAGAATGGATCAGATGGCGCTTGCGCTACAGGCTCTATTAGCTTGTGCCAATAACCCACCAGAGGAGATACGTAATACCCCTGTTTCTCCTGTCGGTTCAGGTCTAGAGGTAGCCACAGCGGGTGCTTCTTCTCACATTACCCCCCCAGTACGCTATGGTGGGGCTCCTGAGAAGTGTCGTGGTTTTTTAAACCAAATTAGTATCCACTTTGAATTGCAACCTCGCTCTTATCCTACAGATAGGGCAAAAGTAGGATTTATTATCACCCTACTCATTGAGAAAGCTCTGAGATGGGCCAACCCACTATGGGAGAACGATAATCCATTAGTTTATAACTATAACGCATTTGTAGCTGCTTTTAGAAGAACATTTGACCCTCCAGGTAGAAAGGTTAATGCAGCCAGATTACTGTTGCGCCTGAGACAGGAGAACCAAACACTGGTGGATTATGCACTAGAGTTCAGGTCTCTGGCGGCAGAAATCAAGTGGAATGAGCAGGCGTATATGGATGTATTTTTTAATGGCCTATCTGATGTAATCCTTGATGAGGTTGCTACCAGAGAACTCCCTGAGAATTTAGAGGATTTAATTTCGTTCATCTCTCGTATAGATGAACGTCTAAGAGAGAGACAGAACACTCGAGAGAGGAACCAGAGACCTTCTTTTAGGTTAGCTCCCGCTGTTCCAAGTCCTGACTCCACGATATCTTTGCTTACTGAACCTATGCAGATAGGGTATACCCGCCTCTCTGAGGAGGAAAGACAGCACAGGAGAAGAGAGGGTTTGTGTATGTATTGTGGAGCCAAGGGTCATTTACTCTCGAACTGTTCTAACCGCCCGGGAAACGCTCGCACCTAAGTCTCTCTAGAGGACAGGCCTTGGGTGTTTCTATTTTGTCCTCTACTCCTGATTATAAAGATCACAGGCTTCTGCTACCAGTTTCCTTAACTTGGGGGAAGGAAGTAGTAAGGGCTATGGCATTGATAGATTCCGGTGCTGCTGAGAATTTTATCGACCAAGCCTTTGCTAGTAAGAACAATTTCCCATCCCAGCTAAGGGAGACACCTTTGGCCGTTGAGGCCATAGATGGTAGACCACTACTAGACCCTGTTATCTTTCGTGAGACCATACCCATTAATTTAAATGTGGGTATCCTACACGTGGAGAATTTATCTCTTCTGCTCATTTCGTCTCCTTCCGTTCCCATAGTTCTGGGGTACCCATGGTTGAAAAAACATAACCCTATTATTGATTGGGAGTTAGGAGAGATACTCTCGTGGGGCCAGGGCTGCCAGGATCGGTGTTTGTGCAAGGTTTCTCCATTAGCTAATATTAACATACCGGAGAATCCTACTCAGTCCACAGAAAGACAAATACCAGACCTTTACCTAGACTTAAGGGCAGTGTTTGACAAGAAGAATGCCGATTCTTTGCCTCCACACAGGTCATTTGACTGTAAGATTAAGCTTCTACCCGGCACTATGCCTCCGAGGGGCCATGTATATCCTTTGTCTGTTCAGGAAAACTCGGTTCTAGAGGAGTATATTCGGGAGAATTTAGAAAAGGGATTCATCAGGAGGTCTTCTTCTCCGGCCGGGGCTGGGTTCTTTTTCATTAAGAAGAAGGATGGCACGCTGAGACCTTGTATCGATTACCGAGGCTTGAATAAAATAACTGTCAGAAATGCCTATCCTATCCCACTGATTACCGAGTTATTTGATCGTCTTAAGGGCTCCAAAATCTTCACCAAGTTAGATCTCAGAGGGGCTTACAATTTGGTGAGAATCCAGCAAGGTCACGAGTGGATGACGGCATTCAATACCCGGTATGGCCATTACGAATACACTGTTATGCCATTTGGACTATGCAATGCTCCTGCAGTATTTCAAGATTTGATTAATGAGGTACTTAGGGAGTTTCAGCATGATTGTGTTATTGTTTACCTGGACGACATACTAATACACTCTAAGGAGATTGAGACTCACCATAGACAGGTCAGAAAGGTATTACACAAGCTGCTGCAACATGGTCTATATTGCAAATTGGAGAAGTGCAGTTTTGATCAGTCTCAGGTAGACTTTCTTGGATACGTGATTTCTGGGGAGGGTTTTAAAATGGATCCTGTAAAACTTCAATCTATTTTAGACTGGCCCTTGCCCAAAGGACTCAAGGCTATCCAAAGGTTTATTGGTTTTTCCAACTACTATAGGCGCTTCATTAAAGGATACTCCTCTATCATTGCGCCTATTACCAATATGACCAAACAAGGGGCTGATACTAAGTTCTGGTCTAAGGAAGCTCTGGGTGCTTTCAAGACTCTCAAGGAACTTTTTGCCTCGGCTCCCATTCTAGTCCATCCTGATACGACTCTGCCTTTCTTGCTCGAGGTCGATGCCTCTGAGACAGCAGTTGGGGCTGTTCTGTCTCAAAGGTTAGGGGTGGATAAACCGTTACACCCTTGTGGTTTCTTCTCTAAGAAATTTTCTGGGCCTGAGAGCAGATATGACATCGGGGAAAGGGAACTGTTAGCAGTCATTAAAGCCTTAAAGGAGTGGAGACATTTGTTGGAGGGGACCCTACACCCTATTACGATTTTGACGGACCACAAAAACTTGTCCTATATTGGGGAGGCTAAGCGCTTATCCTCTAGACAAGCTCGTTGGTCCTTATTCCTGACTCACTTCAATTATGTACTGACTTACAGACCTGGTTCTAAAAACTCTAAAGCCGATGCATTATCTCGCCAATATGAACCTTCTACTGTACCTGAACCAGTTCTTTCTTCTATAGTTCCGAAATGCAATATCATTGCTAATACGAATCTCAGGATTCATTCTCCATTACTGGCCGAGATCATTAAGTTGCAACATCTAGCACCTAAACAGACTCCTGCGGGCCGTCATTTCGTTCCTCCTGCTCTTCAACTGGAACTTTTACAGTGTTTACATAATAGCAAGATGGCGGGACATCCTGGTATTCGCAAAACTTACGCATTGATCTCTAAGGACTTCTGGTGGCCTGCTTTACGGAGGGATATTGAGGAGTTCATCGCTGCATGTGAAGTTTGTACTAAAACCAAACAACCCCATACGCTTCCATGTGGATTCCTGCAACCCTTGGAGGTTCCAGAAAAACCATGGTCCTGTTTGGCCATGGACTTTATTGTCGATCTACCCATCTCTAAAAGACAGACTGTTATCCTCACCGTGGTTGACAGGTTTACTAAGATGGCACACTTCATTCCCCTGCCTAAACTCCCGTCTTCTCCCGAATTGGCAGAGATATTCGCTAAGGAGATTTTTCGCCTACATGGGATACCCTCTCAAATTGTATCGGACAGAGGCTCCCAATTTGTTTCCCGCTTTTGGAGGTCCTTCTGCTCTCAACTTGGTATTAAATTAAACTTTTCTTCTGCCTATCATCCTCAGTCTAACGGAGCTGCTGAACGTACCAACCAGAAAATTGAACAATATTTACGATGCTTTGTTTCTGAACACCAGGATGATTGGGTCGGTTTGATTCCTTGGGCGGAGTTTGCACACAACAATCTCGTTTGCGATTCTACTCATTCAAGCCCCTTCTTCATGAATTATGGTTTTCATCCGTCTATTCTTCCTTCGGATTCCCCTTCCCAGGGGGTGCCGTCGGTTGATGTTCATGTTGCCAATTTGAGGAAGTTGTGGGATCAAACTCGACAAATCCTTGTGCACAACTCTATGTTGGTCAAGAAACACGCTGATAAACGTAGAAGGGCGGCTCCGGTCTTTGTTCCAGGTGATAGGGTATGGCTGAGCACGAGGAACATCCGTTTAAAAGTGCCCTCCATGAAGTTCGCTCCTCGTTATATTGGACCCTACAGGGTGCTGACCCGTATCAATCCAGTTGCGTATCGTTTAGCTCTTCCTAATACCTTACGCATCCCGAACTCGTTTCACGTTTCATTGCTGAAACCACTCATATGTAACAGATTTTCCTCCACAATAGCCCCTCCTCGCCCCGTTCAGGTGGAGGGTCAGGAGGAGTATGAGGTTAACTCTATTATTGATTCTCGAATCTCCCGGGGGAGAGTACAATATCTGGTTGATTGGAAGGGATATGGTCCTGAGGAGAGGAGTTGGGTACCTCAGGAGGATGTTCATGCTCCCCGTCTCCGCAGGGCGTATCACTCTCGCTTCCCATCTCGTGCCGGTTCATTCCGCCCGGTGGGCGTATCTGAGAGGGGGGGTACTGTCAGGGTACCTGTGGTCTCTACCTCCGAAAGAGGTAGAGACTTAGCTGTTCCTCCATCCAGACGGTCTGATGGCTCCCTTCCCCGCGGTCTATCCGGTCATGCTAGGCCGGCCGCGAGGGAGTGACTGCCTTTTACAGCATCTAGGCAGGAAGTAGTCATCAGGACACTCCCCCGGAACAACCTGTCAGTCAATGGCTGCAGGACCAATCAGGACGCCTTGGAGGCGTGGTTACTGCTCTGAACAGGGTATTTAACAGAGCTTCTTTCATTAGCTCATTGCCCTGTCGTGGTTCTAGCTTGTTCTAGTCACTCAGTGCTTGTGTATTCTATTATCCCTTTTGGTTTTGACCCGGCTTGTTTACCTTACTCTGCTTATCTCTGTTACCCTTGATTCGGCTTGTCTCTCGCTTACCTGTCTTCTGTTACCCTCGACCTCGGCTTGTCTTTGACCATTCTATACTGTACTACTTACGTTAGTCCGGCCATTCTAAGGTCCGGTATACGTATCTGGCTACTGTTTGTACTCTGCGTGTTGGATCCCTGTCCCGATCCTGACATTACGACAGGGCCAATGGATCCTGCAAGTACAAACAGTCAGCTGGCTGCTCCTGATCCTAGGTTTGAAGCCATGGATCACAGAATGGATCAGATGGCGCTTGCGCTACAGGCTCTATTAGCTTGTGCCAATAACCCACCAGAGGAGATACGTAATACCCCTGTTTCTCCTGTCGGTTCAGGTCTAGAGGTAGCCACAGCGGGTGCTTCTTCTCACATTACCCCCCCAGTACGCTATGGTGGGGCTCCTGAGAAGTGTCGTGGTTTTTTAAACCAAATTAGTATCCACTTTGAATTGCAACCTCGCTCTTATCCTACAGATAGGGCAAAAGTAGGATTTATTATCACCCTACTCATTGAGAAAGCTCTGAGATGGGCCAACCCACTATGGGAGAACGATAATCCATTAGTTTATAACTATAACGCATTTGTAGCTGCTTTTAGAAGAACATTTGACCCTCCAGGTAGAAAGGTTAATGCAGCCAGATTACTGTTGCGCCTGAGACAGGAGAACCAAACACTGGTGGATTATGCACTAGATTTCAGGTCTCTGGCGGCAGAAATCAAGTGGAATGAGCAGGCGTATATGGATGTATTTTTTAATGGCCTATCTGATGTAATCCTTGATGAGGTTGCTACCAGAGAACTCCCTGAGAATTTAGAGGATTTAATTTCGTTCATCTCTCGTATAGATGAACGTCTAAGAGAGAGACAGAACACTCGAGAGAGGAACCAGAGACCTTCTTTTAGGTTAGCTCCCGCTGTTCCAAGTCCTGACTCCACGATATCTTTGCTTACTGAACCTATGCAGATAGGGTATACCCGCCTCTCTGAGGAGGAAAGACAGCACAGGAGAAGAGAGGGTTTGTGTATGTATTGTGGAGCCAAGGGTCATTTACTCTCGAACTGTTCTAACCGCCCGGGAAACGCTCGCACCTAAGTCTCTCTAGAGGACAGGCCTTGGGTGTTTCTATTTTGTCCTCTACTCCTGATTATAAAGATCACAGGCTTCTGCTACCAGTTTCCTTAACTTGGGGGAAGGAAGTAGTAAGGGCTATGGCATTGATAGATTCCGGTGCTGCTGAGAATTTTATCGACCAAGCCTTTGCTAGTAAGAACAATTTCCCATCCCAGCTAAGGGAGACACCTTTGGCCGTTGAGGCCATAGATGGTAGACCACTACTAGACCCTGTTATCTTTCGTGAGACCATACCCATTAATTTAAATGTGGGTATCCTACACGTGGAGAATTTATCTCTTCTGCTCATTTCGTCTCCTTCCGTTCCCATAGTTCTGGGGTACCCATGGTTGAAAAAACATAACCCTATTATTGATTGGGAGTTAGGAGAGATACTCTCGTGGGGCCAGGGCTGCCAGGATCGGTGTTTGTGCAAGGTTTCTCCATTAGCTAATATTAACATACCGGAGAATCCTACTCAGTCCACAGAAAGACAAATACCAGACCTTTACCTAGACTTAAGGGCAGTGTTTGACAAGAAGAATGCCGATTCTTTGCCTCCACACAGGTCATTTGACTGTAAGATTAAGCTTCTACCCGGCACTATGCCTCCGAGGGGCCATGTATATCCTTTGTCTGTTCAGGAAAACTCGGTTCTAGAGGAGTATATTCGGGAGAATTTAGAAAAGGGATTCATCAGGAGGTCTTCTTCTCCGGCCGGGGCTGGGTTCTTTTTCATTAAGAAGAAGGATGGCACGCTGAGACCTTGTATCGATTACCGAGGCTTGAATAAAATAACTGTCAGAAATGCCTATCCTATCCCACTGATTACCGAGTTATTTGATCGTCTTAAGGGCTCCAAAATCTTCACCAAGTTAGATCTCAGAGGGGCTTACAATTTGGTGAGAATCCAGCAAGGTCACGAGTGGATGACGGCATTCAATACCCGGTATGGCCATTACGAATACACTGTTATGCCATTTGGACTATGCAATGCTCCTGCAGTATTTCAAGATTTGATTAATGAGGTACTTAGGGAGTTTCAGCATGATTGTGTTATTGTTTACCTGGACGACATACTAATACACTCTAAGGAGATTGAGACTCACCATAGACAGGTCAGAAAGGTATTACACAAGCTGCTGCAACATGGTCTATATTGCAAATTGGAGAAGTGCAGTTTTGATCAGTCTCAGGTAGACTTTCTTGGATACGTGATTTCTGGGGAGGGTTTTAAAATGGATCCTGTAAAACTTCAATCTATTTTAGACTGGCCCTTGCCCAAAGGACTCAAGGCTATCCAAAGGTTTATTGGTTTTTCCAACTACTATAGGCGCTTCATTAAAGGATACTCCTCTATCATTGCGCCTATTACCAATATGACCAAACAAGGGGCTGATACTAAGTTCTGGTCTAAGGAAGCTCTGGGTGCTTTCAAGACTCTCAAGGAACTTTTTGCCTCGGCTCCCATTCTAGTCCATCCTGATACGACTCTGCCTTTCTTGCTCGAGGTCGATGCCTCTGAGACAGCAGTTGGGGCTGTTCTGTCTCAAAGGTTAGGGGTGGATAAACCGTTACACCCTTGTGGTTTCTTCTCTAAGAAATTTTCTGGGCCTGAGAGCAGATATGACATCGGGGAAAGGGAACTGTTAGCAGTCATTAAAGCCTTAAAGGAGTGGAGACATTTGTTGGAGGGGACCCTACACCCTATTACGATTTTGACGGACCACAAAAACTTGTCCTATATTGGGGAGGCTAAGCGCTTATCCTCTAGACAAGCTCGTTGGTCCTTATTCCTGACTCACTTCAATTATGTACTGACTTACAGACCTGGTTCTAAAAACTCTAAAGCCGATGCATTATCTCGCCAATATGAACCTTCTACTGTACCTGAACCAGTTCTTTCTTCTATAGTTCCGAAATGCAATATCATTGCTAATACGAATCTCAGGATTCATTCTCCATTACTGGCCGAGATCATTAAGTTGCAACATCTAGCACCTAAACAGACTCCTGCGGGCCGTCATTTCGTTCCTCCTGCTCTTCAACTGGAACTTTTACAGTGTTTACATAATAGCAAGATGGCGGGACATCCTGGTATTCGCAAAACTTACGCATTGATCTCTAAGGACTTCTGGTGGCCTGCTTTACGGAGGGATATTGAGGAGTTCATCGCTGCATGTGAAGTTTGTACTAAAACCAAACAACCCCATACGCTTCCATGTGGATTCCTGCAACCCTTGGAGGTTCCAGAAAAACCATGGTCCTGTTTGGCCATGGACTTTATTGTCAATCTACCCATCTCTAAAAGACAGACTGTTATCCTCACCGTGGTTGACAGGTTTACTAAGATGGCACACTTCATTCCCCTGCCTAAACTCCCGTCTTCTCCCGAATTGGCAGAGATATTCGCTAAGGAGATTTTTCGCCTACATGGGATACCCTCTCAAATTGTATCGGACAGAGGCTCCCAATTTGTTTCCCGCTTTTGGAGGTCCTTCTGCTCTCAACTTGGTATTAAATTAAACTTTTCTTCTGCCTATCATCCTCAGTCTAACGGAGCTGCTGAACGTACCAACCAGAAAATTGAACAATATTTACGATGCTTTGTTTCTGAACACCAGGATGATTGGGTCGGTTTGATTCCTTGGGCGGAGTTTGCACACAACAATCTCGTTTGCGATTCTACTCATTCAAGCCCCTTCTTCATGAATTATGGTTTTCATCCGTCTATTCTTCCTTCGGATTCCCCTTCCCAGGGGGTGCCGTCGGTTGATGTTCATGTTGCCAATTTGAGGAAGTTGTGGGATCAAACTCGACAAATCCTTGTGCACAACTCTATGTTGGTCAAGAAACACGCTGATAAACGTAGAAGGGCGGCTCCGGTCTTTGTTCCAGGTGATAGGGTATGGCTGAGCACGAGGAACATCCGTTTAAAAGTGCCCTCCATGAAGTTCGCTCCTCGTTATATTGGACCCTACAGGGTGCTGACCCGTATCAATCCAGTTGCGTATCGTTTAGCTCTTCCTAATACCTTACGCATCCCGAACTCGTTTCACGTTTCATTGCTGAAACCACTCATATGTAACAGATTTTCCTCCACAATAGCCCCTCCTCGCCCCGTTCAGGTGGAGGGTCAGGAGGAGTATGAGGTTAACTCTATTATTGATTCTCGAATCTCCCGGGGGAGAGTACAATATCTGGTTGATTGGAAGGGATATGGTCCTGAGGAGAGGAGTTGGGTACCTCAGGAGGATGTTCATGCTCCCCGTCTCCGCAGGGCGTATCACTCTCGCTTCCCATCTCGTCCCGGTTCATTCCGCCCGGTGGGCGTATCTGAGAGGGGGGGTACTGTCAGGGTACCTGTGGTCTCTACCTCCGAAAGAGGTAGAGACTTAGCTGTTCCTCCATCCAGACGGTCTGATGGCTCCCTTCCCCGCGGTCTATCCGGTCATGCTAGGCCGGCCGCGAGGGAGTGACTGCCTTTTACAGCATCTAGGCAGGAAGTAGTCATCAGGACACTCCCCCGGAACAACCTGTCAGTCAATGGCTGCAGGACCAATCAGGACGCCTTGGAGGCGTGGTTACTGCTCTGAACAGGGTATTTAACAGAGCTTCTTTCATTAGCTCATTGCCCTGTCGTGGTTCTAGCTTGTTCTAGTCACTCAGTGCTTGTGTATTCTATTATCCCTTTTGGTTTTGACCCGGCTTGTTTACCTTACTCTGCTTATCTCTGTTACCCTTGATTCGGCTTGTCTCTCGCTTACCTGTCTTCTGTTACCCTCGACCTCGGCTTGTCTTTGACCATTCTATACTGTACTACTTACGTTAGTCCGGCCATTCTAAGGTCCGGTATACGTATCTGGCTACTGTTTGTACTCTGCGTGTTGGATCCCTGTCCCGATCCTGACAGACAGTTGTGGATGATAAAGATTTCGTGTGATTTTAACCGGTGAACGGAGACCGACTGCAGGGCCGAAACTTGTGGAACTCTTTTCGGCTAGAAGATCCGTGCAGTCGGTCAAAACTTCAATCGTCCATAACTCCCGAACCCCTTAACCGAATGGGCTAAGATTTGGACAGAGTGTTCCCCTAACCAAGACCTTTCAAGCGGTGCTGGACTCAAGGGTGTACCCCCTGGTTTTGGGGTACATCCATAACTGGGGTGAATTATTGTACAGTTTAATTGTGTTATGTGATTATCTGAGGGGAGGAGAGGTGGGGGTGTTACCCTGTGTATAATTGGTTATTTTCATCCTCCCCCTGGGAGTGCCCTGTGTGTGCCTTTTCCTAATAAAAAGCAGGCTGGATGTTCCAGTCCTCAGATCTTGTTTTGACCCTCAACACGGAGCTTCAGTCTCGTTATTGGGGGGATTCTTATTTACGCTCAAGGACTATTATTGGGAACTTATGCCGTTTGGTGGATATCGTTACTCGAGAGATTACTACTTCCCCTGGTTATGTTTCGTGGATTATACAGAATACGAACAAGGACTTGATACGGTGAGAGGGGAAGGTAGACTAAACAGTGACTTACTTACTAAGACAAAAGGTGTCTTAACACAAATAAAGAAAAAACTCCACAAATGTAACATTTAACAATAATTAACAGCGCATGAACTCATATATTGTATATAATAGCGATTATGCACTACTTAGAAATCTATAAGGGACATAGGTATATATATTATTCATTGCTGTTAATAATATAACAATATATTTCTGTTTTTGTTGTTCGTACAGTCAATTTGAATTTTAGATTAGAAGTTATATTTCATGCAAAAAAAGTACCTAATGGCCTTTTCAAACCCTCTGCTTTATCTATGAAAAAAATAAGTAATAACAAAGTTGACATTGCAATACTTAGTAAGGCCTATGCACAAGAGCAGAGTCTGTGATGTCATAAATTACAGCAGAGTACGTCTAGGTAACACACAGTGATGTCATTTTCAAACATTCCGTGAACACTCACAGCACTCAGAGCTACACTTCACCTGGACAGTGGTTATATTAACTGGAAATATATATTTCCTACTCACCTGCAAAGGGATCTTGTGAAAAGGCACCTCTTGAGTACAGGACCGTTGACTTGTACTTTGCTATCCTATAAAACAAGTATAATGAGAATGGTAAGTGATTATTTTTCTATCTGTCTAGCTATCATTTTCAAATAATTAAAACAAATGAAATTACAAATTTTAAGTTTTTATTTTGTTACTTTTTTGCATTAAATAAAAACCTAAAGGAACACTGCTCAACACTGCTCAATTCTATACCATTTAGGAATTGAATCACTATGTTCATGCAGCCCTAGTCACAACTCCCTGCATGTGACTTACACAACTTTCCTTGACCGGTGTATAGTCGCCATATGGGCAGTCGGATACCAGGACAACCCTCCCACATACCTTCCCCAATAATGCACTGACACTAGTGTATATGGGAAAAATTGTCCACAGCTTTATTAAACAATCTTGAATAATTATAATAACCATATTACTTATAACTTAATAATAATAACAATAATAATTATAATAACAATAATAATCACAGTAATAATAACTTAACAAATAAACCTGGGTCATTGCCCCCATGCTCCGTCCTCGCATCCGAATCCTTCTGTTAATATAACAAAGGCAATGACCCCCATATAATAACACATATATAACATATACCAACATAATTCCAACATACCAACTTAAAGTGCCAAACACAATTTAACCATGGCAGGGGTATACCCGGATACCCCTACCCCACCAGGTTCTGAGCCACCGACAGGACTCGAAACCTACCAACCACCAAGGACCACAGTTTTACGTCTCCATGACGTTCATCCTAGGGAGCCTATTCCTTCTCCTTCAGCTCCCTATCCCGCCACAAGCTCAGACCTTGACCCCTTAAGCTGTCTGAGCTCCGCCACCCCGAAGAAATAGTGCCTTGTGCATTCCGTCCTGCCACCCGAGGTTCAGCAGGTCCCATCCTACTGCTGAAAGGTGAACACCGTCCGAGCGGTAGTACCCTGGCGTGAGGCCCAAATCATTGCCCCCCGCGTGGAGGACGAGCAGGTCGGGCCTATGCCCACCCGCCACCAACTGGAATAGTTTCCCGCAGACTTCCCCCCAGCGAAAACCCCTGTACCCAAACCATTTCACCGCCAACTGGTCCGTTGCGAAGCGCAGCTGCTGGCCTTGAGCTCGAGCTGCGGCCCTCCTTTCGGCCCAGAAGACAAATGAATGGCCCACGATCCATGCTACACGGCCTGGGGAAGAAAGAGAAAAACAGCATTTGAAAAAAAACACCCCCCACAATAGTCCCTTCAGGAACCCCGAAGCGACCCGTCCTAACCTTCCAACAAACCCAGCCGCACATATGACCGGAACCTCTTAGACTCCCATCTCCCAATCCGCATTACCGTGTCATCCCCCAGCCCCAACCAAGCGGCCTCCGTGGCCGCCCCAATGCGAAAGGAGTGTGTACCAAATATATCCGCCCGGAGCCCCAACCGTTTCAGGCCGGACCGAAAGACCCTAGTGAACTGAAAACGGGAAAGGGATGACCCGTCAGCGTGCACCAGCAGTGATCCCCCAACCACCGGCCTCTTGGCCAAGTATTCCACCACCGACGCCACCGGGCACAGAGGGGAGCCCGGCAAGGCCCGTAGCGTCACATCGCGGCCCACCCCCAGGACGTCCGTCTTGGATTTGGCCAGATGAACCACCAAGTGTCCGTTCAGAATCCGGACCCCCGAAGCCTGTAAGCCTCCGGACGACGCCCGATTGGCTCGCCAATCCTGAACGCCCCGAAGAAGGCCAGCAAAAACGCCGCCCGGAACAGGGACAACTCAAACCCGTCGAAGCAAATGTCCGGTAGCCCCCCCAACAGGTCGCCCAACACCCGCACCGACACCGGGCGCCTCGCGTCCGGGACCCTACGCCCCCTCCGATATCCCTTAAGTGCCTGCCGCACGACAAAGCATTTAGTAAGGTCCTCCTTCCCGTGCAGCTTGAACCAGAAGGCCAGCGCCGCCATGGACCTGTCAACCAGCGACGGGGAAGCCCCTTGCGCCAGCAATTGGCAGGTGTACCACAGGAACGCGTCCCGGAGCGCCTCCCCCTCCGGCACGCCGGCCAGTCCAGCCCAGCCCACGACCGCTCCCACAAACCCCAAACCTTACTGTAAGCGGCCCACGTGGCCGGTGCCAGGGAATCCTTCACAAGTCCCCCAAGCAGGACGCTCCCAGTTGCCAAATCTCGTCCGGGCACTCCTGCCCCACTTCCAACGCCTCCGGTGCCACCGTCCGGAACCGAGGCCACTGTAAACGAGAGAGAGCGTCAGCCACTTCGTTCAAGTACCCGGGCACATGGCGCGCGCGAAAGACTACATTCAGGGACATGCACATTAAGACAAAGCGCCGCAGTAGCCTGACCACCGGTTTAGACGCCGCCGACTGATTATTCACCGCGTGCACTACCGCCATGTTATCCGAGAAGAAGACCACCTTTCGATTCCGCAGATCCTCACCCCACAGAGCTAACGCAACCACTAGCGGAAACAGTTCCAGGAAAGCCAGGTTCCGCATGAGGGCGCTCGACCCCCATGCCTCCGGCCATCTTTCCGCGCACCATCTCCCACCGAAGTAGGCCCCGAGGCCCACACTACCCGACGCGTCAGTGAACAGCTCCAGCTCGTCCGCCGACACCCCTTCCTGCCTGAAGAACACTGTACCATTGAAATCCCGCAAAAAGGTATCCCATACGGCCAGGTCGGCCCTCATAGAGGACAACACTCGGATGAAATGGCGTGGGGAGCGCACCCCCGCCGTAGCTGCCGACAGGCTGCGGCTAAAGACCCTCCCCATGGGGATCACCCGGCAAGCAAAATTGAGCATCCCGATCAGGGACTGCAGTTGCCGTAGGGTAACTTTGCGCACCCGAGCCACTGCTGCCACCGCCCCTTTCAGACCCTGCAACTTCGCCGGCGGCAGCCGACACTCACCCTTCACCGAGTCTATCTCCAGTCCCAGGAAACTAAGGCACACCGCTGGGCCCTCAGTTTTATCTGCCGCCAGCGGGACCCCAAAGTGGCCCGCCACCCATTCGACAGTTCTCAGTAGGTGCAGGCAGGCCGGGGAGGCCGCCGGCCCTACGCAAAAGAAGTCGTCCAGATAGTGCACCACCGCACCGTTCCCAGCCTCTGTCCGTACCACCCATTCAAGAAAAGTACTGAACTTCTCGAAGTACGAGCAGGAGATGGAACAGCCCATCGGGAGGCATAAGTCCACAAAGTACTCCCCTTCGAAGAAGCACCCCAGCAGGTGATGACAAGCCGGATGGACTGGAAGCAGCCGAAAAGCTGCCTCGATATCCACTTTAGCCATCAATGCCCCCCGCCCGGCCCTTTTCACCAGCTCGACCGCCCGGTCAAACGATGCGTACGACACCGAGCACAACTCCCTGTCGATGCCATCATTCACCGACGTCCCCTTGGGGTAGGAGAGGTGGTGAATGAGCCTAAACTTCCCCGGTTCCTTCTTTGGGACCACCCCGAGAGGGGAAACCCTAAGACCTTCCAACGGCGGAGCTGAGAACGGGCCCGCCATCCTACCCAACGAGACCTCCTTCCCTAACTTTTCCCGAACCACCCCAGGGAACTCCGCAACCGACTTAAGGTTGCGCCGCCCCTGCGACCCCCCTTCATCCCGGAAGGGGATAAAGAACCCCTGCCCAAAGCCCGCCCGAAGTACCGCGGCGTCCGCCCTGTTACCGTAGCGGCTTAGCCACGGTTCCATCGCGTCTAGCCTCACCGGGGTTAAGCCCCTGGGCAGGGGAAGCCCCTCCCCCCCTCAGCTCGCGGCCGCACCTCCGGCAGTCCCCGACCTTCCTTTCTTGAAGCATCGGGTAAGCCCGTGGGCGCCCCCGCAACCCGAGCACTTGTGCTTAAAGCGACAGGCGGTCCCCCACTTGCACTGGCCCTCGTTAAAGAGCCAGCAGAAGCCCTTTGCTGTGGCGGCCGACATGGCGGACTGCCCCTTTGCGCCGGCCGTGTGCTGAAAGGGCTGTGCTTTCTGTGCCATCATCAATTTCATCCAGAGAGGTAGGTCCATCTGGTCCCACCTCATTCCCGGATTGGCCGCCAGGCGTTGGCGGAATTGCTCGTCATACCGCCACCACGCCAGTCCCCCGTAGGTGCGGTACGCCTCCCAAATACCGTCTAAGTAACAGAACAGGGAGGAGCATAGGCCAGGAGATTTCTCCCCCAAGACGCTGGCCAGCACACAGAACGCCCGCAGCCAGTTGCTGAAAGACTTCGGTATCTTACGATACCGTTTCTTTTTCTCCTCCTCCTCCTTTTTCTCATCCTTCTTATCCTTCTCCTTGAGGTCAATAAATTCCTCTAACGGGAGGAGGGAAAAGATTTCACAGAAGTCGCCCTTCCATATCTTTTCCTTCACCTCTTGTTTGAGGTGTACCCCTAGGGGGCCCGCAAAGGACACATAGGCGTGCTGCCTGGCCGCCTCCGGGACCCCCCCCCAGCCAACTCCACCCGCTCGCTTGTCACGTCCGCTAGGCTGCCCGCGGCACTGGGACCCGCACCCGGGCCCGGCTCCACGTCGACCGCCCCCACGACCCCCGACCCCCCGCTCGAGCCCGGACCCGCAGAGACCGTACCCGAGACCCCTGGCCCCTGAGCCCACACCTGACCTACACCGTCCCCTTGTTGCCCCCCCGCTCCCAGTGAGTGGAGAAGTGCTTGTAGTGTGTGAACCAATGTAGTGGATTGCAAAGAGGTACGTAACTCACCGGCCAAGCCCCCCGTCCGACTAACGCTCGGGGCTGCATCGACAATCGCTGTCCGCCTTGGATGAGGAACATCCGTGAACGTCCCGCCAACCGGGGAGTCCACCCGGTGCCCAGCCAGCACAGAGGGAGAACGACTCCGAGACCTGTAACGAGGAGAAGAAGTCCTGGGTAGGGAGCACCGACCATCTGCTACCCTCCCGTCCCGCCCCAGGGAGCGCCTGCCATCCGACCAAGCCTCCCACTCTGTGTTTCCCCCCCGCTCTGCGTTCCTGAGGCCCGAACGGCCCCGCCCCGGGGACTACGACTCCTACCATCCCGGTGTGAGTTCCGCCTCTGCCGACCACGCCTGGAGGCCCTGCCCCCGTCCCCTTCTGAGCCGCCCGAGGTGGACTGTCCCGCCTATGCCTACCCCCCGTCCCTTCGGGCCTACACGCTCTAACCAGGGAAGTGCTGGTACCGCTGGACCCTGAACTGGACCTCCCCGCCTACCACTGCACCCCGGCAACCGCTCCCTAGAGCGAACCACCTTCTCCCCGCCCCCAGTACCGCCCCCCATACCTGCTGAACAAAGCCTAGCCCGACCCCCTTCCTGACCCCCACCTGAGGAACAGACCCACCCGCCCTCAAGGACTCTGACTGCCCCATAGGCCCAGACCTAACCCCGCTTCCGGCCGAGGACCCCCTATTGCCCCCAGCTACCCCCAGGGACCCCTCCGGAGACCCCAACCCCTCTCTCCTAGCTGCGCGCCCCCCTCCTGTAGTCCCTGCGCTAGCTTGAGCCCCCTCAGTAATCACCTTCCCCCCCCCTGCCTTTCCTCATGCTCCGGCCTGCGCCCTCCACCCCCATTAGCCCCACTACCACTGGGCAAAGAACATCCCTCCCCATACACGCCAAGGGGGCCCTTGGCAGAGCCCCCTGCACTTGCCTGGTGATCCAGCAGCCTCCGTGTCGGCCCCACGTCTCCGGCCTTGGCAGCAGCAGTCCCGGACGGAGGGCGCGCCCTCCTGGGCCGCGACCCCACGCCGACCGTCACTCCAGAGGGCCCGGCCAACGCCGCAACCCCCGATCCAGGTGCGGCCCCCCTCGACCCGAGGGCCAGACCGTCACGGTCCCGGGCAGCCGCCCGTCGCTCCGCACGTCCCCGCGGCCCAGGCAGCACGGCGGGAGGCGGGGCCTCGACCGCATGGCCACCGGGCCCGTTGCGTCCTCCTGCCGCCGACTCGCCAGCAGCACCATCTTCACCAGGCCCCACGCCTGGGCTCAGCCTCCGCGGCGGCCTCCTGGCACGAACCGGACGGTCCCGTTCGCCCTCCTGGGCCGTCATCCCCGCCAGGGCCGGACCGAGTTGGGCCCGCAGCCATCCAGCTCCACGACCCTGCGCCGCCGACCAGATCACCTCCAGCATCTTCTCCACCTCGTCCATGGCCCTGCAGAAGGAGAAAAAAGAGACCCCACCAGACCAAATAGGTGCCCACAGAAGTGCACACAAACTCGGTCAGGTAGGAGATTAAAAGTGAATTAACACAAAATGGCTGCCTATTTAAATATCCCATCCCCTTTACCCATAACCCCATACTTCCTTTCCTCCTCCTATGCCCGCCTCCTAACTCCTGTCAAGGCCCTTGTCCGCTTAGCTGCGCTTTGGCTACCTGGGGCTACAAAACACTTCCTGAAAAGAGCTTTGTAAAGCTTACACTTCCTTTACTACAAATTATGTTTAATTTAGAATTTCGTATCTCCTACTCTGTTAATAGCTTGCTAGACCATGCAGGGGTATCTTGTGTGTGATTAAAGTTTCATTTGAATAGCAGGAGATAAAAACGTTTAAAATAAGTAACATCTAAAAGAAAATTACATGTTTTTTTGCAGGCTTTGTGATTTACAGCCAGGGGAGGTGTAGCTAGGGCTAGATAGACAGAATTAAAAGTGATTTTACTTCAAAATGGTAGAGAATTGAGCAGTAAGACTTCAGAGGCATAATGTATACAGAAAAACTGCTTCATTAATATAAAGTTGTTTTGGTGATTATACTGTTACTTTAAAATATGAGCTTAAACAGCAACACAATAATAAAATGCTTAGATATTAATAACAATAATTAATTATTGATTATAAAGTCCTTACTGATTTCCTTGTGCTATACATAAAGTATTGATATAAACTCCATATAAATACACCATAGGTGATTGTTAAAGTAATGGAATCCAACGTTTATTTCTTATGCTGCCGGCAGCCATATATCAATTTTCCCAGAAACCACTGCTTTGACCTTTCAATACCCATACCACTCATTGTTACCCTTTTCTGTTCCTCCAGACACAGTTGATATTTATTTGTGTAATTTTCTCTTCATTTATTCACCAACCCATGCTTCCATAATATGTCCAACTTTACTCTGCATATAAAACCAGCTGCTGCAACAGGATTCTGTTCACACACTTTATTTCAGATACCAGTCCTGTTTTTTACAGCTCCCTTCTTTCCACATTCTATCCCTCTCAATCTACTACCTGCCCAATACACATGGCTACCAACAGGCTATTTCACTGTCAGACTGCCTAAAGTGAGTGGTAGCTAACAATTGGTCAGATTTGTTTGTCTCTAATAGATATTCCAGTTATTGGGTACATTGCTGTGTCCTATGCCATCTTTAATCAATAGAAAAAAAATCAAACTGGAAAGATTGTGACCCGATTGTGACAAAAATCAAACTGGAAAGATTGTGACTCTCGATAAAATTATATACTCCGTCTAACAGTGTTTTTCCTCTTTAATACAGGTAAAATTCTCAGTGAATAGGAAATTTAAACCGCCACCACCCTCCATTAGCAGTGAATATTTCCATATTTGTGCCAGCTCTTTCCTGCTCATATGTTACACGTGCATTTATGTATGTGTTTCTGTGAACTCAGCAACATGTCAGCTAATGCTGGACTCTTTATTTCTACAAGGGACGGTCAAATCCCGTGTTCATTATACGGCAGTCTTCCTGAGCACAACATACGCACTGTACCTCCTTCTCCTCCTTATTTATGAGCACCTTTATCTAGTGGCCACAGTTTTCTGTGTATTACAGATAGTCTTAATAGACTTGGCCAAGAGGGGGAAGATGGCAATGGAAGGCATGGAGAAGAAGAATGAGGAAGAGGTGATGGAGGTGACGAAGGTGAAAGAAGAGATGAAATGGAAAGTCTTTTAAAGAAGGAATTGTTGTGGGGAAAAAGACTGCTTGCTTGTAAAGGAAAAAGTTTTTTATTAAAAAAGTTTTATAACTGAATTCATTATTTTGTTGTTTTTCTGAGGATTCTGCTTTATATTATTAGGGCAAAGAACAGTGAAAACGTAGGAACCGGAAAGCAATCATTAGTTTGCAGATTGTAATTTATTGCAAGTCTAGAACCAAAGAGAGCACCAGTAATATTAATTCTTTCATTCCTTAATAATCCCGATCTGCCACCCAGACCATTTTCAGATAGGCGATTTAAGCCCATCAATACATTGTACACAGGGAACCTGACGTTTTGAAATTCTCCAACTTCCTAATGCTGTCTCTCACTTTCCAACCCTCATCATCATTACAACAATGCCTGATTTATTTGCTCTTACAATTCTGATCCTTTCTGTGCAGTGACATGTTATAGATTTAATGCTTGAGAAGAATGGATTTATAAGGGAAAATAAATAACTAAATGGTAGTTACTGGGCCTGGATATTCCACTGTCCAATGGTCCCAGTGTGGTCGCACACTTCAAAAACCACTGGTGTTTGCACCTTTTGGTAAGACAGATTCCGCAGCACAAAGAAATCATCAAACCTATTCTATATCTCATTGTTTGATCAAATGCTGAAATTGGTGATTGTGCTGTTCTTCTTAGCTGAGCTCTGCTCTTAAAGGGACAGCTCATTAAAATGGATAAGGTGGCTGGTGTCCCTTGGCTCTGTTCAACAGGCAGGGATAAACTCTGCCTTAATTATACCAGTCCACATCAACAATGGGCGGAAATGATATGCAGAGACTACTCAGCCCACGTACTGAGCCTATCTTCCCATAGCACTGTTTAGCGTGAGGTACACTCCAAGAGGGAAATTTAGCTTGTCCCCCTACGAGATTCTATTTGGTTCAGCTCCCAGGCTAGGCTGTTACTTTCCTCAGCAGCTCCAAATTCAGTCAGATGCAATGGTAAATTACATAACTGCTCTCTCTCATGCCTTGACCAAAATCCATGCGCAAGTGTTTTCTTCTATTCCAGATCCAGTGTCTGATACAATCACCCATAAGTTACTCCCTGGTGATTGGGTTCTGGTTAAGAAATTCCTGAGAAAGCACACACTTGAGCCAAGATTTCATGGTTTATTCCAAGTCCTTCTAACTACATCTACCTCAGTAAAACTAGCTGGGAAGAACACTTGGATACACGCTTCGCACTGCAAGAAAGTTCCAGCTCCAGAGGAAGCTTTACTGTGATATTGTCTCTTGTACTTTTCCACAATCACAACATTCGACTATATACAAAGACATACCTAATAAAAAGGACCCACACATTTGTGTGACTGGTGACCATTGGGGACATCACTGTAGTTCCTGGAAAGCAGCGGGTTGGAACACGGGCCGACCATGGGGTTACAGACCACAAAGTGCCTTAGATAGAGTGGACAGGAATGGGAAATCCTTGTTACACAGAATGACTTTGTGCAAACCAACTGGGTCTACTCCAATGAAACTTACCTTAAACATAGAACACCCTACTCCAGGAGACACTGGAGAGTATATAATGGGAATGTACTGGAGAGGGGGTAGTTCATACAATAAATTGGGAACTTTCTATTTACAAGACATGCACACATCACCTGAGTGGGTAGATACAAGACATATGACCATCAACCCTCTCAAACCCCACATTAAGACTCTTAAAGACATGGTAGCCATAGCTAACCCTACATTTGAAGACACTATGGCAGTAGAGACTGTTTTTTCAGACACTAATCTATGGCTTGAGTGGATGAGATATAATGCTAATTCTCATAATAAAACTAAATGTTATGTTTGTGGTGGAGCCAGACCCCATCTAGGTACAGTGCCTCTAAATCTACCTCCTGATGTTGAAACATGTTTCTTAAAGGACCACTCTAGTGCCAGGAAAACATACTCGTTTTCCTGGCACTAGAGTGCCCTGAGGGTGCCCCCACCCTCAGGGACCCCCTCCCGCCCGGCTCTGGAAAGGGGAAAGGGGTAAAAACGTACCTTTTTCCAGCGGTGGGCGGAGAGATCTCCTCCTCCGATCCTCCTCTTCTCCTCCCCGTCGGCTGAATGCGCACGTGCGGCAAGAGCTGCGCGCGCATTCAGCCGGTCACATAGGAAAGCATTCATAATGCTTTTCTATGGACGCTTGCGTGCTCTCACTGTGATTTTCACAGTGAGAATCACGCAAGCGCCTCTAGCGGCTGTCAGTGAGACAGCCACTAGAGGAAATAGGGGAAGGCTTAACCCATTCACAAACATAGCAGTTTCTCTGAAACTGCTATGTTTATGAAAAAATGGGTTAACCCTAGAAGGACCTGGCACCCAGACCACTTCATTAAGCTGAAGTGGTCTGGGTGCCTAGAGTGGTCCTTTAAGTCTCTAAGTGCAGTCAATTACAAACTCATCAGTATGTGAATCATGGAAGAAGATATACCCTCTAACCCAAAGGGATATCAGGCCACCTTATGGAGTCACAGTATATTCAGGTAATTACACTTGATACACTACACACAGTACTGATAAGGGAATCTTTTAAGCAAACAAAGAAGTTTGAATGACTATCTGTTCCTGTCCAAATTAGAGATGTTTAAATTGCGTATACGCAGAAGTAAATTCACACTGACACACGGAGTTAAGGTTAAAAGCACTTCAGGAAATTTATTAGCATCTGAACAAAGCAGGCTTGCAAGTCCTTTTTAAAGATAAAATTACATCATTGTAAAATCAAGATAAAAAGTGAGGAAACATTGTCAATTGGCTAAGAGAAGAAGTGGTTAGTTAAATGCCCTCCCTGTTGGGTGTTACGTCTTACATCATAACTGACGTCATAAAGTTCTCCTCCAGATTTCAGCGCCATCTTGCTAGCACGAGGAGTTCTTTCGATGGGAGGGGGCATTTTGGCAGTTATCCATAAAGAGTAGCTGGTACCTTTAGTCTTTCAAGGTTAGTATCCTCAGTATTCTCAAGGCCTCTTTGGCAATTATACACTCTATCAATACTATCTGCTACAGTGTGTTCTTTGAATCAGAAGATTCTAGAATTTTCTGCTGACATGCTTTTTCTACGAACAAAGGAATCTTGTAAAGTTTAAACTACGAGGCATGAGAGCTGAATATGAGAATATAGTATTAAAAGGGGCCCAGTAAGGATTATATAGTTTATAAGGGGCCTAATAATGGATATAAGTTATAAGGGGTTAATAATTCTACAACAGTCCCCCCTATAGAGTGTTAATTGCTAAAAAGGATAAACTTTATTTGTTAGTATCAGAAAATTTGTTAGCCCAAAGACACATAAAAACCCCATGTCCGCTACTTTGGTGTTAGTGCAAAGTGCAATTCTGTCCCTAATCTGACCCTAGTAGGCTAACTCATCGTCAGCATGGCTCTCGAACACTTCACTCCCATGGGTGGCCCATGGTGGCTTGTCCACCACTTCTCCACACGGGGTCTTTACCATTCACTGACAGATTACCTTAATTGTAAATCCCCACACAACCAGTAAATATCTCCTAGTGACCTAGTATGGTGTTGTAAAAGGTGCACAGGAACAGTTCTGTAGGTAGCACAATAACCTTTGGAAAAGTTACCCATAAATTTACCGATCCCATCATACATGGTGTAGCAAGTGTAATTACCTTTATAGATTGTAATTCCATCTGGGGGTTTAACACCTCCTACTAGGATAGGGTACTCTGCTGTCCATGTTTCGCAGAGGGATCTGTTAAAATCATAGCGGTAGGCGAAAAGACTCAAGAAACACTCTTCTATTTCTAAAGGGAGGATTAGGGGAACGGTGCCAAGGTGAGGTCGGGCACCACCACATACATAACATGCGGTTCGATTATGCTTATTGGCATTATATCTCATCCACTCTAACCACAAATTAATGTCATTAAATCCAGTTTCAGCGGCCATGGTATCTTCAAAGGTAGGGTTAGCAATGGCCATCATGTCTCTAAAGGACTGGATGTGTGGTTTCAGCGGATTTGGGACCATATGTACAGCCCCTTGCCACTCTGGAGAGTGACACATATCATTGAGGTAGAAATGTCCTAGTTTATTGTAGGAACCCCTTCTCCAGTACATTCCCATTACATATTGGCCAGCATCCTCTGGGCCAGGATGTTCAATATTTAATACTAATTTCATAGGTGTACTTCCTCCAGGCTTTCTTAAAGTCATTCTTTGGAGGAGGGATCTACCATGATCATCTACTTTTGATAAAGCACTTTTTGGTTTGTAACCCCAGGCAGGCCCGGTATTCCATCCCGCCGCCCCCCAATGATCACAATTATGCCCCCATTGGTTATCAACTACACAAATGTAGGGGTCTTTTGCTTGCGGTATGTCTTTATAAATGGCTTGAATCTGTGATTTAGGGAATGGGCAATCTACAATATCACAGTAATCAAAGGTAAAGGTGGCCACACGGGTACATGATGAATTATACCAGAAGGTGTACCCACTAGCATCTTTAGTTATGGCCACCTGCTGGGCTTTAAGAAGGCCAATCAAGGGGATTAGGCACCAGAAGTACATGGTTGTGCGGAATCAGCTTCTTCTGGAGCAGGTGTCTTTTTGCAGTGAGAGGCGTGAATCCAATGTGGCCTACCGGCCAGCTTGACAGAGGTAGCGGTGATCAGGAGAACTTGGAATGGTCCCTCAAATCTTGGTTCCAGAGTGTGTTTTCGCACAAATTTCTTGACTAGGACCCAATCACCGGGTAGCAGACCGTGGTTGCCTGTGTCAGAATCAGGATCTGGAATTGAAGAGAAAACTTGGGCATGGATTTTGTTCAAGGCACCTGCAAGTTCAGTCACATAATCTACCAAAACATCAGTCTGAAGCTGTAGTTGTTGGGGAAAATAGCAACCTAGCAGTACCAAATAGAATCTCATACGGGGACAGTGAGGGCTTTCCCCTGGGTGTATGTCTGACACTGAACAGGGCTATTGACAAGCTTTCTGGCCAGGGCATTTTTGTCTCTTGTGACATTTTTAGCATTCTAGTTTTCAAGGTACCATTCATACGCTCCACCTTACCACTACTCTGTGGGTGGTAAGGTGTGTGAAAAGCAAGAGTTACTCCTAGAGCAGTCCAAATTTCTTTGGTAACTGATGCTGTGAAGGCCGGACCTTGGTCACTTTCAATGACTTCTGGCAATCCGAATCTACACACAATTTCTGTAAGTAGACGTTGTGCTGTTGTTTTGGCGGTAATGTTAATCACTGGGTAGGCTTCTGGCCAGCCTGAGAACATGTCCACTATCACTAGTGCATATTCGTAATTGCCGCTCTTTGGCATCTGGATATGATCTATCTGGATTCTTTGGAATGGATACATGGGCTTAGCCAGGTGCTTCGAGGGGACTTTAGCTGTTTTCCCAGGATTACATTTGGCACAGATGACACAAGCTTTACAGTAGTTATTGGTTAGCGTGGTAATTCCAGGAGCTTCGTAGTACTTTTGTACAAGAACAACTGCTGGGTACAAACTCTTAGGGAGACAGAATCTGAGGTTGTTGTAATATACTCCATCTTTTAGGACTGCTCCTTTCTTCTTCCATTTCTGTATTTCCTCAGGGGCTACTGCAGCCTGTTGTTCTCGTAAGATCTTTAGGTCGGTTGGAAGGGTTTGCAGAGTGAATATTGGAGTTTCTTCTTTTCTTGGAATTTCTTCTTTTCTTGGAGTTTCTTCTTTTCTTGGAATTTCTTCTTTTCTTGGAATTTCTTCATTTCCGGACACTCTTCTTTCCACTTCCTGTGGTCCTCTTGCAGCTTGCTTTGCAGCTTGATCAGCCAGATGGTTGCCCTTTGCTTCATCTGAGTCCAACTTCCCATGTGCTTTTATCTTCAAAACAGCCACTTCTTCTGGAAGTAGGAGGGCATCCATCAGCTCCTTGATCGCAAAACTGTGCTTGACTGGTGTACCGGCAGTAGTAAGAAATCCTCTTGTTTTCCAAATCACTCCGAAGTCATGAGCCACGCCCAGTGCATATCTTGAGTCTGTATAGATATTGGCGCGCTTTCCTTCTGAAATTTTGCATGCTGAAGTTAGAGCTTGTAATTCAGCTTCTTGTGCAGACTTTGTTGATGGTAGTGATGATGATTCAATAATTTCATCTGTTGTGGTGACGGCATATCCTGTATGATATTTTCCTTCTTCATCAGCATATCTGGAGCCGTCCACAAACAGGGTGATGTCAGGGTCTGTTAGTGGATCCTCATGCACAGTTGGTAGATGTGTGGTTTCCACTTTCATCTGTTCAAAGCAGTCATGGGGGGCTTCTGGGTCATAGTCATGCTGTATGACCAGGTCTTCAAATTCTTCTTCCAGAAAGTAACGTGGCCATGCTCTTATATGTTCACGTTCAGTTGATGGATACTTGGCAACGCCTATTTCTTGAAGTTGTGAATCATTCATGGTGGCCCATAATTTTGCCATGGGCCCAAGATCACCCCATGACTTAGTCTTTGACTTGGTTACAGGGACATGTGGAATGGCTGTGTCCCAATGATGGTACAGATGTTCAAGTTCATGTGGCAGTTGGACTAAAGCCATGCTGTTACCTTCAGTATCATAGTAGAAGTCCTGTAAGGTGAGTGTTATCTCAACCAACTGGAAAAGTTCATCCTCATAGCGAGGTTCAGGGTTGATGGTTGGCTTGTACCACATGGTGCAAAAAGCATATTCAGGCCCGTCACAGGGAGGCAAGTTGGGTAGCAGTTTTGCCAGGGTGTGTGTAAGAAGTAGGACATATCCTTTGTCCATGATGAATCCATAATAGGTACCCCCCTCAGGGAGTGGCAGAAGAGTGGACGGGTTGAGAACCTGGCATCATTGGAGGGTGACTGTTGTCAGGCAGTAGAAGATGACACTGGAGTCGAAGGTGTCTGGCAGCTGTGACATGTTTGATTTGGACTTGGTTGATTATCGCAGAAATGTCATGAGGTGCCGAAACGGTAAGAGGGTGACCAAGAACTAGGTCCCCAGTACAGTCAATAAGTTCTTGAGCTGCGAAGACAGCACGAAGGCAGGAAGGGGTGCCTCTGGCTACGATATCCAGTTGACAGGAGAAGAACCCAATAGGCCTCTGACGTCCGCCAGGACCATGTGGTTGAGTGAGGACGCCTGTAGCATGGCCTTGTCTTTCAGACACAAACAACTTGAAAGGTTTGTCATAATTTGGTAGGCCAAGAGCAGGGGCAGAGGCAATTGTTCGCTGAAGAGTATAAAAGTTGTCAAGTGCCTCTGGTGACAGGCAGAAGGGGTCCGATTTGAGAGCATCATACAAGGGTTGCATGAGCAGAGAGGCCTCAGGGATCCAGGCTCTGCAGTATGAGATGAGGCCTAGAAAAGCATGTAGGGATTTTGTGCTCTTTGGAGGTGGAATGGCCAACACTGCCCTGACACGGTCACGTGTGAGGTGTCTGGTGCCATGTGACAGGCAGTGGCCTAGGAAGATCACAGTAGGCTGGCAGAATTGAAGTTTGATGAGAGACGCCTTGCATCCTTGATCTGCAAGATAACAGAGGAGATCCAGAGAGCATTTTTCTATTGTGGGAACATCATCTCCACAAAGGAGCAAGTCAGCTACATATTGGAGTAGGACAACCTCTGGATGGTCAGACTGCCAGGGGTCAAGGATGATACTCATTGCTTTTGCAAACTGGCTTGGGGAATTCTGTGCCCCTTGGGGCATAACAGTCCATGTATACTGCTGTTTTTCATGTGTGAAGGCAAACAGGTATTGACAGCTTTGTTCCAGCGGAACACTGAAGAATGCATTGGCTAGGTCAATCACTGTGAAGTATTTGGCAGAAGGTGGAACGCCAGAGAGGAGTGTGTGCGGATTTGGCACAATTGGGGTGTCCAGGACTGTTGCCTCATTTACTGCTCTGAGGTCCTGGACCATTCGGTATTTCTCTGGTTCACCCTTGGGTGTCTTCTTTTTCACAGGAAATAAAGGAGTATTACATGGAGATTCACATTTAACAAGAGCCCCTTTCTCCAGCAGTGCTTGGACTTGCTTGGTAATGGCTGCTGCTTGGGCAGGTTTCAATGGATATTGAGACTTTCTTGGTAGCTTTGCCCCTGGGATAAGTTTGACCACCACTGGTGGGACTTTCAGATGGCCTATATCTTCTGGGCCTGATGACCACAAGGTCTTAGGGACAGTGTTCATTAGAGATGCAGGGAAATTGTCTCTCATAAAATATAGAATGTGGCGTATACTGCGCCCAAATATTATACGTACATACACCTCTGCGAGGAAAAGTTGGTAAAATACCTTGGAATAATAAAACAGAAAAAATAATAGTGCAATACAGTATATAACAGTGCAAATATTTGTGCTAGGTAACTGTAGGAAAAACACTCACATACGGTAGAGCTATATAAGAGCTCTACTTTTTTCAGCGTGGACGGTATAATCCCCGTCTAAGGATGTAAGGTGGTGAAGATGGTACTGGTCCTCCAAATGCACAATGGGGATAAAAGAGAAAAAGACGCTCTGATAGTGTAGTAAGTACTATAAAATCAGGGTGATAAGATAAAGTAATGTACTTACAATTTTTAGAGCAAAACTTGCTCTAGTTATCACAGCATGGGTGGTACTATCCCCACCTAAGGATATGATGGCACCAGGTAGTTGAACAGGACATAGAGGGATAATATATAAAATAATAAAAGAATAAATGTCTAAAAGTATAAAATAGACTATTTATTATAAAATATCACATATAAAAGTATAGGTACAAATGTCCAAAATATAAGGGGGTCCCACTTGACGCGTTTCGCCTCTCCAGAGGCTTTATCAAAAGTGTGGGGTGGTTTCCTCGATGTCCTGTATAAGTATGGGTGAGTTGATTGCAGAACGCTACCTGGTGGTTCTTTCTTCCGGTCTCGTGGTGCGTACCGGAAGTGGTGTAGTCCATAGATGCTGGCCTTGATTTGCGTTTCATTGTGGACCGCACGCGTCACAACCGGAAGTGACGCGGGTGGTCAGAGTCTTTGCGGTCACATGACATCTGTTTGGAACGCACGCAACGAAAAAAAGGCGTGCGTTGCGTTCCAAGGGTAAAAAGACCTATATCTCCCACATATAAACATAGGGGGATAGTAGAGAAAAGCGGAATCAGTATAAATAAGCTAACTTGTGGCATAATGTAACATAAAGACAATATGGAGCATATTCTAAAAACATGGTCTAGGACAGTGGTAGTCAACCTTTTTCTAACTACCGCCCACTAATGCATCTTTTTGGTTGAAAAAATTTCCTTACCGCCCACCAGTTTTCGCGCAAGTGCGGAATATTTTTTTCGAAAGGAGGGTGTTTTAAAAAAAATAAATGTACGTACATTTATCTTTTTATTTGCAATTAATGCATGTTTATAATGTTTTTAACTTTATAAAAAGTTTAATGAGAAAACAATAAAGTAAATTGAAATTACCTTTACTAGTGATTAATGAGATCCTTGAGGTTGTAAGGAACAAACGAAGGTCTCCTCTTTCGGTGATATTCAGACGACTTCTCTGTTTGCGCATAATATGATTTCTCATCTGTGCGTCAGCTCTCCTCTTCTCCCTCCTCAATTCCCCTCCCCACCTTTTTTCCCCCTTTTTTTAACCTTCCTTATAGCAATGCCCAGTAGGAAGGCTGAGCTAGGTATCCCACTATAACAGACTGGCACACATACATACAGACATACAGACACACATACAGACAGACAGGCACACACACACACACACACACAAAGACATACATACAAAGACACATACACATACAGATAGACACAAGAAACAGACACACATACATACACACATATATACAGACAGACACACACACGACACATACATACACACATTGTAGATGCAAATATCCATTTTGATATCTATCCTAGCTGTCCATATAAGAGTTAATTTGAACAAAGAATGAATTTGGCATTTCATCTTTATTTCTCGGAAAAAGGATTTGTATAAAATCCTTTTTGCTGGAAAAATACTGATTTCGAAATGTTCTTGTTAATTGTCCAATATATCGGTATTTGTAAATATCTGGTTTTAATCAAATATGTGATACGTTATATGACGAAAGATTATAACTAGAAACAGCTGTTTATAACTTGTGAAAAACAAATGATGTCACTAATGCTCATGGCCCCCACCGACATGAAAATGGGGTATAAATGCATATGACTGTATAATACATTTTGAATTGGTTATTGAACAAGTCTCTGCTATTCATTTCCAATTTCCAGAGCTCTGAATGAGTTGGCAAATATCCATCATCCACAAAGGGTCCGGGCTGATTTTATCCCCAACAAACTGGTGTCAGAAGTGTTGGGGGCAATTGGTCGGAGCGGAGATGTCAGGTAAGGGGTTCTTTGAAGACCTTCTTTACCTGCATCTCCTATCACCCACACATTGCTTTGTTATTTATTGGGGTTTCTTACTATTTTAATTTTTTAAAGGGGATTTTCAATGCATAATGTCTTTAGTAGACATGGTTTTTTTTAAGTCTCAGGTAGACTTGTTTAACTCCTTTGGTAGGAGGAGTGCCTTTGGCAGGCGGTTTTGTGCACAATTATCTGGACTTTTCCTCTTTGTTAGGGGTTCACCTTTGGCAGGTGGTAAAAGTGTGTATGGGAGACGTCCCATGGTCCCTCTTTGTAAGGGTTGCCTTTTGTAGGTTGTAAAACTGGTTTTCAGTCTTGGCAGACTGAGTTGTTGTATATGTACATGTAACTTTTGCAAACAGTTTATGTACATGTTTATGTACATGTCACTTTTGCAAAGAAAGTTTATTAACGAAAAAAAAAAAAAAAAAAAAAAGTGGTTTTAACCCTGTATGATGGATGTTTGGCATTACTCAAGCTTGCTACTTTATGTGCTGTTTTATTTGACTGTGCAACTTTGATTTTAAGCATGAAGTCTGTGATAAGGGGGTTAAGATAAATAAAATGGGAATGAGGCTGTTTTTAACAACTCCAAACCATTACTCCCTCCTGATTATACCCAGCCTGTCCCCTAAAGACAATAATGATTTGGGTGCTATCCTTGCTGTGATAAGTTAGACCTACCCAAGCAGGAACAAGGGGTTCCCACTGCTCCATAAAGCTCCCTTTTACCACCTGCCCAAGAAGAAAGGATTGGCAGCTCCTCTGAAGCCCTGAGGGTGTCCAAACCAGGTATGAGAATTAAGGGAATAAAATAATTGAGGGAATGTCAAAAGTACATGTAAAGGTGATGATAAATAAAAGAAAAAAATAGAGGTTCATTAAGGGGGTCTACAAATTCATGTTGTAAATGTAGATGATTATAAATTAATATGAAATTTATATTTTCAGCACATGCTTCATTTCGTGCTGTAAACTAACTTGCTTGCTACAGGTACCTGACATGTTGTAAATGCTTTAAATTGTATGTATTCTGTAGAATTGTGAAAATCTGTAAATTGTTGTCTGGGGATGCAGAGATTTTATTGATTGTGACCCAAATGGTGGACCCCCTGTGCAGAAGTGGGTTTGAAATTTTGGTCATAGAATGTAGGATCAGAAACCATGGACAAAGGTTTTTACCTGTGTTTTTATGACTTTTGGGAACTCAAATTGACCGGTCAAAATTTCCCATGCTTTTAACATGGAGTAGTATAAATATTTTGAGTGTTTGAGAGTTCTGACAAATGCAGGTGATACCATGTCTGTGTAATCTGGTCCAAATGTTCTATAAGCGTATAGGAGAGAAATTCTATTGATAAGGTACATATGTTGCAACTGGTTAATGCAAGTGTTATACAAATGTTTAAGTTAAACGCGTTATATGGCCATACGGGATCCCTTCTTTAATAAGAAAACCATTGGTACCAGAACTCCTAAATAATAAAATCAAATAAAAATAAAGAAAATATACAATAATATGTTCTGAATACAGCTGTTAAAAGTTTATTCTGTGTAAATGGTGATTGTGATAAATGTGTTTTGGTTACTCATTTTAAAGTAGGCAGTTTGATTGTCATGTATGTTAATGGGTAACTTGCTGTGCTATTTTAAATTATATTTAAATACGTTTGTCTCAGTATTGACACAGCTGGAAGTGGCAGCGTAATAATCTATTAAATAACTGATTTATTATTGAATACTAGTCCAAGAGCAATATGAGTTGTAATCCTTAAAGAAAAAAAAAAGAAAAAAAAAACACGCTAAGTTTTAGCTGTTTTCCAAAATTCTGTTGTAATAATGGACTTCTTGCCAAAATTCGACTTTCCAGTCCAGCTGCCAGGTTTTCTGATCTTAAAGCAGTACTGCTTGCATGGTTGCAGAATGCACAAACAAGGGAAACCTACATTATGTCTGTGTTTCTTTTGGGTGTGACATTTAATAATTTATTTTGGATTGAGTTAATTGCCTGTCCATTAATGGGTTTTTGTGTTGGGATGTCTGCTGGATATCTGCTACATTCGTTGTGTTCTGTGTTATAAGAGGACATGTGTGATATTACAATGAGTATGAAGACTATTTAAAGAATATTTGCATGTCATTAACGCAAGCTTTTAGTGTCTTTTTACAACAGATTAAATGCTGATCAGCTCACGAAAAAGGGGCCCCTGGAAAAAATCTGCTTTTCAAAATCGTGGATCTCTCATTCTTCATATTATTAGGGGAGTATTTAGCGTTATCTTTAACATAAACAATTGTTATATTATATATTTAACAAGTACAAAATTAATGGATGACCAGAAGTGGATACGTTTTTTCCCAGATTAAGATTCATCTAATATGCCTCATTGATTATAGCAAAATGATGAAATGGTATTTTTAATAGAGATCAGACAATTTATTTTGAGGCAATTCTAAACTACTGTATTATATTTGTATTGGTATATTGAAAGCATTTTGCAGACCCAGAAGAGAATAAATAATATAATAATTCTAAAAGGAACCATACTATGGGAAGAGGTCACCCTATTAACTCTCTAAGGGGTTAAACTCATTTTTGATAAGCATATAAAGTTTAGTTTTTGTGGTTAGTCTTTTGATACTCAATTTGAACTCAATTGAAGTATAACAACCATATCCTTATAGGTGTAGGAAACGGCTGCAATATGATTTTAATATTTGCAATATATGTTTTCAATGTATTCTAACAATAGAAAAGTAACTAACTGCATTACACCTATGACCCAGACTGTCAGTATTGCAAACCCTGTAGGAAGACTCTGCTTTCACTGTTTATGTACTAATTCTTCAAAAGCTTATTAATATTATATCTGTGTGGTACACTAAGAAGTGTACACAAAGAGGGGGTGTGAGTTAGGTAATCTCGACCTGCAAATGGAATATGCTTCATGAGAAAGATACAGCAGGTTGTTTTGATATAAAGAAAGAGGGAAAAGTATGTTGGATCGGTCACAAAGGATTGTGATCTTAAGCAGGGGAGACGAGGACATTTGGGAGGTGATAGGAGATTGAATCAGACAAGTTTTGGAGGCAGAGGTAGAGAATTTTATCAAAGGGTCTAACTTTTGTAGAGGTGGCAACTTCAGCACTGTTTTAATTGTTTTAATTGTGGAGAGCAGGGGTTCACCCCAAGGTGCTCGTGGTGAACCCGGTCAAGCTGGCCCCACTGGTACACCTGGTATTGCTGGTGCCTCTGGCTTCCCTGGTGCCTGTGGTGCTCCTGGACCCACCCTGGCAGGTTCCTCAATACCCACACCCAATAACCTCAGCCTAATACACAGATGGTTCATGTTCTTAATGTTTTATATATAGATAAAACAGTATTAATGCTGGCTCTTAGGGAAAGTACAAGCTGAAGTTGAGATGTAGACATTGTTTGCATAGGCTGCGCAATGTGAAATAACTAAAATAGAATAGGATCATAATAAGTATGCTTAGTCAATTTGTAACGTGGTATCATAGAGGCATCTGCAATAAAATAAGTGAGTTTACAAGACCTGACAAGTGAGTGCCCCTTCCTTATCAGAGGCCACTTGCAACCTTAACAAAGCAAGACAACTCTGTATTAAACAAAGCACTTTGCAACAACAGTAATTCATTTTGTTTCTCCTATTTTATTCCTAGTTGTTCTGAAAAAAAATATTGTTTAAGTGGGATAACTCTATGGAGGTTCCAGCATGTATTAAACATGATCACACACATACAGAATTGGTGGCTTTTTGGACATCGGGATATATAAAAGGCTTTGGTTTAAAAAAATGTTACCTGGGTCCACAACATTTTTGACAGAATTCAGCATTCCAATTCTATTAAAGTAATTAATTGGGATTATCAAATTAAGGTTTAAGTTTAAGAACAGTATTTTATTAGGAATTATTCCAATATGTATATGTTAGTGTTTTAGTACTCAACAAGCATTTATATAGAATGAGTGCTTCTCTCATCCATGCAAAGGCATTCTAAAGGGAAATTATGTATTACAATTGTATAAAGGACAATGCAATGAAATATAAGCAAAGCTAAGAGAAGTACATGTTACACAAGTTAAGGGTTTAACTTTAGTCTCTAATTTGAGTTTAGCCTAGATAATGAAGTTATTGATGTCGTACTGATCCTTGTGTTTGTATGATTATAGAGACCATACTGGAGTATTTGTGCCGCCTGATATTTGGGACTACACACCAATCTCTCTGGCTGACCTACCTGCCTACCTACCTACCTTTTTTTGCAATTAAATCTGTTTGGTCAAAATCCATGCTGGCCGAAGAAACTAAGATGCTTACTTATGAGTACATAGACTGACTTGGAAAGTCCTGAAGGTGCAGTGCTGTCTAATGCCGCTATGTCTGTATTAACCCTTTCAACAATTGGGGTGTTGCAAAGAGCATTGTGGTGAACATCCAGCAAACAGAAGAATTAAGAACTATGTGGAAGCTGACATTGTCTTGTTGTCAGCCATATTGCTACCCTTAGCTATGTTATGGTGTCTAAGATTATGGAACAAAGTTTATGGTGTCTAACATTCTTTATTCTCCTTGAAAGACTATTTTTTAGGACTATGCTGGACTATGCTGGACTATTGAACTATTTTGTTATTTTTATTTTTGTAGAGTTAGCCGGAGAGAGAGGAAGTGTTTACTTACTCAGGCATGGATGTACTATGTGTGTCATTGATATATGTTGAGTGTACCAAGGATGGATTCCCATTTATTAAGTGTGGATATGACTGGACCATCGAAATAGGGATGTAATTAGGAGACATAGGATGCAAGGTCATGATTGGGATTATTGTTAGAATTACAAACTGATTATAAGTTATCTCATGATTTAATATGTAAATGGGCCTTTTGAAACTAATCAAGAAATGTTTCCCAATCCCGATACCCAGCTATTTACTTACAAATGCAGGGTTTTATAAGTCACTAATGCTGTCAACGTGAGGGGATGGCCCTCACTCAGAGTTTCCCCAGATGTGCTTTTTTCCTCAAATATGAGTTTTTGCCACTGGGTTTTTTGACCTGGCCCCAGATCACCGGGTGGAATGGTAATCCAGGACCCTGGTCCAAAGAGGGGATGGATCTTATTCCCGTTTTGACTATACGAGCTTACATTTTGAATTGTAATAATAATAATATTCCCGTTGTTGGGAATAACACTTTGCCTTCACAAATACACTTTGCCTATATTGACCCAAGACTCAAGATACAGATAACATGATGTACACTTAAAAGATCAGCAGATAATTGAAAAAGCTGAAATCAACAGCTCGAACTCCTCTTTAAGGGAAAACCTATGGCACAGAGCAAATGGGGGAAATCGAGGTGAAGAAATAATGAAAGTCCCGCAGACGTGATTAGCACGTCTGAATATACCTCCTCTTGTTTCTCTGCCGCAGGCCTCCCATGGATATTTACCGTAAGATAGATCATGATATGATCTAAGAGGGGAACTGTAGATGCAAATATCCATTTTGATATCTATCCTAGCTGTCCATATAAGAGTTAATTTGAACAAAGAATGAATTTGGCATTTCATCTTTATTTCTCGGAAAAAGGATTTGTATAAAATCCTTTTTGCTGGAAAAATACTGATTTCGAAATGTTCTTGTTAATTGTCCAATATATCGGTATTTGTAAATATCTGGTTTTAATCAAATATGTGATACGTTATATGACGAAAGATTATAACTAGAAACAGCTGTTTATAACTTGTGAAAAACAAATGATGTCACTAATGCTCATGGCCCCCACCGACATGAAAATGGGGTATAAATGCATATGACTGTATAATACATTTTGAATTGGTTATTGAACAAGTCTCTGCTATTCATTTCCAATTTCCAGAGCTCTGAATGAGTTGGCAAATATCCATCATCCACAAAGGGTCCGGGCTGATTTTATCCCCAACACACATATATACAGACAGACACACACACACGACACATACATACACACATATATACAGACAGACACACACACACGACACATACAAAGACATACAAAGACACACACACACAAATACATACATACAAAGACACACACACACACAAGACATACATACAAAGACACACACACACACAAGACATACATACAAAGACACACACACAAGACATACATACAAAGACACACACACAAGACATACATACAAAGACACACACACACACAAAACATACATACAAACACACACACACAAGACATGCATACAAAGACACACACACAACATACATACAAAGACAAGACACACATATATACAGACATACACACACACACAAGACACATACATAAGACACACATACAGACACACACACAAGACATACATACAAACACAAGACACATGTATACAGACATACACACAAGACACATACAAGACATACATACAAACACAAGACACATGTATACAGACACATACATAAGACACACACAAGACATACATACAAAGACAAGACACACATATATACAGACATACACACACAAGACATACATACAAAGACAAGACACATGTATACAGACATACACACACAAGACACTTACATAAGACACACACAAGACATACATACAAAGACACATACACAAACAAACACACATTATATTTAAGTCACCCTCCTGTTTCCTACCTTTAAGGTGCAGGAGGGTGACTTTCCCTGGGGTCCAGTGGTGGCTCAGGTGCATGGGAGTCAGAGTTCCCACTCTGACTCCCTCCTCCTCCTTCCTCCCGCGCGGCTCTCTGTCTGCTGGGAGGAGTGACCGGGGAATCACTTCCTCCCAGCAGATTTGATGTCATCACAGGGGGCCCGGTCGCGCTGTTAAAGCGCCCAGCGCTGACCGGGCCCCCTCACAATCCACATCCATCGGGTGGCCCTGACAGCATGGGCCACCCGATGGACCCCTCCATATGCGGCCCCGGCGGTTTACCGCCGGGGCCGCAAGTGGTGATGGCGGTACCCAGTCACAGTGGTACCGCCGGCTCGCGCCCGCCCGCCCGCCTGCCCAATTTATAAAAAAAAAATTGAAAATCCCTACCGCCCACCTGGAATCCTGAAACGCCCACTAGTGGGCGGTAGGGACCAGGTTGACGACCCATGGTCTAGGAAGAATCATGGATAAACATACCACTTAGCTCAGATATCTATTAGTGGATAAAACCATATAAATAAGTTATAAATATAATGGGGTTATTGGCAATAGAATCTGGCATTTTTAACATATATCCATAATCAAGAGGACAATATAGCAGCGTATATACAGTGCAAATGGATATGTTATAATAAGAGCGGTGGAGATATATTAAACAAAGAAGGGTGGAGGCTAAAAAAAGCACATGTATAAAATTGGATGTAAATAGTTTTACCTAATATATATATAAAAAAATGGATATATATATAAAAAAACTGAATATTGATAATAATAATATAGATAAAAAGTAGATGATTAGAAATGGGGGAAGTAAATGAATTAAATGACATAGTAAAAAATGACTTGCAGTAAAAAAAAGGGGGGGATAATAAAATGGAATAGGTGGGAGTTATAAAAAATTATATAAATCAAATTCAATATTTAATCCTTTTGGGTGCAGGGTATCTAAATAGTATACCCATTTCATCTCCATCTTACCAATCTGTTTAATATTATCACCGCCTCTCCAGTGTTTGTTAACAGTTGCAATAACCGTGAAAGTAAGTAATTTGGGGTTATTGTTGTGCATGCAAAAGTGGGAGGAGACAGCGTGGTTGGCAAAGCCCTTTTCAATATTACGGCAATGCTCTGCTATTCTGACTTTAAGAGGTCTGATAGTTCTACCGATGTATTGAAGCCCACATGGGCATTCTAACAGATAAATTACATTTTTACTATTGCAGGTGATAATGTTTTTAATGTTGTAAGTTTTTCCAGTATTACTGGATTTAAAATTGGTGGTTACTTTGGGTGTTATCCTGGTTTTCTTGCATGCTATACAACAATTACATTTAAAAAAGCCTTTTCTTGCTGTCATAAAGTTATCTGTTTTCTTTGTGTCTGTTTTTGTAAAATTTTCTGTGATGTGCATTTTTAAGTTTGGGGCACCTCTAAAGATTATTTTTGGTTTGTCAGATATAATTTTACCTAATATCTCATCTTCTTTTAAAAGGTGCCAGTGTTTATTTAAAATATATCTAAGTTGTTTGTTTTTGTTGTTAAAATCCATTACGATAGGTAGTTTGAACTCTTGTTTTGCGTCTTTCTTCTTTTTGTGCACCAATTCTTTCCTATTTAAAACCAAAGTCTCTTTAATAGTCTCTTCTACTTTAGTGTCCTTATATCCTTTTTGTATGAATCTTTTCTTTAGCTCATGTGCTTGTTTATTAAAAATCGGGGTCTCAGAGCAGTTCCTTCTGAGTCTTAACATTTGGCTCTTCGGTATGTTATCGAGCCAAACTTTGTTGTGACAGCTATTGGTCTTTATATAGTTATTAACGTGAACATCCTTGAAATGGGTTTTTGTATGTATTTCATTGTTTTTAATATATATATCTAAGTCGAGGTAGGTCACTGTTGTAGTGCTAATGTTAGCTGTTAGAGTGATGCCCTCGTTATTGGTGTTGAGGAAGGATATGAATTCGTGTGTTGAGGACTCAGGACCTTTCCATACGAAGAGGAGGTCGTCAATGTATCTCACATAGGCTACCAGGCTATCCACCCAGCCATGCCCCCTCCAAACCATGCGATCTTCCCAATCTGCCATGTAGAGGTTGGCATAGCTGGGTGCAAACCTGGTGCCCATGGCTGTACCAGTGTTTTGCAGGTAAAAACTATCCTTGAACCAAAAGAAATTGTTTTTCAAAATCAAATCTATCCCATCTATTACAAAGTCTATCTGTTCTTGAGGCATATGGTTATCCTTTTCTAGTATTGTTCTCACTGCATTACATCCTTTGTCATGTTGGATTATTGTATAAAGTGATTTGACGTCACAGGTCATAAGAGTGTAATCTTCTTGCCATATTATAGCTTCCAGTTTTTTGATAAGGTCGATTGTGTCTTTTAAATAGGACTTGGTTTTAACAACATAAGGCTGTAGCATGATGTCAATATATTCCGACAAGTTGGAAAGTGGTGATCCTATGCCTGACACAATAGGACGGCCCGGGGGGTTGTTGAGATCTTTATGAATTTTGGGTAAAAAATAAATAACTGGAATTTTTGGGTGTAATATGTGGATGTATTTGTATTCCTTCTCATCTATTATACCACAGTCTTTTCCTCTATCTAGATAGGTTTTCAGTTTATTCTTAATGTCAATAATGGGGTTATTTCTTAATTTGGTGTATGTGGATGTATCGTTTAGTTGGTTATAGGCCTCAGCTTCATATTGTTCACTTGATAGAATTACAAGTCCTCCGCCTTTGTCCGCGGGCTTGATTACTATCGATGGGTCATTATATAGATCTTTTAGTATTTGTCTCTCTTTTTTATTTATATTGGTTCTATCGTTTGTTTTGCTGTTCAGGGTTTTTAGGTCTTTACACACTTTTATTTCAAACATCTCTAAAGCACTAGATTTGCAGTGGGCTGGATAGAAGGTAGATTTATTCTTTAAAAAGCTTTTTATGTAGGTGGTATTGTTGTCAGTACTATTTGTTATGGTGGTATTGGTGTCTTTTTTGCCCATATAAAAACGTTTTAGAGTAGCATTTCTGACAAACTTATTGATGTCAATATATGCCAGAAAAGGGTCATACTTTTTCGTAGGGGCAAACTTAAGACCTCGTTTCAATATATTGATTTGGGAGTTGTTCAGAGGTTTTCCTGATAAATTAAAAATACCAGTAGGGCTTATTTTGTTATCTTTGTCTAAAATATCTCTATTCTTCCTTTTTTGTTCTCTTCTACCAGATCGTCTTCCTCTAGGTCGCGTTTGCGACTTTTGATGGGTGTGATATTCAAACGATTTGTGTGTTTCTCTCTGTTTGTGCGGATTTCTAAAAAAGAAGTCTCATCGAATGGTTCACAAAATGAGAGTGCATGATATCTATTGTTTTTTATGTCATCTATTGGTGAACTAAGTTTGACTTCTTCGTGTCTGTGGTGTGTTCTAGTAGTGACTCTTTCCCCTGAGTTCTTTCTTTCTCTTGGTTTGAATTTAGGTGAATCAGGTATGTAAGTGAATTTGTGTGTTTTGGGTCTCACTATTAGAGGTGATTCGTCTGTGCTGTGTTTGTAATTGTGATATCTGCTATGGTCTTTCCTGTTAGTGATTGGGTGTGCAGAGGTCATGTTAGACTTGGTTCAAAAGATTTTTTTTTTTTTTATGGGTCTCTCTTCGTGGTTGATTCGTGATCTGTAGTTTCTATTGGGTGGCTCTGTGAATTTTTTTGGTGATCTGTGTCTTTGGTATGTTTTGTATTGGGGGAAGTGTTGTTTTTGATAGTCATTACTCTGCAGTCTTCTTTGTCTAAAGTAGTTTTTGTTTGGAGCTATATTTGTGTTTTTTGTATAACCATCATCGTTTCTCCATTTGTATGGGGGTTGTGTTTTTTTTGTGTTATAAGTGCGTACTTGATTATGTGCATAATCATATTTGTCTCTGTTGAATTTGTTAATTTTGATTTTTTTAGTATCATGCTCTATTTTCTCTACATTCTTTTTGATTTTTAAGGTGGAATTAAAATATTCTTCCGTGTCTGCAAAGGGCGTGAGTTGCTCCCTAAGGGCATTGATTTTTTTGTCTAAAATCATGAGTCTTTCTTTTTTCACCTTAATTAGACTCTTCATTAAACCAAAAGTGCAAAATTCTAAGTGGTTAAACCATTCATTCATAAAATTAGTATTGTCAGTGTCTGATGTTGGCATTTTGAAAAGTCTTAGGCCTCTAGGGGTGATTTTTTCATCAACGTATTTTGTTAACGTTGCTATTTCCCATCTAAGTTTCATTTCTTTAGTGAGTGAGAATTCAAGTTCTTTAAGAAGTTCTTGGAGGTTATCGAATATGATTAGAGGTTCATTTATGTTAGCTTCCTCTGTATTTTTTAATTCATTAAAGACTTCTTCAATGTCTATGGTATAATTGTCACGATATTCGAATAGTGTCATGTCAATGAAAATATAGGGCTGCCTATGTGGGAATATAAAGTACAATGAAAAAAGAGGGTTTTATAGGCGCTCACTATACCGTAAGATAACAATGGGGGCTGCTGTATACAATACAAGGATTCCCAAACCTTGTGTATTGGTGAAACAGAAAATATAGAATGTGGCGTATACTGCGCCCAAATATTATACGTACATACACCTCTGCGAGGAAAAGTTGGTAAAATACCTTGGAATAATAAAACAGAAAAAATAATAGTGCAATACAGTATATAACAGTGCAAATATTTGTGCTAGGTAACTGTTGGAAAAACACTCACATACGGTAGAGCTATATAAGAGCTCTACTTTTTTCAGCGTGGACGGTATAATCCCCGTCTAAGGATGTAAGGTGGTGAAGATGGTACTGGTCCTCCAAATGCACAATGGGGATAAAAGAGAAAAAGACGCTCTGATAGTGTAGTAAGTACTATAAAATCAGGGTGATAAGATAAAGTAATGTACTTACAATTTTTAGAGCAAAACTTGCTCTAGTTATCACAGCATGGGTGGTACTATCCCCACCTAAGGATATGATGGCACCAGGTAGTTGAACAGGACATAGAGGGATAATATATAAAATAATAAAAGAATAAATGTCTAAAAGTATAAAATAGACTATTTATTATAAAATATCACATATAAAAGTATAGGTACAAATGTCCAAAATATAAGGGGGTCCCACTTGACGCGTTTCGCCTCTCCAGAGGCTTTATCAAAAGTGTGGGGTGGTTTCCTCGATGTCCTGTATAAGTATGGGTGAGTTGATTGCAGAACGCTACCTGGTGGTTCTTTCTTCCGGTCTCGTGGTGCGTACCGGAAGTGGTGTAGTCCATAGATGCTGGCCTTGATTTGCGTTTCATTGTGGACCGCACGCGTCACAACCGGAAGTGACGCGGGTGGTCAGAGTCTTTGCGGTCACATGACATCTGTTTGGAACGCACGCAACGAAAAAAAGGCGTGCGTTGCGTTCCAAGGGTAAAAAGACCTATATCTCCCACATATAAACATAGGGGGATAGTAGAGAAAAGCGGAATCAGTATAAATAAGCTAACTTGTGGCATAATGTAACATAAAGACAATATGGAGCATATTCTAAAAACATGGTCTAGGAAGAATCATGGATAAACATACCACTTAGCTCAGATATCTATTAGTGGATAAAACCATATAAATAAGTTATAAATATAATGGGGTTATTGGCAATAGAATCTGGCATTTTTAACATATATCCATAATCAAGAGGACAATATAGCAGCGTATATACAGTGCAAATGGATATGTTATAATAAGAGCGGTGGAGATATATTAAACAAAGAAGGGTGGAGGCTAAAAAAAGCACATGTATAAAATTGGATGTAAATAGTTTTACCTAATATATATATAAAAAAATGGATATATATATAAAAAAACGGAATATTGATAATAATAATCTCTCATGCCTTCTGCATAGCCCTGTGGAGTCTCTAGGTGAAGCATCAGAGGTAAGGAACACAAGGCTGAGGTATCTGAATCAGAGAGGGCTGAAGATAATTCCACTTGGCCATCAGGTGTGAAAGTGATTGATGCCTGTAGGCGGGAAAGTACATCAGCACCTAACAGGTTAACAGGTTAATGGGACATGTGGATGACACCACAAAACGGGCAAGCAGACTAGGGCAGCTGCCAACCCGCAAAGGAGTAGTTAATGGGCTTCGTCTTGGAAGACCATCCACGCCCACACAGGAGACATCAATATTGGACAAAAAGGAAGAATCAGGCAGGTCTTGTTCTCGCAGAACACTTCGGGCTGCACCTGTATCAGCAAGGAATGTGGTGGGGTGGCCTTCAATGGGTAAAGTAACAGTGGCTAATGGCCCCCCTTGTTCCCCTGCAGATACTGCCATAACAGGGGTTAATGATACAGGTGAAGGAGGTGCTGGGGCCTTTATGACAGATTTAGGCCTGTTTGATCTTTGGGGCTTAAGGGGTGCAGGACAGTCACTCCTAAAATGGCCTTTTTCTCCACAGTTGAAGCAGATCCCATCTGCGGCTTAGTACCTTTGGGGATGGGTGGACGTGAAACCATAAGGGGAGTGGGATGGGGTCTCCTTGGAACCTGTGCGGCTTCTAAGCCTCTGGCAACTAGGAGCAGCTTATCAAGGGGAACCACTCTATACTCTGGGCGGGCAGCAATAATACCCTTACGTATAGAGTCCTTGATGCCTTGGACAAAGGCACCGGAAAGCATCTGAGCGTGTATTTTATTACTGAGCTCAAACCCTAGGTCAGTGAACACTTGAAAAAGTCTAGCATGAAATCTTTCTACAGTTCCACCTTTCTCCTGAATAATGTCGTTAAGGCCTGCTGCTAAATCTGTAAGCTTACTGGTTTGGGTTCAGTGAGGAAATGGCGGCCATGTTGGATGTGGGCATAGTGTGGGCAGGTGTAAAAGGGGCTAGCTGCGTGACTACGGGAGGCACAGGGGAGATGGATGAATAGGGCAGAAGTGACGTCAGTTTGGGAGCGTACGTGACTGTAGATTATGGTAATTAGGTGGAGGTCACGGGACTGGCTGTGCCAACCTCCTTTTGTGCTAGGCTGACATACTTTCTTTTAGGGTGTTTCAACTTTAAAATCAGAGAAGCAACATTCTGTCCGGCAAAATTAAATACTAAACTATGGACAGACTCTCTAGAAACATGTACTTTAAGATAGCTTGATGAAAAAATAGACTCACGGAATTCAAACAATTTACCTACAGCCATTAATCACTTTTCTTCTTCACAATCTAACTTAACAACTTTGCATATTCCCTCTATCCACATTGCATAGTATTGCAACAAATCACACTTGCCTTTACATTTTTAACTCGTCCAAATAATTCTCTATTCCTGCATCAGATTCACTTTCCTAACCTTCGTAATCAACACTGAGCTACATCCCCGACTCCCTATCTTATACACCAGTCTTGGAGAAAATACTTTGCACCGCGAAAGGAAATACAGCCTCAGAAAGGTGGAATGTATTCTTGTGAGCTAGTCTCCCACACGATCCTATCAACTTCAATTGAAATAACAAAATACACAATTAGAATATTTTCTAGACAAAAATTCCATTGCTAAGTCTTATCATTAGTTTCTGAATAATTTTACTGAACGCAGAACTGAAAAACCAGGAATGTCACCCGTCCCTCTCCCCCTCTCGCGTCTCACAGAAGGCAAGGAGGGAGGGGTGAGGAGAGAGCCAGCATGAAGTTTTTTAACCATGTCAGCGCTGGAAGGACAGTTACGTTACAATTATTGCAAGCAAAGAGACACAAAAATCAATCTCTTCCTCAACCCAACCTTCCTGCTGAATAACTCTTGCTACTCTTCTCTGTCAGTAGTCTGCGCCAGCTCTCTGGCTGTAATCTACCACATGAAGGTACAGCAATTCCACACACTTTAGCAATCTTATCAACCTTCTTAACCATTTCTTCCCCTTCTCTATCCTCTACCAAATCACACGCAAGCCACCCCTTACTGGGCTTTCCTAATTTCTGTCCCAGATCCTCTATATGAGGCATCCCAGATATAGAGAGAGACAGAGAGAGAGAGACAGGAGGGGAAAGTGTAAATAGTACAGAGAGTAAGACAAAAGTAAACACAGGAATCTGTGTGACAGACAATTTAAGACATTTCAAGTAAAATACAGTGCATGCATCACAGTTCAAATAAGTTCAACAGTTCAAACAGGGTTAACAAAAATCTTACACGTGTGGCAAAAGCCACCTAACTCAATCCCGTAGTACACCTGCAGACCCTCCCGCAAGTACCACTACCACGTGGTGATGGAGACAGCAACACCAGCCTGAATCCACCTGCCACAAAAGTTAAACTGGAACACCCAGCGTCAGCGCTCGAGGCTGCAGTGTTCCACCTCTCTGCACACAACAAGCAGAGTAAAGTGATGTCCAATGAGGCTAGCAGTCAAAGTGACACTTATGGGAAACCCCCAGGAGGCAGTGAGTCTACACCCCTCCACAGGTTCCCCCCCTCTTTTTCCTTACTGACGTAGCTACTCGGCACCTAAAAGAGGAAAACAGGCAAACAGAAGATCCCCAGGAAAACTTCCACAGATCCACCCCCCTTTTTCCTTACTACCACAGCCACGTGGTACCTAAAAGGGGTAAACAGGCAAATAAACAAATAAAACTACCCGGGCACTAAGATAAGGACAAATCAATACGAGCACACCCAGGCAACAGATAGTCAGTATGTGCAGGTAAAAGTAAATATCAACAAGTAAGGTGTGGGGTCTCTGGGCAAGATATTACCTGACTTTGATGACCTCTAGGGAGCCGATCACAGACTGGGGCAGGTCAATCCCAGGGGCTGGAACATACCGGGGTGCTGCAGACTCAACCGTGTAATCAGAGGTGATCAATCTCCTTCCGTCCCCCAGGATTCATCCGCTCCACGTCTTTCTCGGACGGCTGCTCTAGCAGGGCATAACCCAGGCCGCACAGTTGGACGCCAGCTGATAAGGGAATCATTTAAGCAAACAAAGAAGTTTGAATGACTATCTGTTCCTGTCCAAATTAGAGATGTTTAAATTGCGTATACGCAGAAGTAAATTCACACTGACACACGGAGTTCAGGTTAAAAGCACTTCAGGAAATTTATTAGCATCTGAACAAAGCAGGCTTGCAAGTCCTTTTTAAAGATAAAATTACATCATTGTAAAATCAAGATAAAAAGTGAGGAAACATTGTCAATTGGCTAAGAGAAGAAGTGGTTAGTTAAATGCCCTCCCTGTTGGGTGTTACGTCTTACATCATAACTGACGTCATAAAGTTCTCCTCCAGATTTCAGCGCCATCTTGCTAGCACGAGGAGTTCTTTCGATGGGAGGGGGCATTTTGGCAGTTATCCATAAAGAGTAGCTGGTACCTTTAGTCTTTCAAGGTTAGTATCCTCAGTATTCTCAAGGCCTCTTTGGCAATTATACACTCTATCAATACTATCTGCTACAGTGTGTTCTTTGAATCAGAAGATTCTAGCATTTTCTGCTGACATGCTGTTTCTACGAACAAAGGAATCTTGTAAAGTTTAAACTACGAGGCATGAGAGCTGAATATGAGAATATAGTATTAAAAGGGGCCCAGTAAGGATTACATAGTTTATAAGGGGCCTAATAATGGATATAAGTTATAAGGGGTTAATAATTCTACAACAGTACCACAGGGAAGTTTGTGGGAAAATTCCCTTCTGGTTATTGTGCTACATACCGAAAGCCTCCAGCTACCCTGTTAATACATCAAGTTAAATACTTGAGAGACATTTATTGGCTATGTGGATACATGCAACTCAGATCCAAATTGACAGGCCTATGGTGGGGGAATGTGCTTTTACTAAAGTTATCATGCCCATACACATAATATCAGACAACCACCAAGGCCCTCTTGACTCACCACACACATACTTTAGAGTAAAAAGAGACACTCCTGTACAGGGCAGTTTCGACCCTCACATATACATAGATGCCAAGGGGGGTGCCAAATGATTTTAAAGCCAGGGATGAGGTTGCAGCTGGATTCAAATCCTTGATTCCACTCATCACGGCCTATAAGAATGTAAATTGGATTAATTACATCTACTAAAACCAACAATGTTTTGTCAATTATACCAGAGATGCCCTCCAGGGACTGGCAGAACAATTACAAGCCACCTCCCAAATGTCATTTCAGAATAGGATGGCCATAGACATGATTCTGGCGGGGGAAAGGAGGTGTGTGTGAAATACTCCCAGATACCATGACATGCTGCACTTTTATCCCAGATAACACAGGCCCTAACGGGAAAGTAACTATGGCCATCGAGAAGCTTGAAAGCCTCTCTGAAGAGTTAAAAAGAAACTCATGGATCACCAATTCCTGGGATAGATGGTTTGGATGGATGAACGGATGGCAGAAAGTACTCTTCCAAGTGGGTATGGCTGTCCTAACTGTAATGATTCTTTTCCTCTTCTTTGTCTGCTGTATAATGCCTTGTGCACAGAAATATTTGCAGAAGACTGTAGATCAAAACATTGACCGCACCACCCCAACATTCCTACACCAAGACATTGATGACGGAACCTGTGACACAACACATGCACCTCTTCAGTCCCACCACATTAAGTATACAATTACTTCTCTCTAGGGAAACTATAGGGACAGCGTCTTGTCTAACGGGTAAAAAGTCTGTTGCGGAGATGTAGTGGACAAGCCGCTACGGGTTCTAGTGCAGTGAAGAGTTCAAGAAAACATGTTTGAGAAGATGAGCAGCAGCCTATTAGGGATATTATTAGGGATAGATAGTAGTTGTTTACATCGTAAATAGTAATTTTTAGGGGGGACTGTTGTGGACAGAATATTAACTCTATTAATTTTCGTAAAATGCCTATTGGCTCTGCATAACTATAATCAATATTATTCATAAGTTACTTAAAATGGCCGCTAGGGAATTTCCCCTGTAGTCAACTAACACCCTTGAATTAACAATATGGCGCTGGAATCTGGAGGAGAGCTCCATGATGCCAGTGACATCACACCCGGTAGGATGAGCAATTGATGAACCACTTAACACCTAACCAATTGCTTTACCGGACCCTCGGAATAAAGATTCCTCAAGTCTTTCATTAACCTGAAACTTGTGTCTGGTGTGAATTACTTTGGGAGCGTGCACGCAAATACTTATTAATTTGGACAGGGGCAGATATGCAAAAATATCAAGCACTTGATTTGATCCACAACAGCTTTTCTGTAAACCCAGCACAAATTTCTTGCAATTTTTCTTCACTTTTGATTAGAAACTAGAAACTGTTTTCCCAGCAACAGGCAATATGGTAATTTTCTCTAATGATTTTTAGGATAGAAAAATCTAAAATAACAACAGATTATTTTTTATATTTGAGTTTCATATAAAGAACATTCTCTAGGCTCGTGTACAATTTAGTTCAAACTAGGTACCTTTGTAACCATAGCAGTGAGTTTGATATTCTAATCAAGATTATTGATACTATCAATGTAATCTTCAAACGTGGAAAAGAGCTGCTCCAACACATAAAAAGCATCATCTATGTATCTTCTCCAGATTTTACAAAACCCGAATAAGGGATGATTATACAAAAGATGTATCTCAATGAAGTTTATATATATATATATATTTACAGATAGATCGATTATTAATACTATTAATCAAATCTACCAACTTGTCCAAGAGCTGCTCCAACACATAACAAATATCTGGACAAGGTATGATTATATTTACACACACACATACATGTATATATATATGTATCTATAATAATTTCAACTCACTACTGGTAAGTCATTGGCAATTTATGGAGAGTATGCCATGGGCTCTCCAGGCTATAGATTTTAAGCTCTCTATGTATATAATATGTGTGTGCTTATATATTATTTAACTAGATGTATATAACAAATTCAAGTAGAGTCCAAGTTGATCACAGGAAAAGCAAATAAAGAAAAAACTCCACAAATGTAACATTTAACAATAATTAACAGCGCATGAACTCATATATTGTATATAATAGCGATTATGCACTACTTAGAAATCTATAAGGGACATAGGTATATATATTATTCATTGCTGTTAATAATATAAAAATATATTTCTGTTTTTGTTGTTCGTACAGTCAATTTGAAGTTTAGATTAGAAGTTATATTTCATGCAAAAAAAGTACCTAATGGCCTTTTCAAACCCTCTGCTTTATCTATGAAAAAAATAAGTAATAACAAAGTTGACATTGCAATACTTAGTAAGGCCTATGCACAAGAGCAGAGTCTGTGATGTCATAAATTACAGCAGAGTACGTCTAGGTAACACACAGTGATGTCATTTTCAAACATTCCGTGAACACTCACAGCACTCAGAGCTACACTTCACCTGGACAGTGGTTATATTAACTGGAAATATATATTTCCTACTCACCTGCAAAGGGATCTTGTGAAAAGGCACCTCTTGAATACAGGACCGTTGACTTGTACTTTGCTATCCTATAAAACAAGTATAATGAGAATGGTGAGTGATTCTTTTTCTGCTTTATATCTATCTGTTTAGCAATCATTTTCAAATAATTAAAACAAATGAAATTACAAATTTTAAGTTTTTATTTTGTTACTTTTTTGCATTAAATAAAAACCTAAAGGAACACTGCTCAATTCTATACCATTTAGGAATTGAATCACTATGTTCATGGAGCCCTAGTCACAACTCCCTGCATGTGACTTACACAACTTTTACTAAACACTTCTTGAAAAGAGCTTTGTAAAGCTTACACTTCCTTTACTACAAATTATGTTTAATTTAGAATTTCGTATCTCCTACTCTGTTAATAGCTTGCTAGACCATGCAGGGGTATCTTGTGTGTGATTAAAGTTTCATTTGAATAGCAGGAGATAAAAACGTTTAAAATAAGTAACATCTAAAAGAAAATTACATGTTTTTTTGCAGGCTTTGTGATTTACAGCCAGGGGAGGTGTAGCTAGGGCTGGATAGACAGAATTAAAAGTGATTTTACTTCAAAATGGTAGAGAATTGAGCAGTAAGACTTCAGAGGCATAATGTATACAGAAAAACTGCTTCATTAATATAAAGTTGTTTTGGTGATTATACTGTTACTTTAAAATATGAGCTTAAAGAGCAACACAATAATAAAATGCTTAGATATTAATAACAATAATTAATTATTGATTATAAAGTCCTTACTGATTTCCTTGTGCTATACATAAAGTATTGATATAAACTCCATATAAATACACCATAGGTGATTGTTAAAATAATGGAATCCAACGTTTATTTCTTATGCTGCCGGCAGCCATATATCAATTTTCCCAGAAACCACTGCTTTGACCTTTCAATACCCATACCACTCATTGTTACCCTTTTCTGTTCCTCCAGACACAGTTGATATTTATTTGTGTAATTTTCTCTTCATTTATTCACCAACCCATGCTTCTATAATATGTCCAACTTTACTCTGCATATAAAACCAGCTGCTGCAACAGGATTCTGTTCACACACTTTATTTCAGATACCAGTCCTGTTTTTTACAGCTCCCTTCTTTCCACATTCTATCCCTCTCAATCTACTACCTGCCCAATACATATGGCTACCAACAGGCTATTTCACTGTCAGACTGCCTAAAGTGAGTGGTAGCTAACAATTGGTCAGATTTGTTTGTCTCTAATAGATATTCCAGTTATTGGGTACATTGCTGTGTCCTATGCCATCTTTAATCAATAGAAAAAAAATCAAACTGGAAAGATTGTGACTCGATTGTGACAAAAATCAAACTGGAAAGATTGTGACTCTCGATAAAATTATATACTCCGTCTAACAGTGTTTTTCCTCTTTAATACAGGTAAAATTCTCAGTGAATAGGAAATTTAAACCGCCACCACCCTCCATTAGCAGTGAATATTTCCATATTTGTGCCAGCTCTTTCCTGCTCATATGTTACACGTGCATTTATGTATGTGTTTCTGTGAACTCAGCAACATGTCAGCTAATGCTGGACTCTTTATTTCTACAAGGGACGGTCAAATCCCGTGTTCATTATACGGCAGTCTTCCTGAGCACAACATACGCACTGTACCTCCTTCTCCTCCTTATTTATGAGCACCTTTATCTAGTGGCCACAGTTTTCTGTGTATTACAGATAGTCTTAATAGACTTGGCCAAGAGGGGGAAGATGGCAATGGAAGGCATGGAGAAGAAGAATGAGGAAGAGGTGATGGAGGTGACGAAGGTGAAAGAAGAGATGAAATGGAAAGTCTTTTAAAGAAGGAATTGTTGTGGGGAAAAAGACTGCTTGCTTGTAAAGGAAAAAGTTTTTTATTAAAAAAGTTTTATAACTGAATTCATTATTTTGTTGTTTTTCTGAGGATTCTGCTTTATATTATTAGGGCAAAGAACAGTGAAAACGTAGGAACCGGAAAGCAATCATTAGTTTGCAGATTGTAATTTATTGCAAGTCTAGAACCAAAGAGCACCAGTAATATTAATTCTTTCATTCCTTAATAATCCCGATCTGCCACCCAGACCATTTTCAGATAGGCGTTTTAAGCCCATCAATACATTGTACACAGGGAACCTGACGTTTTGAAATTCTCCAACTTCCTAATGCTGTCTCTCACTTTCCAACCCTCATCATCATTACAACAATGCCTGATTTATTTGCTCTTACCATTCTGATCCTTTCTTTGCAGTGACATGTTATAGATTTAATGCTTGAGAAGAATGGATTTATAAGGGAAAATAAATAACTAAATGGTAGTTACTCTGCCTGGATATTCCACTGTCCAATGGTCCCAGTGTGGTCGCACACTTCAAAAACCACTGGTGTTTGCACCTTTTGGGAAGACAGATTCCGCAGCACAAAGAAATCATCAAACCTATTCTATATCTCATTGTTTGATCAAATGCTGAAATTGGTGATTGTGCTGTTCTTCTTAGCTGAGCTCTGCTCTTAAAGGGACAGCTCATTAAAATGGATAAGGTGGCTGGTGTCCCTTGGCTCTGTTCAACAGGCAGGGATAAACTCTGCCTTAATTATACCAGTCCACATCAACAATGGGCGGAAATGATATGCAGAGACTACTCAGCCCACGTACTGAGCCTATCTTCCCATAGCACTGTTTAGCGTGAGGTACACTCCAAGAGGGAAATTTAGCTTGTCCCCCTACGAGATTCTATTTGGTTCAGCTCCCAGGCTAGGCTGTTACTTTCCTCAGCAGCTCCAAATTCAGTCAGATGCAATGGTAAATTACATAACTGCTCTCTCTCATGCCTTGACCAAAATCCATGCGCAAGTGTTTTCTTCTATTCCAGATCCAGTGTCTGATACAATCACCCATAAGTTACTCCCTGGTGATTGGGTTCTGGTTAAGAAATTCCTGAGAAAGCACACACTTGAGCCAAGATTTCATGGTTTATTCCAAGTCCTTCTAACTACATCTACCTCAGTAAAACTAGCTGGGAAGAACACTTGGATACACGCTTCGCACTGCAAGAAAGTTCCAGCTCCAGAGGAAGCTTTACTGTGATATTGTCTCTTGTACTTTTCCACAATCACAACATTCGACTATATACAAAGACATACCTAATAAAAAGGACCCACACATTTGTGTGACTGGTGACCATTGGGGACATCACTGTAGTTCCTGGAAAGCAGCGGGTTGGAACACGGGCCGACCATGGGGTTACAGACCACAAAGTGCCTTAGATAGAGTGGACAGGAATGGGAAATCCTTGTTACACAGAATGACTTTGTGCAAACCAACTGGGTCTACTCCAATGAAACTTACCTTAAACATAGAACATAGAACACCCTAGTCCAGGAGACACTGGAGAGTATATAATGGGAATGTACTGGAGAGAGGGTAGTTCATACAATAAATTGAGAACTTTCTATTTACAAGACATGCACACATCACCTGAGTGGGTAGATACAAGACATATGACCATCAACCCTCTCAAACCCCACATTAAGACTCTTAAAGACATGGTAGCCATAGCTAACCCTACATTTGAAGACACTATGGCAGTAGAGACTGTTTTTTCAGACACTAATCTATGGCTTGAGTGGATGAGATATAATGCTAATTCTCATAATAAAACTAAATGTTATGTTTGTGGTGGAGCCAGACCCCATCTAGGTACAGTGCCTCTAAATCTACCTCCTGATGTTGAAACATGTTTCTTAAATGACCACTCTTGTGCCAGGAAAACATACTCGTTTTCCTGGCACTAGAGTGCCCTGAGGGTGCCCCCACCCTCAGGGACCCCCTCCCGCCCGGCTCTGGAAAGGGGAAAGGGGTAAAAACTTACCTTTTTCCAGTGGTGGGCGGAGAGATTTCCTCCTCCGATCCTCCTCTTCTCCTCCTCGTCGGCTGAATGCGCACGCGCGGCAAGAGATGCGCGCGCATTCAGCCGGTCACATAGGAAAGCATTCATAATGCTTTCCTATAGACGCTTGCGTGCTCTCACTGTGATTTTCACAGTGAGAATCACGCAAGCGCCTCTAGCGGCTGTCAGTGAGACAGCCACTAGAGGAAATAGGGGAAGGCTTAACCCATTCACAAACATAGCAGTTTCTCTGAAACTGCTATGTTTATGAAAAAATGCTTGAGAAGAATGGATTTATAAGGGAAAATAAATAACTAAATGGTAGTTACTCTGCCTGGATATTCCACTGTCCAATGGTCCCAGTGTGGTCGCACACTTCAAAAACCACTGGTGTTTGCACCTTTTGGGAAGACAGATTCCGCAGCACAAAGAAATCATCAAACCTATTCTATATCTCATTGTTTGATCAAATGCTGAAATTGGTGATTGTGCTGTTCTTCTTAGCTGAGCTCTGCTCTTAAAGGGACAGCTCATTAAAATGGATAAGGTGGCTGGTGTCCCTTGGCTCTGTTCAACAGGCAGGGATAAACTCTGCCTTAATTATACCAGTCCACATCAACAATGGGCGGAAATGATATGCAGAGACTACTCAGCCCACGTACTGAGCCTATCTTCCCATAGCACTGTTTAGCGTGAGGTACACTCCAAGAGGGAAATTTAGCTTGTCCCCCTACGAGATTCTATTTGGTTCAGCTCCCAGGCTAGGCTGTTACTTTCCTCAGCAGCTCCAAATTCAGTCAGATGCAATGGTAAATTACATAACTGCTCTCTCTCATGCCTTGACCAAAATCCATGCGCAAGTGTTTTCTTCTATTCCAGATCCAGTGTCTGATACAATCACCCATAAGTTACTCCCTGGTGATTGGGTTCTGGTTAAGAAATTCCTGAGAAAGCACACACTTGAGCCAAGATTTCATGGTTTATTCCAAGTCCTTCTAACTACATCTACCTCAGTAAAACTAGCTGGGAAGAACACTTGGATACACGCTTCGCACTGCAAGAAAGTTCCAGCTCCAGAGGAAGCTTTACTGTGATATTGTCTCTTGTACTTTTCCACAATCACAACATTCGACTATATACAAAGACATACCTAATAAAAAGGACCCACACATTTGTGTGACTGGTGACCATTGGGGACATCACTGTAGTTCCTGGAAAGCAGCGGGTTGGAACACGGGCCGACCATGGGGTTACAGACCACAAAGTGCCTTAGATAGAGTGGACAGGAATGGGAAATCCTTGTTACACAGAATGACTTTGTGCAAACCAACTGGGTCTACTCCAATGAAACTTACCTTAAACATAGAACATAGAACACCCTAGTCCAGGAGACACTGGAGAGTATATAATGGGAATGTACTGGAGAGAGGGTAGTTCATACAATAAATTGAGAACTTTCTATTTACAAGACATGCACACATCACCTGAGTGGGTAGATACAAGACATATGACCATCAACCCTCTCAAACCCCACATTAAGACTCTTAAAGACATGGTAGCCATAGCTAACCCTACATTTGAAGACACTATGGCAGTAGAGACTGTTTTTTCAGACACTAATCTATGGCTTGAGTGGATCATCCCTAGAAGGACCTGGCACCCAGACCACTTCATTAAGCTGAAGTGGTCTGGGTGCCTAGAGTGGTCCTTTAAGTCTCTATGTGCAGTCAATTACAAACTCATCAGTATGTGAATCATGGAAGAAGATATACCCTCTAACCCAAAGGGATATCAGGCCACCTTATGGAGTCACAGTATATTCAGGTAATTACACTTGATACACTACACACAGTACCACAGGGAAGTTTGTGGGAAAATTGCCTTCTGGTTATTGTGCTACATACCGAAAGCCTCCAGCTACCATGTTAATACATCAAGTTAAATACTTGAGAGACATTTATTGGCTATGTGGATACATGCAACTCAGATCCAAATTGACTGGCCTATGGTGGGGGGAATGTGCTTTTACTAAAGTTATCATGCCCATACACATAATATCAGACAACCACCAAGGCCCTCTTGACTCACCACACACATACTTTAGAGTAAAAAGAGACACTCCTGTACAGGGCAGTTTCGACCCTCACATATACATAGATGCCAAGGGGGTTGCCAAATGATTTTAAAGCCAGGGATGAGGTTGCAGCTGGATTCAAATCCTTGATTCCACTCATCACGGCCTATAAGAATGTAAATTGGATTAATTACATCTACTAAAACCAACAATGTTTTGTCAATTATACCAGAGATGCCCTCCAGGGACTGGCAGAACAATTACAAGCCACCTCCCAAATGTCATTTCAGAATAGGATGGCCATAGACATGATTCTGGCGGGGGAAAGGAGGTGTGTGTGAAATACTCCCAGATACCATGACATGCTGCACTTTTATCCCAGATAACACAGGCCCTAACGGGAAAGTAACTATGGCCATCGAGAAGCTTGAAAGCCTCTCTGAAGAGTTAAAAAGAAACTCAGGGATCACCAATTCCTGGGATAGATGGTTTGGATGGATGAACGGATGGCAGAAAGTGCTCTTCCAAGTGGGTATGGCTGTCCTAACTGTAATGATTATTTTCCTCTTCTTTGTCTGCTGTAAAATGCCTTGTGCACAGAAATATTTGCAGAAGACTGTAGATCAAACCATTGACCGCACCACCCCAACATTCCTACACCAAGACATTGATGACGGAACCTGTGACACAACACATGCACCTCTTCAGTCCCACCACATTAAGTATACATTTACTTCTCTCTAGGGAAACTATAGGGACAGCGTCTTGTCTAACGGGTAAAAAGTCTGTTGCGGAGATGTAGTGGACAAGCCGCTACGGGTTCTAGTGCAGTGAAGAGTTCAAGAAAACATGTTTGAGAAGATGAGCAGCAGCCTATTAGGGATATTATTAGGGATAGATAGTAGTTGTTTACATCGTAAATAGTAATTTTTAGGGGGGACTGTTGTGGACAGAATATTAACTCTATTAATTTTCGTAAAATGCCTATTTGGTCTGCATAACTATAATCAATATTATTCATAAGTTACTTAAAATGGCCGCTAGGGAATTTCCCCTGTAGTCAACTAACACCCTTGAATTAAAAAGATGGCGCTGTAATCTGGAGGAGAGCTCCATGATGCCAGTGACTTCACACCCGGTAGGATGAGCAATTGATGAACCACTTAACACCTAACCAATTGCTTTACCGGACCCTCGGAATAAAGATTCCTCAAGTCTTTCATTAACCTGAAACTTGTGTCTGGTGTGAATTACTTTGGGAGCGTGCACGTAAATACTTATTAATTTGGACAGGGGCAGATATACAAAAATATCAAGCACTTGATTTGATCCACAACAGCTTTTCTGTAATCCCAGCACAAATTTCTTGCAATTTTTCTTCACTTTTGATTAGAAACTAGAAACTGTTTTCCAAGCAACAGGGAATATGGTAATTTTCTCTAATGATTTTTAGGATAGAAAAATCTAAAATAACAACAGATTATTTTTTATATTTGGGTTTCATATAAAGAACATTCTCTAGGCTCATGTACAATTTAGTTCAAACTAGGTACCTTTGTAACCATAGCAGTGAGTTTGATATTCTAATCAAGATTATTGATACTATCAATGTAATCTTCAAACGTGGAAAAGAGCTGCTCCAACACATAAAAAGCATCATCTATGTATCTTCTCCAGATTTTACAAAACCCGAATAAGGGATGATTATACAAAAGGTGTATCTCAATGAAGTTTATATATATATATATATATATATATATATATATATATTTACAGATAGATCGATTATTAATACTATTAATCAAATCTACCAACTTGTCTAAGAGCTGCTCCAACACATAACAAATATCTGGACAGGGTATGATTATATTTACACACACACATACATGTATATATATATGTATCTATAATAATTTCAACTCACTACTGGTAAGTCATTGGCAATTTATGGAGAGTATGCCATGGGCTCTCCAGGCTATAGATTTTAAGCTCTCTATGTATATAATATGTGTGTGCTTATATAGTATTTAACTAGATGTATATAACAAATTCAAGTAGAGTCCAAGTTGATCACAGGAAAAGCAAATAAAGAAAAAACTCCACAAATGTAACATTTAACAATAATTAACAGCGCATGAACTCATATATTGTATATAATAGCGATTATGCACTACTTAGAAATCTATAAGGGACATAGGTATATATATTATTCATTGCTGTTAATAATATAAAAATATATTTCTGTTTTTGTTGTTCGTACAGTCAATTTGAAGTTTAGATTAGAAGTTATATTTCATGCAAAAAAGTACCTAATGGCCTTTTCAAACCCTCTGCTTTATCTATGAAAAAAATAAGTAATAACAAAGTTGACATTGCAATACTTAGTAAGGCCTATGCACAAGAGCAGAGTCTGTGATGTCATAAATTACAGCAGAGTACGTCTAGGTAACACACAGTGATGTCATTTTCAAACATTCCGTGAACACTCACAGCACTCAGAGCTACACTTCACCTGGACAGTGGTTATATTAACTGGAAATATATATTTCCTACTCACCTGCAAAGGGATCTTGTGAAAAGGCACCTCTTGAGTACAGGACCGTTGACTTGTACTTTGCTATCCTATAAAACAAGTATAATGAGAATGGTGAGTGATTCTTTTTCTGCTTTATATCTATCTGTCTAGCTATCATTTTCAAATAATTAAAACAAATGAAATTACAAATTTTAAGTTTTTATTTTGTTACTTTTTTGCATTAAATAAAAACCTAAAGGAACACTGCTCAATTCTATACCATTTAGGAATTGAATCACTATGTTCATGCAGCCCTAGTCACAACTCCCTGCATGTGACTTACACAACTTTCCTAAACACTTCCTGAAAAGAGCTTTGTAAAGCTTACACTTCCTTTACTACAAATTATGTTTAATTTAGAATTTCGTATCTCCTACTCTGTTAATAGCTTGCTAGACCATGCAGGGGTATCTTGTGTGTGATTAAAGTTTCATTTGAATAGCAGGAGATAAAAACGATTAAAATAAGTAACATCTAAAAGAAAATTACATGTTTTTTTTGCAGGCTTTGTGATTTACAGCCAGGGGAGGTGTAGCTAGGGCTGGATAGACAGAATTAAAAGTGATTTTACTTCAAAATGGTAGAGAATTGAGCAGTAAAACTTCAGAGGCATAATGTATACAGAAAAACTGCTTCATTAATATAAAGTTGTTTTGGTGATTATACTGTTACTTTAAAATATGAGCTTAAAGAGCAACACAATAATAAAATGCTTAGATATTAATAACAATAATTAATTATTGATTATAAAGTCCTTACTGATTTCCTTGTGCTATACATAAAGTATTGATATAAACTCCATATAAATACACCATAGGTGATTGTTAAAATAATGGAATCCAACGTTTATTTCTTATGCTGCCGGCAGCCATATATCAATTTTCCCAGAAACCACTGCTTTGACCTTTCAATACCCATACCACTCATTGTTACCCTTTTCTGTTCCTCCAGACACAGTTGATATTTATTTGTGTAATTTTCTCTTCATTTATTCACCAACCCATGCTTCCATAATATGTCCAACTTTACTCTGCATATAAAATCAGCTGCTGCAACAGGATTCTGTTCACACACTTTATTTCAGATACCAGTCCTGTTTTTTACAGCTCCCTTCTTTCCACATTCTATCCCTCTCAATCTACTACCTGCCCAATACATATGGCTACCAACAGGCTATTTCACTGTCAGACTGCCTAAAGTGAGTGGTAGCTAACAATTGGTCAGATTTGTTTGTCTCTAATAGATATTCCAGTTATTGGGTACATTGCTGTGTCCTATGCCATCTTTAATCAATAGAAAAAAAATCAAACTGGAAAGATTGTGACTCGATTGTGACAAAAATCAAACTGGAAAGATTGTGACTCTCGATAAAATTATATACTCCGTCTAACAGTGTTTTTCCTCTTTAATACAGGTAAAATTCTCAGTGAATAGGAAATTTAAACCGCCACCACCCTCCATTAGCAGTGAATATTTCCATATTTGTGCCAGCTCTTTCCTGCTCATATGTTACACGTGCATTTATGTATGTGTTTCTGTGAACTCAGCAACATGTCGGCTAATGCTGGACTCTTTATTTCTACAAGGGACGGTCAAATCCCGTGTTCATTATACGGCAGTCTTCCTGAGCACAACATACGCACTGTACCTCCTTCTCCTCCTTATTTATGAGCACCTTTATCTAGTGGCCACAGTTTTCTGTGTATTACAGATAGTCTTAATAGACTTGGCCAAGAGGGGGAAGATGGCAATGGAAGGCATGGAGAAGAAGAATGAGGAAGAGGTGATGGAGGTGACGAAGGTGAAAGAAGAGATGAAATGGAAAGTCTTTTAAAGAAGGAATTGTTGTGGGGAAAAAGACTGCTTGCTTGTAAAGGAAAAAGTTTTTTATTAAAAAAGTTTTATAACTGAATTCTTTATTTTGTTGTTTTTCTGAGGATTCTGCTTTATATTATTAGGGCAAAGAACAGTGAAAACGTAGGAACCGGAAGCAATCATTAGTTTGCAGATTGTAATTTATTGCAAGTCTAGAACCAAAGAGAGCACCAGTAATATTAATTCTTTCATTCCTTAATAATCCCGATCTGCCACCCAGACCATTTTCAGATAGGCGATTTAAGCCCATCAATACATTGTACACAGGGAACCTGACGTTTTGAAATTCTCCAACTTCCTAATGCTGTCTCTCACTTTCCAACCCTCATCATCATTACAACAATGCCTGATTTATTTGCTCTTACAATTCTGATCCTTTCTGTGCAGTGACATGTTATAGATTTAATGCTTGAGAAGAATGGATTTATAAGGGAAAATAAATAACTTAATGGTAGTTACTGGGCCTGGATATTCCACTGTCCAATGGTCCCAGTGTGGTCGCACACTTCAAAAACCACTGGTGTTTGCACCTTTTGGGAAGACAGATTTGCAGCACAAAGAAATCATCAAACCTATTCTATATCTCATTGTTTGATCAAATGCTGAAATTGGTGATTGTGCTGTTCTTCTTAGCTGAGCTCTGCTCTTAAAGGGACAGCTCATTAAAATGGATAAGGTGGCTGGTGTCCCTTGGCTCTGTTCAACAGGCAGGGATAAACTCTGCCTTAATTATACCAGTCCACATCAACAATGGGCGGAAATGATATGCAGAGACTACTCAGCCCACGCTCTGAGCCTATCTTCCCATAGCACTGTTTAGCGTGAGGTACACTCCAAGAGGGAAATTTAGCTTGTCCCCCTACGAGATTCTATTTGGTTCAGCTCCCAGGCTAGGCTGTTACTTTCCTCAGCAGCTCCAAATTCAGTCAGATGCAATGGTAAATTACATAACTGCGCTCTCTCATGCCTTGACCAAAATCCATGCGCAAGTGTTTTCTTCTATTCCAGATCCAGTGTCTGATACAATCACCCATAAGTTACTCCCCGGTGATTGGGTTCTGGTTAAGAAATTCCTGAGAAAGCACACACTTGAGCCAAGATTTCATGGTTTATTCCAAGTCCTTCTAACTACATCTACCTCAGTAAAACTAGCTGGGAAGGACACTTGGATACACGCTTCGCACTGCAAGAAAGTTCCAGCTACAGAGGAAGCTTTACTGTGATATTGTCTCTTGTACTTTTCCACAATCCCAACATTCGACTATATACAAAGACATACCTAATAAAAAGGACCCACACATTTGTGTGACTGGTGACCATTGGGGACATCACTGTAGTTCCTGGAAAGCAGCGGGTTGGAACACGGGCCGACCATGGTGTTACAGACCACAAAGTGCCTTAGATAGAGTGGACAGGAATTAGAAATCCTTGTTACACAGAATGACTTTGTGCAAACCAACTGGGTCTGCTCCAATGAAACTTACCTTAAACATAGAACACCCTAGTCCAGGAGACACTGGAGAGTATATAATGGGAATGTACTCGAGAGAGGGTAGTTCATACAATAAATTGAGAACTTTCTATTTACAAGACATGCACACATCACCTGAGTGGGTAGATACAAGACATATGACCATCAACCCTCTCAAACCCCACATTAAGACTCTTAAAGACATGGTAGCCATAGGTAACCCTACATTTGAATACACTATGGCAGTAGAGACTGGTTTTTCAGACACTAATCTATGGCTTGAGTGGATGAGATATAATGCTAATTCTCATAATAAAACTAAATGTTATGTTTGTGGTGGAGCCAGACCCCATCTAGGTACAGTGCCTCTAAATCTACCTCCTGATGTTGAAACATGTTTCTTAAAGGACCACTCTAGTGCCAGGAAAACATACTCGTTTTCCTTGCACTAGAGTGCCCTGAGGGTGCCCCCACCCTCAGGGACCCCCTCCCGCCCGGCTCTGGAAAGGGGAAAGGGGTAAAAACTTACCTTTTTCCAGCGGTGGGTGGAGAGATTTCCTCCTCCGATCCTCCTCTTCTCCTCCCCGTCGGCTGAATGCGCACGCGCGGCAAGAGCTGCGCGCGCATTCAGCCGGTCACATAGGAAAGCATTCATAATGCTTTCCTATAGACGCTTGCGTGCTCTCACTGTGATTTTCACAGTGAGAATCACGCAAGCGCCTCTAGCGGCTGTCAGTGAGACAGCCACTAGAGGAAATAGGGGAAGGCTTAACCCATTCACAAACATAGCAGTTTCTCTGAAACTGCTATGTTTATGAAAAAATGGGTTAACCCTAGAAGGACCTGGCACCCAGACCACTTCATTAAGCTGAAGTGGTCTGGGTGCCTAGAGTGGTCCTTTAAGTCTCTATGTGCAGTCAATTACAAACTCATTAGTATGTGAATCATGGAAGAAGATATACCCTCTAACCCAAAGGGATATCAGGCCACCTTATGGAGTCACAGTATATTCAGGTAATTACACTTGATACACTACACACAGTACCACAGGGAAGTTTGTGGGAAAATTCCCTTCTGGTTATTGTGCTACATACCGAAAGCCTCCAGCTACCCTGTTAATTCATCAAGTTAAATACTTGAGAGACATTTATTGGCTATGTGGATACATGCAACTCAGATCCAAATTGACTGGCCTATGGTGGGGGGAATGTGCTTTTACTAAAGTCATCATGCCCATACACATAATATCAGACAACCACCAAGGCCCTCTTGACTCACCACACACATACTTTAGAGTAAAAAGAGACACTCCTGTACAGGGCAGTTTCGACCCTCACATATACATAGATGCCAAGGGGGTTGCCAAATGATTTTAAAGCCAGGGATGAGGTTGCAGCTGGATTCAAATCCTTGATTCCACTCATCACGGCCTATAAGAATGTAAATTGGATTAATTACATCTACTAAAACCAACAATGTTTTATCAATTATACCAGAGATGCCCTCCAGGGACTGGCAGAACAATTACAAGCCACCTCCCAAATGTAATTTCAGAATAGGATGGCCATAGACATGATTCTAGCGGGGGAAAGGAGGTGTGTGTGAAATACTCCCAGATACCATGACATGCTGCACTTTTATCCCAGATAACACAGGCCCTAACGGGAAAGTAACTATGGCCATCGAGAAGCTTGAAAGCCTCTCTGAAGAGTTAAAAAGAAACTCAGGGATCACCAATTCCTGGGATAGATGGTTTGGATGGATGAACGGATGGCAGAAAGTACTCTTCCAAGTGGGTATGGCTGTCCTAACTGTAATGATTATTTTCCTCTTCTTTGTCTGCTGTATAATGCCTTGTGCACAGAAATATTTGCAGAAGACTGTAGATCAAACCATTGACCGCACCACCCCAACATTCCTACACCAAGACATTGATGACGGAACCTGTGACACAACACATGCACCTCTTCAGTCCCACCACATTAAGTATACAATTACTTCTCTCTAGGGAAACTATAGGGACAGCGTCTTGTCTAACGGGTAAAAAGTCTGTTGCGGAGATGTAGTGGACAAGCCGCTACGGGTTCTAGTGCTGTGAAGAGTTCAAGAAAACATGTTTGAGAAGATGAGCAGCAGCCTATTAGGGATATTATTAGGGATAGATAGTAGTTGTTTACATCGTAAATAGTAATTTTTAGGGGGGACTGTTGTGGACAGAATATTAACTCTATTAATTTTCGTAAAATGCCTATTTGCTCTGCATAACTATAATCAATATTATTCATAAGTTACTTAAAATGGCCGCTAGGGAATTTCCCCTGTAGTCAACTAACACCCTTGAATTAACAAGATGGCGCTGGAATCTGGAGGAGAGCTCCATGATGCCAGTGACATCACACCCGGTAGGATGAGCAATTGATGAACCACTTAACACCTAACCAATTGCTTTACCGGACCCTCGGAATAAAGATTCCTCAAATCTTTCATTAACCTGAAACTTGTGTCTGGTGTGAATTACTTTGGGAGCGTGCACGTAAATACTTATTAATTTGGACAGGGGCAGATATGCAAAAATATCAAGCACTTGATTTGATCCACAACAGCTTTTCTGTAAACCCAGCACAAATTTCTTGCAATTTTTCTTCACTTTTGATTAGAAACTAGAAACTGTTTTCCCAGCAACAGGCAATATGGTAATTTTCTCTAATGATTTTTAGGATAGAAAAATCTAAAATAACAACAGATTATTTTTCATATTTGGGTTTCATATAAAGAACATTCTCTAGGCTCATGTACAATTTAGTTCAAACTAGGTACCTTTGTAACCATAGCAGTGAGTTTGATATTCTAATCAAGATTATTGATACTATCAATGTAATCTTCAAACGTGGAAAAGAGCTGCTCCAACACATAAAAAGCATCATCTATGTAACATTTAACAATAATTAACAGCGCATGAACTCATATATTGTATATAATAGCGATTATGCACTACTTAGAAATCTATAAGGGACATAGGTATATATATTATTCATTGCTGTTAATAATATAAAAATATATTTCTGTTTTTGTTGTTCGTACAGTCAATTTGAAGTTTAGATTAGAAGTTATATTTCATGCAAAAAAAGTACCTAATGGCCTTTTCAAACCCTCTGCTTTATCTATGAAAAAAATAAGTAATAACAAAGTTGACATTGCAATACTTAGTAAGGCCTATGCACAAGAGCAGAGTCTGCGATGTCATAAATTACAGCAGAGTACGTCTAGGTAACACACAGTGATGTCATTTTCAAACATTCCGTGAACACTCACAGCACTCAGAGCTACACTTCACCTGGGCAGTGGTTATATGAACTGGAAATATATATTTCCTACTCACCTGCAAAGGGATCTTGTGAAAAGGCACCTCTTGAGTACAGGACCGTTGACTTGTACTTTGCTATCCTATAAAACAAGTATAATGAGAATGGTGAGTGATTCTTTTTCTGCTTTATATCTATCTGTCTAGCTATCATTTTCAAATAATTAAAACAAATGAAATTACAAATTTTAAGTTTTTATTTTTTTACTTTTTTGCATTAAATAAAAACCTAAAGGAACACTGCTCAATTCTATACCATTTAGGAATTGAATCACTATGTTTATGCAGCCCTAGTCACAACTCCCTGCATGTGACTTACACAACTTTCCTAAACACTTCCTGAAAAGAGCTTTGTAAAGCTTACACTTCCTTTACTACAAATTATGTTTAATTTAGAATTTCGTATCTCCTACTCTGTTAATAGCTTGCTAGACCATGCAGGGGTATCTTGTGTGTGATTAAAGTTTCATTTGAATAGCAGGAGATAAAAACGTTTAAAATAAGTAACATCTAAAAGAAAATTACATGTTTTTTTTGCAGGCTTTGTGATTTACAGCCAGGGGAGGTGTAGCTAGGGCTGGATAGACAGAATTAAAAGTGATTTTACTTCAAAATGGTAGAGAATTGAGCAGTAAGACTTCAGAGGCATAATGTATACAGAAAAACTGATTCATTAATATAACGTTGTTTTGGTGATTATACTGTTACTTTAAAATATGAGCTTAAACAGCAACACAATAATAAAATGCTTAGATATTAATAACAATAATTAATTATTGATTATAAAGTCCTTACTGATTTCCTTGTGCTATACATAAAGTATTGATATAAACTCCATATAAATACACCATAGGTGATTGTTAAAATAATGGAATCCAACGTTTATTTCTTATGCTGCCGGCAGCCATATATCAATTTTCCCAGAAACCACTGCTTTGACCTTTCAATACCCATACCACTCATTGTTACCCTTTTCTGTTCCTCCAGACACAGTTGATATTTATTTGTGTAATTTTCTCTTCATTTATTCACCAACCCATGCTTCCATAATATGTCCAACTTTACTCTGCATATAAAACCAGCTGCTGCAACAGGATTCTGTTCACACACTTTATTTCAGATACCAGTCCTGTTTTTTACAGCTCCCTTCTTTCCACATTCTATCCCTCTCAATCTACTACCTGCCCAATACATATGGCTACCAACAGGCTATTTCACTGTCAGACTGCCTAAAGTGAGTGGTAGCTAACAATTGGTCAGATTTGTTTGTCTCTAATAGATGTTCCAGTTATTGGGTACATTGCTGTGTCCTATGCCATCTTTAATCAATAGAAAAAAAATCAAACTGGAAAGATTGTGACTCGATTGTGACAAAAATCAAACTGGAAAGATTGTGACTCTCGATAAAATTATATACTCCGTCTAACATTGTTTTTCCTCTTTAATACAGGTAAAATTCTCAGTGAATAGGAAATTTAAACCGCCACCACCCTCCATTAGCAGTGAATATTTCCATATTTGTGCCAGCTCTTTCCTGCTCATATGTTACACGTGCATTTATGTATGTGTTTCTGTGAACTCAGCAACATGTCGGCTAATGCTGGACTCTTTATTTCTACAAGGGACGGTCAAATGCCGTGTTCATTATACGGCAGTCTTCCTGAGCACAACATACGCACTGTACCTCCTTCTCCTCCTTATTTATGAGCACCTTTATCTAGTGGCCACAGTTTTCTGTGTATTACAGATAGTCTTAATAGACTTGGCCAAGAGGGGGAAGATGGCAATGGAAGGCATGGAGAAGAAGAATGAGGAAGAGGTGATGGAGGTGACGAAGGTGAAAGAAGAGATGAAATGGAAAGTCTTTTAAAGAAGGAATTGTTGTGGGGAAAAAGACTGCTTGCTTGTAAAGGAAAAAGTTTTTTATTAAAAAAGTTTTATAACTGAATTCTTTATTTTGTTGTTTTTCTGAGGATTCTGCTTTATATTATTAGGGCAAAGCATAGTGAAAACGTAGGAACCGGAAGCAATCATTAGTTTGCAGATTGTAATTTATTGCAAGTCTAGAACCAAAGAGAGCACCAGTAATATTAATTCTTTCATTCCTTAATAATCCCGATCTGCCACCCAGACCTTTCATTCCTTAATAATCCCTATCTGCCACCCAGACCATTTTCAGATAGGCGATTTAAGCCCATCAATACATTGTACACAGGGAACCTGACGTTTTGAAATTCTCCAACTTCCTAATGCTGTCTCTCACTTTCCAACCCTCATCATCATTACAACAATGCCTGATTTATTTGCTCTTACAATTCTGATCCTTTCTGTGCAGTGACATGTTATAGATTTAATGCTTGAGAAGAATGGATTTATAAGGGAAAATAAATAACTTAATGGTAGTTACTGGGCCTGGATATTCCACTGTCCAATGGTCCCAGTGTGGTCGCACACTTCAAAAACCACTGGTGTTTGCACCTTTTGGGAAGACAGATTCCGCAGCACAAAGAAATCATCAAACCTATTCTATATCTCATTGTTTGATCAAATGCTGAAATTGGTGATTGTGCTGTTCTTCTTAGCTGAGCTCTGCTCTTAAAGGGACAGCTCATTAAAATGGATAAGGTGGCTGGTGTCCCTTGGCTCTGTTCAACAGGCAGGGATAAACTCTGCCTTAATTATACCAGTCCACATCAACAATGGGAGGAAATGATATGCAGAGACTACTCAGCCCACGCTCTGAGCCTATCTTCCCATAGCACTGTTTAGCGTGAGGTATACTCCAAGAGGGAAATTTAGCTTGTCCCCCTACGAGATTCTATTTGGTTCAGCTCCCAGGCTAGGCTGTTACTTTCCTCAGCAGCTCCAAATTCAGTCAGATGCAATGGTAAATTACATAACTGCTCTCTCTCATGCCTTGACCAAAATCCATGCGCAAGTGTTTTCTTCTATTCCAGATCCAGTGTCTGATACAATCACCCATAAGTTACTCCCTGGTGATTGGGTTCTGGTTAAGAAATTCCTGAGAAAGCACACACTTGAGCCAAGATTTCATGGTTTATTCCAAGTCCTTCTTGTCGGTTTCGGTGATACTTCAATTTTGATAGTTATGGCTCGCTTCAGGTATGATGTGGACCTTTACCGACAAAAGGTCACTCCGGGTCATTCTAAGCTTAGCGTGTCTTTATGCAATCTATAGCTGTATACGGAGTAGACCCTTCCGTTCCCAAATTACTTATAAATACTGTTTTCCTTAACTATTCTAGAAGATTATTTGATTTATCACTAAAATAATTCAGTGTCTGAAGACCCGAAAAGGCACTGTAATAATATTGTAATAAATGAAACAATGACTCAAATAAATATAAGATAAAAGTGTATTGGATGAATGTAACAGAATGCAAAAATAGTCAGTAAATAATTAATCTTACCAAAATTTAGTGGCTTACAGCATGTATGATGTCCGTGTGCAAGTGAGAATTTGAATGTATGCCTGAGTGAATGAATGTTAAAGAATGACAACGTCCTATCCTTTCTCCTTCAGTTAAATAGGCATTTTGTCCTCTATAAAGCAGCCCCCACCTGTGTGATTTTCCCAAAAAGGTTTTCTAACTTGTTACATGATGTAATGTATTGCATATCTAAGTTTGGGATATTCCCTAAATGGCTCGAGCTTGTAATTAGCTTACGAAGTGTTTTTGTATACATTTAACTGACAGCACATGTGTTTTTGGAATATTCTCTAGAAGGCTCTTGCCTGTAATTAGCTTACGACGAGTTTTGTATACATTTGACTGACAGTACATGTGTTTGTTCTAATTTAATTTTAACCTTGTGGAAATGTCATTGAAAGTGTAACGTTTTTCAAATCTAAGCTAAGTTAAGAAGCCTATTTCAGTCAATAGTCATTCAGTCAGTATTTCATACAACCAAATGTACATTAGTATTAAATATATATATATACATATATATTGCAAACTGCACATTAAATAATGATCCATACTCCACACTTCTAACTACATCTACCTCAGTAAAACTAGCTGGGAAGGACACTTGGATACACGCTTCGCACTGCAAGAAAGTTCCAGCTCCTGAGGAAGCTTTACTGTGATATTGTCTCTTGTACTTTTCCACAATCCCAACATTCGACTATATACAAAGACATACCCAATAAAAAGGACCCACACATTTGTGTGACTGGTGACCATTGGGGACATCACTGTAGTTCCTGGAAAGCAGCGGGTTGGAACACGGGCCGATCATGGGGTTGCAGACCACAAAGTGCCTTAGATAGAGTGGACAGGAATGGGAAATCCTTGTTACACAGAATGACTTTGTGCAAACCAACTGAGTCTACTCCAATGAAACTTACCTTAAACATAGAACACCCTAGTCCAGGAGACACTGGAGAGTATATAATGGGAATGTACTGGAGAGGGGGTAGTTCATACAATAAATTGGGAACTTTCTATTTACAAGACATGCACACATCACCTGAGTGGGTAGATACAAGACATATGACCATCAACCCTCTCAAACCCCACATTAAGACTCTTAAAGACATGGTAGCCATAGCTAACCCTACATTTGAAGACACTATGGCAGTAGAGACTGGTTTTTCAGACACTAATCTATGGCTTGAGTGGATGAGATATAATGCTAATTCTCATAATAAAACTAACTGTTATGTTTGTGGTGGAGCCAGACCCCATCTAGGTACAGTGCCTCTAAATCTACCTCCTGATGTTGAAACATGTTTCTTAAAGGACCACTCTAGTGCCAGAAAAACATACTCGTTTTCCTGGCACTAGAGTGCCCTGAGGGTGCCCCCACCCTCAGGGACCCCCTCCCGCCCGGCTCTGGAAAGGGGAAAGGGGTAAAAACTTACCTTTTTCCAGCGGTGGGCGGAGAGATAACTCAGGGATCACCAATTCCTGGGATAGATGGTTTGGATGGATGAACGGATGGCAGAAAGTACTCTTCCAAGTGGGTATGGCTGTCCTAACTGTAATGATTATTTTCCTCTTCTTTGTCTGCTGTAAAATGCCTTGTGCACAGAAATATTTGCAGAAGACTGTAGATCAAACCATTGACCGCACCACCCCAGCATTCCTACACCAAGACATTGATGACGGAACCTGTGACACAACACATGCACCTCTTCAGTCCCACCACATTAAGTATACAATTACTTCTCTCTAGGGAAACTATAGGGACAGCGTCTTGTCTAACGGGTAAAAAGTCTGTTGCGGAGATGTAGTGGACAAGCCGCTACGGGTTCTAGTGCAGTGAAGAGTTCAAGAAAACATGTTTGAGAAGATGAGCAGCAGCCTATTAGGGATATTATTAGGGATAGATAGTAGTTGTTTACATCGTAAATAGTAATTTTTAGGGGGGACTGTTGTGGACAGAATATTAACTCTATTAATTTTCGTAAAATGCCTATTTGCTCTGCATAACTATAATCAATATTATTCATAAGTTACTTAAAATGGCCGCTAGGGAATTTCCCCTGTAGTCAACTAACACCCTTGAATTAACAAGATGGCGCTGGAATCTGGAGGAGAGCTCCATGATGCCAGTGACATCACACCCGGTAGGATGAGCAATTGATGAACCACTTAACACCTAACCAATTGCTTTACCGGACCCTCGGAATAAAGATTCCTCAAGTCTTTCATTAACCTGAAACTTGTGTCTGGTGTGAATTACTTTGGGAGCGTGCACGTAAATACTTATTAATTTGGACAGGGGCAGATATGCAAAAATATCAAGCACTTGATTTGATCCACAACAGCTTTTCTGTAAACCCAGCACAAATTTCTTGCAATTTTTCTTCACTTTTGATTAGAAACTAGAAACTGTTTCCCCAGCAACAGGCAATATGGTAATTTTCTCTAATGATTTTTAGGATAGAAAAATCTAAAATAACAACAGATTATTTTTTATATTTGGGTTTCATATAAAGAACATTCTCTAGGCTCATGTACAATTTAGTTCAAACTAGGTACCTTTGTAACCATAGCAGTGAGTTTGATATTCTAATCAAGATTATTGATGCTATCAATGTAATCTTCAAACGTGGAAAAGAGCTGCTCCAACACATAAAAAGCATCATCTATGTATCTTCTCCAGATTTTACAAAACCCGAATAAGGGATGATTATACAAAAGGTGTATCTCAATGAAGTTTATATATATATATATATATATATATATATATATATATATATATATATATATATATATATATATATATTTACAGATAGATCGATTATTAATACTATTAATCAAATCTACCAACTTGTCCAAGAGCTGCTCCAACACATAACAAATATCTGGACAAGGTATGATTATATTTACACACACACACATACATGTATATATATATGTATCTATAATAATTTCAACTCACTACTGGTAAGTCATTGGCAATTTATGGAGAGTATGCCATGGGCTCTCCAGGCTATAGATTTTAAACTCTCTATGTATATAATATGTGTGTGCTTATATATTATTTAACTAGATGTATATAACAAATTCAAGTAGAGTCCAAGTTGATCACAGGAAAAGCAAATAAAGAAAAAACTCCACAAATGTAACATTTAACAATAATTAACAGCGCATGAACTCATATATTGTATATAATAGCGATTATGCACTACTTAGAAATCTATAAGGGACATAGGTATATATATTATTCATTGCTGTTAATAATATAAAAATATATTTCTGTTTTTGTTGTTCGTACAGTCAATTTGAAGTTTAGATTAGAAGTTATATTTCATGCAAAAAAAGTACCTAAGGCCTTTTCAAACCCTCTGCTTTATCTATGAAAAAAATACGTAATAACAAAGTTGACATTGCAATACTTAGTAAGGCCTATGCACAAGAGCAGAGTCTGTGATGTCATAAATTACAGCAGAGTACGTCTAGGTAACACACAGTGATGTCATTTTCAAACATTCCGTGAACACTCACAGCACTCAGAGCTACACTTCACCTGGACAGTGGTTATATTAACTGGAAATATATATTTCCTACTCACCTGCAAAGGGATCTTGTGAAAAGGCACCTCTTGAGTACAGGACCGTTGACTTGTACTTTGCTATCCTATAAAACAAGTATAATGAGAATGGTGAGTGATTATTTTTCTGCTTTATATCTATCTGTCTAGCTATCATTTTCAAATAATTAAAACAAATGAAATTACACATGTTAAGTTTTTATTTTGTTACTTTTTTGCATTAAATAAAAACCTAAAGGAACACTGCTCAATTCTATACCATTTAGGAATTGAATCACTATGTTCATGCAGCCCTAGTCACAACTCCCTGCATGTGACTTACACAACTTTCCTAAACACTTCCTGAAAAGAGCTTTGTAAAGCTTACACTTCCTTTACTACAAATTATGTTTAATTTAGAATTTCGTATCTCCTACTCTGTTAATAGCTTGCTAGACCATGCAGGGGTATCTTGTGTGTGATTAAAGTTTAATTTGAATAGCATGAGATAAAAACGTTTAAAATAAGTAACATCTAAAAGAAAATTACATGTTTTATTGCAGGCTTTGTGATTTACAGCCAGGGGAGGTGTAGCTAGGGCTGGATAGACAGAATTAAAAGTGATTTTACTTCAAAATGGTAGAGAATTGAGCAGTAAGACTTCAGAGGCATAATGTATACAGAAAAACTGCTTCATTAATATAAAGTTGTTTTGGTGATTATACTGTTACTTTAAAATATGAGCTTAAACAGCAACACAATAATAAAATGCTTAGATATTAATAACAATAATTAATTACCAGATTTTACTAATTACATGATGTAAAGTCATGATTTTATAAAGGACACGGAGGCGAATATTATGCTTATCTCTTTCTTTATTATACCTCAGCAGCAAAGAGAAGGTATAAGATATTCATAGAAAAAAACTCAATAAGAACAGGTTCTCAAAGGGTTAACATAACATTCTACCCTTAACCAATAGGAACAGTCCTCTTGTCCATAACCACCCATGTGACCTTTCCTCTCCCTCTTTCTTTGGTCATGCCGAAGCTGGATCATCATAACTTGAGAAGAACAATTTGGAAACTTTATCCCTTGTAATTCACGTCCCACACTGATGTGTATCGGGGTTGTGGGGGTCTGGGAAATCGAACTCCACGTAGGAGTCTGCACACCAGTAGGTGTTTGCCCGCTGGGGATCCTTCCCAGCCTTTGTGTCCAGCGGAGATCGCTGATCTGTAAACGTTGATCGTCCGATACGCCAGGCCTTGGTCGTATAGGAGTGTGAGGAAACGTAACATATAATTCACAGAGGCACATACGGGATCCACTTGTTGTTCCATGCACCAACCACTCCAGGCGTTCCAGGCCCTACTGTAGGATCTCCGTGTTCCTGGAGCCCAGGCTCTCGCCAATAGTTCGAGAGTTGTCTGTGGAACATCTGGTATGACCCAGGGTCCCCTGAGAGGAGCCACGCTAGCAATTTGAGTTGACCCTGCATCACCAGTGGATGTGGATTCCCTTCGGGATCCGAAAGGAGGTGTGGATGCTCTGGTAGCAATCTGGGAACATCTATGGACATCTCCATGAGTGAAGGGAACCAAGGCTGTGTTGTCCAGAATGGTGTTATGAGGACCATGGACGTCCGCGAGCGGTCGAGGTGTACCAATGTTCGTGCCAGTAGAGCGAATGGAGGGAAAGCGTATAGTCTTCTGACCGGCCATGGATGGAGGAATGCATCCGTAGCTACTGCTTCTGGGTCCGGTCTCCAACTGAAGAATTTCTGAAGTTGAGTATTCAATCTCGACGCAAACAGGTCCATGTACATTGGGCCCCATAATGTCTGAAGTTTTAAGAACGTTGCGTGGTTCAGGTGCCAATCGCTGGCATCCCGTAGGTATCTGGAATTCCAGTCTGCTACGGTGTTCGAGAGTCCCGGAATGTATTCGGCTTGAACTGATATGTTGCGTTCCAAGCAAAACTGCCAGAAGTCCGTGGCTAAGTCTGCCAGGATTTTGGATCTGGTGCCGCCGAGGCGGTTGATGTATTGGACTGCTGATATGTTGTCCATCCGCAAAATTATGGAGCAGTGCGTTTTGGGACCCAGGAGGCTCTTCAGCGCGAAAGAGCCTGCCATAAGTTCCAGGCTGTTGATGTGTAGTGCCTTTTCCGGTTGGGACCATCTTCCTCCCGTGGAGATAGGACCACAACGCGCTCCCCAGCCCCGCGTGCTGGCATCGGATTCTATTATGCAATCTGGGGCGGTGCCGAAGATTGCTCTGCCATTCCATGCTTCCATGTGCTGGAGCCACCACCTGAGCTCCTCTTTGGCTGTGTGATCGAGTGGCACGGAGTCTGAATAGGAGTGACCTGATTGTAGTTGTGCTGTTTTCAGTCTCTGTAGGGCTCTGTAATGTAGGGGGCCCGGGAAGATTGCCTGTATGGAGGCTGAGAGGAGTCCGATTATTCTGGCTAGTTGTCTCACGGTGAGCGTTGGATGAGCCAGCGTTCTGCGAATCTCCTTCTTGATAGTCTTGATCTTTGAAGGTGGTAGGCTTAGGGTCCCTTGGACTGCCTCTATAGTGAATCCTAGGAATTCCATGGACTGGGAGGGGATTAGAACCGATTTCTCCCAGGTGATTAGGAATCCCAGGTTGTGAAGGAGGGATAGTGCCCAGGATAGATGTTGTTGAAGTAGAAGGGCATCCTGTGCCATGATCAGCATATCGTCCAAATATATGATCATGCGCACCCCTCTGCTGCGCAGCAGTGCCACTACCGGTTTTAGCAGTTTTGTAAAGCACCATGGTGCTGATGAGAGGCCAAATGGTAGGCACCGGAACCTCCATGTCTGTTGGTTCCATTGAAACTGGAGGAGGTGGTGACACTCCTCTGCGATGGGGATGGTGAGATAGGCATCTTGGAGGTCCAGTTTGACCATCCAATCCCCCAGCCTGAGAAGGTCTCGTAGGCAATGGATCCCTTCCATTTTGAAGTGGTGATATCGTACGAATGTATTGAGAGGGCGTAGGTTGATCACCGGCCTCACGCCGCCGCCCTTTTTGGGAACCAAGAACAGGTTGCTCAGGAAGCCTGGGGAGTGAGGCGCGACCTGGTAGATCGCGCCCTTCTCCGTCAGTGTTCCGATTTCCCTCGACTCTAGTTCCCTGTCTTGGGGGGCAATCACCATCCGCCTTGGTATAGTGCAGGGGCGTACCTAGAGCATTTGGCACCCGGGGCGGGTCCTATTTTTGGCACCCCCCCCCCTCCACCCCCCAACTTTAAAATGTAAAAAGCAACCACAATTTTTTTTAATTTTTTTTTTATGTATTTAGTACTAAGCAGTGTTTATGCTTTTGAATGTAAGCATGTTTTTGTATGGAGTATGTTTGAGTGAATGTAGGATGTGTGTCTGCATGTGGTGTTGGCGTTTGAATGCAGGCATGCATTTTTATGTAGTGTGGTTTTTGAAGGCAGTGGTGTGGTTATAAATAATGGTGACGTTGAAATGCATGGTTGTATTTGTGTGTAGTGTTGGCGAGATTCTGAGATGTATGCACATATACACATACACACACCTAAATACACACTGACACACATGCAGATACATAGACACATAGGAACAATATATAGGGGGTAAGATACCACAATCCAAACTGGGGGGGGGGGGCACTAAAACTTTTCACTAAGGGATGGGGTAATGTGCTGCCATTGGCAGCATGCAGTGCACGTTGGCATCAGTCAACAAATTTGCATATAATTCACATTAGCCACCCAGATTTCTTGTTCGTGGGCTAGCTGACTTCCTTAACGTCGATCTTTGTTTATCAGATAACTCCCTTATTTGCTATCCTTATGTGGGATTGACATATTTAGGGACACCAAATAAGGATAAGGGAGCTATCTGCTAAACAGAACCCTAATTTGGTATCTTTAAATATGGAAATTTCACATAAGGACACCAATTTAGAGAATTATCAACTAAACAGCTAAAAGATGAATTAAAAAAAACACCTTTTCCTAATTTCAGTTGTTTAGTAGATAACGCCCTTATTTGTTATCCTTATGTGGGATTGCAATATTTAAGGACACCAAATAAGGGAGCTATGTACCAAACACATACACATTTATATACACACACAATAACACAATAGGTGTATGTCTGTGTGTATATCTGTGATTGTGTGTGTGTGTATGTATATATATACACGTGTGTATGTATGTGATGTTTGCGTGTGTATATCTAATTATGTGTGTTTGTAATTGTATGTGTGTGGGTCTGTGATTGTGTATGTCTGTGTTTATGTGTGTGGTTGTGTGTGTATATATATGTGTATATATATATATATATATATATATATATATATATATATATATATATATATATATACACACACACACACACTTAACTACAGAGATACACACACACACACATAAACACATACATACACAATCACAGACCCACACACATACAATTACAAACACACATAATTAGATATACACACGCAAACATCACATACATGCACACATTAAATAATTAAGAGGTCCACCCAGCCTCCCTACCTTGCTCTGGGAGGGCTAGAGTGGATCCTCAGTCCCTGGTAGTCAGTGGTTGCTGCTGGGATCTCTGTGCTCTTCATGCACACGTCCCTTGCACATCCTGTAATATGACGCCGATGCTTGGATGATGTTATGTGCCGACTCACTGCAGGGCGAAGACAGTCAGATACAGTCAGATGTACACAGTTATACGCATATACTGTCAAATACAGCCACATGCACCCCGTACCAAACACATAGTCACTTGCACACTGTCAAACGCACAGCTGCAGGCAGACAGTAACACACACAGTTACAGACCGACAGTCACACACACACACACAGCTACAGGCAGACAGTCACACACACACAGCTACAGGCAGACAGTCACACACACACACAGTTTCACACACACACAATTACAGGCAGACTGTAACATAGTTACAGGCAGCACACAGTCACACACACTCAGTGACATGCAGACAGTCCAGGTAGACAATCACAGGCAGACATTCATACATACAGGCACAGGCAGACAGTCACACACACAGTCACCAAAAGTCAGTCTCATGCACAGTCACAGGCAGACAGTCACACTCAGTCCCAGGTAAACTGTCACAGACAGACATGCACACACACAGGCACAGGCAGACAGTCACAGACGCAGTCACAGGTAGACAGCCACAGGCAGACATTCACACACAGTCACAGATAGTCACAGGCAGACATTCACACACACAGTCACAGATAGTCACAGGCAGACATTCACACACACAGTCACAGATAGTCACAGGCAGACATTCACACACACAGTCACAGATAGTCACAGGCAGACATTCACACACACAGTCACAGATAGTCACAGGCAGACATTCACACACACAGTCACAGATAGTCACAGGCAGACATTCACACACACAGTCACAGATAGTCACAGGCAGACATTCACAGACACAGTCGCAGGCAGACATTCACACACCTTCACAGACACAGGCAGACATTAACACGCAGTCACAGACAGTCACAGACAGACATTCACACACATTCACACACAGTCACAGACAGTCACAGGCAGACATTCACACACAGTCACAGACAGTCAAAGGCAGGGATTCACACACAGTCACAGATAGTCACAGGCAGACATTCACACACACAGTCACATATAGTCATAGGCAGACATTCACACACAGTCACAGATAGTCACAGGCAGTGGCGTACGTACCGCGGTCGCAGGGGTCGCAGCTGCGACCGGGCCCGGCACTCCAGGGGGCCCGGCCGTCCTGCGGCCCCCCGCAACCGGGTAGCAGCTGCCATGCTTTGCGGCCCCGGCCCGCGCGGCAAACCGCCGGGGCCGCATGTTAAGGGGCCACCCGATGGACATGGATTGTAAGGGGGCCCGGTCTGCGCTGAGCGCTTTAAGAGCGCGACCAGACCCCCTGTGATGAGATCATCACACGCTGGGAGGAAGTGACCGCACGTCACTCCTCCCAGCATACTGAGAGCCAGTGCGGAAGGAAACAGAAAGGAGGAGGGAGTCAGAGTGAGAACTCTGACTCCCATCAGGCTGAGCCACCACTGGACCCCAGGGAAATCACACATGGTAGGAAACATTTTGTGTCTCTGTATGTGTGTATGTATGTGTGTCTGTTTCTGTGTCTCTGTATGTGTGTATGTATGTGTGTCTGTCTCTCTGTGTGTGTGTATCCGTATGTATGTCTGTGTGTGTGTGTATGTGTGTCTGTCTCTGTGTGTGTGTGTGTGTGTGTATCCGTATGCATGTCTGTGACTCTGTGTTTGTATGTATGTGTGTGTCTCTGTGTGTATGTTTGTCTGTGTCTTTGTCTCTGTATGTGTGTGTATGTGTTTATGTATGTTTGTGTCTGTGTCTCTGTATGTGTGTATGATTGTATGGCTGTGTCTCTGTATGTGTGTATGTGTGTGTCTCTGTATGTGTGTATGTGTGTGTCTCTGTATGTGTGTATCTGTGTGTCTCTGTATGTGTGTATCTGTCTCTGTATGTGTGTATCTGTATGTATGGCTGTGTATGTATGTGTGTATCTGTGTCTCTGTATGTATGTGTCTGCATGTGTGTATGTATGTGTCTGTCGGGTGTGTGTGTGTGTGTATCCGTATGTATGTCTGTGACTCTGTGTTTGTATGTATGTGTGTGTCTCTGTGTGTGTTTGTCTGTGTCTTTGTCTCTGTATGTGTGTGTGTGTGTATGTGTTTATGTATGGTTGTGTCTGTGTCTCTGTATGTGTGTATGATTGTATGTGTGTATCTCTGTATGTGTGTATGTGTGTATGTGTGTGTATGTGTGTGTCTGTCTCTGTATGTGTGTATCTGTATGTATGGCTGTGTATGTATGTGTGTGTCTGTGTCTCTGTATGTATGTGTCTGTCGGGGGTGTGTGAATGTGTTTGTGTCTGTATGTATGTGTCGGGGGGGAAGGACCCACAGTCAGGGGGGAGAGGGTCAGGGTAGGGGGGGGGGCACGGATCAGATTCGCCACTGGTCACAGGCAGACATTCACACACAGTCACAGATAGTCACAGGCAGGGATTCACACACAGTCACAGACAGTCAAAGGCAGGGATTCACACACACAGACAGTCACAAGCAGTTTCACACACACAGTCACAGACAGTCAAAGGCAGGGATTCACACACACAGTCACAAGCAGTTTCACACACACACACACACACACTCTCTCTCTCTCTCTCTCTTACTGGTGGAGGAGTCCAGTCAGTGAGTCCCTGGTGTGTTGGAGTTGGGGAAGCAGGGCCTCCTTCCTGCTTCCCCTCAGTGTGCTGCAGTGAAAGGCAGCAAATGGAGGCTGGCTGTAGCTCCGCCCCCGCATCCGGTTTGGCTCCGCCCCCATTTCTCCGTGCAGTACACTGTACTGCTGAATTCCCAGCCCCTGCGTGTGTGAGCTGTGTGGCTCCCGGCGCCCTGTGCAGCCACACAGCTCACAGAGTCTCAAGCCCTGGAGGCACCCCCTTACCTGGAGGCACCCCCTTACCTGGTGGCACCCCCCTAACTGGTGGCACCCAGGGCGGACCGCACCCCCCGCCCCCCCCTTAGTATGCCACTGGTATAGTGTATTGTATCGGGTTTTGCACAAACTCTATGTGGTACCCTAGCACTGTGTTGAGGATCCAGGCATCGGACGTGAGTCTTTGCCATGCCCTGAAAAATTGGGATAGTCTGCCTCCCACATGTGTTATACCAGAATAAGGTAGGGGAAGAGAACTTACCATAAGGCCGTCGGCCGTATGTGGCACCTCTGTGTCCTCTGGACTGCCATGATCTGCCCCTGACAGGAAAGAAGGGTGTAGGATTCCTGGCTTCTGTCTGTGGGAACCTGGATGTAGTGGGGCCTCGGTAGCCCCGGTAGGAGCCCCGTGATGAGCGGCTGGACAGACGGCCCCGATGTCTGCCAGCCCCCCAAAAAACCTTTGGTGAGAACACTCGTTTGAGATTTGTTTGCGCCTTGTCCAGGGCTGTAAATGTGCTCACATAGGTACCCAACTCTTTCACAAAATTGTCTCCAAAAAGGAGGCCTTTTGCCTGTGTACCAGGCTCAGATATGGCCATGTTGACCAGTTTCGGGTCGATCTTCATGAGGATCGCCTTTCGCCTCTCTGTGCTTAGTGCAGCGTTGGAATTGCCGATGAGGCAAATAGAGCGCTGTGCCCATTCTCGAATAGCCAGGAGGTTGTCAGGATCGGGACAGGGATCCAACACGCAGAGTACAAACAGGTACAGGATACGTATACCGGACCTTAGAATGGCCGGACTAACGTACGGAGATAATAGAGAATGGTCAGAGACAAGCCGAGGTCGAGGGAACGAGAGGACAGGTAAGCGAGGAACAAGCCGGGTCAAGGGTACCAGAGGTAAGCAGAGTAAGTCAAACAAGCCGGGTCGGAACCAAAGGGATAACTGAAAATACCAGAGCACTGTGTGACTAGGCAGGCTAGAACCACGACAGGGCAATGAGCAAATGGGAGAAGCATGTTTAAATACCCTGGTTCGGAAGGATAGACACGCCTCCGACGAGTCCTGATTAGTCTCTAAAGGATTGAGTGACAGGTCGTTCCGGGTTGGCGTCATGACGTCGGCTTCCGGACGTCATGCTACAAAAGGAAGTGACTCCCTCGCGGCCGGCGTTTACGTGACCGGGTGGACCGCGAGGAACAGGGGAAACAGCCCGTCCGGACGGATAGACGTCTAAGTCTCTACCTCTCTCGGAGGTAGAGACTTCAGGTACCCTGACAGTACCCCCCCTCTCAGATACGCCCACCGGGCGGAAGGAACCGGGACGAGATGGGAAGCGGGAGTGAAACGCCCTGCGGAGACGAGGAGCATGAACATCCTCTTGAGGTACCCAACTCCTCTCCTCAGGACCATATCCCTTCCAATCGACCAGATATTGTACTCTCCCCCGGGAGATTCGAGAATCGATAATAGAGTTAACCTCATACTCCTCCTGGCCCTCCACCTGAACAGAGCGAGGAGAGGATGTTGTGGAGGAAAATCTGTTACAGATTAGTGGTTTCAACAATGAAACATGAAATGAGTTAGGAATGCGTAAGGCAGTTGGAAGAGCTAGACGATACGCAACTGGGTTAATTCGAGTCAGTACCCTGTAAGGTCCAATATAACGAGGAGCGAACTTCATGGAAGGCACTTTTAAACGGATGTTTCTTGTACTCAACCATACTCTATCACCTGGAACAAACACCGGAGCCGCCCTTCTACGTTTATCAGCGTGTTTCTTAACCAGCATAGAATTGTGCAGAAGAATTTGTCGAGTTTGATCCCACAACTTCCTCAAATTGGCAACATGAACATCAACCGACGGCACTCCCTGGGAAGGAGAAGCCGAAGGAAGAATAGATGGATGAAAGCCATGTTGTTGTGTGCAAACTCTGCCCAAGGAATCAAACCAACCCAATCGTCCTGGTGTTCGGAAACAAAACAACGTAAATATTGTTCAATCTTTTGGTTGGTGCGTTCAGCAGCTCCGTTAGACTGAGGATGATAGGCCGAAGAGAAATTCAATTTGATACCCAGTTGAGAGCAGAAGGACCTCCAAAAACGGGAAACAAATTGGGAACCTCTGTCAGATACAATTTGGGAGGGTATCCCATGTAAACGAAAAATCTCCCTTGCGAATATCTCCGCCAATTCGGGAGAAGACGGGAGTTTAGGCAGAGGAACGAAGTGAGCCATCTTGGTGAATCTGTCAACCACGGTGAGGATAACAGTCGGTTTTTTAGAGATAGGTAAATCGACAATAAAGTCCATAGCCAAACAGGACCATGGCTTCTCTGGACCCTCTAAAGGGTGCAGAAGTCCACATGGAAGCGTATGAGGTTGCTTGGTCTTAGTACAAACCTCACATGCACCGATGAAATCTTTAATATCCTTCCGTAAATCAGGCCACCAGAAGTCCTTAGAGATCAAAGCACATGTCTTGCGAATGCCAGGATGTCCAGCCACCTTGCTGTTGTGGAAACATTGCAACAGTTCCAGTTGAAGAGCAGGAGGAACGAAACGTCGACCCTCAGGAGTCTGTTTAGGAGCTAGATGTTGTAGTTTTATGATCTCGGCATGTAACGGAGAGTGAATCCTGAGATTCGTGTTGGCGATAATATTGCATTTCGGAACTATAGAGGAAAGAACCGGTTCAGATATAGTAGAAGGTTCATATTGGCGAGACAAAGCATCGGCTTTGGAGTTCTTAGAACCAGGTCTATACGTAAGCACATAATTGAAGTGGGTCAGGAATAAGGACCAACGAGCTTGTCTGGCGGACAGTCGCTTAGCTTCCCCAATATAAGACAAGTTTTTGTGATCCGTTAAAATAGTAACAGGATGTAAGGTCCCCTCCAATAAATGTCTCCACTCCTTTAAGGCCATAATGACCGCTAAGAGTTCCCTGTCGCCAATGTCATATCTACTTTCAGGGCCAGACAGTTTCTTAGAAAAAAAACCACAAGGGTGTAGTGGTTTATCCACCCCTAGCCTTTGCGACAGAACAGCCCCTACGCCTGTTTCAGAGGCATCGACCTCGAGTAGGAACGGCAGAGTCGTATCAGGATGGACTAGAATTGGAGCAGAAGCAAAAAGATCCTTGAGAGTCTTGAAAGCAGCGAGAGCTTCATTAGACCAAGTCTTAGTGTCAGCCCCCTGTCTGGTCATATTGGTAATAGGTGCAATAATAGAAGAGTATCCCTTAATGAAGCGCCTACAATAATTGGAGAAACCAATAAACCTCTGAATAGCCTTGAGTTCCTTAGGCAAAGGCCACTCTAAAATGGACTGGAGTTTGTCAGGGTCCATCTTAAAGCCTTCCCCAGAAATCACGTATCCAAGAAAGTCTATCTGAGACTGGTCAAAGCTACACTTCTCCAATTTACAGTATAAGCAATGTTGCAGGAGTTTGTGTAATACCTTTCTGACCTGTCTGTGGTGGGTCTCAACCTCTCTAGAGTGTATCAGTATGTCATCCAGGTATACAATAACACAATCATGTTGAAATTCCCTAAGAACTTCATTGATCAAATCCTGAAATACTGCAGGTGCGTTACAAAGACCAAAAGGCATGACCGTGTATTCATAATGCCCATAACGGGTATTGAACGCTGTCATCCACTCGTGTCCTTGCTGGATTCTCACCAAGTTATATGCCCCTCTGAGGTCCAACTTGGTGAAAATTTTAGAGCCTTTAAGACGATCAAACAGCTCGGTAATCAAGGGAATCGGATAGGCATTTCTGATGGTTATCTTATTCAGACCTCGGTAATCAATGCAAGGTCTTAGCGAACCATCCTTCTTTTTAACAAAAAAAAAACCAGCCCCGGCAGGAGAAGAAGATCTCCTAATGAATCCTTTGTCTAGATTCTCCCGAATATACTCCTCTAGAACTGAATTCTCCTTAGTGGATAGGGGGTATACATTGCCCCTCGGAGGCATGGTACCAGGTAGTAAATTAATTTCACAATCAAAGGTCCTGTGAGGAGGTAGAGTATCAGCATTCTTTTTGTCGAATACTGCTTTTAAGTCTAGGTACAGAGGCGGTATCTTTATCTCTGTAGACTGGGTAGAACTGCCTGGTGTGTTAATTACACCCAATGGGGAAACCCTCCATAAACAATTCTCTTGGCAACCCTGGCCCCATGAGAGTATCTCCCCTAACTCCCAATCAATAATAGGGTTATGTCTTTTTAACCATGGGTAACCCAGGACTATGGGAACAGAAGGGGATGAAATAAGCATAAGCGATAAGTTCTCCTCGTGTAAGATACCAACAGTTAGGTTAACTGGAATGGTCTCACGAAAGATAACAGGCTCAAGTAAAGGTCTACCATCTATGGCCTCAACGGCCAAGGGTGTATCCCTTAACTGGGATGGGATAGTGTGTTTAGTAGCAAAGGCTTGATCGATAAAATTCTCCGCAGCTCCGGAATCTATCAAAGCCATGGTCCTTAGTACTCCCTTTTCCCAAGTTAAAGAAACTGGTAGCAGAAGCCTGTGATCTTTATAATTATGCGTAGAGGACAAAATAGAAACACCCAAGGCCTGTCCTCTAGAGAAACTTAGGTGCGAGCGTTTCCCGAACGATTAGGACAATTCAGACGTAAGTGACCTCTGACTCCACAATACATACATAATCCCTCCCTTCTCCTGTACTGTCTCTCCTCCTCTGAGAGGCGAGTATTGCCTATCTGCATAGGTTCAGGACATAGTGAGGTAGTGAAATCAGGGCTTTGAAATGCGGGAGCTAATTTAAATGAAGGTCTAAGGTTCCTCTCTCGAGTGTTCTGTCTCTCTCTTAAACGCTCATCAATACGAGAAATGAATGAAATTAAATCCTCCAAATTTTCAGGAAGCTCTCTAGTAGCAACCTCGTCGAGGATTACATCTGATAGCCCATTCAAAAATACATCTATATATGCCTGCTCGTTCCACTTAACTTCTGCCGCCAAAGACCTGAACTCTAGTGCATAATCCACAAGAGTTCGGTTCTCTTGTCTCAGGCGCAACAGTAATCTAGCTGCATTGACCTTTCTACCAGGAGGATCAAAAGTTCTTCTAAAGGCAGCTACAAAGGCATTATAATTATATACCAATGGGTTATCATTCTCCCATAATGGGTTGGCCCATCTCAGAGCTTTCTCAATGAGTAAGGTGATAATAAATCCAACCTTCGCCCTATCTGTTGGATAGGAGCGAGGTTGCAATTCAAAGTGGATACTGATCTGGTTTAGGAAACCACGACACTTCTCAGGTGAGCCACCATAACGTACTGGTGGTGTAATACGGGAAGAGGCACCTACAGTGGCTACCTCTAGGCCTGAGCTCACAGGAGAAATAGAAGTAGTACGCGTCTCCTCTGGCGGGTTATTAGCACGAGACAATAACGCCTGTAGGGCTAGGGCCATCTGATCCATTCTGTGCTCCATGGCTTCGAACCTAGGATCAGAAGGACCAAGCTGACTGTTTGTACTTGCAGGATCCATTGGCCCTGTCGTAATGTCAGGATCGGGACAGGGATCCAACACGCAGAGTACAAACAGGATACGTATACCGGACCTTAGAATGGCCGGACTAACGTACGGAGATAATAGAGAATGGTCAGAGACAAGCCGAGGTCGAGGGAACGAGAGGACAGCTAAGCGAGGAACAAGCCGGGTCAAGGTAAACAGAGGTAAGCAGAGTAAGTCAAACAAGCCGGGTCGGAACCAAAGGGATAACTGAAAATACCAGAGCACTGTGTGACTAGGCAGGCTAGAACCACGACAGGGCAATGAGCAAATGGGAGAAGCATGTTTAAATACCCTGGTTCGGAAGGATAGACACGCCTCCGACGAGTCCTGATTAGTCTCTAAAGGATTGAGTGACAGGTCGTTCCGGGTTGGCGTCATGACGTCGGCTTCCGGACGTCATGCTACAAAAGGAAGTGACTCCCTCGCGGCCGGCGTTTACGTGACCGGGTGGACCGCGAGGAACAGGGGAAACAGCCCGTCCGGACGGATAGACGTCTAAGTCTCTGTCATGCCTTAATTATGGTATCCTCTTACTTCCTGGTTCCACGGAGCTTAGCCACACCTCTTTATGACACGGTCTCCCTATTTAATCTGACCGCACCAGCTGATCGACGCTGGATTAATGAACTACGTTCCGTACTCACGAACCGGCTGCAACATCGTTGTGAAAGCCTCTGTTACCAGACCAGACTGGAAGACTTCAAGTTCCCTTCACCTTTCCTCATCCACGACTAAAGCTGAACTCTCACCATTCAGGATAAACCGCCTCTGAGGAGATCTCGGGAACCAGAGTTCTATGTGCTGGAAGCTAAGTAAAACCTCTGTGATAAGCGTTGCATCTCAAAGCTGTTATTTCCTGTCTCCAAAGTCCTTCGATAAAACAAACCCGTTACAGCTAACTTCAACTCATACTTTGTCTCAGTTAGCTGCATCTGTCTTGCTTCAGTTAAAGTCTGTGGAACAGCTATTGTAACTTCTTATCACCTAATTAATTAATACTACTAAAGGACTCTTTCTGCTTCAGTTATCGTTTACTACTTAAAGCTACAGTGCCTATAATTGTGGACTTCAGTTATTGTTTACTACTTAAAGCTACAGTGCATATAATTGTGGACTTCAGTTATCGTTTACTACTTAAAGCTACAGTGCCTATAATTGTGGTCTTCAGTTTTCGTTTACTACTTAAAGCTACAGTGCCTATAATTGTGGACTTCAGTTATCGTTTACTACTTAAAGCTACAGTGCCTATAATTGTGGTCTTCAGTTATCGTTTACTACTTAAAGCTACAGTGCCTAAAATTGTGGACTTCAGTTATCGTTTACTACTTAAAGCTACAGTGCCTATATTTGTGGACTTCAGTTATCGTTTATTACTTAAAGCTACAGTACCTGTAAATTGGAATTAAGTCAATACCTTTTACTTTTTATAATAAATATTCAAACTATAAGAAATCTGCAGTTGTGTTCCTTCATAACAAATGTTTAGACGTGACAGTCTCTACCTCTCTCGGAGGTAGAGACTTCAGGTACCCTGACAGAGGTCTACAGGTGTGTCACCTGAGAGTGCCGCTTCGACCATGTCGAAGATTTTTGCGCTGGAGCCCAAGGAGTCAAGCACCTTGTCCTGGCAGTGGCGCAGCGAATAATCCAAACCCTTTTTGGCCTTCCAGCCAGCTTTGCCCAGGAATTGGGCAATTTTTGGGTCCACTTCTGGTGTGGCACAGGCCATATCAGGGACCGTCGGGCGTGGACATTCCGCCCTTAGCTTGTTCCTGGTATTTTTATCCAGGGGTTTCCTAATCCTGGCCGCAATATACTGGGCCACATGGTCAGCCGGAAACCATTCAGTAGACCTAGGATGTTGTAGGTCGTCCGGGTTAAAGAGGGGCTCGCCCTGAGGGTCCAGGATGATGGAGTCATCCTTAGCCGCCTTACCCGTGTTGGTAGGGTTTGCTGCCAGGCTGCGCTCTGGAGAGGAGTTCTCCGATTCAAAAGAGTCTATTTCTTCAGACTCGTTCAGTACCTCCTCCAGTTCCGAATCAGAGTCGGATGTCTCAGTTTGGGCTTTTGCCCATTTCCATTTCCTCACCGTTTTTGCCCGGTGGGAGGCTCGTTTACGTGGGGGCCCCACGTCCTCATTAGTGACAGGGCGCAACCTGTCCGTCATATGTGTTTTGGAGGTTCGTCTGCCCACGTGGTGGGTCTTTTCAGTGGCCTTGCGACCGGTGAGGGAAGCAGGCTTGTCATCTTGGGCCTTGGGGTGGAGGCCGCTAGGGTTGTGATTAGACGCCAGGATGGCGTTACTAATGGATTGTGTCAGGTTGTCTGACATTGCCCCCATAGCCGTGTATATGGCCTGTGTGACCGACTTGGCCATGGTCGCGTCCAGGAGCGTATGGAACTCTTCTGAGTTCAGCTGCTCCATGGAAGCCGCGTCCTCTCTCTGTGGTGAGAGTGGGCGCGTGGCAGGGGACACCCGGAGCTTGGTGTCCTTGCTGGCAGTAGTAGGAGTGCCAGTCTCCTGGGCTCTGGGGTTCAGCATGCTATATATATAGGCTGAAGGGAGTGAGAGAAATTGTGTAATATTCAGTTTGCACAAGCAACTGAATAACCACAGAGTGTATGTGTAACTATTATGAATGTAAACTCAAACTGTATATATACACAGAATTATTCACAGAGTTTCCTGGTACAAGAAATTCTGATTAATGTGGCTGGCTAGGAGTGATAGGACAAGGCACAAGCAAAAGACTGTCAGCTTACCGAGTGTTCCCTCCGGAATGGCCGCAAGGGAGCACTGGTAAGCTGCAAGCCCCAGCCAGCAGCCAATCCGCGCACTCCCGCCCGCCCCTCAGATCACAGGAGGGCGTCGGGAAAAAGGCGGGAAAATCCTGTCAGCCATTAATGGTAATGGCTGCCGCTCTGTGCGGCTGCCAATGCGCATGCGCGAGCATTTACCAGCCGCGAAACGCTCGCGCCGGAGAAAACGGTCGCGGTGAGCGCTCAGGGGGGAAGGATGGGGATATGGAACGGGTAATAAACTACCCGGAGCGGTGAGGGAGGGGGTGGGTTTACCGCCTGAGGCGGTAAACCGCTGAGTGAAGAAAACCCCAAAGTGTGTTGACACGCTGGCTTAAAGGGGTATACCTAAGGAAGAAAACTGTGTGGAAAAATACATAAACAGTACATAAATTCAAGCAAATTAAGCAATAAAATTCCTCTGACTAGAGAGAAGAAAATTAGGTGGTACTTAGCTGAGGCAGCAGCAAAGAAAGAGGGAGAGGAAAGGTCACATGGGTGGTTATGGACAAGAGGACTGTTAAGGGTAGAATGTTATGTTAACCCTTTGAGAACCTGTTCTTATTGAGTTTTTTTCTATGAATATCTTATACCTTCTCTTTGCTGCTGAGGTATAATAAAGAAAGAGATAAGCATAATATGAGCCTCCGTGTCCTTTAATAAAATTATTGATTATAAAGTCCTTACTGATTTCCTTGTGCTATACATAAAGTATTGATATAAACTCCATATAAATACACCATAGGTGATTGTTAAAATAATGGAATCCAACGTTTATTTCTTTTGCTGCCGGCAGCCATATATCAATTTTCCCAGAAACCACTGCTTTGACCTTTCAATACCCATACCACTCATTGTTACCCTTTTCTGTTCCTCCAGACACAGTTGATATTTATTTGTGTAATTTTCTCTTCATTTATTCACCAACCCATGCTTCCATAATATGTCCAACTTTACTCTGCATATAAAACCAGCTGCTGCAACAGGATTCTGTTCACACACTTTATTTCAGATACCAGTCCTGTTTTTTACAGCTCCCTTCTTTCCACATTCTATCCCTCTCAATCTACTACCTGCCCAATACATATGGCTACCAACAGGCTATTTCACTGTCAGACTGCCTAAAGTGAGTGGTAGCTAACAATTGGTCAGATTTGTTTGTCTCTAATAGATATTCCAGTTATTGGGTACATTGTTGTGTCCTATGCCATCTTTAATCAATAGAAAAAAAATCAAACTGGAAAGATTGTGACCTGATTGTGACAAAAATCAAACTGGAAAGATTGTGACTCTCGATAAAATTATATACTCCGTCTAACAGTGTTTTTCCTCTTTAATACAGGTAAAATTCTCAGTGAATAGGAAATTTAAACCGCCACCACCCTCCATTAGCAGTGAATATTTCCATATTTGTGCCAGCTCTTTCCTGCTCATATTGTGGTGGAATCTCGGTAAAAATAAATTTAGTAGGCCGAGATTACCACGTGGCATGTGTACGTGCATATGCTGACGTATTGATCAGTTGGTTGCACGAGGCAAGATACGATCAGTAGTGTACGGAGCATGTGCAAGAATACAGGATGTAGTATTCCCCTCCTCCATTGTGCTGGACAAGCCATGCGGTCAAGCAGGAAGTTAATTCTTATTTGTATTGATTGGTCAAGAGAATGTGCGGGTGGAGCTTAATATGGGAGGAGTTATGTGCCTATATAAGGAGCCTGCACTATTGTCCGGGGCTCAGAACTTGTTGTATTTTGGTGACGTTAGTCCCTCTGAGTCCCGATCGGTGATCCAATAAAGAAACTCTTCCTTCCTGAAGAAACCTGTGTCCATCTCTCTGTGCTTCGCTTCCGTCAGTTTCTCCGGTATCATTTGGTGCATTGGCCGGGAAGCTCATCGTTCAACGGTAGCTGAGAGGCAGAGGCGTGAGACGGTCTATCTTTGCCCACGTTCTCTACGGCTGCACCCCTGAACTTCTGCGTGGACCTCCCTTCGTCTCGGCGCCACTGGTCTGTTGTCCAGGAGATCATCGGCCTCTACGTAAGAAGTGCTGGGGTGTCCCCGTCAATGAGTGTGAACTCAGGTTCAGGAACGAGGAGGTAAGACAACTGCTGTTTTAGACGGCAGACCCACTAGGGGTATACCGATTGTGCGGTAGGCCCATAAGGGGTTATTTGTGTATGGAATCTGCCCCCTCTGTCGGAGGGAAGGAGCGAAGGCGCACCGCTCAATCGAACGCTCTTTAGTCAGACCGTTTGATTTGGTTAGTCAGGCGGGGTCCTGTGTAAATAGCCCTAGCCGGACACCGGTGTCTTGTCTAGACTAGCGTTCTAGGGTGTATATTACGTTCGCTAGGTCGGAGGGACCGGGAGACTAAGCAGCCCCTGTGTAAATTCGGTTCGCTAGCTCTCAACCTATCTTGGCTAAGTGGGAAGGCGTGTAAATTTGGAACCCACTAGATTTTTGATAGTAATCGACTAAGAGGCGCCTGTGTAAATTCGGTCCTCTAGCTCGCTATATGTAGTGCTTGGGCAGTGTGGCTAACCAAAACGGGTGTACATAGTTTTAGGTAGTCCATTCAAGGTACTGGCCAATAGTTTAGTTGGGAATTGTAAATGTGTTAAAGATTGTTAGTAGTGTATATCTTGTTAGATAGCGCGAGCTCAGCCGTCTAGCGAGAGTGTTAATAGTGTGTTGCTGTATTATAGTGCACGGTACCATAACCCTGTATATTTACTGACACTGTATATAAGTACTAATCATTGTCGTCCATTGCATGTTTAACACCATAACCACTAATAATTGTATTGTGACCTTAAATTGTGCTTTGACCTATGCTAACCGTACTGTAACCGCTATTTGTAAAAGACGATGTTACTGGGGTGTGTTATAGACGGGTAATTCGTATATAGAGAATTATAGCGTGGGTGACTGTATAGTTTCGCCAAAGGGCATAATATTGATTATCTAGTGACTGGTGTAACAGCTGTGTGTGTACGGGAATTCCCTGAGTGTTTATTGTGTTATTGTATACGTTTCACTTGGTAACTGTACCACGTGGTGCTGTTGCCAGAGGAAACGGGTGTGATTGTTGAATAGTACGCGTGCATAGTATTCGTTGTCAACGACGTTCCATTGATAAGTATGGGCGCGTCGCAGTCAACGATTCCGGATCCCTTAGGTTGTATGGTGAAGAATTTTAAAAAGGGATTCAAAACTTGTGATTTGGGGGTTAAAATGTCTCCTGTACGTTTGGTCACTTTGTGTACTAGGGAGTGGCCTACTTTGGTTGTGGCATGGCCGCCACGTGGCAGTTTGGATCCAACTCTGGTACAGCGCTTACACGTGGCTGTATCGGGTAGGCCTGAACTTTACGGCCAGTTTCCTTATATTAATTGTTGGAGACAGGCCGTAAATGACTCGCCAAAATGGATTCAGACGTGCCACGAGGAGCAGTGTCGCCTCATGGTGGCTAGGACTTGTTTGTCCACTAGGACTGGTGTTAGGCCCATTTTGGACACGCCCCCTGAGTCCGAGATCCCTTTGCCGCCCCCTTACTTTCCGTTAAGAGGAAGTGACGTAAATGCAGGAAGTCCTGCAACCCTTCCCTCATTGCCCTCATCCACTTCCGCTTCCTCCTCCAGTACAGAATCCACCCCCTCTCGTACTAAATCTCCCCTTCCGGAACCAGAGCCAACCCCCATTAGATCCGAATATCCTGATTTGGCGCCACTTCAGACTTCCGGTCAAGCTTCTTCTAGCTCGGCTCGAAGTGTTTTATTTACTACCTTTTCCCAACACCAAGCTCCCACATCCTCATGCTCTAATACCCCCCGACCGGAACCTCTAACTGACGCCCCTCTACGTAGCCCCATACTAACCCGACAACTGACCGGTACCCAACAATTAAAACATTATCAGATGCCTCTTCGTCTGAATCCCGGGTCAGCCTATATCGATGCCGCAGGTCAAATGGCACATGCTGACCCAGTCTTCGTATATGTCCCGTTCACGACAACCGATCTCTTAAATTGGAAGACCCACAATTCCTCGTATACTGAGAAACCACAAGCTATGACTGATCTGTTCACCTCAATAGTACAGACACATAACCCGACATGGGCTGATTGCCAGCAGTTATTAATGACTTTGTTTAACAATGAGGAAAGGACAAGAATTAATCAAGCGGCCATTAAAGCGCTAGAGGATAAAGCCCGTACTTTGAATCAAGCCAATCCATCAGCATGGGCCGCAACACATTATCCCAACACCGATCCCGATTGGAATGTAAATGGTGCTGATATGGTTCAACTCAGAGCCTATAGAGACGCTATAATTGCTGGCATGAAAGCCGGAGGAAAGAAAGCCATTAATATGTCGAAGACAGTTGAGGTGATTCAGAAAAGTGATGAAGCGCCCAGTGTCTTTTATGACCGATTATTGGAGGCATACCGCTTGTATACCCCCTTTAATCCGGAAGACGCAGATAATTCCCGAATGGTGAACTCCGCCTTTGTCAGCCAAGCTTACGGAGATATTAAGCGCAAGCTACAGAAGTTAGAAGGGTTTGCAGGTATGTCCATTACCCAACTAATGGAGGTAGCGAATAAGGTATATATGAATAGGGAAACAGAAAGTAAGAAAGAGGAAGAGCGCAAGATGCGTAGAAAGGCAGACATGCTAGCGGTAGCGATCGCAGGCGTAGATAGACGGGGCCCAGATAGAGGCGATAGTAGATGGAATAGGGAGCCTTTGAGTAGGAATCAGTGCGCGTATTGCAAGGAAGAAGGGCATTGGAGGAACGAGTGTCCACAAAGAGAGCAGTACGAGAGAGACCAACCCAGGGCAGGTTATGGAAACTTTAGAGGCAGAGCGAGAGGTAGAGGAGGCCCCGGAGGGAGTAATGGAAATAGAGGGAGCAATGGGAACAGAGGAAGTGTTAGGGAAGATAGGTATTTCCCAGCAGCGCAAAGGTCCCGCGATAGAGAAGGCAGGGACTTTGTAGGATTGGCTGACACGGTCATGGAGGACTATTGATACCGACCGGGCTCCATCCCCCTTGGTCGAGCGGCGCCTATGGTCGATGTATCAATAGGGGGAAAAAGGAGTGCGTTCATGATCGACACTGTTGCTGAACATTTAGTGGTGACTAATCTAGTTGCTCCTCCATCTGGAAGGATTATTACTGTAATAGGAGCAACTGGAAGAAGTGCTGAAAAACCGGTTCTTAAAAGTCGACTCTGTACATTGGGAGGCCACGTAGTAAAACATCAATTCCTTTATATGCCTGAATGTCCAGTCCAATTGCTGGGACGTGATATGCTACCTAAATTACAAGCGCAGATTACGTTCCTACCAAATGGAACAACATCCTTAAAGTTTAATGGACCTTCAGGTATTATGACATTATCCGTACCAAAGGAAGAAGAGTGGCGACTTTATACAGCGTTGACTAGCCAAAACCCTAGGAGTGATGAGTCCTTATTCAACATACCAGGAGTTTGGGCAGAGAACAACCCACCAGGACTGGCCCGCAATATTCCACCTATTAAAATTGAACTAAAACTTGGGGTTTATCCAGTGAGCCTAAGACAATACCACATCCCGCAGATGGCTAAGAAGAACATACAATCATATCTGGATAAGTTCATACGGTATGGTATCCTAAAATTCTGTACTTCCCCCTGGAACACCCCATTGCTGCCTGTTCAAAAGCCCGGTACAGATGAGTATCGACCTGTGCAGGACTTGAGAGCAGTCAATGATGCGGTTGTTAGTATACATCCAGTTGTACCCAATCCATATAACCTGCTTGCTTTAATTCCGGGCGGGGCTACTTACTTTACAGTCTTAGACCTCAAAGATGCCTTCTTTTGCCTCCGAATTGCCGCAGAAAGTCAATGTATTTTCGCTTTCCAATGGGAGAACGCTGTAACGGGCTCAAAACGCCAAATGACCTGGACAAGACTGCCCCAAGGGTTTAAAAATTCACCTACCCTATTTGGTTCAGCTCTAAGTCAAGATCTACTGGATTTCGAGTCCATCCCAGGAGAGTGTGTATTGTTACAGTATGTAGATGACTTGTTGATAGCAGCAGTTACAAAAGAAATATGTCAGCAAGCAACGCACGATCTACTACACATTCTCTGGAAGGCAGGGTACAAGGTGTCTAGAAAGAAGGCTCAGTTGTGTTTGCCAACTGTCAAATATCTGGGATTCCATATCTCTGAAGTGCCAAATACCGATACCCAAGAATAGAAGACAAGTGCGAGAATTCTTGGGGGCAGCAGGCTTCTGTAGGATATGGATTCCCAGTTACGCGATACTGGCAAAACCTCTGTACGCAGCTATCAAAGGTACAGAGCACGACCCCTTCTTATGGACTCAAGAACAGCAAACGGCATTTGAAGATGTGAAGAAGGCTTTGATGAGTGCCCCAGCATTAGGTCTACCTGATCACACACGACCATTCTACCTGTATGTACATGAGCAAAGAAGAATGGCTGTGGGAGTATTGACACAGTACTTGGGATCATGGCAAAGACCTGTTGCCTATATGTCTAAGCAACTGGATGCAGTGGCCAGCGGACTTCCACCTTGTCTAAGAGCCGTAGCTGCAGCCGCCCTGCTAGTAGCTGAAGCCAATAAACTCACTCTGGGTCACGAACTTTATGTACGAGTCCCACATGCAGTACAGACGTTGTTGGATTACAAAGGAAATCATTGGTTTAGTAACAGCCGTATGACCAAGTATCAAGCAATGTTGTGTGAAAACCCAAGAGTGCATTTAGAGACTGTAAACACCTTAAATCCAGCTACCCTTTTGCCACAACCTACTGAAAGTCAACATGATTGTTTGGAAGTAATGGATGAAGTATTCTCAAGTAGACCAGATCTTCGTGATTTTCCCATCCAGAACCCCGATGTTCAATATTATACCGACGGCAGTAGTTATGTGAAAGAAGGGATCCGCTATGCAGGATATGCAGTAACAACAATAGACAAGGTGATAGAAGCTCGGCCACTGGCGAAAGGAACATCAGCACAAAAGGCAGAATTGATAGCACTGACACGAGCGTTACAATTGGCTGAAGGTTTAAGAGTGAACATCTACACGGACTCCAAATATGCGTTTTTAACCACTCATGCCCACGGAGCTTTGTATAAAGAAAGAGGACTACTGAATTCAGAAGGCAAAGAAATCAAGTACGCAGCTGAAATCCTACAACTATTGGAAGCAGTGTGGGAGCCGAAAGAAGTCGGTATCATACATTGTCGAGCGCATCTGAGAGGAGATGGTGATGTAACCAAAGGAAATCGGATGGCAGATAGTGCAGCTAAGCGTGCCGCTGAATCAGGAAGACAGGAATATGTGGGGCATATAGCTGCTCTTATACCAACTCCACTGTCTCAATGGACTCCAGTTTATACAGCTCAAGAAGAGGAGTGGTTAAAGACTGAACCAGGAAAGTATTTGGAGAACAAGTGGTATCAGCTAGAAGATGGAAGAATAGTCATACCAGCATCACTAGCGGTAGAAATTGTCCAAAATTATCACAACGGGACACATTCTGGGAGAGACAGCACAGAAGAATCTCTCAGAAAACATTTCTACATACCAAGATTGTCCAACTTGACTCAGGCCATTGTACGAAGATGTGTAACGTGTGCTAAAAATAATGCAAGACAAGGACCAGTAAAGCCACCAGGAGTCCAGTTTATGGGGGGACTCCCCATGTCCGATTTACAAATTGACTTTACAGTGATGCCTAAATCGGGTGGACATCGTTACCTGCTGGTAATTGTGTGCACCTATTCAGGCTGGGTAGAAGCATGTCCTACTCGTACAGAGAAAGCAGGAGAAGTTGTGAGATTCCTGCTACGAGAAATAATACCCCGATATGGACTACCCTGTTCTATAGGATCGGACAATGGTCCAGCTTTTGTTCATCAGTGCCTACAACAACTGACTCATATGCTTGGTATAAAGTGGAGGCTTCATACGGCATATAGACCCCAGAGTTCTGGTAAGGTAGAGAGAATGAATAGAACTATTAAGAATCAGTTGGCTAAAATGTGTCAGGAAACCCAACTTAAGTGGAACGTTCTCTTACCCATAGCTCTATTGCGAATCCGCAGTACCCCTACCAGAAGGATGGGCCTCTCTCCTTTTGAAATCATGTATGGGCGACCACCTCCCGTACTTGGTAACTTAAGGGGGGACTTGAGTCAGTTGGGAGAAGGAATTACCCGGCAGCAGGTTGTAGAGTTGGGTAAGACTATGGAGGAGGTACAGAAATGGGTACAAGATAGATTACCTGTGAATATTTATCCCCCTGTTCATAGTTACCATCCAGGAGATCAAGTGTGGATTAAAGAGTGGAATAATGTACCGTTAGGGCCCAAGTGGAGAGGTCCTTATGTTGTTCTTTTGTCTACCCCTACAGCGATAAAAGTAGCCGAAGTGACTCCGTGGATACATCACTCCAGGGTTAAACCAGCAGCAGTCGATTCTTGGCAAGTTACAGCAGATCCAGAGAATCCCTGCAAGATCCGGTTAAAACGCACGACTCAGTCGGAGTAACGAGGAACTTGTGTGGATTACAAAATTTTATTGTTTCAGGGATTTGGTGCGTGAGTGAGAGGGCCATAATAAAGCCTGTCCGCCCACCGACGTATAGTGTATAAGCCAGGGAAAGTCTCGAAGGGACTCCTGTGAAGACGAGCAGAACTCCATTCCCTGCAGCCCTTACATCCTGGAAGCTGAGGTGCCTTCGCACGGACGAAGACTGAGGATGACGGCGAAAGATGTGTTTTTGATAATGTTTATTTAGACAGTAGACAAAGACATGATAGTGACTAAGTTGCCTACCAGCCCATATTGTAAGTCTATGGAATGCAACCCAGTCCATATACTTATAAATAACCCCGACAAGTTCTTAGACAAGTATGGCAATTTATTTGGGTTTCAAATATACGGGACGGGTTTAGATCCTGGGACAGTATTGTTTATAGGGATAGAGACTGATACGGTATCCTCCCAAACTCATCAAGTATACCATTCCTTTTATGAAGAGATGAGTATAGATAATAAGATCCCCCATAATGCTAAAAACCTGTTCATTGATTTAGCCGAAAGTATTGCCGGTAGTCTTAATGTTACCAACTGCTATGTGTGTGGAGGTACTAACATGGGAGACCAATGGCCTTGGGAAGCAAAGGAGGTAATGTCCGGTTCTGAGGCAGTTGACCAACTAATATCTACACAAGCCGATTATCATATGAGTGTTAGAGGTAAATCTGAGTGGAGATTAAAGACCTCCATCATAGGTTATGTTTGCATAGCAAGGAAAGGAATAATGTATAATACTTCTGTAGGAGAATTAACTTGTCTAGGGCAAAAAGCTTATGATGATGATACAAAGAATACAACTTGGTGGTCGGCTTCAAATGTCTCAGAACCATCTAACCCGTTTGCTAGATACGCCAATTTAAAGGATGTGTGGTTTGATTTATCCATCACATCTACCTGGAGAGCCCCAGCAAATTTGTACTGGATCTGTGGTAAGAAAGCCTATTCGGAGTTGCCACAGGACTGGGAAGGGGCATGTGTGTTGGGTATGCTCAAACCATCCTTCTTCTTGTTACCGATTGAAACAGGTGAGACTTTAGGTGTTAAAGTGTATGATGTGAATCATAGGAAGAAAAGGGGACCCATAGAGATAGGTGCTTGGGAAGATAATGAATGGCCTCCCCAGCGTATTATAGATTATCATGGGCCAGCCACGTGGGCAGAAGATGGTACCTTCGGTTATAGAACCCCTATTTATATGCTCAACCGTATTATACGATTACAGGCGGTGGTTGAGATTATTACTAACGAGACATCACAAGCGCTCAATCTTCTAGCGAAGCATAATACCAGGATGAGGACAGCAGTCTACCAAAATAGATTAGCCTTGGATTACCTTTTGGCAGTAGAGGGAGGTGTATGTGGGAAGTTTAACCTGAGCAATTGCTGTCTTCAAATAGATGACGAAGGCCAAGCAATAGCTGAGCTTACTAGCCATATGGTTAAACTAGCACATGTGCCTACTCAGGTATGGAAAGGGTATAATCCAAGTAGTTGGTTTGGTAGCTGGTATGAGTGGTTTGGAGGGCTTAAGGCAGTGGTAGGTGGAGTCCTGCTGATTTTAATGTTGTGTCTACTCCTGCCGTGTCTTATACCCTTAGTAGTTAGGTCTGTGCAAAGCCTGATAGAAAATATAGCAGAGAGGAAGGCTGCTGCACAGATAATGGCAATTTATAAATATGAGGCTCTAGATCAGGGAGAACCAATGCAGGAAGATGAGTGTTGAAGATTCACATCATAAGATAAGTCTGGTCTGGTTCAGGGTAACTTGCGGTGTATGCAAACTAAGGTTAAGTGATGCCTCAAGTAATTGTGAAATATCAAGAGGCATCAAAGGGGGGAATGTGGTGGAATCTCGGTAAAAATAAATTTAGTAGGCCGAGATTACCACGTGGCATGTGTACGTGCATATGCTGACGTATCGATCAGTTGGTTGCACGAGGCAAGATACGATCAGTAGTGTACGGAGCATGTGCAAGAATACAGGATGTAGTATTCCCCTCCTCCATTGTGCTGGACAAGCCATGCGGTCAAGCAGGAAGTTAATGGGAGGAGTTATGTGCCTATATAAGGAGCCTGCACTATTGTCCGGGGCTCAGAACTTGTTGTATTTTGGTGACATTAGTCCCTCTGAGTCCCGATCGGTGATCCAATAAAGAATCTCTTCCTTCCTGAAGAAACCTGTGTCCATCTCTCTGTGCTTCGCTTCCGTCAGTTTCTCCGGTATCAATATGTTACACGTGCATTTATGTATGTGTTTCTGTGAACTCAGCAACATGTCGGCTAATGCTGGACTCTTTATTTCTACAAGGGACGGTCAAATCCCGTGTTCATTATACGGCAGTCTTCCTGAGTACAACATACGCACTGTACCTTCTTCTCCTCCTTATTTATGAGCACCTTTATCTAGTGGCCACAGTTTTCTGTGTATTCCAGATAGTCTTAATAGACTTGGCCAAGAGGGGGAAGATGGCAATGGAAGGCATGGAGAAGAAGAATGAGGAAGAGGTGATGGAGGTGACGAAGGTGAAAGAAGAGATGAAATGGAAAGTCTTTTAACCCCTTAAGGACCAAACTTCTGGAATAAAAGGGAATCATGACGTGTCACACATGTCATGTGTCCTTAAGGGGTTAAAGAAGGAATTGTTGTGGGGAAAAAGACTGCTTGCTTGTAAAGGAAAAAGTTTTTATTAAAAAAGTTTTATAACTGAATTCTTTATTTTGTTGTTTTTCTGAGGATTCTGCTTTATATTATTAGGGCAAAGCACAGTGAAAACGTAGGAACCGGAAGCAATCATTAGTTTGCAGATTGTAATTTATTGCAAGTCTAGAACCAAAGAGAGCACCAGTAATATTAATTCTTTCATTCCTTAATAATCCCGATCTGCCACCCAGACCATTTTCAGATAGGCGATTTAAGCCCATCAATACATTGTACACAGGGAACCTGACGTTTTGAAATTCTCCAACTTCCTAATGCTGTCTCTCACTTTCCAACCCTCATCATCATTACAACAATGCCTGATTTATTTGCTCTTACAATTCTGATCCTTTCTGTGCAGTGACATGTTATAGATTTAATGCTTGAGAAGAATGGATTTATAAGGGAAAATAAATAACTTAATGGTAGTTACTGGGCCTGGATATTCCACTGTCCAATGGTCCCAGTGTGGTCGCACACTTCAAAAACCACTGGTGTTTGCACCTTTTGGGAAGACAGATTCCGCAGCACAAAGAAATCATCAAACCTATTCTATATCTCATTGTTTGATCAAATGCTGAAATTGGTGATTGTGCTGTTCTTCTTAGCTGAGCTCTGCTCTTAAAGGGACAGCTCATTAAAATGGATAAGGTGGCTGGTGTCCCTTGGCTCTGTTCAACAGGCAGGGATAAACTCTGCCTTAATTATACCAGTCCACATCAACAATGGGCGGAAATGATATGCAGAGACTACTCAGCCCACGCTCTGAGCCTATCTTCCCATAGCACTGTTTAGCGTGAGGTACACTCCAAGAGGGAAATTTAGCTTGTCCCCCTACGAGATTCTATTTGGTTCAGCTCCCAGGCTAGGCTGTTACTTTCCTCAGCAGCTCCAAATTCAGTCAGATGCAATGGTAAATTACATAACTGCTCTCTCTCATGCCTTGACCAAAATCCATGCGCAAGTGTTTTCTTCTATTCCAGATCCAGTGTCTGATACAATCACCCATAAGTTACTCCCTGGTGATTGGGTTCTGGTTAAGAAATTCCTGAGAAAGCACACACTTGAGCCAAGATTTCATAGTTTATTCCAAGTCCTTCTAACTACATCTACCTCAGTAAAACTAGCTGGGAAGGACACTTGGATACACGCTTCACACTGCAAGAAAGTTCCAGCTCCAGAGGAAGCTTTACTGTGATATTGTCTCTTGTACTTTTCCACAATCCCAACATTCGACTATATACAAAGACATACCTAATAAAAAGGACCCACACATTTGTGTGACTGGTGACCATTGGGGACATCACTGTAGTTCCTGGAAAGCAGCGGGTTGGAACACGGGCCGACCATGGGGTTACAGACCACAAAGTCCTTAGATAGAGTGTACAGAAATGGGAAATCCTTGTTACACAGAATGACTTTGTGCAAACCAACTGGGTCTACTCCAATGAAACTTACCTTAAACATAGAACACCCTAGTCCAGGAGACACTGGAGAGTATATAATGGGAATGTACTGGAGAGGGGGTAGTTCATACAATAAATTGGGAACTTTCTATTTACAAGACATGCACACATCACCTGAGTGGGTAGATACAAGACATATGACCATCAACCCTCTCAAACCCCACATTAAGACTCTTAAAGACATGGTAGCCATAGCTAACCCTACATTTGAAGACACTATGGCAGTAGAGACTGTTTTTTCAGACACTAATCTATGGCTTGAGTGGATGAGATATAATGCTAATTCTCATAATAAAACTAAATGTTATGTTTGTGGTGGAGCCAGACCCCATCTAGGTACAGTGCCTCTAAATCTACCTCCTGATGTTGAAACATGTTTCTTAAAGGACCACTCTAGTGCCAGGAAAACATACTCGTTTTCCTGGCACTAGAGTGCCCTGAGGGTGCCCCCACCCTCAGGGACCTCCTCCCGCCCGGCTCTGGAAAGGGGAAAGGGGTAAAAACTTACCTTTTTCCAGCGGTGGGCGGAGAGATCTCCTCCTCCGATCCTCCTCTTCTCCTCCCCGTCGGCTGAATGCGCACGCGCGGCAAGAGCTGCGCGCGCATTCAGCCGGTCACATAGGAAAGCATTCATAATGCTTTCCTATGGACGCTTGCGTGCTCTCACTGTGATTTTCACAGTGAGAATCACGCAAGCGCCTCTAGCGGCTGTCAGTGAGACAGCCACTAGAGGAAATAGGGGAAGGCTTAACCCATTCACAAACATAGCAGTTTCTCTGAAACTGCTATGTTTATGAAAAAATGGGTTAACCCTAGAAGGACCTGGCACCCAGACCACTTCATTAAGCTGAAGTGGTCTGGGTGCCTAGAGTGGTCCTTTAAGTCTCTATGTGCAGTCAATTACAAACTCATCAGTATGTGAATCATGGAAGAAGATATACCCTCTAACCCAAAGGGATATCAGGCCACCTTATGGAGTCACAGTATATTCAGGTAATTACACTTGATACACTACACACAGTACCACAGGGAAGTTTGTGGGAAAATTCCCTTCTGGTTATTGTGCTACATACCGAAAGCCTCCAGCTACCCTGTTAATACATCAAGTTAAATACTTGAGAGACATTTATTGGCTATGTGGATACATGCAACTCAGATCCAAATTGACAGGCCTATGGTGGGGGGAATGTGCTTTTACTAAAGTTATCATGCCCATACACATAATATCAGACAACCACCAAGGCCCTCTTGACTCACCACACACATACTTTAGAGTAAAAAGAGACACTCCTGTACAGGGCAGTTTCGACCCTCACATATACATAGATGCCAAGGGGGGTGCCAAATGATTTTAAAGCCAGGGATGAGGTTGCAGCTGGATTCAAATCCTTGATTCCACTCATCACGGCCTATAAGAATGTAAATTGGATTAATTACATCTACTAAAACCAACAATGTTTTGTCAATTATACCAGAGATGCCCTCCAGGGACTGGCAGAACAATTACAAGCCACCTCCCAAATGTCATTTCAGAATAGGATGGCCATAGACATGATTCTGGTGGGGGAAAGGAGGTGTGTGTGAAATACTCCCAGATACCATGACATGCTGCACTTTTATCCCAGATAACACAGGCCCTAACGGGAAAGTAACTATGGCCATCGAGAAGCTTGAAAGCCTCTCTGAAGAGTTAAAAAGAAACTCAGGGATCACCAATTCCTGGGATAGATGGTTTGGATGGATGAACGGATGGCAGAAAGTACTCTTCCAAGTGGGTATGGCTGTCCTAACTGTAATGATTCTTTTCCTCTTCTTTGTCTGCTGTATAATGCCTTGTGCACAGAAATATTTGCAGAAGACTGTAGATCAAACCATTGACCGCACCACTCCAACATTCCTACACCAAGACATTGATGACGGAACCTGTGACACAACACATGCACCTCTTCAGTCCCACCAAATTAAGTATACAATTACTTCTCTCTAGGGAAACTATAGGGACAGCGTCTTGTCTAACGGGTAAAAAGTCTGTTGCGGAGATGTAGTGGACAAGCCGCTACGGGTTCTAGTGCAGTGAAGAGTTCAAGAAAACATGTTTGAGAAGATGAGCAGCAGCCTATTAGGGATATTATTAGGGATAGATAGTAGTTGTTTACATCGTAAATAGTAATTTTTAGGGGGGACTGTTGTGGACAGAATATTAACTCTATTAATTTTCGTAAAATGCCTATTTGTTCTGCATAACTATAATCAATATTATTCATAAGTTACTTAAAATGGCCGCTAGGGAATTTCCCCTGTAGTCAACTAACACCCTTGAATTAAAAGGATGGCGCTAGAATCTGGAGGAGAGCTCCATGATGCCAGTGACATCACACCCGGTAGGATGAGCAATTGATGAACCACTTAACACCTAACCAATTGCTTTACCGGACCCTCGGAATAAAGATTCCTCAAGTCTTTCACTAACCTGAAACTTGTGTCTGGTGTGAATTACTTTGGGAGCGTGCCCGTAAATACTTATTAATTTGGACAGGGGCAGATATGCAAAAATATCAAGCACTTGATTTGATCCACAACAGCTTTTCTGCAAACCCAGCACAAATGTCTTGCAATTTTTCTTCACTTTTGATTAGAAACTAGAAACTGTTTTCCCAGCAACAGGCAATATGGTAATTTTCTCTAATGATTTTTAGGATAGAACAATCTAAAATAACAACAGATTATTTTGGGGGGCGTTGCCGACTGCGGAGCCTAATGGACGCATGCTGAATTAGCTCCAAAGGACCCGGACACCAATCCACTATAATTGGAGACCACTAAACGAAATTGGCAATCAGAAGAAGCAAGGTACCACTCAGGGGCAATCAGGGAAAACACCTTCCGCGAAATCGGGAACATTAACCCGATACTTTAAAGAAAATCCTGATCGCGGGGAGGAGGCCGCGGCGTCCCCTCTCGTAATGGCGGACACAGATCCGCAACCGAGCAGCCCCTCAGCCTCAGAAATATCACACATCTCCTCCGACACAACAAATGAGGCAGACATTCGTACATTGCTGAAAAACTTGCCTTCGAAAATGGATTTACAAAGTATGAAAAACGATCTACAAACCACAATGGGAAAATTGGAAGCCACGTTTCATACAAAAAGGGAGGCGATTGGCACAGAGGTCCGCCAGCTGAATCTCAGAGTGGTGGATCTAGAAGAAGAAAGAGACATAATCCAAGCTCAATTAACCAATATTACAACTACAATAGACTCCCTGCATCTAGCATCCACACAGAGGCACTTAGACGATCTTGATAATCGTGGGAGAAGGAACAATCTGCGAATCAGAGGCCTACCAGAATCTCAAGGTGAGAACATAGAGGTTATTTTAACAGAACTCTTTAACCTAATACTGGGAGAACAAAGTGACAATAGAATTTTAATGAATAGGGCCCACCGATCCCTGCGTCCTAGGGGCCTTTCACCTGAAACCCCCAGAGACGCCATCTGCAGGATCCATTACTTCTCCATAAAGGAGAATATTCTAAAATCTCTAAGAGGCACCTCTCAACCTCTCCTTTTTCATGGGCATCCAGTGCAGATATACCCGGATCTTTCCCGGTACACTCTACAGGCACGTAGAGCCTTAAAACCAGTTACTGAACATCTCAGGAACAGAAATATTAAATACCGTTGGGGGTTCCCTTTTGCCCTAATAGTGAATCACAAGGGAAACCTGCTGTCAATCTCATCTATACTGGATGTTCCCCCATTCCTTCAAGCACTCGACTTACCTGTCACCAATGTCATGGATTGGAACGGGATACATCCGCAACAGGATACAGCAATTCTCCCTCAAAGACAACGATGGGTCACACCTGCCAAAAAAAGAAGAAATGACCAACGATTTGTCTCACCACAACAGAGATCAAGGATTCCAACAGACAATGTCAACCTCCGTACCATGCAATCCCCTGAATAAGGGAATTTGGGTCCCTTGCACATCACATACTATACCCCTACTGTCTCTTACTGTTTACAGAAACAAGCCAGAAAATCACAAATTGACTCTCATGGTGCCGTATCCAAATATGGACGACAACTATTTACAACAACCTCTCCTCTAATACCCGCAGCTGTTCAGAAGAAAATCTCAGTCACTTTTATTCAACATCCTTCAGACAGCTCTCCAATCAACAATGATGTTCGATTTAAACCACAAGTGTTTACCTACAATATCGAAGATACCAGTCTTGAACTTAAATTGGACTATCCAGCCTAATCTAAGAAAGTTTCACTTAACCAAGCCACTCAGACTTCACAATTGAGGACAGGTTGTATATAAAATAATGTATGTCGGAAAAACTGTTAATGTTAATCTCAAACTCGATAAGTGATTTCATGCAATCCTAGCGAATTGTAAATACGACAGATTTTTTGTATCAGCTAAAGTACACGAGATAGGTTATGGTTAAGAGACATGTAAATTGTGAACAGTACAAATGCCGGTTTCTTTTCCTCCTTCTCTCACCTATCTCCATACCTCCTCTTCCTAACCTCTCTCCGCTGATACTATTAGTTAATTAGATCTTTCATCCGTATAACTAAATTCTCTGTTCGATAGATCTAAACGCTAGTCTCCATAAGTCTACTCTATTGTCAAATACTAAAAGATTGGATGGTCCGGGATCCTTACCCTTGGTATTGGCACACCGATCCCCCATTCATAAGTAGGCATCTATCGGTTGCGTCACGATAGATTGCCCCCACTCTCATCAACTGAGAGAATCCCCGCCACTGGGGAAAAGATGACCTCCTCTTCACAATCTCTAACCCACTTTCCACACTTCCAACCATCATATCCGAAATGGAGCTTTATGGGAAGTTATCCAATTTCCAAGCAAATATCACAAAATGCGACCTTATGCCTCTACACTCCACTAAATTCCTAAACAACCAACTAAAGACAAGGTTTCAATTTAATTGGCAACATACCTCAATCAAATATCTGGGGGTCCACATTCCACACAAACTAAAGCTCTTATATGACTTAAACTTCCACAAACTACTTACAGAAATCAATCTGGACTTACAGAAATGGCACAAACCCTGCTTCGGATGGTTCAGTAGAATTAACATCATTAAGATGAACATCCTTCCCCGCCTACTTTACACTCTCCAAACTCTCCCAATTCAATTGCATTCTAGTTTCTTCTCTAAACTTAGATCAACCTTCACAAACTTTATTTGGTCACATGCTCAACCAAGAATAGCCTACGAGACCCTGATCAAAAATAGAAATAATGGGGGTCTAAACTTCCCTGACCTAGATACATACCACAAAGCAATCCATCTCAGTAGAATATATGAATGGACTAGAGCTGGAGCGATCCAGCACTGGGTTCAGATAGAAAACAAATTCTCAGTTACCCCCCTGATGGTTCTCCCATGGTTGCCCAAACAACCTCCACACACTCCCCACCTCTTTGATCCTCACCCGACCATCAAAACCACTATTCAGATCTGGCATAAACTAGTAAACACTACTAAGATCTCCCCCTGCCCCTCTCCTCTATACCCGCTAACAAACAATCCGAAATTTCAAAGAGGTCAATCAGGGACGACTTACGATAATTACCACAAAGGCAACATACTTCTGCTCCGTGACATGATCACAAATAATAAATTGAGAACAATACAACAAATTTTCCCTAATAGACTTCTAACAGGAAACCAAATACTTCAATATACGCAACTTAAAAACTTTATAGACTCTCAAGACTTGTTACCTGATGGTAACCACCCCTTGACAGACTTTGAAAACATATGTGCACATCACAAGCCCCAAAAGAAAATATTGTCTACCTTATACCAGGTGATTAAAAATTCAAGACCTCTTGAATTCCCAAAATTCACACAAAAATGGTCGCAGGAATTACAAACGAATTTCTCACATAAACAATGGCAAGCCATATTCACATCTACACATAGAGCATCAATCTCTCTAACGGCCCAAGAAAGTAATTATAAGCGAATATCACGCTGGCACTACACTCCAGCTAAAATCCAGCATATACATAATACAGAAAGCGACAACTGTTGGAGATGCAATAATAGCACTGCAGATCACTCCCACATTTGGTGGAAGTGCCCAATTGTCACTAAATATTGGAAAAGAATCCACACGATTACCCAAATGATCCTGGACAAAAAATTCCCTCTAGAGCCTTTACACTTTATTTTTCTAGAACCGCCCAATATTCTGAAATTAAACAAAATGCAATGCACTCTCTTTCAACATTTAGCTATGGCGGCGGCTCAACTAATTCCCATATACTGGAAAACGCCGCAAGTCCCTTCCACAAGAGAGTGGATCATGAGAGTGGAAAGCACTAAACAAATGGAAGCGATAACATTCGCCAAGTCAAAAGATTACACCAAGTTCACCAATATTTGGAAACCTTGGACACAATTCATGGAAACAACAACCACCTACTAAACCTACTAACTATGTGTGTGCTTATATATTATTTAACTAGATGTATATAACAAATTCAAGTAGAGTCCAAGTTGATCACAGGAAAAGCAAATAAAGAAAAAACTCCACAAATGTAACATTTAACAATAATTAACAGCGCATGAACTCATATATTGTATATAATAGCGATTATGCACTACTTAGAAATCTATAAGGGACATAGGTATATATATTATTCATTGCTGTTAATAATATAAAAATATATTTCTGTTTTTGTTGTTCGTACAGTCAATTTGAAGTTTAGATTAGAAGTTATATTTCATGCAAAAAAGTACCTAATGGCCTTTTCAAACCCTCTGCTTTATCTATGAAAAAAATAAGTAATAACACAGTTGACATTGCAATACTTAGTAAGGCCTATGCACAAGAGCAGAGTCTGTGATGTCATAAATTACAGCAGAGTACGTCTAGGTAACACACAGTGATGTCATTTTCAAACATTCCGTGAACACTCACAGCACTCAGAGCTACACTTTACCTGGACAGTGGTTATATTAACTGGAAATATATATTTCCTACTCACCTGCAAAGGGATCTTGTGAAAAGGCACCTCTTGAGTACAGGACCGTTGACTTGTACTTTGCTATCCTATAAAACAAGTATAATGAGAATGGTGAGTGATTCTTTTTCTGCTTTATATCTATCTGTCTAGCTATCATTTTCAAATAATTAAAACAAATGAAATTACAAATTTTAAGTTTTTATTTTGTTACTTTTTTGCATTAAATAAAAACCTAAAGGAACACTGCTCAATTCTATACCATTTAGGAATTGAATCACTATGTTCATGCAGCCCTAGTCACAACTCCCTGCATGTGACTTACACAACTTTCCTAAACACTTCCTGAAAAGAGCTTTGTAAAGCTTACACTTCCTTTACTACAAATTATGTTTAATTTAGAATTTCGTATCTCCTACTCTGTTAATAGCTTGCTAGACCATGCAGGGGTATCTTGTGTGTGATTAAAGTTTCATTTGAATAGCAGGAGATAAAAACGTTTAAAATAAGTAACATCTAAAAGAAAATTACATGTTTTTTTGCAGGCTTTGTGATTTACAGCCAGGGGAGGTGTAGCTAGGGCTGGATAGACAGAATTAAAAGTGATTTTACTTCAAAATGGTAGAGAATTGAGCAGTAAGACTTCAGAGGCATAATGTATACAGAAAAACTGCTTCATTAATATAAAGTTGTTTTGTTGATTATACTGTTACTTTAAAATATGAGCTTAAACAGCAACACAATAATAAAATGCTTAGATATTAATAACAATAATTAATTATTGATTATAAAGTCCTTACTGATTTCCTTGTGCTATACATAAAGTATTGATATAAACTCCATATAAATACACCATAGGTGATTGTTAAAATAATGGAATCCAACGTTTATTTCTTATGCTGCCGGCAGCCATATATCAATTTTCCCAGAAACCACTGCTTTGACCTTTTAATACCCATACCACTCATTGTTACCCTTTTCTGTTCCTCCAGACACAGTTGATATTTATTTGTGTAATTTTCTCTTCATTTATTCACCAACCCATGCTTCCATAATATGTCCAACTTTACTCTGCATATAAAACCAGCTGCTGCAACAGGATTCTGTTCACACACTTTATTTCAGATACCAGTCCTGTTTTTTTTCAGCTCCCTTCTTTCCACATTCTATCCCTCTCAATCTACTACCTGCCCAATACATATGGCTACCAACAGGCTATTTCACTGTCAGCCTGCCTAAAGTGAGTGGTAGCTAACAATTGGTCAGATTTGTTTGTCTCTAATAGATATTCCAGTTATTGGGTACATTGCTGTGTCCTATGCCATCTTTAATCAATAGAAAAAAATCAAACTGGAAAGATTGTGACTCGATTGTGACAAAAATCAAACTGGAAAGATTGTGACTCTCGATAAAATTATATACTCCGTCTAACAGTGTTTTTCCTCTTTAATACAGGTAAAATTCTCAGTCAATAGGAAACTTAAACCGCCACCACCCTCCATTAGCAGTGAATATTTCCATATTTGTGCCAGCTCTTTCCTGCTCATATGTTACACGTGCATTTATGTATGTGTTTCTGTGAACTCAGCAACATGTCGGCTAATGCTGGACTCTTTATTTCTACAAGGGACGGTCAAATCCCGTGTTCATTATACGGCAGTCTTCCTGAGCACAACATACGCACTGTACCTCCTTCTCCTCCTTATTTACGAGCACCTTTATCTAGTGGCCACAGTTTTCTGTGTATTACAGATAGTCTTAATAGACTTGGCCAAGAGGGGGAAGATGGCAATGGAAGGCATGGAGAAGAAGAATGAGGAAGAGGTGATGGAGGTGACGAAGGTGAAAGAAGAGATGCAATGGAAAGTCTTTTAAAGAAGGAATTGTTGTGGGGAAAAAGACTGCTTGCTTGTAAAGGAAAAAGTTTTTTATTAAAAAAGTTTTATAACTGAATTCTTTATTTTGTTGTTTTTCTGAGGATTCTGCTTTATATTATTAGGGCAAAGCACAGTGAAAACGTAGGAACCGGAAGCAATCATTAGTTTGCAGATTGTAATTTATTGCAAGTCTAGAACCAAAGAGAGCACCAGTAATATTAATTCTTTCATTCCTTAATAATCCCGATCTGCCACCCAGACCATTTTCAGATAGGCGATTTAAGCCCATCAATACATTGTACACAGGGAACCTGACGTTTTGAAATTCTCCAACTTCCTAATGCTGTCTCTCACTTTCCAACCCTCATCATCATTACAACAATGCCTGATTTATTTGCTCTTACAATTCTGATCCTTTCTGTGCAGTGACATGTTATAGATTTAATGCTTGAGAAGAATGGATTTATAAGGGAAAATAAATAACTTAATGGTAGTTACTGGGCCTGGATATTCCACTGTCCAATGGTCCCAGTGTGGTCGCACACTTCAAAAACCACTGGTGTTTGCACCTTTTGGGAAGACAGATTCCACAGCACAAAGAAATCATCAAACCTATTCTATATCTCATTGTTTGATCAAATGCTGAAATTGGTGATTGTGCTGTTCTTCTTAGCTGAGCTCTGCTCTTAAAGGGACAGCTCATTAAAATGGATAACGTGGCTGGTGTCCCTTGGCTCTGTTCAACAGGCAGGGATAAACTCTGCCTTAATTATACCAGTCCACATCAACAATGGGCGGAAATGATATGCAGAGACTACTCAGCCCACGCTCTGAGCCTATCTTCCCATAGCACTGTTTAGCGTGAGGTACACTCCAAGAGGGAAATTTAGCTTGTCCCCCTACGAGATTCTATTTGGTTCAGCTCCCAGGCTAGGCTGTTACTTTCCTCAGCAGCTCCAAATTCAGTCAGATGCAATGGTAAATTACATAACTGCTCTCTCTCATGCCTTGACCAAAATCCATGCGCAAGTGTTTTCTTCTATTCCAGATCCAGTGTCTGATACAATCACCCATAAGTTACTCCCTGGTGATTGGGTTCTGGTTAAGAAATTCCTGAGAAAGCACACACTTGAGCCAAGATTTCATTTTAGGTTTATTCCAAGTCCTTCTAACTACATCTACCTCAGTAAAACTAGTTGGGAAGTACACTTGGATACACGCTTCGCACTGCAAGAAAGTTCCAGCTCCAGAGGAAGCTTTACTGTGATATTGTCTCTTGTACTTTTCCACAATCCCAACATTCGACTATATACAAAGACATACCTAATAAAAAGGACCCACACATTTGTGTGACTGGTGACCATTGGGGACATCACTGTAGTTCCTGGAAAGCAGCGGGTTGGAACACGGGCCGACCATGGGGTTACAGACCACAAAGTGCCTTAGATAGAGTGGACAGGAATGGGAAATCCTTGTTACACAGAATGACTTTGTGCAAACCAACTGGGTCTACTCCAATGAAACTTACCTTAAACATAGAACACCCTAGTCCAGGAGACACTGGAGAGTATATAATGGGAATGTACTGGAGAGGGGGTAGTTCATACAATAAATTGGGAACTTTCTATTTACAAGACATGCACACATCACCTGAGTGGGTAGATACAAGACATATGACCATCAACCCTCTCAAACCCCACATTAAGACTCTTAAAGACATGGTAGCCATAGCTAACCCGACATTTGAAGACACTATGGCAGTAGAGACTATGGCTTGAGTGGATGAGATATAATGCTAATTCTCATAATAAAACTAACTGTTATGTTTGTGGTGGAGCCAGACCCCATCTAGGTACAGTGCCTCTAAATCTACCTCCTGATGTTGAAACATGTTTCTTAAAGGACCACTCTAGTGCCAGGAAAACATACTCGTTTTCCTGGCACTAGAGTGCCCTGAGGGTGCCCCCACCCTCAGGGACCCCCTCCCGCCCGGCTCTGGAAAGGGGTAAAAACTTACCTTTTTCCAGCGGTGGGCGGAGAGATCTCCTCCTCCGATCCTCCTCTTCTCCTCCCCGTCGGCTGAATGCGCACGCGCGGCAAGAGCTGCGCGCGCATTCAGCCGGTCACATAGGAAAGCATTCATAATGCTTTCCTATGGACGCTTGCGTGCTCTCACTGTGATTTTCACAGTGAGAATCACGCAAGCGCCTCTAGCGGCTGTCAGTGAGACAGCCACTAGAGGAAATAGGGGAAGGCTTAACCCATTCACAAACATAGCAGTTTCTCTGAAACTGCTATGTTTATGAAAAAATGGGTTAACCCTAGAAGGACCTGGCACCCAGACCACTTCATTAAGCTGAAGTGGTCTGGGTGCCTAGAGTGGTCCTTTAAGTCTCTATGTGCAGTCAATTACAAACTCATCAGTATGTGAATCATGGAAGAAGATATACCCTCTAACCCAAAGGGATATCAGGCCACCTTATGGAGTCACAGTATATTCAGGTAATTACACTTGATACACTACACACAGTACCACAGGGAAGTTTGTGGGAAAATTCCCTTCTGGTTATTGTGCTACATGCCGAAAGCCTCCAGCTACCCTGTTAATACATCAAGTTAAATACTTGAGAGACATTTATTGGCTATGTGGATACATGCAACTCAGATCCAAATTGACTGGCCTATGGTGGGGGGAATGTGCTTTTACTAAAGTTATCATGCCCATACACATAATATCAGACAACCACCAAGGCCCTCTTGACTCACCACACACAAACTTTAGAGTAAAAAGAGACACTCCTGTACAGGGCAGTTTCGACCCTCACATATACATAGATGCCAAGGGGGGTGCCAAATGATTTTAAAGCCAGGGATGAGGTTGCAGCTGGATTCAAATCCTTGATTCCACTCATCACGGCATATAAGAATGTAAATTGGATTAATTACATCTACTAAAACCAACAATGCCCTCCAGGGACTGGCAGAACAATTACAAGCCACCTCCCAAATGTCATTTCAGAATAGGATGGCCATAGACATGATTCTGGCGGGGGAAAGGAGGTGTGTGTGAAATACTCCCAGATACCATGACATGCTGCACTTTTATCCCAGATAACACAGGCCCTAACGGGAAAGTAACTATGGCCATCGAGAAGCTTGAAAGCCTCTCTGAAGAGTTAAAAAGAAACTCAGGGATCACCAATTCTTGGGATAGATGGTTTGGATGGATGAACGGATGGCAGAAAGTACTCTTCCAAGTGGGTATGGCTGTCCTAACTGTAATGATTCTTTTCCTCTTCTTTGTCTGCTGTATAATGCCTTGTGCACAGAAATATTTGCAGAAGACTGTAGATCAAACCATTGACCGCACCACCCCAACATTCCTACAACAAGACATTGATGACGGAACCTGTGACACAACACATGCACCTCTTCAGTCCCACCACATTAAGTATACAATTACTTCTCTCTAGGGAAACTATAGGGACAGCGTCTTGTCTAACGGGTAAAAAGTCTGTTGCGGAGATGTAGTGGACAAGCCGCTACGGGTTCTAGTGCAGTGAAGAGTTCAAGAAAACATGTTTGAGAAGATGAGCAGCAGCCTATTAGGGATATTATTAGGGATAGATAGTAGTTGTTTACATCGTAAATAGTAATTTTTAGGGGGGACTGTTGTGGACAGAATATTAACTCTATTAATTTTCGTAAAATGCCTATTTGCTCTGCATAACTATAATCAATATTATTCATAAGTTACTTAAAATGGCCGCTAGGGAATTTCCCCTGTAGTCAACTAACACCCTTGAATTAACAAGATGGCGCTGGAATCTGGAGGAGAGCTCCATGATGCCAGTGACATCACACCCAGTAGGATGAGCAATTGATGAACCACTTAACACCTAACCAATTGCTTTACCGGACCCTCGGAATAAAGATTCCTCAAGTCTTTCATTAACCTGAAACTTGTGTCTGGTGTGAATTACTTTGGGAGCGTGCACGTAAATACTTATTAATTTGGACAGGGGCAGATATGCAAAAATATCAAGCACTTGATTTGATCCACAACAGCTTTTCTGTAAACCCAGCACAAATTTCTTGCAATTTTTCTTCACTTTTGATTAGAAACTAGAAACTGTTTTCCCAGCAACAGGCAATATGGTAATTTTCTCTAATGATTTTTAGGATAGAAAAATCTAAAATAACAACAGATTATTTTTTATATTTGGGTTTCATATAAAGAACATTCTCTAGGCTCATGTACAATTTAGTTCAAACTAGGTACCTTTGTAACCATAGCAGTGAGTTTGATATTCTAATCAAGATTATTGATACTATCAATGTAATCTTCAAACGTGGAAAAGAGCTGCTCCAACACATAAAAAGCATCATCTATGTATCTTCTCCAGATTTTACAAAACCTGAATAAGAGATGATTATACAAAAGGTGTATCTCAATGAAGTTTATATATATATATATATATATATTTACAGATAGATCGATTATTAATACTATTAATCAAATCTACCAACTTGTCCAAGAGCTGCTCCAACACATAACAAATATCTGGACAAGGTATGATTATATTTACACACACACATACATGTATATATATATGTATCTATAATAATTTCAACTCACTACTGGTAAGTCATTGGCAATTTATGGAGAGTATGCCATGGGCTCTCCAGGCTATAGATTTTAAGCTCTCTATGTATATAATATGTGTGTGCTTATATATTATTTAACTAGATGTATATAACAAATTCAAGTAGAGTCCAAGTTGATCACAGGAAAAGCAAATAAAGAAAAAACTCCACAAATGTAACATTTAACAATAATTAACAGCGCATGAACTCATATATTGTATATAATAGCGATTATGCACTACTTAGAAATCTATAAGGGACATAGGTATATATATTATTCATTGCTGTTAATAATATAAAAATATATTTCTGTTTTTGTTGTTCGTACAGTCAATTTGAAGTTTAGATTAGAAGTTATATTTCATGCAAAAAAAGTACCTAATGGCCTTTTCAAACCCTCTGCTTTATCAATGAAAAAAATAAGTAATAACAAAGTTGACATTGCAATACTTAGTAAGGCCTATGCACAAGAGCAGAGTCTGTGATGTCATAAATTACAGCAGAGTACGTCTAGGTAACACACAGTGATGTCATTTTCAAACATTCCGTGAACACTCACAGCACTCAGAGCTACACTTCACCTGGACAGTGGTTATATTAACTGGAAATATATATTTCCTACTCACCTGCAAAGGGATCTTGTGAAAAGGCACCTCTTGAGTACAGGACCGTTGACTTGTACTTTGCTATCCTATAAAACAAGTATAATGAGAATGGTGAGTGATTCTTTTTCTGCTTTATATCTATCTGTCTAGCTATCATTTTCAAATAATTAAAACAAATGAAATTACATGACATGCGCACAGTCGTTATTCGGCTTGTGGCATTTTGATCCCCATAACCCACCAATAAACACAGACACCAATTTCTGTTGGAAAATAAAAGTCCACAGCTTTATTTAAATTTTTCAATAAACAAGATAACAAATTGGGGTCATTGCCAAATAAAATTAATTTACCCCCACCCCCATCCGTACAGCATTAACCCAGACAATGACCCCATACCATAAACAATATATAACAATATAAATAACACATAAATATAACACACGGCCTACCAAAGAGGCCCCATAATTATAACTTTATTAACTGTAGGGGTGTACCGAGACACCCCTACACCACCAGGTTCGGAGCCACCGATGAGCTCGAACCAACAGACCACTTCCAACTCTGGCCTAATTCAACCTAAGCTTAGCCTAGCCACTTGCTAATCCACTTCCATCCCAATTACCCTAGCCCTATCCCGCCGCTGTGACCAAACGGGACCTGCTAAAAACCAGGGAGGGTGGGAGGGACAATTAACAGGTCAGTGCAGATTCTGATTAAAATGGCCACTTGCTAAAATGGCCGCTTAATATACTTGCACTTTTCACACCCTTTAACATGCTCCACCCTAATTCCCCACCCCTAAATCTATAGCTCCACCTGCCTACTCCTTGGCTCTGTCAAGGCCCATTCCCCTGACTGCGCTGATCCATGGGCTTCATGACATGCGCACAGTCGTTATTCGGCTTGTGGCATTTTGATCCCCATAACCCACCAATAAACACAGACACCAATTTCTGTTGGAAAATAAAAGTCCACAGCTTTATTTAAATTTTTCAATAAACAAGATAACAAATTGGGGTCATTGCCAAATAAAATTAATTTACCCCCACCCCCATCCGTACAGCATTAACCCAGACAATGACCCCATACCATAAACAATATATAACAATATAAATAACACATAAATATAACACACGGCCTACCAAAGAGGCCCCCATAATTATAACTTTATTAACCGTAGGGGTGTACCGAGACACCCCTACACCACCAGGTTCGGAGCCACCGATGAGCTCGAACCAACAGACCACTTCCAACTCTGGCCTAATTCAACCTAAGCTTAGCCTAGCCACTTGCTAATCCACTTCCATCCCAATTACCCTAGCCCTATCCCGCCACAGCCCGAGACTTGATCCCTTAATGTCTCGAGCGCCCCCCACCACACAGAAATAGGGCCCGGGAAATCCCCTCCTGAAAACCTAGGTTAAGCAAGTCACAACCAACCTCCGAAAGGTGCACCCCATCCTTACGATAATACCCAGGTAACATACCCTCTAGCTCCCAATGCCTGACCGGGACCCCACCTGACCTCCTAACGAAAACAGACATGGCCTTGTTAACTTTCCCCCGACATCTCGCCACCGCAGCTGTGTCCCTGGCGTGTCTCCAATTAAATCTAGGCACCATCTCAGACCATACTATAACCACTCCCGGCACCCGCTCCCGAAGGCGATCCAAATCCCGCTTCATCCTCCTAATTAACTCCCTCTGAGGGATAAGCCCCAAATCGTTACCCCCACCATGTATCAGTATTACGTCCGGGGGATTTCCTTCCAACAATTTTTCAAAAATCACTCCACTAATGCTCTGCCAGCTGAAACCACGAAAACCAAACCATTTTAACTGCACAGTGTCCTGAAGAAAGCCCAGTTGTGATCCATTCCTCCGAACTGCGGCCCTCTTCTGCGCCCAATAAACGTAGGAGTGACCCACCAACCATACAACCCGACCTAGAAAGAAACACAAGTTATTAACTAGCAGAGCATTGAAACCACACTTTCAAACCAACCAGACCCCCCCTTCAAACCAACTTATCCGTTCGTACATATGTCCTAAAACGCGTGGACTCCCACCGACCTATCTGTTTAATCTGGTCATCCCCGAGTCCAAGCCGCGCTGCTTCCGTTGCAGCCCCTATGCGAAATGAATGAGTGCCAAATTGCATGGGATGCAAACCCAACTGCCGCAGCCCCATGCGAAAGACCCTGACAAATTGGAAGCGCGACAGCGCAAGACCATCCTTGTGAACGAGGAAGCACCCCAAGCCTTGAGGGCGAACGCCTAAGTATTTGTGCCCGCATGCTACTGGGCAGACTTCCGACCCTGGCAACGCAAACAAAATTATTGTCTTACCTCTCCCAAAGACATCCGTCTTGGAGCACCTCAGGCGTATCTCGACTTTGTCCTGCCCCAGCACCACATCTTTGAACCGGATCCCGTTCGCCCCGAACTTATTAGAGCTGACCAGTTCGCCGATGCGGAACGCCCCAAAGAACGCCCAGACAAAAGCCACGGTAAACAAAAGCACTTCAAACGGAGATGTACAAACGTCATGCAACCCTTCTGTCAAGCCCTGTAGAATGTTAAACAACACAGGTCGTCTTGAGTCTACAGTCCTTCGTCCTTTACGAAAGCCGCGTAACGCCTGCCTCACCAAAAAAGTTTTTGTAATATCCTCCTTACCCGTGAATTTAAACCAAAATGCCAATGCTGACATGTAACGGTCCACCTTCGCGGGAGAAGCCCCTCCCGCGAATAACCGACACAACAACGATAAGAGCGTGTCCAACCTACCTGCCGGCGAATTCGCCCCTCCAGACTGCCCCATCATCTCCTCCCATTCATACCATACCCTGGTGTACGCTGTCCACGTTCCGGGCGCCAGGGAACTTCTTATAAAGCCCCCAAGCAAGACGTCCCGAGCCGCCACATCTCCGCCGGGCATGCCTGACCCGTTTCCCGAGCTCCCGGCGCCGCTGCCCAAAAACGCTCCCACTGTGAACGAGATAAGGCGTCAGCGACAACATTCAACAATCCCGGGACATGTTTTGCCCTAAACACAATATTCCAAGACATGCACAGCAGCACCAAGCGCCTCAACAACCGTACCACAGGCAGAGAAGAGGCCGAGATATTATTAACTGCCTGCACCACCGCCATGTTATCGGAGTGAAAGATCACCTTCCTGTTCGCGAGCTCTTCGCCCCATAAAGATACCGCCACTACCACAGGAAAGAGCTCTAGAAAGGCCAGGTTCCTGATCAAGGCGCTTTCCTTCCATGCCTCCGGCCACTCTTCCGCGCACCACCTCCCTGCCAGGTAAGCACCGAAACCTACGCTCCCGGAAGCGTCCGTAAATAAGCCGATTTCTTCCGACGAGGCTGCCTCATCCCTAAAATACACCCTACCATTGAACTCCTGCAGGAAACACAACCAAACATCCAGATCAGCCTTCATCACAGCGGAGACTCTGATATAATGACCCGGTAATCGCACACCGCAAGTTGCTCGAGCCAACTGCCTGCAAAAAACCCTCCCCATAGGGATCACTTTACAAGCAAAGTTCAAGCTCCCCAGCAGGGACTGTAACTGCCTCAAGGTCACCTTCTTCGAACCCCTGACTACCCCCACCCGCTGGCGGAGCGCTGTCAGTTTATCCGATGGTAACCTACATTCACCCTTCACCGAATCTATCTCCAGCCCTAGGAAGCTCAAGCATACCGTCGGGCCCACCGTCTTCTCAGCCGCCAACGGGATCCCAAAGACCTGTGCCACCCATTGCAACACCCCCAGTATTTGCCCACAACGATCGGACCCTGCCGGTCCTACGCACAAAAAGTCGTCCAGATAGTGCACTACTGCACCCCCAGCCGACTCCTGACGCACCACCCATTCAAAGAAAGAGCTGAACTTTTCAAAGTATGAGCAAGAAATAGAGCAGCCCATGGGCAAACACAAATCCACGAAAAAACCCTCATCAAAGAAACATCCCAATAAATGGTGACATGTCGGGTGAATAGGAAGCAACCTGAAAGCTGCCTCCACGTCCACCTTCGCCATCAACAATCCCGGCCCCGCTCTCCGTACCAACTCGACCGCTTGATCGAATGATGCGTAGGAAACGGAGCTTAGGGCCGCGTCAATGTCGTCGTTAACAGAAGCCCCTTTTGGGTAAGACAAATGGTGTATCAACCGAAATTTGCCTGGCTCCTTCTTGGGGACCACCCCCAACGGAGACACCCTCAAGTTCGGCATAGGTGGGACCGCATAGGGTCCCGCCATCCTGCCAAGCCATACCTCCGACATCAATTTTTCCCGCACCACCCCTGGGTGATCCCGAACGGATCGTAAATTCAAACATAAAGTCCCTGGCCCCTTCCCTTTGAACGGTATCATAAACCCCTCTGTAAATCCTTTCCTCAAAAATTCCGCGTCAGCCCGGTTAGCGTAGCGCTTTAGCCACGGCAGCATCTCGCCTACCTTCACCGGAGTTGCCCCCAGTGGCAGCGGCAGTGGCCGTGGCGCCGCTGGGACCTCCCCCGCTAGCCGGTTTGCCTCTCTTGAAGCACCTATTAACTCCATGCGCACCGCCGCAACCGGAACACTCGTGTTTGAATCTACACGACGAGCCCCATTTACATTGGCCCTCGTTGAAGAGCCAGCAGAAACCCTTCTTTTGTCCGTCCGGCGCCGCTCCCCCAGGTGCTGCACCGGCCGCCCCGTGAAAGGGCGCAGCCTTCTGCGCCATCATGAGCCGCATCCACAGGGGCAGATCCATCTGATCCCATCTCATGCTCGGGTTCGCTGCTAAACGCTGGCGGAATTGCTCATCGTATTTCCACCAAGCAATACCGCCGTACGTCCGGTAAGCGTCCCCTATCCCGTCTAAGTAGCAAAAAAGCTGCGAACAGCGATCGGGAAACTTTTCCCCGATGACGCTGGCCAGTATGCAAAAAGCCCGCAGCCAGTTCGCAAACGTCTTGGGGATCTTCCGATACCTACGCTTCTTCTCTTCTTCCTCCTTCTTCGCATCCTTTTTATCCTCATCCTTTAGATCGAGGAACTCCTCCAGAGGAAGAAGAAAAAAAACCTCTACGAACTCACCTTTCCAAATCCTGTCCTTTACCTCAGACTTCAGGTGACATCCCAAGGGGCCTGCGAAAGAGACATGCACATTCTGCCGCGCCGCATCGGAAACCTCCCCTCCTCCGACCGAACCTAAGCCTGTCTTCTCACCTGGTTCAGGCGTACTCCGTCCGGAGACACCACTCACCGCCCCCTTAGCCTGTCCCGTTGTCCCGGAACCCGCTTCCGGAACCCATACCCTCGAAAATTGCGGTGAAGCCCCCTCCCCACCGACCCAGGAATCTAACAACGATTTTAGGCAAGTTAACATGGAATCAGAATGTGATGTAACAGGCAACTCACCGCCAGAGCCTCCGGCCGCGGAGGGCCGCGGGGTCGTTTTCCTTCCATCCGCCGCGTGCGGCTCCGGAGTGTCCAGTTGACGCCGACTCCCTTCCGCCGGATCCCGCCGTGGGACCGTAGGTGTACCGCTCCGTGACCTGTAAGGAGAAGAACACCTGGGTAGTCTGTTCGAGTGCCCGTCTACCCGCCCTTCCTCCTTACGTTCCCTGCCGTCAACCCTGCGCCTCTCCCGCCTAGTAACCAGGCCCTCTAGGCCGTAAGAACTCTCCGGCCGTCCTTGGGTGCTCCCGTTAGAGGACCCAGACTCGCTGCGCCGTTCCCTTCTCCTCCTGGCCCTGCAGACTGATCCCCGCCTACTGTACCCGTCAGTAGACGGGCTCCTCTCCCTGACACACCCTGCCCGGTTTTGCCTGGCGCCTCTTGTATTCCGCAGGCCTAGGGTTGTCTCTGTAATCCTGCCGTCCCCGGGAGCAACATTTATGGCCCTCCCGTCCACTCCTAACCCCGCTGTCAGAGTGTGTGTCATACCCCTGAGACAATCCCTCACTGTCCGCTCCTCTGTCCACCGGGGACGCGCTGCGCTGGCCCTGACAAGCGGAAGCCCCTTCCGTTGCCGTCCTGACTTGGTCCTGCTGCCCTAGCTGGGTGACCTGTCCTGCTGTCCCCCCGCTGCCTTGCCTGGGCCTTGTCTCGCCCGCCTGATCGACTCCCCCTCCACTGGCGTCCCTTGCTGCCCTCTGAGGTGGTGTCAGCCCGTCCTCCCCAGTCCCCAGTGCCTTTCCTTGCCGCCCGGTATTTAAACCGGCGGCAGACTCACCGAGACGTGTCTGGGCTCCATCCACACCTCCGACATCCTCTGCGGTCCCGGTCTCCTCGGAGGCCGTTGCCAATTTTGCCGCCTTGCCGCCCGCCGTCCTGCGAGCAGCGCTCCTCGTGGTAGGCCGCGACACCATGCCAGGCCTAGTCGCCGCCCTTGCCTTACCGGCGCCGCGTCGCACAGACGGGGCCGGCGGCGTTTGCGATAGCTCCGACCGGCCTGCCTCCACAACCGATGAGCCGCTCGCCTCTCTGGATGGACTCCGTCTCCGACGCGCTGCGGGCATCACGCCCGGGCTCAGCCGCTGGGGCGGTCTCGCCCGCCGCACCGAGCGCCTCTCCACAGCCGCTGGGGGGTTACCGCTGGTCCCAGGAACCGCCAGTTGCTGTTGCAGCCATGCCATCCCCCTGTCTCTCACGGCTGCTCTCACACCGTCCAGGATCTCTTCAAGCGAAGCCATCTGAAAAACAGAAGAAAAGAAACCACACAACCTGCCAAAACAATTAACAGGTCAGTGCAGATTCTGATTACAATGGCCACTTGCTAAAATGGCCGCTTAATATACTTGCACTTTTCACACCCTTTAACATGCTCCACCCTAATTCCCCACCCCTAAATCTATAGCTCCACCTGCCTACTCCTTGGCTCTGTCAAGGCCCATTCCCCTGACTGCGCTGATCCATGGGCTTCAAATTTTACGTTTTTATTTTGTTACTTTTTTGCATTAAATAAAAACCTAAAGGAACACTGCTCAATGCTATACCATTTAGGAATTGAATCACTATGTTCATGCAGCCCTAGTCACAACTCCCTGCATGTGACTTAAACACTTCCTGAAAAGAGCTTTGTAAAGCTTACACTTCCTTTACTACAAATTATGTTTAATTTAGAATTTCGTATCTCCTACTCTGTTAATAGCTTGCTAGACCATGCAGGGGTATCTTGTGTGTGATTAAAGTTTCATTGTAATAGCAGGAGATAAAAACGTTTAAAATAAGTAACATCTAAAAGAAAATTACATGTTTTTTTGCAGGCTTTGTGATTTACAGCCAGGGGAGGTGTAGCTAGGGCTGGATAGACAGAATTAAAAGTGATTTTACTTCAAAATGGTAGAGAATTGAGCAGTAAGACTTCAGAGGCATAATGTATACAGAAAAACTGCTTCATTAATATAAAGTTGTTTTGGTGATTATACTGTTACTTTAAAATATGAGCTTAAACAGCAACACAATAATAAAATGCTTAGATATTAATAACAATAATTAATTATTGATTATAAAGTCCTTACTGATTTCCTTGTGCTATACATAAAGTATTGATATAAACTCCATATAAATACACCATAGGTGATTGTTAAAATAATGGAATCCAACGTTTATTTCTTATGCTGCCGGCAGCCATATATCAATTTTCCCAGAAACCACTGCTTTGACCTTTCAATACCCATACCACTCATTGTTACCCTTTTCTGTTCCTCCAGACACAGTTGATATTTATTTGTGTAATTTTCTCTTCATTTATTCACCAACCCATGCTTCCATAATATGTCCAACTTTACTCTGCATATAAAACCAGCTGCTGCAACAGGATTCTGTTCACACACTTTATTTCAGATACCAGTCCTGTTTTTTACAGCTCCCTTCTTTCCACATTCTATCCCTCTCAATCTACTACCTGCCCAATACATATGGCTACCAACAGGCTATTTCACTGTCAGACTGCCTAAAGTGAGTGGTAGCTAACAATTGGTCAGATTTGTTTGTCTCTAATAGATATTCCAGTTATTGGGTACATTGCTGTGTCCTATGCCATCTTTAATCAATAGAAAAAAAATCAAACTGGAAAGATTGTGACTCGATTTGATACCGGAGAAACTGACGGAAGCCAAGCACAGAGAGATGGACACAGGTTTCTTCAGGAAGGAAGAGATTCTTTATTGGATCACCGATCGGGACTCAGAGGGACTAGCGTCACCAAAATACAGCAAAGTCTGAGTACTGAATACATAGAGTACATTCCTTATATAGCACTGTAGCTCCTCCCACAATTAACTACACCCACACATACCCTTAACCTATTTAATAAATAGAGTCTAAACTCATCCATCCGGTCTAACCACGTGGCTCATCTGATACAAAGGAGAGGGACGCGTAATTCCAGTTCTTACATTCCTGCACCTGGTCAGTACAGTGATGACAGTATCTTAGCTACGTGTAATTAACTAACTGATACTACAAACACATATACATACATATGCCTTGTGGCAATCTTAGCCTGCTAAACTTGTATTTTACTGGAATTACATCACATTCCCCCCTTTGATGCCTCTGATATTTCACAATTACTTGAGGCATCACTTAACCTTGGTTTGCATATACCTCAGGTTACCATGAACCAGACCAGACTTATCTTATGATGTGAATCTTTTAACACTCATCTTCCTGCATTGGTTCTCCTTGATCTAGAGCCTTATACTTATATATCGCCATTATCTGTGCAGCAGCCTTCCTCTCTGCTATACTTCCTATCAGGCTTTGCACAGACCTGACTACTAAGGGTATAAGACACGGTAGGAGTAGACACAACAGTAAAATCAGTAGGACTCCACCTACCACTGCCTTAAGCCCTCCAAACCACTCATACCAGTTACCAAACCAACTACTTGGATTGTACCCTTTCCATACCTGAGTAGGCACATGCACTAGTTTAACCATATGGCTAGTAAGCTCAGCTATTGCTTGCCCTTCGTCATCTATTTGAAGACAGCAATTGCTCAGGTTAAACTTCCCACATACACCTCCCTCTACTGCCAAAAGGTAATCCAAAGCTAATCTATTTTGGTAGACTGCTGTCCTCATCCTGGTGTTATGCTTCGCTAGAAGATTGAGTGCTTGTGAGGTCTCATTAGTAATAATCTCAACCACCGCCTGTAATCTTATAATACGGTTGAGCATATAAATTGGGGTTCTATAACCAAAGGTACCATCTTCTGCCCACGTGGCTGGCCCATAATAATCTATGATACGCTGGGGAGGCCATTCATTATCTTCCCAGGTGCCTATCTCTAAGGGTCCCCTTTTCTTCCTATGATTCACATCATACACTTTAACACCTAAAGTCTCACCTGTTTCAATCGGTAACAAGAAGAAGGATGGTTTGAGCATACCCAACACACATGCCCCTTCCCAGTCCTGTGGCAACTCCGAATAGGCTTTCTTACCACAGATCCAGTACAAATTTGCTGGGGCTCTCCAGGTAGATGTGATGGATAAATCAAACCACACATCCTTTAAACTGGCATATCTAGCAAACGGGTTAGATGGTTCTGAGACATTTGAAGCCGACCACCAAGTTGTATTCTTTGTATCATCATCATAAGCTTTTTGCCCTAGACAAGTTAATTCTCCTACAGAAGTATTATACATTATTCCTTTCCTTGCTATGCAAACATAACCTATGATGGAGGTCTTTAATCTCCACTCAGATTTACCTCTAACACTCAAATGATAATCGGCTTGTGTAGATATTAGTTGGTCAACTGCCTCAGAACCGGACATTACCTCCTTTGCTTCCCAAGGCCATTGGTCTCCCATGTTAGTACCTCCACACACATAGCAGTTGGTAACATTAAGACTACCGGCAATACTTTCAGCTAGGTCAATGAACAGGTTTTTAGCGTTATGGGGGATCTTATTATCTATACTCATCTCTTCATAAAAGGAATGGTATACTTGATGAGTCTGGGAGGATACCGTATCAGTCTCTATTCCTATAAACAATAATGTCCCAGGATCTAAACCCGTCCCGTATATCTGAAACCCAAATAAATTTCCATACTTATCTAGGAACTTGTCGGGGTTATTAATAAGTATATGGACTGGGTTGCATTCCATAGACTTACAATAAGGGCTAGTCGGCAACTTAGTCACTATCATGTCTTTATCTACTGTCTGTCCCCAAGTCGCCCACCCCACACAAGACCAATATGGACAAAAGTTATAGTCTTTATTTGGGCATCTAGGACTCACATATTTATTTTTACTACTGGGACAAATATATTTATCATTAGACCCATACGTCCTCTCCCATCTAAGATCCCCACATACATTCCACGGTTTTCTACCACTTGATATCGCCTTACATGCATCAAATAGCAGAACACCCGAAGAATGTACGGATTCTAACACCGTCTTATTAATTAGGGTCCCCTGAGGATCTCCATTCCTGAGAGTCAACCAAATTGTACGAGGTTGATACTCTGGACTGAAGCACTTAGGTTCTCCTACTCCTAAATGGCACACACTATAGTCTATATTTAGGTATCTACATCTTGATACCTCTCCTTTACATTCGTATTGTGAATGCCAAATTAGGGTTTGGGAAATATGGTTACCTGTTCTCGTAGTCTTAATGCATACCTCACAGCTAGGAGTGTCGGTACCTCTACCTTCCTGAATATAAAAACACATATAAATAAACACAATCAAAAGCACATCTTTCGCCGTCATCCTCAGTCTTCGTCCGTGCGATGGAACCTCAGCTTCCAGGATGTGAGGGCTGCAGGGAATGGAGTTCTGCTCGTCTTCACAGGTGTCCCTTCGAGACTTTCCTGGCTTATACACTATGTGTTGGTAAGCGGACAGGCTTTATTATGGCCTTCTCACTCACACCTGTAACAATAAAATTTGTAATCCACAATAATTCCTCGTTACTCCGACTGAGTAGTGCGTTTCAACCGGATCTTGCAGGGATTCTCTGGATCTGCTGTAATTTGCCAAGAATCGACTGCTGCTGGTTTAACCCTGGAGTGATGTATCCACGGAGTTACTTCGGCTACTTTTATCGCTGTAGGGGTAGACAAAAGAACAACATAAGGACCTCTCCACTTGGGCCCTAACGGTACATTATTCCACTCTTTAGTCCACACTTGGTCTCCTGGATGATAACTATGAACAGGGGGATAAATATTCACAGGTAATCTATCTTGTACCCATTTCTGTACCTCCTCCATAGTCTTACCCAACTCTACAACCTGCTGCCGGGTAATTCCTTCTCCCAACTGACTCAAGTCCCCCCTTAAGTTACCAAGTACGGGAGGTGGTCGCCCATACATGATTTCAAAAGGAGAGAGGCCCATCCTTCTGGTAGGGGTACTGCGGATTCGCAATAAAGCTATGGGTAAGAGAACGTTCCACTTAAGTTGGGTTTCCTGACACATTTTAGCCAACTGGTTCTTTATAGTTCTATTCATTCTCTCTACCTTACCAGAACTCTGGGGTCTATATGCAGTATGAAGCCTCCACTTTATACCAAGCATATGAGTCAGTTGTTGTAGGCACTGATGAACAAAAGCTGGACCATTGTCCGATCCTATAGAACAGGGTAGTCCATATCGGGGTATTATTTCTCGTAGCAGGAATCTCACAACTTCTCCTGCTTTCTCTGTACGAGTAGGACATGCTTCTACCCAACCTGAATAGGTGCACACAATTACCAACAGGTAACGATGTCCACCCGATTTAGGCATCACTGTAAAGTCTATTTGTAGATCGGACATGGGGAGTCCCCCCATAAACTGGACTCCTGGTGGCTTTACTGGTCCTTGTCTTGCATTATTTTTAGCACACGTTACACATCTACGTACAATGGCCTGAGTCAAGTTGGACAATCTTGGTATGTAGAAATGTTTCCTGAGAGATTCTTCTGTACTGTCTCTCCCAGAATGTGTCCCGTTGTGATAATTTTGGACAATTTCTACCGCTAGTGATGCTGGTATGACTATTCTTCCATCTTCTAGCTGATACCACTTGTTCTCCAAATACTTTCCCGGTTCAGTCTTTAACCACTCCTCTTCTTGAGCTGTATAAACTGGAGTCCATTGGGACAGTGGAGTTGGTATAAGAGCAGCTATATGCCCCACATACTCCTGTCTTCCTGATTCAGCAGCACGCTTAGCTGCACTATCTGCCATCCGATTTCCCTTGGTTACATCACCATCTCCTCTCAGATGCGCTCGACAATGTATGATACCGACTTCTTTCGGCTCCCACACTGCTTCCAATAGTTGTAGGATTTCAGCTGCGTACTTGATTTCTTTGCCTTCTGAATTCAGTAGTCCTCTTTCTTTATACAAAGCTCCGTGGGCATGAGTGGTTAAAAACGCATACTTAGAGTCCGTATAGATATTTACTCTTAAACCTTCAGCCAATTGTAACGCTCGTGTTAGTGCTATTAATTCTGCCTTTTGTGCTGATGTTCCTTTCGCCAGTGGCCGAGCTTCTATCACCTTGTCTATTGTTGTCACTGCATATCCTGCATAGCGGATCCCTTCTTTCACATAACTACTGCCGTCGGTGTAATATTGAACATCGGGGTTCTGGATGGGAAAATCACGAAGATCTGGTCTACTTGAAAATACTTCATCCATTACTTCCAAACAATCATGTTGACTTTCAGTAGGTTGCGGCAAAAGGGTAGCTGGATTTAAGGTGTTTACAGTCTCTAAATGCACTCTTGGGTTTTCACACAACATTGCTTGATACTTGGTCATACGGCTGTTACTAAACCAATGATTTCCTTTGTAATCCAACAACGTCTGTACTGCATGTGGGACTCGTACATAAAGTTCTTGACCCAGAGTGAGTTTATCGGCTTCAGCTACTAGCAGGGCGGCTGCAGCTACGGCTCTTAGACAAGGTGGAAGTCCGCTGGCCACTGCATCCAGTTGCTTAGACATGTAGGCAACAGGTCTTTGCCATGATCCCAAGTACTGTGTCAATACTCCCACAGCCATTCTTCTTTGCTCGTGTACATATAAGTAGAATGGTCGTGTGTGATCAGGTAGACCTAATGCTGGGGCACTCATCAAAGCCTTCTTCACATCTTCAAATGCCGTTTGCTGTTCTTGGGTCCATAAGAAGGGGTCGTGCTCTGTACCTTTGATGGCTGCGTACAGAGGTTTTGCCAGTATCGCATAGCTGGGAATCCATATCCTACAGAAGCCTGCTGCCCCCAAGAATTCTCGCACTTGTCTTCTATTCTTGGGTATTGGTATTTGGCAGACAGCTTCTTTTCTCTCTGGCCCCATAATCCTTTGACCTTCAGAGATATGGAATCCCAGATACTTGACAGTTGGCAAACACAACTGAGCCTTCTTCCTGGACACCTTGTATCCTGCCTTCCAGAGAATATGTAGTAGATCGTGCGTTGCTTGCTGACATTTTTCTTTTGTAACTGCTGCTATCAACAAGTCATCTACATATTGTAACAATACACATTCTCCTGGGATAGACTCGAAATCCAGTAGATCTTGACTTAGAGCTGAACCAAATAGGGTAGGTGAATTTTTAAACCCTTGGGGCAGTCTTGTCCAAGTCATTTGGCGTTTTGAGCCCGTTACAGCGTTCTCCCATTGGAAAGCGAAAATACATTGGCTTTCTGCGGCAATTCGGAGGCAAAAGAAGGCATCTTTGAGATCTAAGACTGTGAAGTAAGTAGCCCCGCCCGGAATTAAAGCAAGCAGGTTATATGGATTGGGTACAACTGGATGTATGCTAACAACCGCATCATTGACTGCTCTTAAGTCCTGTACAGGTCGATACTCATCTGTACCGGGCTTTTGAACAGGCAGCAATGGGGTGTTCCAGGGGGAAGTACAGAATTTTAGGATACCATACCGTATGAACTTATCCAGATAGGATTGGATGTTCTTCTTAGCCTTCTGCGGAATGTGATATTGTCTTAGGCTCACTGGATAAACCCCATGTTTCAGTTCAATTTTTATAGGTGGAATATTGCGGGCCAGTCCTGGTGGGTTGTTCTCTGCCCAAACTCCTGGTATGTTAAACAATGTCTCATCACTCCTAGGGTTTTGGCTAGTCAACACTGTATAAAGTCGCCACTCTTCTTCCTTTGGTACGGATAAAGTCATAATACCTGAAGGTCCATTAAACTTTAAGGATGTTGTTCCATTTGGTAGGAACGTAATCTGCGCTTGTAATTTTGATAGCATATCACGTCCCAGCAATTGGACTGGACATTCAGGCATATAAAGGAATTGGTGTTTTACTACGTGGCCTCCCAATGTACAGAGTCGACTTTTAAGAACCGGTTTTTCAGCACTTCTTCCAGTTGCTCCTATCACAGTAATAGTCCTTCCAGATGGAGGAGCAACTAGATTAGTCACCACTGAATGTTCAGCACCAGTGTCGATCATGAACGCACTCCTTTTTCCCCCTATTGATACATCGACCATAGGCTCCGCTCGACCAAGGGGGATGGAGCCCGGTCGGTATCAATAGTCCTCCATGACAGTGTCAGCCAATCCTACAAAGTCCCTACCTTCTCTATCGCGGGACCTTTGCGCTGCTGGAATATACCTGTCTTCCCTAACACTTCCTCTGTTCCCATTACTCCCTCTATAACCATTACTCCCTCCGGGGCCTCCTCTACCTCTCGCTCTACCTCTAAAGTTTCCGTAGCCTGCCCTGGGTTGGTCTCTCTCGTACTGCTCTCTTTGCGGACATTCGTTCCTCCAATGCCCTTCTTCCTTGCAATACGCGCACTGATTCCTACTCAAAGGCTCCCTATTCCATCTACTATCGCCTCTATCTGGGCCCCGTTTATCTACGCCTGCGATTGCTACCGCTAGCATATCAGCCTTTCTACGCATCTTGCGCTCTTCCTCTTTCTTACTTTCTGTATCCCTGTTCATATAGACCTTATTTGCTACCTCCATTAGTTGGGTGATGGACATACCTGCAAACCCTTCTAACTTTTGTAGCTTGCGCTTAATATCTCCGTAAGCTTGGCTGACAAAGGCGGAGTTCACCATTCGGGAATTGTCTGCGTCTTCCGGATTAAAGGGGGTGTACAAGCGGTATGCCTCCAATAATCGGTCATAAAAGACACTGGGCGCTTCATCGCTTTTCTGGATCACCTCAACTGTCTTCGACATGTTAATGGCTTTCTTTCCTCCGGCTTTCATGCCAGCAATTATAGCGTCTCTATAGGCTCTGAGTTGAACCATATCAGCACCATTTACGTTCCAATCGGGATCGGTGTTGGGATAGTGTGTCGCGGCCCATGCTGCTGGATTGGCTTGGTTCAAAGCACGGGCTCTATCCTCTAATGCTTTAATGGCTGCTTGATTTATTCTTGTCCTTTCCTCATTGTTAAATAAAGTCATTAGTAACTGCTGGCAATCAGCCCATGTCGGATTATGCGTCTGTACTATTGAGGTGAACAGATCAGTCATAGCTTGTGGTTTCTCAGTATACGAGGAATTATGGGTCTTCCAGTTTAAAAGGTCGGTAGTGGTAAATGGGACATATACGAAGACTGGGTCAGCGTGTGCCATTTGACCTGCGGCATCGATATAAGCTGACCCGGGATTCAGACGAAGAGGCATCTGATAGTGCTTTAATTGTTGGGCACCAGTCAACTGTCGGGTTTGGATGGGGCTACGTAGAGAGGCGTCAGTCATGGGTTCCGGTCGGGGAGAGATAGGGTATGGGGATGTGGGAGGTCGGTTTTGGGAAAAGGTCGTAAATAAAACACTTCGAGCCGAGCTAGATGAAGCTTGACCGGAAGTCTGAAGTGGCGCCAAATCAGGATATTCGTTTCTAATGGGGGTGGATTCTGGTTCCAGAAGGGGAGATTTAGTACGAGGGGGGGTGGATCCTGTACTGGAGGAGGAAGCGGAAGTGGATGAGGGTAATGAGGGGAGGGGTGCAGGACTTCCTGCGTTTGCGTCACTTCTTCTTAACGGAAAGTAAGGGGGCGGCAAAGGGATCTCGGACTCAGGGGGCGTGTCCAAAATGGGCCTAACACCAGTCCTAGTGGACGAGCAAGTCCTAGCTACCATGAGGCGACACTGCTCCTCGTGGCATGTCTGGAGCCATTTTGGCGAGTCATTTACGGCCTGTCTCCAACAGTCAATATAAGGAAACTGGCCGTAAAGTTCAGGCCTACCCGATACAGCCACGTGTAAGCGCTGTACCAGAGTTGGATCCAAACTGCCACGTGGCGGCCATGCCGCAACCAAAGTAGGCCACTCCCTAGTACACAAAGTGACCAAACGTACAGGAGACATCTTTACCCCAAAATCACAAACTTTGAATCCCTTTTTAAAATTCTTAACCATACATCCTAAGGGATCCGGAATCGTTGACTGCGACGCACCCATACTTAACAATGGAACGTCGTCGACAACGAATACTATACACGCGTACTATTCAACAGTCACACCCGTTTCCTCTGGCAACAGCACCACGTGGTACGGTTACCAAGTGAAACGTACACAATAACAATAAACACTCAGGGAATTCCCGTACACACACAGCTGTTACACCAGTCACTATATAATCAATATTATGCCCTTTGGCGTAACTATACAGTCACCCACGCTATAATTCTCTATATACGAATTACCCGTCTATAACACACCCCAGTAACATCGTCTTTTACAAATAGCGGTTACAGTACGGTTAGCATAGGTCAAAGCACAAGTTAAGGTCACAATACAATTATTAGTGGTTATGGTGTTAAACATGCAATGGACGACAATGATTAGTACTTATTATATAATGTCAGTAAATATACAGGGTTATGGTACCGTGCACTATAATACAGCAACACACTATTAACACTCTCGCTAGACGGCTGAGCTCGCGCTATCTAACAAGATATACACTTTACTAAAACAATCGTTAACACATTTACAATTCCCAACTAAACTATTGGCCAGTACCTTGAATGGACTACCTAAAACTATATACACCCGTTTTGGTTAGCCACACTGCCCAATCACCACATATATAGCGAGCTAGAGAACCGAATTTACACAGGCGCCTCTTAGTCGCACTATCAAAAGTCTAGTGGGTTCCAAATTTACACGCCTTCCCACTTAGCCCAGATAGGATGAGAACTAGCGAACCGAATTTACACAGGCGCCGCTTAGTCTCCCGGTCCCTCCGACCTAGCGAACGTAATATACACCCTAGAACGCTAGTCTAGACAAGACACCGGTGTCCGGCTAGGGCTATTTACACCAGGACCCCGCCTGACTAACCAAATCAAACGGTCTGACTAAAGAGCGTTCGATCGAGCGGTGCGCCTTCGCTCCTTCCCTCCGACAGAGGGGGCAGATACACAGATTCAAAACCCCTTTGGGCCTACCGCACAATCGGTATACCCCTAGTGGGTCCTGCCGTCTAAAACAGCAGTTGTCTTACCTCCTCGTTCCTGAACCTGAGTTCACACTCATCGACGGGGACACCCCAGCACTTCTCACGTAGAGGCCGATGATCTCCTGGACAACAGACCAGTGGCGCCGAGACGAAGGGAGGTCCACGCAGAAGTTCAGGGGTGCAGCCGTAGAGAACGTGGGCAAAGATAGACCGTCTCACGCCTCTGCCTCTCAGCTACCGTTGAACGATGAGCTTCCCGGCCAATGCACCAAATGATACCGGAGAAACTGACGGAAGCCAAGCACAGAGAGATGGACACAGGTTTCTTCAGGAAGGAAGAGATTCTTTATTGGATCACCGATCGGGACTCAGAGGGACTAGCGTCACCAAAATACAGCAAAGTCTGAGTACTGAATACATAGAGTACATTCCTTATATAGCACTGTAGCTCCTCCCACAATTAACTACACCCACACATACCCTTAACCTATTTAATAAATAGAGTCTAAACTCATCCATCCGGTCTAACCACGTGGCTCATCTGATACAAAGGAGAGGGACGCGTAATTCCAGTTCTTACATTCCTGCACCTGGTCAGTACAGTGATGACAGTATCTTAGCTACGTGTAATTAACTAACTGATACTACAAACACATATACATACATATGCCTTGTGGCAATCTTAGCCTGCTAAACTTGTATTTTACTGGAATTACATCACAGATTGTGACAAAAATCAAACTGGAAAGATTGTGACTCTCGATAAAATTATATACTCCGTCTAACAGTGTTTTTCATCTTTAATGCAGGTAAAATTCTCAGTGAATAGGAAATTTAAACCGCCACCACCCTCCATTAGCAGTGAATATTTCCATATTTGTGCCAGATCTTTCCTGCTCATATGTTACACGTGCATTTATGTATGTGTTTCTGTGAACTCAGCAACATGTCGGCTAATGCTGGACTATTTATTTCTACAAGGGACGGTCAAATCCCGTGTTCATTATATGGCAGTCTTCCTGAGCACAACATACGCACTGTACCTCCTTCTCCTCCTTATTTATGAGCACCTTTATCTAGTGGCCACAGTTTTCTGTGTATTACAGATAGTCTTAATAGACTTGGCCAAGAGGGGGAAGATGGCAATGGAAGGCATGGAGAAGAAGAATGAGGAAGAGGTGATGGAGGTGACGAAGGTGAAAGAAGAGATGAAATGGAAAGTCTTTTAAAGAAGGAATTGTTGTGGGGAAAAAGACTGCTTGCTTGTAAAGGAAAAAGTTTTTTATTAAAAAAGTTTTATAACTGAATTCTTTATTTTGTTGTTTTTCTGAGGATTCTGCTTTATATTATTAGGGCAAAGCACAGTGAAAACGTAGGAACCGGAAGCAATCATTAGTTTGCAGATTGTAATTTATTGCAAGTCTAGAACCAAAGAGAGCACCAGTAATATTAATTCTTTCATTCCTTAATAATCCCGATCTGCCACCCAGACCATTTTCAGATAGGCGATTTAAGCCCATCAATACATTGTACACAGGGAACCTGACGTTTTGAAATTCTCCAACTTCCTAATGCTGTCTCTCACTTTCCAACCCTCATCATCATTACAACAATGCCTGATTTATTTGCTCTTACAATTCTGATCCTTTCTGTGCAGTGACATGTTATAGATTTAATGCTTGAGAAGAATGGATTTATAAGGGAAAATAAATAACTTAATGGTAGTTACTGGGCCTGGATATTCCACTGTCCAATGGTCCCAGTGTGGTCGCACACTTCAAAAACCACTGGTGTTTGCACCTTTTGGGAAGACAGATTCCACAGCACAAAGAAATCATCAAACCTATTCTATATCTCATTGTTTGATCAAATGCTGAAATTGGTGATTGTGCTGTTCTTCTTATCTGAGCTCTGCTCTTAAAGGGACAGCTCATTAAAATGGATAAGGTGGCTGGTGTCCCTTGGCTCTGTTCAACAGGCAGGGATAAACTCTGCCTTAATTATACCAGTCCACATCAACAATGGGCGGAAATGATATGCAGAGACTACTCAGCCCACGCTCTGAGCCTATCTTCCCATAGCACTGTTTAGCGTGAGGTACACTCCAAGAGGGAAATTTAGCTTGTCCCCCTACGAGATTCTATTTGGTTCAGCTCCCAGGCTAGGCTGTTACTTTCCTCAGCAGCTCCAAATTCAGTCAGATGCAATGGTAAATTACATAACTGCTCTCTCTCATGCCTTGACCAAAATCCATGCGCAAGTGTTTTCTTCTATTCCAGATCCAGTGTCTGATACAATCACCCATAAGTTACTCCCTGGTGATTGGGTTCTGGTTAAGAAATTCCTGAGAAAGCACACACTTGAGCCAAGATTTCATGGTTTCTTCCAAGTCCTTCTAACTACATCTACCTCAGTAAAACTAGCTGGGAAGTACACTTGGATACACGCTTCGCACTGCAAGAAAGTTCCAGCTCCAGAGGAAGCTTTACTGTGATATTGTCTCTTGTACTTTTCCACAATCCCAACATTCGACTATATACAAAGACATACCTAATAAAAAGGACCCACACATTTGTGTGACTGGTGACCATTGGGGACATCACTGTAGTTCCTGGAAAGCAGCGGGTTGGAACACGGGCCGACCATGGGGTTACAGACCACAAAGTGCCTTGGATAGAGTGGACAGGAATGGGAAATCCTTGTTACACAGAATGACTTTGTGCAAACCAACTGGGTCTACTCCAATGAAACTTACCTTAAACATAGAACACCCTAGTCCAGGAGACACTGGAGAGTATATAATGGGAATGTACTGGAGAGGGGGTAGTTCATACAATAAATTGGGAACTTTCTATTTACAAGACATGCACACATCACCTGAGTGGGTAGATACAAGACATATGACCATCAACCCTCTCAAACCCCACATTAAGACTCTTAAAGACATGGTAGCCATAGCTAACCCTACATTTGAAGACACTATGGCAGTAGAGACTATGGCTTGAGTGGATGAGATATAATGCTAATTCTCATTATAAAACTAACTGTTATGTTTGTGGTGGAGCCAGACCAAATCTAGGTACAGTGCCTCTAAATCTACCTCCTGATGTTGAAACATGTTTCTTAAAGGACCACTCTAGTGCCAGGAAAACATACTCGTTTTCCTGGCACTAGAGTGCCCTGAGGGTGCCCCCACCCTCAGGGACCCCCTCCCGCCCGGCTCTGGAAAGGGGAAAGGGGTAAAAACTTACCTTTTTCCAGCGGTGGGCGGAGAGATCTCCTCCGATCCTCCTCTTCTCCTCCCCGTCGGCTGAATGCGCGCGCGCGCGGCAAGAGCTGCGCGCGCATTCAGCCGGTCACATAGGAAAGCATTCATAATGCTTTCCTATGGACGCTTGCGTGCTCTCACTGTGATTTTCACAGTGAGAATCACGCAAGCGCCTCTAGCGGCTGTCAGTGAGACAGCCACTAGAGGAAATAGGGGAAGGCTTAACCCATTCACAAACATAGCAGTTTCTCTGAAACTGCTATGTTTATGAAAAAATGGGTTAACCCTAGAAGGACATGGCACCCAGACCACTTCATTAAGCTGAAGTGGTCTGGGTGCCTAGAGTGGTCCTTTAAGTCTCTATGTGCAGTCAATTACAAACTCATCAGTATGTGAATCATGGAAGAAGATATACCCTCTAACCCAAAGGGATATCAGGCCACCTTATGGAGTCACAGTATATTCAGGTAATTACACTTGATACACTACACACAGTACTACAGGGAAGTTTGTGGGAAAATTCCCTTCTGGTTATTGTGCTACATACCGAAAGCCTCCAGCTACCCTGTTAATACATCAAGTTAAATACTTGAGAGACATTTATTGGCTATGTGGATACATGCAACTCAGATCCAAATTGACAGGCCTATGGTGGGGGGAATGTGCTTTTACTAAAGTTATCATGCCCATACACATAATATCAGACAACCACCAAGGCCCTCTTGACTCACCACACACATACTTTAGAGTAAAAAGAGACACTCCTGTACAGGGCAGTTTCGACCCTCACATATACATAGATGCCAAGGGTGGTGCCAAATGATTTTAAAGCCAGGGATGAGGTTGCAGCTGGATTCAAATCCTTGATTCCACTCATCACGGCCTATAAGAATGTAAATTGGATTAATTACATCTACTAAAACCAACAATGTTTTGTCAATTATACCAGAGATGCCCTCCAGGGACTGGCAGAACAATTACAAGCCACCTCCCAAATGTCATTTCAGAATAGGATGGCCATAGACATGATTCTGGCGGGGGAAAGGAGGTGTGTGTGAAATACTCCCAGATACCATGACATGCTGCACTTTTATCCCAGATAACACAGGCCCTAACGGGAAAGTAACTATGGCCATCGAGAAGCTTGAAAGCCTCTCTGAAGAGTTAAAAAGAAACTCAGGGATCACCAATTCCTGGGATAGATGGTTTGGATGGATAAACGGATGGCAGAAAGTACTCTTCCAAGTGGGTATGGCTGTCCTAACTGTAATGATTCTTTTCCTCTTCTTTGTCTGTTGTATAATGCCTTGTGCACAGAAATATTTGCAGAAGACTGTAGATCAAACCATTGACCGCACCACCCCAACATTCCTACACCAAGACATTGATGACGGAACCTGTGACACAACACATGCACCTCTTCAGTCCCACCACATTAAGTATACAATTACTTCTCTCTAGGGAAACTATAGGGACAGCGTCTTGTCTAACGGGTAAAAAGTCTGTTGCGGAGATGTAGTGGACAAGCCGCTACGGGTTCTAGTGCAGTGAAGAGTTCAAGAAAACATGTTTGAGAAGATGAGCAGCAGCCTATTAGGGATATTATTAGGGATAGATAGTAGTTGTTTACATCGTAAATAGTAATTTTTAGGGGGGACTGTTGTGGACAGAATATTAACTCTATTAATTTTCGTAAAATGCCTATTTGCTCTGCATAACTATAATCAATATTATTCATAAGTTACTTAAAATGGCCGCTAGGGAATTTCCCCTGTAGTCAACTAACACCCTTGAATTAACAACTGGAGGAGAGCTCCATGATGCCAGTGACATCACACCCGGTAGGATGAGCAATTGATGAACCACTTAACACCTAACCAATTGCTTTACCGGACCCTCGGAATAAAGATTCCTCAAGTCTTTCATTAACCTGAAACTTGTGTCTGGTGTGAATTACTTTGGGAGCGTGCACGTAAATACTTATTAATTTGGACAGGGGCAGATATGCAAAAATATCAAGCACTTGATTTGATCCACAACAGCTTTTCTGTAAACCCAGCACAAATTTCTTGCAATTTTTCTTCACTTTTGATTAGAAACTAGAAACTGTTTTCCCAGCAACAGGCAATATGGTAATTTTCTCTAATGATTTTTAGGATAGAAAAATCTAAAATAACAACAGATTATTTTTTATATTTGGGTTTCATATAAAGAACATTCTCTAGGCTCATGTACAATTTAGTTCAAACTAGGTACCTTTGTAACCATAGCAGTGAGTTTTATATTCTAATCAAGATTATTGATACTATCAATGTAATCTTCAAACGTGAAAAAGAGCTGCTCCAACACATAAAAAGCATCATCTATGTATCTTCTCCAGATTTTACAAAACCCGAATAAGGGATGATTATACAAAAGGTGTATCTCAATGAAGTTTATATATATATATATATATTTACAGATAGATCGATTATTAATACTATTAATCAAATCTACCAACTTGTCCAAGAGCTGCTCCAACACATAACAAATATCTGGACAAGGTATGATTATATTTACACACACACATACATGTATATATATATGTATCTATAATAATTTCAACTCACTACTGGTAAGTCATTGCCAATTTATAGAGAGTATGCCATGGGCTCTCCAGGCTATAGATTTTAAGCTCTCTATGTATATAATATGTGTGTGCTTATATATTATTTAACTAGATGTATATAACAAATTCAAGTAGAGTCCAAGTTGATCACAGGAAAAGCAAATAAAGAAAAAACTCCACAAATGTAACATTTAACAATAATTAACAGCGCATGAACTCATATATTGTATATAATAGCGATTATGCACTACTTAGAAATCTATAAGGGACATAGGTATATATATTATTCATTGCTGTTAATAATATAAAAATATATTTCTGTTTTTGTTGTTCGTACAGTCAATTTGAAGTTTAGATTAGAAGTTATATTTCATGCAAAAAAAGTACCTAATGGCCTTTTCAAACCCTCTGCTTTATCTATGAAAAAAATAAGTAATAACAAAGTTGACATTGCAATACTTAGTAAGGCCTATGCAGAAGAGCAGAGTCTGTGATGTCATAAATTACAGCAGAGTACGTCTAGGTAACACACAGTGATGTCATTTTCAAACATTCCGTGAACACTCACAGCACTCAGAGCTACACTTCACCTGGACAGTGGTTATATTAACTGGAAATATATATTTCCTACTCACCTGCAAAGGGATCTTGTGAAAAGGCACCTCTTGAGTACAGGACCGTTGACTTGTACTTTGCTATCCTATAAAACAAGTATAATGAGAATGGTGAGTGATTCTTTTTCTGCTTTATATCTATCTGTCTAGCTATCATTTTCAAATAATTAAAACAAATGAAATTACAAATTTTAAGTTTTTATTTTGTTACTTTTTTGCATTAAATAAAAACCTAAAGGAACACTGCTCAATTCTATACCATTTAGGAATTGAATCACTATGTTCATGCAGCCCTAGTCACAACTCCCTGCATGTGACTTACACAACTTTCCTAAACACTTCCTGAAAAGAGCTTTGTAAAGCTTACACTTCCTTTACTACAAATTATGTTTAATTTAGAATTTCGTATCTCCTACTCTGTTAATAGCTTGCTAGACCATGCAGGGGTATCTTGTGTGTGATTAAAGTTTCATTTGAATAGCAGGAGATAAAAACGTTTAAAATAAGTAACATCTAAAAGAAAATTACATGTTTTTTTGCAGGCTTTGTGATTTACAGCCAGGGGAGGTGTAGCTAGGGCTGGATAGACAGAATTAAAAGTGATTTTACTTCAAAATGGTAGAGAATTGAGCAGTAAGACTTCAGAGGCATAATGTATACAGAAAAACTGCTTCATTAATATAAAGTTGTTTTGGTGATTATACTGTTACTTTAAAATATGAGCTTAAACAGCAACACAATAATAAAATGCTTAGATATTAATAACAATAATTAATTATTGATTATAAAGTCCTTACTGATTTCCTTGTGCTATACATAAAGTATTGATATAAACTCCATATAAATACACCATAGGTGATTGTTAAAATAATGGAATCCAACGTTTATTTCTTATGCTGCCGGCAGCCATATATCAATTTTCCCAGAAACCACTGCTTTGACCTTTCAATACCCATACCACTCATTGTTACCCTTTTCTGTTCCTCCAGACACAGTTGATATTTATTTGTGTAATTTTCTCTTCATTTATTCACCAACCCATGCTTCCATAATATGTCCAACTTTACTCTGCATATAAAACCAGCTGCTGCAACAGGATTCTGTTCACACACTTTATTTCAGATACCAGTCCTGTTTTTTACAGCTCCCTTCTTTCCACATTCTATCCCTCTCAATCTACTACCTGCCCAATACATATGGCTACCAACAGGCTATTTCACTGTCAGACTGCCTAAAGTGAGTGGTAGCTAACAAATGGTCAGATTTGTTTGTCTCTAATAGATATTCCAGTTATTGGGTACATTGCTGTGTCCTATGCCATCTTTAATCAATAGAAAAAAAATCAAACTGGAAAGATTGTGACTCGATTGTGACAAAAATAAAACTGGAAAGATTGTGACTCTCGATAAAATTATATACTCCGTCTAACAGTGTTTTTCCTCTTTAATACAGGTAAAATTCTCAGTGAATAGGAAATTTAAACCGCCACCACCCTCCATTAGCAGTGAATATTTCCATATTTGTGCCAGCTCTTTCCTGCTCATATGTTACACGTGCATTTATGTATGTGTTTCTGTGAACTCAGCAACATGTCGGCTAATGCTGGACTCTTTATTTCTACAAGGGACGGTCAAATCCCGTGTTCATTATACGGCAGTCTTCCTGAGTACAACATACGCACTGTACCTCCTTCTCCTCCTTATTTATGAGCACCTTTATCTAGTGGCCACAGTTTTCTGTGTATTACAGATAGTCTTAATAGACTTGGCCAAGAGGGGGAAGATGGCAATGGAAGGCATGGAGAAGAAGAATGAGGAAGAGGTGATGGAGGTGACGAAGGTGAAAGAAGAGATGAAATGGAAAGTCTTTTAAAGAAGGAATTGTTGTGGGGAAAAAGACTGCTTGCTTGTAAAGGAAAAAGTTTTTTATTAAAAAAGTTTTATAACTGAATTCTTTATTTTGTTGTTTTTCTGAGGATTCTGCTTTATATTATTAGGGCAAAGCACAGTGAAAACGTAGGAACCGGAAGCAATCATTAGTTTGCAGATTGTAATTTATTGCAAGTCTAGAACCAAAGAGAGCACCAGTAATATTAATTCTTTCATTCCTTAATAATCCCGATCTGCCACCCAGACCATTTTCAGATAGGCGATTTAAGCCCATCAATACATTGTACACAGGGAACCTGACGTTTTGAAATTCTCCAACTTCCTAATGCTGTCTCTCACTTTCCAACCCTCATCATCATTACAACAATGCCTGATTTATTTGCTCTTACAATTCTGATCCTTTCTGTGCAGTGACATGTTATAGATTTAATGCTTGAGAAGAATGGATTTATAAGGGAAAATAAATAACTTAATGGTAGTTACTGGGCCTGGATATTCCACTGTCCAATGGTCCCAGTGTGGTCGCACACTTCAAAAACCACTGGTGTTTGCACCTTTTGGGAAGACAGATTCCGCAGCACAAAGAAATCATCAAACCTATTCTATATCTCATTGTTTGATCAAATGCTGAAATTGGTGATTGTGCTGTTCTTCTTAGCTGAGCTCTGCTCTTAAAGGGACAGCTCATTAAAATGGATAAGGAGGCTGGTGTCCCTTGGCTCTGTTCAACAGGCAGGGATAAACTCTGCCTTAATTATACCAGTCCACATCAACAATGGGCGGAAATGATATGCAGAGACTACTCAGCCCACGCTCTGAGCCTATCTTCCCATAGCACTGTTTAGCGTGAGGTACACTCCAAGAGGGAAATTTAGCTTGTCCCCCTACGAGATTCTATTTGGTTCAGCTCCCAGGCTAGGCTGTTACTTTCCTCAGCAGCTCCAAATTCAGTCAGATGCAATGGTAAATTACATAACTGCTCTCTCTCATGCCTTGACCAAAATCCATGCGCAAGTGTTTTCTTCTATTCCAGATCCAGTGTCTGATACAATCACCCATAAGTTACTCCCTGGTGATTGGGTTCTGGTTAAGAAATTCCTGAGAAAGCACACACTTGAGCCAAGATTTCATGGTTTATTCCAAGTCCTTCTAACTACATCTACCTCAGTAAAACTAGCTGGGAAGTACACTTGGATACACGCTTCGCACTGCAAGAAAGTTCCAGCTCCAGAGGAAGCTTTACTGTGATATTGTCTCTTGTACTTTTCCACAATCCCAACATTCGACTATATACAAAGACATACCTAATAAAAAGGACCCACACATTTGTGTGACTGGTGACCATTGGGGACATCACTGTAGTTCCTGGAAAGCAGCGGGTTGGAACACGGGCCGACCATGGGGTTACAGACCACAAAGTGCCTTAGATAGAGTGGACAGGAATGGGAAATCCTTGTTACACAGAATGACTTTGTGCAAACCAACTGGGTCTACTCCAATGAAACTTACCTTAAACATAGAACACCCTAGTCCAGGAGACACTGGAGAGTATATAATGGGAATGTACTGGAGAGGGGGTTGTTCATACAATAAATTGGGAACTTTCTATTTACAAGACATGCACACATCACCTGAGTGGGTAGATACAAGACATATGACCATCAACCCTCTCAAACCCCACATTAAGACTCTTAAAGACATGGTAGCCATAGCTAACCCTACATTTGAAGACACTATGGCAGTAGAGACTATGGCTTGAGTGGATGAGATATAATGCTAATTCTCATTATAAAACTAACTGTTATGTTTGTGGTGGAGCCAGACCCCATCTAGGTACAGTGCCTCTAAATCTACCTCCTGATGTTGAAACATGTTTCTTAAAGGACCACTCTAGTGCCAGCAAAACATACTCGTTTTCCTGGCACTAGAGTGCCCTGAGGGTGCCCCCACCCTCAGGGACCCCCTCCCGCCCGGCTCTGGAAAGGGGAAAGGGGTAAAAACTTACCTTTTTCCAGCGGTGGGCGGAGAGATCTCCTCCTCCGATCCTCCTCTTCTCCTCCCCGTCGGCTGAATGCGCACGCGCGGCAAGAGCTGCGCGCGCATTCAGCCGGTCACATAGGAAAGCATTCATAATGCTTTCCTATGGACACTTGCGTGCTCTCACTGTGATTTTCACAGTGAGAATCACGCAAGCGCCTCTAGCTATGTTTATGAAAAAATGGGTTAACCCTAGAAGGACCTGGCACCCAGACCACTTCATTAAGCTGAAGTGGTCTGGGTGCCTAGAGTGGTCCTTTAAGTCTCTATGTGCAGTAAATTACAAACTCATCAGTATGTGAATCATGGAAGAAGATATACCCTCTAACCCAAAGGGATATCAGGCCACCTTATGGAGTCACAGTATATTCAGGTAATTACACTTGATACACTACACACAGTACCACAGGGAAGTTTGTGGGAAAATTCCCTTCTGGTTATTGTGCTACATGCCGAAAGCCTCCAGCTACCCTGTTAATACATCAAGTTAAATACTTGAGAGACATTTATTGGCTATGTGGATACATGCAACTCAGATCCAAATTGACAGGCCTATGGTGGGGGGAATGTGCTTTTACTAAAGTTATCATGCCCATACACATAATATCAGACAACCACCAAGGCCCTCTTGACTCACCACACACATACTTTAGAGTAAAAAGAGACACTCCTGTACAGGGTAGTTTCGACCCTCACATATACATAGATGCCAAGGGGGGTGCCAAATGATTTTAAAGCCAGGGATGAGGTTGCAGCTGGATTCAAATCCTTGATTCCACTCATCACGGCCTATAAGAATGTAAATTGGATTAATTACATCTACTAAAACCAACAATGTTTTGTCAATTATACCAGAGATGCCCTCCAGGGACTGGCAGAACAATTACAAGTCACCTCCCAAATGTCATTTCAGAATAGGATGGCCATAGAGATGATTCTGGCGGGGGAAAGGAGGTGTGTGTGAAATACTCCCAGATACCATGACATGCTGCACTTTTATCCCAGATAACACAGGCCCTAACGGGAAAGTAACTATGGCCATCAAGAAGCTTGAAAGCCTCTCTGAAGAGTTAAAAAGAAACTCAGGGATCACCAATTCTTGGGATAGATGGTTTGGATGGATGAACGGATGGCAGAAAGTACTCTTCCAAGTGGGTATGGCTGTCCTAACTGTAATGATTCTTTTCCTCTTCTTTGTCTGCTGTATAATGCCTTGTGCACAGAAATATTTGCAGAAGACTGTAGATCAAACCATTGACCGCACCACCCCAACATTCCTACACCAAGACATTGATGACGGAACCTGTGACACAACACATGCACCTCTTCAGTCCCACCACATTAAGTATGCAATTACTTCTCTCTAGGGAAACTATAGGGACAGCGTCTTGTCTAACGGGTAAAAAGTCTGTTGCGGAGATGTAGTGGACAAGCCGCTACGGGTTCTAGTGCAGTGAAGAGTTCAAGAAAACATGTTTGAGAAGATGAGCAGCAGCCTATTAGGGATATTATTAGGGATAGATAGTAGTTGTTTACATCGTAAATAGTAATTTTTAGGGGGGACTGTTGTGGACAGAATATTAACTCTATTAATTTTCGTAAAATGCCTATTTGCTCTGCATAACTATAATCAATATTATTCATAAGTTACTTAAAACGGCCGCTAGGGAATTTCCCCTGTAGTCAACTAATACCCTTGAATTAACAAGATGGCGCTGGAATCTGGAGGAGAGCTCCATGATGCCAGTGACATCACACCCGGTAGGATGAGCAATTGATGAACCACTTAACACCTAACCAATTGTTTTACCGGACCCTCGGAATAAAGATTCCTCAAGTCTTTCATTAACCTGAAACTTGTCTGGTGTGAATTACTTTGGGAGCGTGCACGTAAATACTTATTAATTTGGACAGGGGCAGATATGCAAAAATATCAAGCACTTGATTTGATCCACAACAGCTTTTCTGTAAACCCAGCACAAACTTCTTGCAATTTTTCTTCACTTTTGATCAGAAACTAGAAACTGTTTTCCCAGCAACAGGCAATATGGTAATTTTCTCTAATGATTTTTAGGATAGAAAAATCTAAAATAACAACAGATTATTTTTTATATTTGGGTTTCATATAAAGAACATTCTCTAGGCTCATGTACAATTTAGTTCAAACTAGGTACCTTTGTAACCATAGCAGTGAGTTTGATATTCTAATCAAGATTATTGATACTATCAATGTAATCTTCAAACGTGGAAAAGAGCTGCTCCAACACATAAAAAGCATCATCTATGTATCTTCTCCAGATTTTACAAAACCCGAATAAGGGATGATTATACAAAAGGTGTATTTCAATGAAGTTTATATATATATATATATATATATATTTACAGATAGATCGATTATTAATACTATTAATCAAATCTACCAACTTGTCCAAGAGCTGCTCCAACACATAACAAATATCTGGACAAGGTATGATTATATTTACACACACACATACATGTATATATATATGTATCTATAATAATTTCAACTCACTACTGGTAAGTCATTGCCAATTTATGGAGAGTATGCCATGGGCTCTCCAGGCTATAGATTTTAAGCTCTCTATGTATATAATATGTGTGTGCTTATATATTATTTAACTAGATGTATATAACAAATTCAAGTAGAGTCCAAGTTGATCACAGGAAAAGCAAATAAAGAAAAAACTCCACAAATGTAACATTTAACAATAATTAACAGCGCATGAACTCATATATTGTATATAATAGCGATTATGCACTACTTAGAAATCTATAAGGGACATAGGTATATATATTATTCATTGCTGTTAATAATATAAACATATATTTCTGTTTTTGTTGTTCGTACAGTCAATTTGAAGTTTAGATTAGAAGTTATATTTCATGCAAAAAAAGTACCTAATGGCCTTTTCAAACCCTCTGCTTTATCTATGAAAAAAATAAGTAATAACAAAGTTGACATTGCAATACTTAGTAAGGCCTATGCACAAGAGCAGAGTCTGTGATGTCATAAATTACAGCAGAGTACGTATAGGTAACACACAGTGATGTCATTTTCAAACATTCCATGAACACTCACAGCACTCAGAGCTACACTTCACCTGGACAGTGGTTATATTAACTGGAAATATATATTTGCTACTCACCTGCAAAGGGATCTTGTGAAAAGGCACCTCTTGAGTACAGGACCGTTGACTTGTACTTTGCTATCCTATAAAACAAGTATAATGAGAATGGTGAGTGATTCTTTTTCTGCTTTATATCTATCTGTCTAGCTATCATTTTCAAATAATTAAAACAAATGAAATTACAAATTTTAAGTTTTTATTTTGTTACTTTTTTGCATTAAATAAAAACCTAAAGGAACACTGCTCAATTCTATACCATTTAGGAATTGAATCACTATGTTCATGCAGCCCTAGTCACAACTCCCTGCATGTGACTTACACAACTTTCCTAAACACTTCCTGAAAAGAGCTTTGTAAAGCTTACACTTCCTTTACTACAAATTATGTTTAATTTAGAATTTCGTATCTCCTACTCTGTTAATAGCTTGCTAGACCATGCAGGGGTATCTTGTGTGTGATTAAAGTTTCATTTGAATAGCAGGAGATAAAAACGTTTAAAATAAGTAACATCTAAAAGAAAATTACATGTTTTTTTGCAGGCTTTGTGATTTACAGCCAGGGGAGGTGTAGCTAGGGCTGGATAGACAGAATTAAAAGTGATTTTACTTCAAAATGGTAGAGAATTGAGCAGTAAGACTTCAGAGGCATAATGTATACAGAAAAACTGCTTCATTAATATAAAGTTGTTTTGGTGATTATACTGTTACTTTAAAATATGAGCTTAAACAGCAACACAATAATAAAATGCTTAGATATTAATAACAATAATTAATTATTGATTATAAAGTCCTTACTGATTTCCTTGTGCTATACATAAAGTATTGATATAAACTCCATATAAATACACCATAGGTGATTGTTAAAATAATGGAATCCAACGTTTATTTCTTATGCTGCCGGCAGCCATATATCAATTTTCCCAGAAACCACTGCTTTGACCTTTCAATACCCATACCACTCATTGTTACCCTTTTCTGTTCCTCCAGACACAGTTGATATTTATTTGTGTAATTTTCTCTTCATTTATTCACCAACCCATGCTTCCATAATATGTCCAACTTTACTCTGCATATAAAACCAGCTGCTGCAACAGGATTCTGTTCACACACTTTATTTCAGATACCAGTCCTGTTTTTTACAGCTCCCTTCTTTCCACATTCTATCCCTCTCAATCTACTACCTGCCCAATACATATGGCTACCAACAGGCTATTTCACTGTCAGACTGCCTAAAGTGAGTGGTAGCTAACAATTGGTCAGATTTGTTTGTCTCTAATAGATATTCCAGTTATTGGGTACATTGCTGTGTCCTATGCCATCTTTAATCAATAGAAAAAAAATCAAACTGGAAAGATTGTGACTCGATTGTGACAAAAATCAAACTGGAAAGATTGTGACTCTCGATAAAATTATATACTCCGTCTAACAGTGTTTTTCCTCTTTAATGCAGGTAAAATTCTCAGTGAATAGGAAATTTAAACCGCCACCACCCTCCATTAGCAGTGAATATTTCCATATTTGTGCCAGATCTTTCCTGCTCATATGTTACACGTGCATTTATGTATGTGTTTCTGTGAACTCAGCAACATGTCGGCTAATGCTGGACTATTTATTTCTACAAGGGACGGTCAAATCCCGTGTTCATTATACGGCAGTCTTCCTGAGCACAACATACGCACTGTACCTCCTTCGCCTCCTTATTTATGAGCACCTTTATCTAGTGGCCACAGTTTTCTGTGTATTACAGATAGTCTTAATAGACTTGGCCAAGAGGGGGAAGATGGCAATGGAAGGCATGGAGAAGAAGAATGAGGAAGAGGTGATGGAGGTGACGAAGGTGAAAGAAGAGATGAAATGGAAAGTCTTTTAAAGAAGGAATTGTTGTGGGGAAAAAGACTGCTTGCTTGTAAAGGAAAAAGTTTTTTATTAAAAAAGTTTTATAACTGAATTCTTTATTTTGTTGTTTTTCTGAGGATTCTGCTTTATATTATTAGGGCAAAGCACAGTGAAAACGTAGGAACCGGAAGCAATCATTAGTTTGCAGATTGTAATTTATTGCAAGTCTAGAACCAAAGAGAGCACCAGTAATATTAATTCTTTCATTCCTTAATAATCCCGATCTGCCACCCAGACCATTTTCAGATAGGCGATTTAAGCCCATCAATACATTGTACACAGGGAACCTGACGTTTTGAAATTCTCCAACTTCCTAATGCTGTCTCTCACTTTCCAACCCTCATCATCATTACAACAATGCCTGATTTATTTGCTCTTACAATTCTGATCCTTTCTGTGCAGTGACATGTTATAGATTTAATGCTTGAGAAGAATGGATTTATAAGGGAAAATAAATAACTTAATGGTAGTTACTGGGCCTGGATATTCCACTGTCCAATGGTCCCAGTGTGGTCGCACACTTCAAAAACCACTGGTGTTTGCACCTTTTGGGAAGACAGATTCCGCAGCACAAAGAAATCATCAAACCTATTCTATATCTCATTGTTTGATCAAATGCTGAAATTGGTGATTGTGCTGTTCTTCTTAGCTGAGCTCTGCTCTTAAAGGGACAGCTCATTAAAATGGATAAGGAGGCTGGTGTCCCTTGGCTCTGTTCAACAGGCAGGGATAAACTCTGCCTTAATTATACCAGTCCACATCAACAATGGGCGGAAATGATATGCAGAGACTACTCAGCCCACGCTCTGAGCCTATCTTCCCATAGCACTGTTTAGCGTGAGGTACACTCCAAGAGGGAAATTTAGCTTGTCCCCCTACGAGATTCTATTTGGTTCAGCTCCCAGGCTAGGCTGTTACTTTCCTCAGCAGCTCCAAATTCAGTCAGATGCAATGGTAAATTACATAACTGCTCTCTCTCATGCCTTGACCAAAATCCATGCGCAAGTGTTTTCTTCTATTCCAGATCCAGTGTCTGATACAATCACCCATAAGTTACTCCCTGGTGATTGGGTTCTGGTTAAGAAATTCCTGAGAAAGCACACACTTGAGCCAAGATTTCATGGTTTATTCCAAGTCCTTCTAACTACATCTACCTCAGTAAAACTAGCTGGGAAGTACACTTGGATACACGCTTCGCACTGCAAGAAAGTTCCAGCTCCAGAGGAAGCTTTACTGTGATATTGTCTCTTGTACTTTTCCACAATCCCAACATTCGACTATATACAAAGACATACCTAATAAAAAGGACCCACACATTTGTGTGACTGGTGACCATTGGGGACATCACTGTAGTTCCTGGAAAGCAGCGGGTTGGAACACGGGCCGACCATGGGGTTACAGACCACAAAGTGCCTTAGATAGAGTGGACAGGAATGGGAAATCCTTGTTACACAGAATGACTTTGTGCACACCAACTGGGTCTACTCCAATGAAACTTACCTTAAACATAGAACACCCTAGTCCAGGAGACACTGGAGAGTATATAATGGGAATGTACTGGAGAGGGGGTAGTTCATACAATAAATTGGGAACTTTCTATTTACAAGACATGCACACATCACCTGAGTGGGTAGATACAAGACATATGACCATCAACCCTCTCAAACCCCACATTAAGACTCTTAAAGACATGGTAGCCATAGCTAACCCTACATTTGAAGACACTATGGCAGTAGAGACTATGGCTTGAGTGGATGAGATATAATGCTAATTCTCATTATAAAACTAACTGTTATGTTTGTGGTGGAGCCAGACCCCATCTAGGTACAGTGCCTCTAAATCTACCTCCTGATGTTGAAACATGTTTCTTAAAGGACCACTCTAGTGCCAGGAAAACATACTCGTTTTCCTGGCACTAGAGTGCCCTGAGGGTGCCCCCACCCTCAGGGACCCCCTCCCGCCCGGCTCTGGAAAGGGGAAAGGGGTAAAAACTTACCTTTTTCCAGCGGTGGGCGGAGAGATCTCCTCCTCCGATCCTCCTCTTCTCCTCCCCGTCGGCTGAATGCGCACGCGCGGCAAGAGCTGCGCGCGCATTCAGCCGGTCACATAGGAAAGCATTCATAATGCTTTCCTATGGACGCTTGCGTGCTCTCACTGTGATTTTCACAGTGAGAATCACGCAAGCGCCTCTAGCGGCTGTCAGTGAGACAGCCACTAGAGGAAATAGGGGAAGGCTTAACCCATTCACAAACATAGCAGTTTCTCTGAAACTGCTATGTTTATGAAAAAATGGGTTAACCCTAGAAGGACCTGGCACCCAGACCACTTCATTAAGCTGAAGTGGTCTGGGTGCCTAGAGTGGTCCTTTAAGTCTCTATGTGCAGTAAATTACAAACTCATCAGTATGTGAATCATGGAAGAAGATATACCCTCTAACCCAAAGGGATATCAGGCCACCTTATGGAGTCACAGTATATTCAGGTAATTACACTTGATACACTACACACAGTACCACAGGGAAGTTTGTGGGAAAATTCCCTTCTGGTTATTGTGCTACATGCCGAAAGCCTCCAGCTACCCTGTTAATACATCAAGTTAAATACTTGAGAGACATTTATTGGCTATGTGGATACATGCAACTCAGATCCAAATTGACAGGCCTATGGTGGGGGGAATGTGCTTTTACTAAAGTTATCATGCCCATACACATAATATCAGACAACCACCAAGGCCCTCTTGACTCACCACACACATACTTTAGAGTAAAAAGAGACACTCCTGTACAGGGTAGTTTCGACCCTCACATATACATAGATGCCAAGGGGGGTGCCAAATGATTTTAAAGCCAGGGATGAGGTTGCAGCTGGATTCAAATCCTTGATTCCACTCATCACGGCCTATAAGAATGTAAATTGGATTAATTACATCTACTAAAACCAACAATGTTTTGTCAATTATACCAGAGATGCCCTCCAGGGACTGGCAGAACAATTACAAGTCACCTCCCAAATGTCATTTCAGAATAGGATGGCCATAGAGATGATTCTGGCGGGGGAAAGGAGGTGTGTGTGAAATACTCCCAGATACCATGACATGCTGCACTTTTATCCCAGATAACACAGGCCCTAACGGGAAAGTAACTATGGCCATCGAGAAGCTTGAAAGCCTCTCTGAAGAGTTAAAAAGAAACTCAGGGATCACCAATTCTTGGGATAGATGGTTTGGATGGATGAACGGATGGCAGAAAGCACTCTTCCAAGTGGGTATGGCTGTCCTAACTGTAATGATTATTTTCCTCTTCTTTGTCTGCTGTATAATGCCTTGTGCACAGAAATATTTGCAGAAGACTGTAGATCAAACCATTGACCGCACCACCCCAACATTCCTACACCAAGACATTGATGACGGAACCTGTGACACAACACATGCACCTCTTCAGTCCCACCACATTAAGTATACAATTACTTCTCTCTAGGGAAACTATAGGGACAGCGTCTTGTCTAACGGGTAAAAAGTCTGTTGCGGAGATGTAGTGGACAAGCCGCTACGGGTTCTAGTGCAGTGAAGAGTTCAAGAAAACATGTTTGAGAAGATGAGCAGCAGCCTATTAGGGATATTATTAGGGATAGATAGTAGTTGTTTACATCGTAAATAGTAATTTTTAGGGGGGACTGTTGTGGACAGAATATTAACTCTATTAATTTTCGTAAAATGCCTATTTGCTCTGCATAACTATAATCAATATTATTCATAAGTTACTTAAAATGGCCGCTAGGGAATTTCCCCTGTAGTCAACTAATACCCTTGAATTAACAAGATGGCGCTGGAATCTGGAGGAGAGCTCCATGATGCCAGTGACATCACACCCGGTAGGATGAGCAATTGATGAACCACTTAACACCTAACCAATTGTTTTACCGGACCCTCGGAATAAAGATTCCTCAAGTCTTTCATTAACCTGAAACTTGTCTGGTGTGAATTACTTTGGGAGCGTGCACGTAAATACTTATTAATTTGGACAGGGGCAGATATGCAAAAATATCAAGCACTTGATTTGATCCACAACAGCTTTTCTGTAAACCCAGCACAAACTTCTTGCAATTTTTCTTCACTTTTGTTCAGAAACTAGAAACTGTTTTCCCAGCAACAGGCAATATGGTAATTTTCTCTAATGATTTTTAGGATAGAAAAATCTAAAATAACAACAGATTATTTTTTATATTTGGGTTTCATATAAAGAACATTCTCTAGGCTCATGTACAATTTAGTTCAAACTAGGTACCTTTGTAACCATAGCAGTGAGTTTGATATTCTAATCAAGATTATTGATACTATCAATGTAATCTTCAAACGTGGAAAAGAGCTGCTCCAACACATAAAAAGCATCATCTATGTATCTTCTCCAGATTTTACAAAACCCGAATAAGGGATGATTATACAAAAGGTGTATTTCAATGAAGTTTATATATATATATATATATATTTACAGATAGATCGATTATTAATACTATTAATCAAATCTACCAACTTGTCCAAGAGCTGCTCCAACACATAACAAATATCTGGACAAGGTATGATTATATTTACACACACACATACATGTATATATATATGTATCTATAATAATTTCAACTCACTACTGGTAAGTCATTGGCAATTTATGGAGAGTATGCCATGGGCTCTCCAGGCTATAGATTTTAGCTCTCTATGTATATAATATGTGTGTGCTTATATATTATTTAACTAGATGTATATAACAAATTCAAGTAGAGTCCAAGTTGATCACAGGAAAAGCAAATAAAGAAAAAACTCCACAAATGTAACATTTAACAATAATTAACAGCGCATGAACTCATATATTGTATATAATAGCGATTATGCACTTCTTAGAAATCTATAAGGGACATAGGTATATATATTATTCATTGCTGTTAATAATATAAACATATATTTCTGTTTTTGTTGTTCGTACAGTCAATTTGAAGTTTAGATTAGAAGTTATATTTCATGCAAAAAAAGTACCTAATGGCCTTTTCAAACCTCTGCTTTATCTATGAAAAAAATAAGTAATAACAAAGTTGACATTGCAATACTTAGTAAGGCCTATGCACAAGAGCAGAGTCTGTGATGTCATAAATTACAGCAGAGTACGTCTAGGTAACACACAGTGATGTCATTTTCAAACATTCCGTGAACACTCACAGCACTCAGAGCTACACTTCACCTGGACAGTGGTTATATTAACTGGAAATATATATTTGCTACTCACCTGCAAAGGGATCTTGTGAAAAGGCACCTCTTGAGTACAGGACCGTTGACTTGTACTTTGCTATCCTATAAAACAAGTATAATGAGAATGGTGAGTGATTATTTTTCTGCTTTATATCTATCTGTCTAGCTATCATTTTCAAATAATTAAAACAAATGAAATTACAGATTTTAAGTTTTTATTTTGTTACTTTTTTGCATTAAATAAAAACCTAAAGGAACACTGCTCAATTCTATACCATTTAGGAATTGAATCACTATGTTCATGCAGCCCTAGTCACAACTCCCTGCATGTGACTTACACAACTTTCCTAAACACTTCCTGAAAAGAGCTTTGTAAAGCTTACACTTCCTTTACTACAAATTATGTTTAATGTAGAATTCCGTATCTCCTACTCTGTTAATAGCTTGCTAGACCATGCAGGGGTATCTTGTGTGTGATTAAAGTTTCATTTGAATAGCAGGAGATAAAAACGTTTAAAATAAGTAACATCTAAAAGAAAATTACATGTTTTTTTGCAGGCTTTGTGATTTACAGCCAGGGGAGGTGTAGCTAGGGCTGGATAGACAGAATTAAAAGTGATTTTACTTCAAAATGGTAGAGAATTGAGCAGTAAGACTTCAGAGGCATAATGTATACAGAAAAACTGCTTCATTAATATAAAGTTGTTTTGGTGATTATACTGTTACTTTAAAATATGAGCTTAAACAGCAACACAATAATAAAATGCTTAGATATTAATAACAATAATTAATTATTGATTATAAAGTCCTTACTGATTTCCTTGTGCTATACATAAAGTATTGATATAAACTCCATATAAATACACCATAGGTGATTGTTAAAATAATGGAATCCAACGTTTATTTCTTATGCTGCCGGCAGCCATATATCAATTTTCCCAGAAACCACTGCTTTGACCTTTCAATACCCATACCACTCATTGTTACCCTTTTCTGTTCCTCCAGACACAGTTGATATTTATTTGTGTAATTTTCTCTTCATTTATTCACCAACCCATGCTTCCATAATATGTCCAACTTTACTCTGCATATAAAACCAGCTGCTGCAACAGGATTCTGTTCACACACTTTATTTCAGATACCAGTCCTGTTTTTTACAGCTCCCTTCTTTCCACATTCTATCCCTCTCAATCTACTACCTGCCCAATACATATGGCTACCAACAGGCTATTTCACTGTCAGACTGCCTAAAGTGAGTGGTAGCTAACAATTGGTCAGATTTGTTTGTCTCTAATAGATATTCCAGTTATTGGGTACATTGCTGTGTCCTATGCCATCTTTAATCAATAGAAAAAAAATCAAACTGGAAAGATTGTGACTCGATTGTGACAAAAATCAAACTGGAAAGATTGTGACTCTCGATAAAATTATATACTCCGTCTAACAGTGTTTTTCCTCTTTAATACAGGTAAAATTCTCAGTGAATAGGAAATTTAAACCGCCACCACCCTCCATTAGCAGTGAATATTTCCATATTTGTGCCAGCTCTTTCCTGCTCATATGTTACACGTGCATTTATGTATGTGTTTCTGTGAACTCAGCAACATGTCGGCTAATGCTGGACTCTTTATTTCTTCAAGGGACGTTCAAATCCCGTGTTCATTATACGGCAGTCTTCCTGAGCACAACATACGCACTGTACCTCCTTCTCCTCCTTATTTATGAGCACCTTTATCTAGTGGCCACAGTTTTCTGTGTATTCCAGATAGTCTTAATAGTCTTGGCCAAGAGGGGGAAGATGGCAATGGAAGGCATGGAGAAGAAGAATGAGGAAGAGGTGATGGAGGTGACGAAGGTGAAAGAAGAGATGAAATGGAAAGTCTTTTAAAGAAGGAATTGTTGTGGGGAAAAAGACTGCTTGCTTGTAAAGGAAAAAGTTTTTTATTAAAAAAGTTTTATAACTGAATTCTTTATTTTGTTGTTTTTCTGAGGATTCTGCTTTATATTATTAGGGCAAAGCACAGTGAAAACGTAGGAACCGGAAGCAATCATTAGTTTGCAGATTGTAATTTATTGCAAGTCTAGAACCAAAGAGAGCACCAGTAATATTAATTCTTTCATTCCTTAATAATCCCGATCTGCCACCCAGACCATTTTCAGATAGGCGATTTAAGCCCATCAATACATTGTACACAGGGAACCTGACGTTTTTAAATTCTCCAACTTCCTAATGCTGTCTCTCACTTTCCAACCCTCATCATCATTACAACAATGCCTGATTTATTTGCTCTTACAATTCTGATCCTTTCTGTGCAGTGACATGTTATAGATTTAATGCTTGAGAAGAATGGATTTATAAGGGAAAATAAATAACTTAATGGTAGTTACTGGGCCTGGATATTCCACTGTCCAATGGTCCCAGTGTGGTCGCACACTTCAAAAACCACTGGTGTTTGCACCTTTTGGGAAGACAGATTCCGCAGCACAAAGAAATCATCAAACCTATTCTATATCTCATTGTTTGATCAAATGCTGAAATTGGTGATTGTGCTGTTCTTCTTAGCTGAGCTCTGCTCTTAAAGGGACAGCTCATTAAAATGGATAAGGTGGCTGGTGTCCCTTGGCTCTGTTCAACAGGCAGGGATAAACTCTGCCTTAATTATACCAGTCCACATCAACAATGGGCGGAAATGATATGCAGAGACTACTCAGCCCACGCTCTGAGCCTATCTTCCCATAGCACTGTTTAGCGTGAGGTACACTCCAGGAGGGAAATTTAGCTTGTCCCCCTACGAGATTCTATTTGGTTCAGCTCCCAGGCTAGGCTGTTACTTTCCTCAGCAGCTCCAAATTCAGTCAGATGCAATGGTAAATTACATAACTGCTCTCTCTCATGCCTTGACCAAAATCCATGCGCAAGTGTTTTCTTCTATTCCAGATCCAGTGTCTGATACAATCACCCATAAGTTACTCCCTGGTGATTGGGTTCTGGTTAAGAAATTCCTGAGAAAGCACACACTTGAGCCAAGATTTCATGGTTTATTCCAAGTCCTTCTAACTACATCTACCTCAGTAAAACTAGCTGGGAAGGACACTTGGATACACGCTTGGCACTGCAAGAAAGTTCCAGCTCCAGAGGAAGCTTTACTGTGATATTGTCTCTTGTACTTTTCCACAATCCCAACATTCGACTATATACAAAGACATACCTAATAAAAAGGACCCACACATTTGTGTGACTGGTGACCATTGGGGACATCACTGTAGTTCCTGGAAAGCAGCGGGTTGGAACACGGGCCGACCATGGGGTTACAGACCACAAAGTGCCTTAGATAGAGTGGACAGGAATGGGAAATCCTTGTTACACAGAATGACTTTGTGCAAACCAACTGGGTCTACTCCAATGAAACTTACCTTAAACATAGAACACCCTAGTCCAGGAGACACTGGAGAGTATATAATGGGAATGTACTGGAGAGGGGGTAGTTCATACAATAAATTGGGAACTTTCTATTTACAAGACATGCACACATCACCTGAGTGGGTAGATACAAGACATATGACCATCAACCCTCTCAAACCCCACATTAAGACTCTTAAAGACATGGTAGCCATAGCTAACCCTACATTTGAAGACACTATGGCAGTAGAGACTATGGCTTGAGTGGATTAGATATAATGCTAATTCTCATAATAAAACTAACTGTTATGTTTGTGGTGGAGCCAGACCCCATCTAGGTACAGTGCCTCTAAATCTACCTTCTGATGTTGAAACATGTTTCTTAAAGGACCACTCTAGTGCCAGGAAAACATACTCGTTTTCCTGGCACTAGAGTGCCCTGAGGGTGCCCCCACCCTCAGGGACCCCCTCCCGCCCGGCTCTGGAAAGGGGTAAAAACTTACCTTTTTCCAGCGGTGGGCGGAGAGATCTCCTCCTCCGATCCTCCTCTTCTCCTCCCCGTCGGCTGAATGCGCACGCGCGGCAAGAGCTGCGCGCGCATTCAGCCGGTCACATAGGAAAGCATTCATAATGCTTTCCTATGGACGCTTGCCTGCTCTCACTGTGATTTTCACAGTGAGAATCACGCAAGCGCCTCTAGCGGCTGTCAGTGAGACAGCCACTAGAGGAAATAGGGGAAGGCTTAACCCATTCACAAACATAGCAGTTTCTCTGAAACTGCTATGTTTATGAAAAAATGGGTTAACCCTAGAAGGACCTGGCACCCAGACCACTTCATTAAGCTGAAGTGGTCTGGGTGCCTAGAGTGGTCCTTTAAGTCTCTATGTGCAGTCAATTACAAACTCATCAGTATGTGAATCATGGAAGAAGATATACCCTCTAACCCAAAGGGATATCAGGCCACCTTATGGAGTCACAGTATATTCAGGTAATTACACTTGATACACTACACACAGTACCACAGGGAAGTTTGTGGGAAAATTCCCTTCTGGTTATTGTGCTACATGCCGAAAGCCTCCAGCTACCCTGTTAATACATCAAGTTAAATACTTGAGAGACATTTATTGGCTATGTGGATACATGCAACTCAGATCCAAATTGACAGGCCTATGGTGGGGGGAATGTGCTTTTACTAAAGTTATCATGCCCATACACATAATATCAGACAACCACCAAGGCCCTCTTGACTCACCACACACATACTTTAGAGTAAAAAGAGACACTCACATATACATAGATGCCAAGGGGGGTGCCAAATGATTTTAAAGCCAGGGATGAGGTTGCAGCTGGATTCAAATCCTTGATTCCACTCATCACGGCCTATAAGAATGTAAATTGGATTAATTACATCTACTAAAACCAACAATGTTTTGTCAATTATACCAGAGATGCCCTCCAGGGACTGGCAGAACAATTACAAGCCACCTCCCAAATGTCATTTCAGAATAGGATGGCCATAGACATGATTCTGGCGGGGGAAAGGAGGTGTGTGTGAAATACTCCCAGATACCATGACATGCTGCACTTTTATCCCAGATAACACAGGCCCTAACGGGAAAGTAACTATGGCCATCGAGAAGCTTGAAAGCCTCTCTGAAGAGTTAAAAAGAAACTCAGGGATCACCAATTCTTGGGATAGATGGTTTGGATGGATGAACGGATGGCAGAAAGTACTCTTCCAAGTGGGTATGGCTGTCCTAACTGTAATGATTCTTTTCCTCTTCTTTGTCTGCTGTATAATGCCTTGTGCACAGAAATATTTGCAGAAGACTGTAGATCAAACCATTGACCGCACCACCCCAACATTCCTACACCAAGACATTGATGACGGAACCTGTGACACAACACATGCACCTCTTCAGTCCCACCACATTAAGTATACAATTACTTCTCTCTAGGGAAACTATAGGGACAGCGTCTTGTCTAACGTGTAAAAAGTCTGTTGCGGAGATGTAGTAGACAAGCCGCTACGGGTTCTAGTGCAGTGAAGAGTTCAAGAAAACATGTTTGAGAAGATGAGCAGCAGCCTATTAGGGATATTATTAGGGATAGATAGTAGTTGTTTACATCGTAAATAGTAATTTTTAGGGGGGACTGTTGTGGACAGAATATTAACTCTATTAATTTTCGTAAAATGCCTATTTGCTCTGCATAACTATAATCAATATTATTCATAAGTTACTTAAAACGGCCGCTAGGGAATTTCCCCTGTAGTCAACTAATACCCTTGAATTAACAAGATGGCGCTGGAATCTGGAGGAGAGCTCCATGATGCCAGTGACATCACACCCGGTAGGATGAGCAATTGATGAACCACTTAACACCTAACCAATTGTTTTACCGGACCCTCGGAATAAAGATTCCTCAAGTCTTTCATTAACCTGAAACTTGTCTGGTGTGAATTACTTTGGGAGCGTGCACGTAAATACTTATTAATTTGGACAGGGGCAGATATGCAAAAATATCAAGCACTTGATTTGATCCACAACAGCTTTTCTGTAAACCCAGCACAAACTTCTTGCAATTTTTCTTCACTTTTGATCAGAAACTAGAAACTGTTTTCCCAGCAACAGGCAATATGGTAATTTTCTCTAATGATTTTTAGGATAGAAAAATCTAAAATAACAACAGATTATTTTTTGTATTTGGGTTTCATATAAAGAACATTCTCTAGGCTCATGTACAATTTAGTTCAAACTAGGTACCTTTGTAACCATAGCAGTGAGTTTGATATTCTAATCAAGATTATTGATACTATCAATGTAATCTTCAAACGTGGAAAAGAGCTGCTCCAACACATAAAAAGCATCATCTATGTATCTTCTCCAGATTTTACAAAACCCGAATAAGGGATGATTATACAAAAGGTGTATTTCAATGAAGTTTATATATATATATATATATATATATTTACAGATAGATCGATTATTAATACTATTAATCAAATCTACCAACTTGTCCAAGAGCTGCTCCAACACATAACAAATATCTGGACAAGGTATGATTATATTTACACACACACATACATGTATATATATATGTATCTATAATAATTTCAACTCACTACTGGTAAGTCATTGGCAATTTATGGAGAGTATGCCATGGGCTCTCCAGGCTATAGATTTTAAGCTCTCTATGTATATAATATGTGTGTGCTTATATATTATTTAACTAGATGTATATAACAAAGTCAAGTAGAGTCCAAGTTGATCACAGGAAAAGCAAATAAAGAAAAAACTCCACAAATGTAACATTTAACAATAATTAACAGCGCATGAACTCATATATTGTATATAATAGCGATTATGCACTACTTAGAAATCTATAAGGGACATAGGTATATATATTATTCATTGCTGTTAATAATGTAAAAATATATTTCTGTTTTTGTTGTTCGTACAGTCAATTTGAAGTTTAGATTAGAAGTTATATTTCATGCAAAAAAGTACCTAATGGCCTTTTCAAACCCTCTGCTTTATCTATGAAAAAAATAAGTAATAACAAAGTTGACATTGCAATACTTAGTAAGGCCTATGCACAAGAGCAGAGTCTGTGATGTCATAAATTACAGCAGAGTACGTCTAGGTAACACACAGTGATGTCATTTTCAAACATTCCGTGAACACTCACAGCACTCAGAGATACACTTCACCTGGACAGTGGTTATATTAACTGGAAATATATATTTGCTACTCACCTGCAAAGGGATCTTGTGAAAAGGCACCTCTTGAGTACAGGACCGTTGACTTGTACTTTGCTATCCTATAAAACAAGTATAATGAGAATGGTGAGTGATTCTTTTTCTGCTTTATATCTATCTGTCTAGCTATCATTTTCAAATAATTAAAACAAATGAAATTACAAATTTTAAGTTTTTATTTTGTTACTTTTTTGCATTAAATAAAAACCTAAAGGAACACTGCTCAATTCTATACCATTTAGGAATTGAATCACTATGTTCATGCAGCCCTAGTCACAACTCCCTTCATGTGACTTACACAACTTTCCTAAACACTTCCTGAAAAGAGCTTTGTAAAGCTTACACTTCCTTTACTACAAATTATGTTTAATTTAGAATTTCGTATCTCCTACTCTGTTAATAGCTTGCTAGACCATGCAGGGGTATCTTGTGTGAGATTAAAGTTTAATTTGAATAGCAGGAGATAAAAACGTTTAAAATAAGTAACATCTAAAAGAAAATTACATGTTTTTTTGCAGGCTTTGTGATTTACAGCCAGGGGAGGTGTAGCTAGGGCTGGATAGACAGAATTAAAAGTGATTTTACTTCAAAATGGTAGAGAATTGAGCAGTAAGACTTCAGAGGCATAATGTATACAGAAAAACTGCTTCATTAATATAAAGTTGTTTTGGTGATTATACTGTTACTTTAAAATATGAGCTTAAACAGCAACACAATAATAAAATGCTTAGATATTAATAACAATAATTAATTATTGATTATAAAGTCCTTACTGATTTCCTTGTGCTATACATAAAGTATTGATATAAACTCCATATAAATACACCATAGGTGATTGTTAAAATAATGGAATCCAACGTTTATTTCTTATGCTGCCGGCAGCCATATATCAATTTTCCCAGAAACCACTGCTTTGACCTTTCAATACCCATACCACTCATTGTTACCCTTTTCTGTTCCTCCAGACACAGTTGATATTTATTTGTGTAATTTTCTCTTCATTTATTCACCAACCCATGCTTCCATAATATGTCCAACTTTACTCTGCATATAAAACCAGCTGCTGCAACAGGATTCTGTTCACACACTTTATTTCAGATACCAGTCCTGTTTTTTACAGCTCCCTTCTTTCCACATTCTATCCCTCTCAATCTACTACCTGCCCAATACATATGGCTACCAACAGGCTATTTCACTGTCAGACTGCCTAAAGTGAGTGGTAGCTAACAATTGGTCAGATTTGTTTGTCTCTAATAGATATTCCAGTTATTGGGTACATTGCTGTGTCCTATGCCATCTTTAATCAATAGAAAAAAAATCAAACTGGAAAGATTGTGACTCGATTGTGACAAAAATCAAACTGGAAAGATTGTGACTCTCGATAAAATTATATACTCCGTCTAACAGTGTTTTTCCTCTTTAATGCAGGTAAAATTCTCAGTGAATAGGAAACTTAAACCGCCACCACCCTCCATTAGCAGTGAATATTTCCATATTTGTGCCAGCTCTTTCCTGCTCATATGTTACACGTGCATTTATGTATGTGTTTCTGTGAACTCAGCAACATGTCGGCTAATGCTGGACTCTTTATTTCTACAAGGGACGGTCAAATCCCGTGTTCATTATACGGCAGTCTTCCTGAGTACAACATACGCACTGTACCTCCTTCTCCTCCTTATTTATGAGCACCTTTATCTAGTGGCCACAGTTTTCTGTGTATTCCAGATAGTCTTAATAGACTTGGCCAAGAGGGGGAAGATGGCAATGGAAGGCATGGAGAAGAAGAATGAGGAAGAGGTGATGGAGGTGACGAAGGTGAAAGAAGAGATGAAATGGAAAGTCTTTTAAAGAAGGAATTGTTGTGGGGAAAAAGACTGCTTGCTTGTAAAGGAAAAAGTTTTTTATTAAAAAAGTTTTATAACTGAATTCTTTATTTTGTTGTTTTTCTGAGGATTCTGCTTTATATTATTAGGGCAAAGCACAGTGAAAACGTAGGAACCGGAAGCAATCATTAGTTTGCAGATTGTAATTTATTGCAAGTCTAGAACCAAAGAGAGCACCAGTAATATTAATTCTTTTATTCCTTAATAATCCCGATCTGCCACCCAGACCATTTTCAGATAGGCGATTTAAGCCCATCAATACATTGTACACAGGGAACCTGACGTTTTGAAATTCTCCAACTTCCTAATGCTGTCTCTCACTTTCCAACCCTCATCATCATTACAACAATGCCTGATTTATTTGCTCTTACAATTCTGATCCTTTCTGTGCAGTGTCATGTTATAGATTTAATGCTTGAGAAGAATGGATTAATAAGGGAAAATAAATAACTTAATGGTAGTTACTGGGCCTGGATATTCCACTGTCCAATGGTCCCAGTGTGGTCGCACACTTCAAAAACCACTGGTGTTTGCACCTTTTGGGAAGACAGATTCCGCAGCACAAAGAAATCATCAAACCTATTCTATATCTCATTGTTTGATCAAATGCTGAAATTGGTGATTGTGCTGTTCTTCTTAGCTGAGCTCTGCTCTTAAAGGGACAGCTCATTAAAATGGATAAGGTGGCTGGTGTCCCTTGGCTCTGTTCAACAGGAAGGGATAAACTCTGCCTTAATTATACCAGTCCACATCAACAATGGGCGGAAATGATATGCAGAGACTACTCAGCCCACGCTCTGAGCCTATCTTCCCATAGCACTGTTTAGCGTGAGGTACACTTCAAGAGGGAAATTTAGCTTGTCCCCCTACGAGAATCTATTTGGTTCAGCTCCCATGCTAGGCTGTTACTTTCCTCAGCAGCTCCAAATTCAGTCAGATGCAATGGTAAATTACATAACTGCTCTCTCTCATGCCTTGACCAAAATCCATGCGCAAGTGTTTTCTTCTATTCCAGATCCAGTGTCTGATACAATCACCCATAAGTTACTCCCTGGTGATTGGGTTCTGGTTAAGAAATTCCTGAGAAAGCACACACTTGAGCCAAGATTTCATGGTTTATTCCAAGTCCTCCTAACTACATCTACCTCAGTAAAACTAGCTGGGAAGGACACTTGGATACACGCTTCGCACTGCAAGAAAGTTCCAGCTCCAGAGGAAGCTTTACTGTGATATTGTCTCTTGTACTTTTCCACAATCCCAACATTCGACTATATACAAAGACATACCTAATAAAAAGGACCCACACATTTGTGTGACTGGTGACCATTGGGGACATCACTGTAGTTCCTGGAAAGCAGCGGGTTGGAACACGGGCCGACCATGGGGTTACAGACCACAAAGTGCCTTAGATAGAGTGGACAGGAATGGGAAATCCTTGTTACACAGAATGACTTTGTGCAAACCAACTGGGTCTACTCCAATGAAACTTACCTTAAACATAGAACACCCTAGTCCAGGAGACACTGGAGAGTATATAATGGGAATGTACTGGAGAGGGGGTAGTTCATACAATAAATTGGGAACTTTCTATTTACAAGACATGCACACATCACCTGAGTGGGTAGATACAAGACATATGACCATCAACCCTCTCAAACCCCACATTAAGACTCTTAAAGACATGGTAGCCATAGCTAACCCTACATTTGGAGACACTATGGCAGTAGAGACTATGGCTTGAGTGGATGAGATATAATGCTAATTCTCATAATAAAACTAACTGTTATGTTTGTGGTGGAGCCAGACCCCATCTAGGTACAGTGCCTCTAAATCTACCTTCTGATGTTGAAACATGTTTCTTAAAGGACCACTCTAGTGCCAGGAAAACATACTCGTTTTCCTGGCACTAGAGTGCCCTGAGGGTGCCCCCACCCTCAGGGACCCCCTCCCGCCCGGCTCTGGAAAGGGGAAAGGGGTAAAAACTTACCTTTTTCCAGCGGTGGGCGGAGAGATCTCCTCCTCCGATCCTCCTCTTCTCCTCCCCGTCGGCTGAATGCGCACGCGCGGCAAGAGCTGCGCGCGCATTCAGCCGGTCACATAGGAAAGCATTCATAATGCTTTCCTATGGACGCTTGCCTGCTCTCACTGTGATTTTCACAGTGAGAATCACGCAAGCGCCTCTAGCGGCTGTCAGTGAGACAGCCACTAGAGGAAATAGGGGAAGGCTTAACCCATTCACAAACATAGCAGTTTCTCTGAAACTGCTATGTTTATGAAAAAATGGGTTAACCCTAGAAGGACCTGGCACCCAGACCACTTCATTAAGCTGAAGTGGTCTGGGTGCCTAGAGTGGTCCTTTAAGTCTCTATGTGCAGTAAATTACAAACTCATCAGTATGTGAATCATGGAAGAAGATATACCCTCTAACCCAAAGGGATATCAGGCCACCTTATGGAGTCACAGTATATTCAGGTAATTACACTTGATACACTACACACAGTACCACAGGGAAGTTTGTGGGAAAATTCCCTTCTGGTTATTGTGCTACATGCCGAAAGCCTCCAGCTACCCTGTTAATACATCAAGTTAAATACTTGAGAGACATTTATTGGCTATGTGGATACATGCAACTCAGATCCAAATTGACAGGCCTATGGTGGGGGGAATGTGCTTTTACTAAAGTTATCATGCCCATACACATAATATCAGACAACCACCAAGGCCCTCTTGACTCACCACACACATACTTTAGAGTAAAAAGAGACACTCACATATACATAGATGCCAAGGGGGGTGCCAAATGATTTTAAAGCCAGGGATGAGGTTGCAGCTGGATTCAAATCCTTGATTCCACTCATCACGGCCTATAAGAATGTAAATTGGATTAATTACATCTACTAAAACCAACAATGTTTTGTCAATTATACCAGAGATGCCCTCCAGGGACTGGCAGAACAATTGCAAGCCACCTCCCAAATGTCATTTCAGAATAGGATGGCCATAGACATGATTCTGGCGGGGGAAAGGAGGTGTGTGTGAAATACTCCCAGATACCATGACATGCTGCACTTTTATCCCAGATAACACAGGCCCTAACGGGAAAGTAACTATGGCCATCGAGAAGCTTGAAAGCCTCTCTGAAGAGTTAAAAAGAAACTCAGGGATCACCAATTCTTGGGATAGATGGTTTGGATGGATGAACGGATGGCAGAAAGTACTCTTCCAAGTGGGTATGGCTGTCCTAACTGTAATGATTCTTTTCCTCTTCTTTGTCTGCTGTATAATGCCTTGTGCACAGAAATATTTGCAGAAGACTGTAGATCAAACCATTGACCGCACCACCCCAACATTCCTACACCAAGACATTGATGACGGAACCTGTGACACAACACATGCACCTCTTCAGTCCCACCACATTAAGTATACAATTACTTCTCTCTAGGGAAACTATAGGGACAGCGTCTTGTCTAACGTGTAAAAAGTCTGTTGCGGAGATGTAGTAGACAAGCCGCTACGGGTTCTAGTGCAGTGAAGAGTTCAAGAAAACATGTTTGAGAAGATGAGCAGCAGCCTATTAGGGATATTATTAGGGATAGATAGTAGTTGTTTACATCGTAAATAGTAATTTTTAGGGGGGACTGTTGTGGACAGAATATTAACTCTATTAATTTTCGTAAAATGCCTATTTGCTCTGCATAACTATAATCAATATTATTCATAAGTTACTTAAAACGGCCGCTAGGGAATTTCCCCTGTAGTCAACTAATACCCTTGAATTAACAAGATGGCGCTGGAATCTGGAGGAGAGCTCCATGATGCCAGTGACATCACACCCGGTAGGATGAGCAATTGATGAACCACTTAACACCTAACCAATTGTTTTACCGGACCCTCGGAATAAAGATTCCTCAAGTCTTTCATTAACCTGAAACTTGTCTGGTGTGAATTACTTTGGGAGCGTCCACGTAAATACTTATTAATTTGGACAGGGGCAGATATGCAAAAATATCAAGCACTTGATTTGATCCACAACAGCTTTTCTGTAAACCCAGCACAAACTTCTTGCAATTTTTCTTCACTTTTGATCAGAAACTAGAAACTGTTTTCCCAGCAACAGGCAATATGGTAATTTTCTCTAATGATTTTTAGGATAGAAAAATCTAAAATAACAACAGATTATTTTTTATATTTGGGTTTCATATAAAGAACATTCTCTAGGCTCATGTACAATTTAGTTCAAACTAGGTACCTTTGTAACCATAGCAGTGAGTTTGATATTCTAATCAAGATTATTGATACTATCAATGTAATCTTCAAACGTGGAAAAGAGCTGCTCCAACACATAAAAAGCATCATCTATGTATCTTCTCCAGATTTTACAAAACCCGAATAAGGGATGATTATACAAAAGGTGTATTTCAATGAAGTTTATATCTATATATATATATATATTTACAGATAGATCGATTATTAATACTATTAATCAAATCTACCAACTTGTCCAAGAGCTGCTCCAACACATAACAAATATCTGGACAAGGTATGATTATATTTACACACACACATACATGTATATATATATGTATCTATAATAATTTCAACTCACTACTGGTAAGTCATTGGCAATTTATGGAGAGTATGCCATGGGCTCTCCAGGCTATAGATTTTAAGCTCTCTATGTATATAATATGTGTGTGCTTATATATTATTTAACTAGATGTATATAACAAAGTCAAGTAGAGTCCAAGTTGATCACAGGAAAAGCAAATAAAGAAAAAACTCCACAAATGTAACATTTAACAATAATTAACAGCGCATGAACTCATATATTGTATATAATAGCGATTATGCACTACTTAGAAATCTATAAGGGACATAGGTATATATATTATTCATTGCTGTTAATAATATAAAAATATATTTCTGTTTTTGTTGTTCATACAGTCAATTTGAAGTTTAGATTAGAAGTTATATTTCATGCAAAAAAGTACCTAATGGCCTTTTCAAACCCTCTGCTTTATCTATGAAAAAAATAAGTAATAACAAAGTTGACATTGCAATACTTAGTAAGGCCTATGCACAAGAGCAGAGTCTGTGATGTCATAAATTACAGCAGAGTACGTCTAGGTAACACACAGTGATGTCATTTTCAAACATTCCGTGAACACTCACAGCACTCAGAGCTACACTTCACCTGGACAGTGGTTATATTAACTGGAAATATATATTTGCTACTCACCTGCAAAGGGATCTTGTGAAAAGGCACCTCTTGAGTACAGGACCGTTGACTTGTACTTTGCTATCCTATAAAACAAGTATAATGAGAATGGTGAGTGATTATTTTTCTGCTTTATATCTATCTGTCTAGCTATCATTTTCAAATAATTAAAACAAATGAAATTACAGATTTTAAGTTTTTATTTTGTTACTTTTTTGCATTAAATAAAAACCTAAAGGAACACTGCTCAATTCTATACCATTTAGGAATTGAATCACTATGTTCATGCAGCCCTAGTCACAACTCCCTGCATGTGACTTACACAACTTTCCTAAACACTTCCTGAAAAGAGCTTTGTAAAGCTTACACTTCCTTTACTACAAATTATGTTTAATTTAGAATTCCGTATCTCCTACTCTGTTAATAGCTTGCTAGACCATGCAGGGGTATCTTGTGTGTGATTAAAGTTTCATTTGAATAGCAGGAGATAAAAACGTTTAAAATAAGTAACATCTAAAAGAAAATTACATGTTTTTTTGCAGGCTTTGTGATTTACAGCCAGGGGAGGTGTAGCTAGGGCTGGATAGACAGAATTAAAAGTGATTTTACTTCAAAATGGTAGAGAATTGAGCAGTAAGACTTCAGAGGCATAATGTATACAGAAAAACTGCTTCATTAATATAAAGTTGTTTTGGTGATTATACTGTTACTTTAAAATATGAGCTTAAACAGCAACACAATAATAAAATGCTTAGATATTAAAAACAATAATTAATTATTGATTATAAAGTCCTTACTGATTTCCTTGTGCTATACATAAAGTATTGATATAAACTCCATATAAATACACCATAGGTGATTGTTAAAATAATGGAATCCAACGTTTATTTCTTATGCTGCCGGCAGCCATATATCAATTTTCCCAGAAACCACTGCTTTGACCTTTCAATACCCATACCACTCATTGTTACCCTTTTCTGTTCCTCCAGACACAGTTGATATTTATTTGTGTAATTTTCTCTTCATTTATTCACCAACCCATGCTTCCATAATATGTCCAACTTTACTCTGCATATAAAACCAGCTGCTGCAACAGGATTCTGTTCACACACTTTATTTCAGATACCAGTCCTGTTTTTTACAGCTCCCTTCTTTCCACATTCTATCCCTCTCAATCTACTACCTGCCCAATACATATGGCTACCAACAGGCTATTTCACTGTCAGACTGCCTAAAGTGAGTGGTAGCTAACAATTGGTCAGATTTGTTTGTCTCTAATAGATATTCCAGTTATTGGGTACATTGCTGTGTCCTATGCCATCTTTAATCAATAGAAAAAAAATCAAACTGGAAAGATTGTGACTCGATTGTGAAAAAAATCAAACTGGAAAGATTGTGACTCTCGATAAAATTCTATACTCCGTCTAACAGTGTTTTTCCTCTTTAATACAGGTAAAATTCTCAGTGAATAGGAAACTTAAACCGCCACCACCCTCCATTAGCAGTGAATATTTCCATATTTGTGCCAGCTCTTTCCTGCTCATATGTTACACGTGCATTTATGTATGTGTTTCTGTGAACTCAGCAACATGTCGGCTAATGCTGGACTCTTTATTTCTACAAGGGACGGTCAAATCCCGTGTTCATTATACGGCAGTCTTCCTGAGTACAACATACGCACTGTACCTCCTTCTCCTCCTTATTTATGAGCACCTTTATCTAGTGGCCACAGTTTTCTGTGTATTCCAGATAGTCTTAATAGACTTGGCCAAGAGGGGGAAGATGGCAATGGAAGGCATGGAGAAGAAGAATGAGGAAGAGGTGATGGAGGTGACGAAGGTGAAAGAAGAGATGAAATGGAAAGTCTTTTAAAGAAGGAATTGTTGTGGGGAAAAAGACTGCTTGCTTGTAAAGGAAAAAGTTTTTTATTAAAAAAGTTTTATAACTGAATTCTTTATTTTGTTGTTTTTCTGAGGATTCTGCTTTATATTATTAGGGCAAAGCACAGTGAAAACGTAGGAACCGGAAGCAATCATTAGTTTGCAGATTGTAATTTATTGCAAGTCTAGAACCAAAGAGAGCACCAGTAATATTAATTCTTTCATTCCTTAATAATCCCGATCTGCCACCCAGACCATTTTCAGATAGGCGATTTAAGCCCATCAATACATTGTACACAGGGAACCTGACGTTTTGAAATTCTCCAACTTCCTAATGCTGTCTCTCACTTTCCAACCCTCATCATCATTACAACAATGCCTGATTTATTTGCTCTTACAATTCTGATCCTTTCTGTGCAGTGTCATGTTATAGATTTAATGCTTGAGAAGAATGGATTAATAAGGGAAAATAAATAACTTAATGGTAGTTACTGGGCCTGGATATTCCACTGTCCAATGGTCCCAGTGTGGTCGCACACTTCAAAAACCACTGGTGTTTGCACCTTTTGGGAAGACAGATTCCGCAGCACAAAGAAATCATCAAACCTATTCTATATCTCATTGTTTGATCAAATGCTGAAATTGGTGATTGTGCTGTTCTTCTTAGCTGAGCTCTGCTCTTAAAGGGACAGCTCATTAAAATGGATAAGGTGGCTGGTGTCCCTTGGCTCTGTTCAACAGGCAGGGATAAACTCTGCCTTAATTATACCAGTCCATATCAACAATGGGCGGAAATGATATGCAGAGACTACTCAGCCCACGCTCTGAGCCTATCTTCCCATAGCACTGTTTAGCGTGAGGTACACTTCAAGAGGGAAATTTAGCTTGTCCCCCTACGAGAATCTATTTGGTTCAGCTCCCATGCTAGGCTGTTACTTTCCTCAGCAGCTCCAAATTCAGTCAGATGCAATGGTAAATTACATAACTGCTCTCTCTCATGCCTTGACCAAAATCCATGCGCAAGTGTTTTCTTCTATTCCAGATCCAGTGTCTGATACAATCACCCATAAGTTACTCCCTGGTGATTGGGTTCTGGTTAAGAAATTCCTGAGAAAGCACACACTTGAGCCAAGATTTCATGGTTTATTCCAAGTCCTCCTAACTACATCTACCTCAGTAAAACTAGCTGGGAAGGACACTTGGATACACGCTTCGCACTGCAAGAAAGTTCCAGCTCCAGAGGAAGCTTTACTGTGATATTGTCTCTTGTACTTTTCCACAATCCCAACATTCGACTATATACAAAGACATACCTAATAAAAAGGACCCACACATTTGTGTGACTGGTGACCATTGGGGACATCACTGTAGTTCCTGGAAAGCAGCGGGTTGGAACACGGGCCGACCATGGGGTTACAGACCACAAAGTGCCTTAGATAGAGTGGACAGGAATGGGAAATCCTTGTTACACAGAATGACTTTGTGCAAACCAACTGGGTCTACTCCAATGAAACTTACCTTAAACATAGAACACCCTAGTCCAGGAGACACTGGAGAGTATATAATGGGAATGTACTGGAGAGGGGGTAGTTCATACAATAAATTGGGAACTTTCTATTTACAAGACATGCACACATCACCTGAGTGGGTAGATACAAGACATATGACCATCAACCCTCTCAAACCCCACATTAAGACTCTTAAAGACATGGTAGCCATAGCTAACCCTACATTTGAAGACACTATGGCAGTAGAGACTATGGCTTGAGTGGATTAGATATAATGCTAATTCTCATAATAAAACTAACTGTTATGTTTGTGGTGGAGCCAGACCCCATCTAGGTACAGTGCCTCTAAATCTACCTTCTGATGTTGAAACATGTTTCTTAAAGGACCACTCTAGTGCCAGGAAAACATACTCGTTTTCCTGGCACTAGAGTGCCCTGAGGGTGCCCCCACCCTCAGGGACCCCCTCCCGCCCGGCTCTGGAAAGGGGAAAGGGGTAAAAACTTACCTTTTTCCAGCGGTGGGCGGAGAGATCTCCTCCTCCGATCCTCCTCTTCTCCTCCCCGTCGGCTGAATGCGCACGCGCGGCAAGAGCTGCGCGCGCATTCAGCCGGTCACATAGGAAAGCATTCATAATGCTTTCCTATGGACGCTTGCCTGCTCTCACTGTGATTTTCACAGTGAGAATCACGCAAGCGCCTCTAGCGGCTGTCAGTGAGACAGCCACTAGAGGAAATAGGGGAAGGCTTAACCCATTCACAAACATAGCAGTTTCTCTGAAACTGCTATGTTTATGAAAAAATGGGTTAACCCTAGAAGGACCTGGCACCCAGACCACTTCATTAAGCTGAAGTGGTCTGGGTGCCTAGAGTGGTCCTTTAAGTCTCTATGTGCAGTCAATTACAAACTCATCAGTATGTGAATCATGGAAGAAGATATACCCTCTAACCCAAAGGGATATCAGGCCACCTTATGGAGTCACAGTATATTCAGGTAATTACACTTGATACACTACACACAGTACCACAGGGAAGTTTGTGGGAAAATTCCCTTCTGGTTATTGTGCTACATGCCGAAAGCCTCCAGCTACCCTGTTAATACATCAAGTTAAATACTTGAGAGACATTTATTGGCTATGTGGATACATGCAACTCAGATCCAAATTGACAGGCCTATGGTGGGGGGAATGTGCTTTTACTAAAGTTATCATGCCCATACACATAATATCAGACAACCACCAAGGCCCTCTTGACTCACCACACACATACTTTAGAGTAAAAAGAGACACTCACATATACATAGATGCCAAGGGGGGTGCCAAATGATTTTAAAGCCAGGGATGAGGTTGCAGCTGGATTCAAATCCTTGATTCCACTCATCACGGCCTATAAGAATGTAAATTGGATTAATTACATCTACTAAAACCAACAATGTTTTGTCAATTATACCAGAGATGCCCTCCAGGGACTGGCAGAACAATTACAAGCCACCTCCCAAATGTCATTTCAGAATAGGATGGCCATAGACATGATTCTGGCAGGGGAAAGGAGGTGTGTGTGAAATACTCCCAGATACCATGACATGCTGCACTTTTATCCCAGATAACACAGGCCCTAACGGGAAAGTAACTATGGCCATCGAGAAGCTTGAAAGCCTCTCTGAAGAGTTAAAAAGAAACTCAGGGATCACCAATTCTTGGGATAGATGGTTTGGATGGATGAACGGATGGCAGAAAGTACTCTTCCAAGTGGGTATGGCTGTCCTAACTGTAATGATTCTTTTCCTCTTCTTTGTCTGCTGTATAATGCCTTGTGCACAGAAATATTTGCAGAAGACTGTAGATCAAACCATTGACCGCACCACCCCAACATTCCTACACCAAGACATTGATGACGGAACCTGTGACACAACACATGCACCTCTTCAGTCCCACCACATTAAGTATACAATTACTTCTCTCTAGGGAAACTATAGGGACAGCGTCTTGTCTAACGTGTAAAAAGTCTGTTGCGGAGATGTAGTAGACAAGCCGCTACGGGTTCTAGTGCAGTGAAGAGTTCAAGAAAACATGTTTGAGAAGATGAGCAGCAGCCTATTAGGGATATTATTAGGGATAGATAGTAGTTGTTTACATCGTAAATAGTAATTTTTAGGGGGGACTGTTGTGGACAGAATATTAACTCTATTAATTTTCGTAAAATGCCTATTTGCTCTGCATAACTATAATCAATATTATTCATACGTTACTTGAAACGGCCGCTAGGGAATTTCCCCTGTAGTCAACTAATACCCTTGAATTAACAAGATGGCGCTGGAATCTGGAGGAGAGCTCCATGATGCCAGTGACATCACACCCGGTAGGATGAGCAATTGATGAACCACTTAACACCTAACCAATTGTTTTACCGGACCCTCGGAATAAAGATTCCTCAAGTCTTTCATTAACCTGAAACTTGTCTGGTGTGAATTACTTTGGGAGCGTGCACGTAAATACTTATTAATTTGGACAGGGGCAGATATGCAAAAATATCAAGCACTTGATTTGATCCACAACAGCTTTTCTGTAAACCCAGCACAAACTTCTTGCAATTTTTCTTCACTTTTGATCAGAAACTAGAAACTGTTTTCCCAGCAACAGGCAATATGGTAATTTTCTCTAATGATTTTTAGGATAGAAAAATCTAAAATAACAACAGATTATTTTTTGTATTTGGGTTTCATATAAAGAACATTCTCTAGGCTCATGTACAATTTAGTTCAAACTAGGTACCTTTGTAACCATAGCAGTGAGTTTGATATTCTAATCAAGATTATTGATACTATCAATGTAATCTTCAAACGTGGAAAAGAGCTGCTCCAACACATAAAAAGCATCATCTATGTATCTTCTCCAGATTTTACAAAACCCGAATAAGGGATGATTATACAAAAGGTGTATTTCAATGAAGTTTATATATATATATATATATATATATTTACAGATAGATCGATTATTAATACTATTAATCAAATCTACCAACTTGTCCAAGAGCTGCTCCAACACATAACAAATATCTGGACAAGGTATGATTATATTTACACACACACATACATGTATATATATATGTATCTATAATAATTTCAACTCACTACTGGTAAGTCATTGGCAATTTATGGAGAGTATGCCATGGGCTCTCCAGGCTATAGATTTTAAGCTCTCTATGTATATAATATGTGTGTGCTTATATATTATTTAACTAGATGTATATAACAAAGTCAAGTAGAGTCCAAGTTGATCACAGGAAAAGCAAATAAAGAAAAAACTCCACAAATGTAACATTTAACAATAATTAACAGCGCATGAACTCATATATTGTATATAATAGCGATTATGCACTACTTAGAAATCTATAAGGGACATAGGTATATATATTATTCATTGCTGTTAATAATATAAAAATATATTTCTGTTTTTGTTGTTCATACAGTCAATTTGAAGTTTAGATTAGAAGTTATATTTCATGCAAAAAAGTACCTAATGGCCTTTTCAAACCCTCTGCTTTATCTATGAAAAAAATAAGTAATAACAAAGTTGACATTGCAATACTTAGTAAGGCCTATGCACAAGAGCAGAGTCTGTGATGTCATAAATTACAGCAGAGTACGTCTAGGTAACACACAGTGATGTCATTTTCAAACATTCCGTGAACACTCACAGCACTCAGAGATACACTTCACCTGGACAGTGGTTATATTAACTGGAAATATATATTTGCTACTCACCTGCAAAGGGATCTTGTGAAAAGGCACCTCTTGAGTACAGGACCGTTGACTTGTACTTTGCTATCCTATAAAACAAGTATAATGAGAATGGTGAGTGATTCTTTTTCTGCTTTATATCTATCTGTCTAGCTATCATTTTCAAATAATTAAAACAAATGAAATTACAAATTTTAAGTTTTTATTTTGTTACTTTTTTGCATTAAATAAAAACCTAAAGGAACACTGCTCAATTCTATACCATTTAGGAATTGAATCACTATGTTCATGCAGCCCTAGTCACAACTCCCTGCATGTGACTTACACAACTTTCCTAAACACTTCCTGAAAAGAGCTTTGTAAAGCTTACACTTCCTTTACTACAAATTATGTTTAATTTAGAATTTCGTATCTCCTACTCTGTTAATAGCTTGCTAGACCATGCAGGGGTATCTTGTGTGAGATTAAAGTTTAATTTGAATAGCAGGAGATAAAAACGTTTAAAATAAGTAACATCTAAAAGAAAATTACATGTTTTTTTGCAGGCTTTGTGATTTACAGCCAGGGGAGGTGTAGCTAGGGCTGGATAGACAGAATTAAAAGTGATTTTACTTCAAAATGGTAGAGAATTGAGCAGTAAGACTTCAGAGGCATAATGTATACAGAAAAACTGCTTCATTAATATAAAGTTGTTTTGGTGATTATACTGTTACTTTAAAATATGAGCTTAAACAGCAACACAATAATAAAATGCTTAGATATTAATAACAATAATTAATTATTGATTATAAAGTCCTTACTGATTTCCTTGTGCTATACATAAAGTATTGATATAAACTCCATATAAATACACCATAGGTGATTGTTAAAATAATGGAATCCAACGTTTATTTCTTATGCTGCCGGCAGCCATATATCAATTTTCCCAGAAACCACTGCTTTGACCTTTCAATACCCATACCACTCATTGTTACCCTTTTCTGTTCCTCCAGACACAGTTGATATTTATTTGTGTAATTTTCTCTTCATTTATTCACCAACCCATGCTTCCATAATATGTCCAACTTTACTCTGCATATAAAACCAGCTGCTGCAACAGGATTCTGTTCACACACTTTATTTCAGATACCAGTCCTGTTTTTTACAGCTCCCTTCTTTCCACATTCTATCCCTCTCAATCTACTACCTGCCCAATACATATGGCTACCAACAGGCTATTTCACTGTCAGACTGCCTAAAGTGAGTGGTAGCTAACAATTGGTCAGATTTGTTTGTCTCTAATAGATATTCCAGTTATTGGGTACATTGCTGTGTCCTATGCCATCTTTAATCAATAGAAAAAAAATCAAACTGGAAAGATTGTGACTCGATTGTGACAAAAATCAAACTGGAAAGATTGTGACTCTCGATAAAATTATATACTCCGTCTAACAGTGTTTTTCCTCTTTAATGCAGGTAAAATTCTCAGTGAATAGGAAACTTAAACCGCCACCACCCTCCATTAGCAGTGAATATTTCCATATTTGTGCCAGCTCTTTCCTGCTCATATGTTACACGTGCATTTATGTATGTGTTTCTGTGAACTCAGCAACATGTCGGCTAATGCTGGACTCTTTATTTCTACAAGGGACGGTCAAATCCCGTGTTCATTATACGGCAGTCTTCCTGAGTACAACATACGCACTGTACCTCCTTCTCCTCCTTATTTATGAGCACCTTTATCTAGTGGCCACAGTTTTCTGTGTATTCCAGATAGTCTTAATAGACTTGGCCAAGAGGGGGAAGATGGCAATGGAAGGCATGGAGAAGAAGAATGAGGAAGAGGTGATGGAGGTGACGAAGGTGAAAGAAGAGATGAAATGGAAAGTCTTTTAAAGAAGGAATTGTTGTGGGGAAAAAGACTGCTTGCTTGTAAAGGAAAAAGTTTTTTATTAAAAAAGTTTTATAACTGAATTCTTTATTTTGTTGTTTTTCTGAGGATTCTGCTTTATATTATTAGGGCAAAGCACAGTGAAAACGTAGGAACCGGAAGCAATCATTAGTTTGCAGATTGTAATTTATTGCAAGTCTAGAACCAAAGAGAGCACCAGTAATATTAATTCTTTTATTCCTTAATAATCCCGATCTGCCACCCAGACCATTTTCAGATAGGCGATTTAAGCCCATCAATACATTGTACACAGGGAACCTGACGTTTTGAAATTCTCCAACTTCCTAATGCTGTCTCTCACTTTCCAACCCTCATCATCATTACAACAATGCCTGATTTATTTGCTCTTACAATTCTGATCCTTTCTGTGCAGTGTCATGTTATAGATTTAATGCTTGAGAAGAATGGATTAATAAGGGAAAATAAATAACTTAATGGTAGTTACTGGGCCTGGATATTCCACTGTCCAATGGTCCCAGTGTGGTCGCACACTTCAAAAACCACTGGTGTTTGCACCTTTTGGGAAGACAGATTCCGCAGCACAAAGAAATCATCAAACCTATTCTATATCTCATTGTTTGATCAAATGCTGAAATTGGTGATTGTGCTGTTCTTCTTAGCTGAGCTCTGCTCTTAAAGGGACAGCTCATTAAAATGGATAAGGTGGCTGGTGTCCCTTGGCTCTGTTCAACAGGAAGGGATAAACTCTGCCTTAATTATACCAGTCCACATCAACAATGGGCGGAAATGATATGCAGAGACTACTCAGCCCACGCTCTGAGCCTATCTTCCCATAGCACTGTTTAGCGTGAGGTACACTTCAAGAGGGAAATTTAGCTTGTCCCCCTACGAGAATCTATTTGGTTCAGCTCCCATGCTAGGCTGTTACTTTCCTCAGCAGCTCCAAATTCAGTCAGATGCAATGGTAAATTACATAACTGCTCTCTCTCATGCCTTGACCAAAATCCATGCGCAAGTGTTTTCTTCTATTCCAGATCCAGTGTCTGATACAATCACCCATAAGTTACTCCCTGGTGATTGGGTTCTGGTTAAGAAATTCCTGAGAAAGCACACACTTGAGCCAAGATTTCATGGTTTATTCCAAGTCCTCCTAACTACATCTACCTCAGTAAAACTAGCTGGGAAGGACACTTGGATACACGCTTCGCACTGCAAGAAAGTTCCAGCTCCAGAGGAAGCTTTACTGTGATATTGTCTCTTGTACTTTTCCACAATCCCAACATTCGACTATATACAAAGACATACCTAATAAAAAGGACCCACACATTTGTGTGACTGGTGACCATTGGGGACATCACTGTAGTTCCTGGAAAGCAGCGGGTTGGAACACGGGCCGACCATGGGGTTACAGACCACAAAGTGCCTTAGATAGAGTGGACAGGAATGGGAAATCCTTGTTACACAGAATGACTTTGTGCAAACCAACTGGGTCTACTCCAATGAAACTTACCTTAAACATAGAACACCCTAGTCCAGGAGACACTGGAGAGTATATAATGGGAATGTACTGGAGAGGGGGTAGTTCATACAATAAATTGGGAACTTTCTATTTACAAGACATGCACACATCACCTGAGTGGGTAGATACAAGACATATGACCATCAACCCTCTCAAACCCCACATTAAGACTCTTAAAGACATGGTAGCCATAGCTAACCCTACATTTGGAGACACTATGGCAGTAGAGACTATGGCTTGAGTGGATGAGATATAATGCTAATTCTCATAATAAAACTAACTGTTATGTTTGTGGTGGAGCCAGACCCCATCTAGGTACAGTGCCTCTAAATCTACCTTCTGATGTTGAAACATGTTTCTTAAAGGACCACTCTAGTGCCAGGAAAACATACTCGTTTTCCTGGCACTAGAGTGCCCTGAGGGTGCCCCCACCCTCAGGGACCCCCTCCCGCCCGGCTCTGGAAAGGGGAAAGGGGTAAAAACTTACCTTTTTCCAGCGGTGGGCGGAGAGATCTCCTCCTCCGATCCTCCTCTTCTCCTCCCCGTCGGCTGAATGCGCACGCGCGGCAAGAGCTGCGCGCGCATTCAGCCGGTCACATAGGAAAGCATTCATAATGCTTTCCTATGGACGCTTGCCTGCTCTCACTGTGATTTTCACAGTGAGAATCACGCAAGCGCCTCTAGCGGCTGTCAGTGAGACAGCCACTAGAGGAAATAGGGGAAGGCTTAACCCATTCACAAACATAGCAGTTTCTCTGAAACTGCTATGTTTATGAAAAAATGGGTTAACCCTAGAAGGACCTGGCACCCAGACCACTTCATTAAGCTGAAGTGGTCTGGGTGCCTAGAGTGGTCCTTTAAGTCTCTATGTGCAGTAAATTACAAACTCATCAGTATGTGAATCATGGAAGAAGATATACCCTCTAACCCAAAGGGATATCAGGCCACCTTATGGAGTCACAGTATATTCAGGTAATTACACTTGATACACTACACACAGTACCACAGGGAAGTTTGTGGGAAAATTCCCTTCTGGTTATTGTGCTACATGCCGAAAGCCTCCAGCTACCCTGTTAATACATCAAGTTAAATACTTGAGAGACATTTATTGGCTATGTGGATACATGCAACTCAGATCCAAATTGACAGGCCTATGGTGGGGGGAATGTGCTTTTACTAAAGTTATCATGCCCATACACATAATATCAGACAACCACCAAGGCCCTCTTGACTCACCACACACATACTTTAGAGTAAAAAGAGACACTCACATATACATAGATGCCAAGGGGGGTGCCAAATGATTTTAAAGCCAGGGATGAGGTTGCAGCTGGATTCAAATCCTTGATTCCACTCATCACGGCCTATAAGAATGTAAATTGGATTAATTACATCTACTAAAACCAACAATGTTTTGTCAATTATACCAGAGATGCCCTCCAGGGACTGGCAGAACAATTACAAGCCACCTCCCAAATGTCATTTCAGAATAGGATGGCCATAGACATGATTCTGGCGGGGGAAAGGAGGTGTGTGTGAAATACTCCCAGATACCATGACATGCTGCACTTTTATCCCAGATAACACAGGCCCTAACGGGAAAGTAACTATGGCCATCGAGAAGCTTGAAAGCCTCTCTGAAGAGTTAAAAAGAAACTCAGGGATCACCAATTCTTGGGATAGATGGTTTGGATGGATGAACGGATGGCAGAAAGTACTCTTCCAAGTGGGTATGGCTGTCCTAACTGTAATGATTCTTTTCCTCTTCTTTGTCTGCTGTATAATGCCTTGTGCACAGAAATATTTGCAGAAGACTGTAGATCAAACCATTGACCGCACCACCCCAACATTCCTACACCAAGACATTGATGACGGAACCTGTGACACAACACATGCACCTCTTCAGTCCCACCACATTAAGTATACAATTACTTCTCTCTAGGGAAACTATAGGGACAGCGTCTTGTCTAACGTGTAAAAAGTCTGTTGCGGAGATGTAGTAGACAAGCCGCTACGGGTTCTAGTGCAGTGAAGAGTTCAAGAAAACATGTTTGAGAAGATGAGCAGCAGCCTATTAGGGATATTATTAGGGATAGATAGTAGTTGTTTACATCGTAAATAGTAATTTTTAGGGGGGACTGTTGTGGACAGAATATTAACTCTATTAATTTTCGTAAAATGCCTATTTGCTCTGCATAACTATAATCAATATTATTCATAAGTTACTTAAAACGGCCGCTAGGGAATTTCCCCTGTAGTCAACTAATACCCTTGAATTAACAAGATGGCGCTGGAATCTGGAGGAGAGCTCCATGATGCCAGTGACATCACACCCGGTAGGATGAGCAATTGATGAACCACTTAACACCTAACCAATTGTTTTACCGGACCCTCGGAATAAAGATTCCTCAAGTCTTTCATTAACCTGAAACTTGTCTGGTGTGAATTACTTTGGGAGCGTCCACGTAAATACTTATTAATTTGGACAGGGGCAGATATGCAAAAATATCAAGCACTTGATTTGATCCACAACAGCTTTTCTGTAAACCCAGCACAAACTTCTTGCAATTTTTCTTCACTTTTGATCAGAAACTAGAAACTGTTTTCCCAGCAACAGGCAATATGGTAATTTTCTCTAATGATTTTTAGGATAGAAAAATCTAAAATAACAACAGATTATTTTTTATATTTGGGTTTCATATAAAGAACATTCTCTAGGCTCATGTACAATTTAGTTCAAACTAGGTACCTTTGTAACCATAGCAGTGAGTTTGATATTCTAATCAAGATTATTGATACTATCAATGTAATCTTCAAACGTGGAAAAGAGCTGCTCCAACACATAAAAAGCATCATCTATGTATCTTCTCCAGATTTTACAAAACCCGAATAAGGGATGATTATACAAAAGGTGTATTTCAATGAAGTTTATATATATATATATATATATTTACAGATAGATCGATTATTAATACTATTAATCAAATCTACCAACTTGTCCAAGAGCTGCTCCAACACATAACAAATATCTGGACAAGGTATGATTATATTTACACACACACATACATGTATATATATATGTATCTATAATAATTTCAACTCACTACTGATAAGTCATTGGCAATTTATGGAGAGTATGCCATGGGCTCTCCAGGCTATAGATTTTAAGCTCTCTATGTATATAATATGTGTGTGCTTATATATTATTTAACTAGATGTATATAACAAAGTCAAGTAGAGTCCAAGTTGATCACAGGAAAAGCAAATAAAGAAAAAACTCCACAAATGTAACATTTAACAATAATTAACAGCGCATGAACTCATATATTGTATATAATAGCGATTATGCACTACTTAGAAATCTATAAGGGACATAGGTATATATATTATTCATTGCTGTTAATAATATAAAAATATATTTCTGTTTTTGTTGTTCATACAGTCAATTTGAAGTTTAGATTAGAAGTTATATTTCATGCAAAAAAGTACCTAATGGCCTTTTCAAACCCTCTGCTTTATCTATGAAAAAAATAAGTAATAACAAAGTTGACATTGCAATACTTAGTAAGGCCTATGCACAAGAGCAGAGTCTGTGATGTCATAAATTACAGCAGAGTACGTCTAGGTAACACACAGTGATGTCATTTTCAAACATTCCGTGAACACTCACAGCACTCAGAGCTACACTTCACCTGGACAGTGGTTATATTAACTGGAAATATATATTTGCTACTCACCTGCAAAGGGATCTTGTGAAAAGGCACCTCTTGAGTACAGGACCGTTGACTTGTACTTTGCTATCCTATAAAACAAGTATAATGAGAATGGTGAGTGATTATTTTTCTGCTTTATATCTATCTGTCTAGCTATCATTTTCAAATAATTAAAACAAATGAAATTACAAATTTTAAGTTTTTATTTTGTTACTTTTTTGCATTAAATAAAAACCTAAAGGAACACTGCTCAATTCTATACCATTTAGGAATTGAATCACTATGTTCATGCAGCCCTAGTCACAACTCCCTGCATGTGACTTACACAACTTTCCTAAACACTTCCTGAAAAGAGCTTTGTAAAGCTTACACTTCCTTTACTACAAATTATGTTTAATTTAGAATTTCGTATCTCCTACTCTGTTAATAGCTTGCTAGACCATGCAGGGGTATCTTGTGTGTGATTAAAGTTTCATTTGAATAGCAGGAGATAAAAACGTTTAAAATAAGTAACATCTAAAAGAAAATTACATGTTTTTTTGCAGGCTTTGTGATTTACAGCCAGGGGAGGTGTAGCTAGGGCTGGATAGACAGAATTAAAAGTGATTTTACTTCAAAATGGTAGAGAATTGAGCAGTAAGACTTCAGAGGCATAATGTATACAGAAAAACTGCTTCATTAATATAAAGTTGTTTTGGTGATTATACTGTTACTTTAAAATATGAGCTTAAACAGCAACACAATAATAAAATGCTTAGATATTAATAACAATAATTAATTATTGATTATAAAGTCCTTACTGATTTCCTTGTGCTATACATAAAGTATTGATATAAACTCCATATAAATACACCATAGGTGATTGTTAAAATAATGGAATCCAACGTTTATTTCTTATGCTGCCGGCAGCCATATATCAATTTTCCCAGAAACCACTGCTTTGACCTTTCAATACCCATACCACTCATTGTTACCCTTTTCTGTTCCTCCAGACACAGTTGATATTTATTTGTGTAATTTTCTCTTCATTTATTCACCAACCCATGCTTCCATAATATGTCCAACTTTACTCTGCATATAAAACCAGCTGCTGCAACAGGATTCTGTTCACACACTTTATTTCAGATACCAGTCCTGTTTTTTACAGCTCCCTTCTTTCCACATTCTATCCCTCTCAATCTACTACCTGCCCAATACATATGGCTACCAACAGGCTATTTCACTGTCAGACTGCCTAAAGTGAGTGGTAGCTAACAATTGGTCAGATTTGTTTGTCTCTAATAGATATTCCAGTTATTGGGTACATTGCTGTGTCCTATGCCATCTTTAATCAATAGAAAAAAAATCAAACTGGAAAGATTGTGACTCGATTGTGACAAAAATCAAACTGGAAAGATTGTGACTCTCGATAAAATTATATACTCCGTCTAACAGTGTTTTTCCTCTTTAATACAGGTAAAATTCTCAGTGAATAGGAAATTTAAACCGCCACCACCCTCCATTAGCAGTGAATATTTCCATATTTGTGCCAGCTCTTTCCTGCTCATATGTTACACGTGCATTTATGTATGTGTTTCTGTGAACTCAGCAACATGTCGGCTAATGCTGGACTCTTTATTTCTTCAAGGGACGTTCAAATCCCGTGTTCATTATACGGCAGTCTTCCTGAGCACAACATACGCACTGTACCTCCTTCTCCTCCTTATTTATGAGCACCTTTATCTAGTGGCCACAGTTTTCTGTGTATTCCAGATAGTCTTAATAGTCTTGGCCAAGAGGGGGAAGATGGCAATGGAAGGCATGGAGAAGAAGAATGAGGAAGAGGTGATGGAGGTGACGAAGGTGAAAGAAGAGATGAAATGGAAAGTCTTTTAAAGAAGGAATTGTTGTGGGGAAAAAGACTGCTTGCTTGTAAAGGAAAAAGTTTTTTATTAAAAAAGTTTTATAACTGAATTCTTTATTTTGTTGTTTTTCTGAGGATTCTGCTTTATATTATTAGGGCAAAGCACAGTGAAAACGTAGGAACCGGAAGCAATCATTAGTTTGCAGATTGTAATTTATTGCAAGTCTAGAACCAAAGAGAGCACCAGTAATATTAATTCTTTCATTCCTTAATAATCCCGATCTGCCACCCAGACCATTTTCAGATAGGCGATTTAAGCCCATCAATACATTGTACACAGGGAACCTGACGTTTTTAAATTCTCCAACTTCCTAATGCTGTCTCTCACTTTCCAACCCTCATCATCATTACAACAATGCCTGATTTATTTGCTCTTACAATTCTGATCCTTTCTGTGCAGTGACATGTTATAGATTTAATGCTTGAGAAGAATGGATTTATAAGGGAAAATAAATAACTTAATGGTAGTTACTGGGCCTGGATATTCCACTGTCCAATGGTCCCAGTGTGGTCGCACACTTCAAAAACCACTGGTGTTTGCACCTTTTGGGAAGACAGATTCCGCAGCACAAAGAAATCATCAAACCTATTCTATATCTCATTGTTTGATCAAATGCTGAAATTGGTGATTGTGCTGTTCTTCTTAGCTGAGCTCTGCTCTTAAAGGGACAGCTCATTAAAATGGATAAGGTGGCTGGTGTCCCTTGGCTCTGTTCAACAGGCAGGGATAAACTCTGCCTTAATTATACCAGTCCACATCAACAATGGGCGGAAATGATATGCAGAGACTACTCAGCCCACGCTCTGAGCCTATCTTCCCATAGCACTGTTTAGCGTGAGGTACACTCCAGGAGGGAAATTTAGCTTGTCCCCCTACGAGATTCTATTTGGTTCAGCTCCCAGGCTAGGCTGTTACTTTCCTCAGCAGCTCCAAATTCAGTCAGATGCAATGGTAAATTACATAACTGCTCTCTCTCATGCCTTGACCAAAATCCATGCGCAAGTGTTTTCTTCTATTCCAGATCCAGTGTCTGATACAATCACCCATAAGTTACTCCCTGGTGATTGGGTTCTGGTTAAGAAATTCCTGAGAAAGCACACACTTGAGCCAAGATTTCATGGTTTATTCCAAGTCCTTCTAACTACATCTACCTCAGTAAAACTAGCTGGGAAGGACACTTGGATACACGCTTGGCACTGCAAGAAAGTTCCAGCTCCAGAGGAAGCTTTACTGTGATATTGTCTCTTGTACTTTTCCACAATCCCAACATTCGACTATATACAAAGACATACCTAATAAAAAGGACCCACACATTTGTGTGACTGGTGACCATTGGGGACATCACTGTAGTTCCTGGAAAGCAGCGGGTTGGAACACGGGCCGACCATGGGGTTACAGACCACAAAGTGCCTTAGATAGAGTGGACAGGAATGGGAAATCCTTGTTACACAGAATGACTTTGTGCAAACCAACTGGGTCTACTCCAATGAAACTTACCTTAAACATTGAACACCCTAGTCCAGGAGACACTGGAGAGTATATAATGGGAATGTACTGGAGAGGGGGTAGTTCATACAATAAATTGGGAACTTTCTATTTACAAGACATGCACACATCACCTGAGTGGGTAGATACAAGACATATGACCATCAACCCTCTCAAACCCCACATTAAGACTCTTAAAGACATGGTAGCCATAGATAACCCTACATTTGAAGACACTATGGCAGTAGAGACTATGGCTTGAGTGGATGAGATATAATGCTAATTCTCATAATAAAACTAACTGTTATGTTTGTGGTGGAGCCAGACCCCATCTAGGTACAGTGCCTCTAAATCTACCTCCTGATGTTGAAACATGTTTCTTAAAGGACCACTCTAGTGCCAGGAAAACATACTCGTTTTCCTGGCACTAGAGTGCCCTGAGGGTGCCCCCACCCTCAGGGACCCCCTCCCGCCCGGCTCTGGAAAGGGGAAAGGGGTAAAAACTTACCTTTTTCCAGCGGTGGGCGGAGAGATCTCCTCCTCCGATCCTCCTCTTCTCCTCCCCGTCGGCTGAATGCGCACGCGCGGCAAGAGCTGCGCGCGCATTCAGCCGGTCACATAGGAAAGCATTCATAATGCTTTCCTATGGACGCTTGCGTGCTCTCACTGTGATTTTCACAGTGAGAATCACGCAAGCGCCTCTAGCGGCTGTCAGTGAGACAGCCACTAGAGGAAATAGGGGAAGGCTTAACCCATTCACAAACATAGCAGTTTCTCTGAAACTGCTATGTTTATGAAAAAATGGGTTAACCCTAGAAGGACCTGGCACCTAGACCACTTCATTAAGCTGAAGTGGTCTGGGTGCCTAGAGTGGTCCTTTAAGTCTCTATGTGCAGTCAATTACAAACTCATCAGTATGTGAATCATGGAAGAAGATATACCCTCTAACCCAAAGGGATATCAGGCCACCTTATGGAGTCACAGTATATTCAGGTAATTACACTTGATACACTACACACAGTACCACAGGGAAGTTTGTGGGAAAATTCCCTTCTGGTTATTGTGCTACATGCCGAAAGCCTCCAGCTACCCTGTTAATACATCAAGTTAAATACTTGAGAGACATTTATTGGCTATGTGGATACATGCAACTCAGATCCAAATTGACAGGCCTATGGTGGGGGGAATGTGCTTTTACTAAAGTTATCATGCCCATACACATAATATCAGACAACCACCAAGGCCCTCTTGACTCACCACACACATACTTTAGAGTAAAAAGAGACACTCCTGTACAGGGCAGTTTCGACCCTCACATATACATAGATGCCAAGGGGGGTGCCAAATGATTTTAAAGCCAGGGATGAGGTTGCAGCTGGATTCAAATCCTTGATTCCACTCATCACGGCCTATAAGAATGTAAATTGGATTAATTACATCTACTAAAACCAACAATGTTTTGTCAATTATACCAGAGATGCCCTCCAGGGACTGGCAGAACAATTACAAGCCACCTCTCAAATGTCATTTCAGAATAGGATGGCCATAGAGATGATTCTGGCGGGGGAAAGGAGGTGTGTGTGAAATACTCCCAGATACCATGACATGCTGCACTTTTATCCCAGATAACACAGGCCCTAACGGGAAAGTAACTATGGCCATCGAGAAGCTTGAAAGCCTCTCTGAAGAGTTAAAAAGAAACTCAGGGATCACCAATTCTTGGGATAGATGGTTTGGATGGATGAACGGATGGCAGAAAGTACTCTTCCAAGTGGGTATGGCTGTCCTAACTGTAATGATTCTTTTCCTCTTCTTTGTCTGATGTATAATGCCTTGTGCACAGAAATATTTGCAGAAGACTGTAGATCAAACCATTGACCGCACCACCCCAACATTCCTACACCAAGACATTGATGACGGAACCTGTGACACAACACATGCACCTCTTCAGTCCCACCACATTAAGTATACAATTACTTCTCTCTAGGGAAACTATAGGGACAGCGTCTTGTCTAACGGGTAAAAAGTCTGTTGCGGAGATGTAGTGGACAAGCCGCTACGGGTTCTAGTGCAGTGAAGAGTTCAAGAAAACATGTTTGAGAAGATGAGCAGCAGCCTATTAGGGATATTATTAGGGATAGATAGTAGTTGTTTACATCGTAAATAGTAATTTTTAGGGGGGACTGTTGTGGACAGAATATTAACTCTATTAATTTTCGTAAAATGCCTATTTGCTCTGCATAACTATAATCAATATTATTCATAAGTTACTTAAAATGGCTGCTAGGGAATTTCCCCTGTAGTCAACTAACACCCTTGAATTAACAAGATGGCGCTGGAATCTGGAGGAGAGCTCCATGATGCCAGTGACATCACACCCGGTAGGATGAGCAATTGATGAACCACTTAACACCTAACCAATTGTTTTACCGGACCCTCGGAATAAAGATTCCTCAAGTCTTTCATTAACCTGAAACTTGTGTCTGGTGTGAATTACTTTGGGAGCGTGCACGTAAATACTTATTAATTTGGACAGGGGCAGATATGCAAAAATATCAAGCACTTGATTTGATCCACAACAGCTTTTCTGTAAACCCAGCACAAATTTCTTCCAATTTTTCTTCACTTTTGATTAGAAACTAGAAACTGTTTTCCCAGCAACAGGCAATATGGTAATTTTCTCTAATGATTTTTAGGATAGAAAAATCTAAAATAACAACAGATTATTTTTTATATTTGGGTTTCATATAAATAACATTCTCTAGGCTCATGTACAATTTAGTTCAAACTAGGTACCTTTGTAACCATAGCAGTGAGTTTGATATTCTAATCAAGATTATTGATACTATCAATGTAATCTTCAAACGTGGAAAAGAACTGCTCCAACACATAAAAAGCATCATCTATGTATCTTCTCCAGATTTTACAAAACCCGAATAAGGGATGATTATAAAAAAGGTGTATTTCAATGAAGTTTATATATATATATATATATATTTACAGATAGATCGATTATTAATACTATTAATCAAATCTACCAACTTGTCCAAGAGCTGCTCCAACACATAACAAATATCTGGACAAGGTATGATTATATTTACACACACACATACATGTATATATATATGTATCTATAATAATTTCAACTCACTACTGGTAAGTCATTGGCAATTTATGGAGAGTATGCCATGGGCTCTCCAGGCTATAGATTTTAAGCTCTCTATGTATATAATATGTGTGTGCTTATATATTATTTAACTAGATGTAAATAACAAATTCAAGTAGAGTCCAAGTTGATCACAGGAAAAGCAAATAAAGAAAAAACTCCACAAATGTAACATTTAACAATAATTAACAGCGCATGAACTCATATATTGTATATAATAGCGATTATGCACTACTTAGAAATCTATAAGGGACATAGGTATATATATTATTCATTGCTGTTAATAATATAAAAATATATTTCTGTTTTTGTTGTTCGTACAGTCAATTTGAAGTTTAGATTAGAAGTTATATTTCATGCAAAAAAAGTACCTAATGGCCTTTTCAAACCCTCTGCTTTATCTATGAAAAAAATAAGTAATAACAAAGTTGACATTGCAATACTTAGTAAGGCCTATGCACAAGAGTAGAGTCTGTGATGTCATAAATTACAGCAGAGTACGTCTAGGTAACACACAGTGATGTCATTTTCAAACATTCCGTGAACACTCACAGCACTCAGAGCTACACTTCACCTGGACAGTGGTTATATTAACTGGAAATATATATTTGCTACTCACCTGCAAAGGGATCTTGTGAAAAGGCACCTCTTGAGTACAGGACCGTTGACTTGTACTTTGCTATCCTATAAAACAAGTATAATGAGAATGGTGAGTGATTCTTTTTCTGCTTTATATCTATCTGTGTAGCTATCATTTTCAAATAATTAAAACAAATGAAATTACAAATTTTAAGTTTTTATTTTGTTACTTTTTTGCATTAAATAAAAACCTAAAGGAACACTGCTCAATTCTATACCATTTAGGAATTGAATCACTATGTTCATGCAGCCCTAGTCACAACTCCCTGCATGTGACTTACACAACTTTCCTAAACACTTCCTGAAAAGAGCTTTGTAAAGCTTACACTTCCTTTACTACAAATTATGTTTAATTTAGAATTCCGTATCTCCTACTCTGTTAATAGCTTGCTAGACCATGCAGGGGTATCTTGTGTGTGATTAAAGTTTCATTTGAATAGCAGGAGATAAAAACATTTAAAATAAGTAACATCTAAAAGAAAATTACATGTTTTTTTGCAGGCTTTGTGATTTACAGCCAGGGGAGGTGTAGCTAGGGTTGGATAGACAGAATTAAAAGTGATTTTACTTCAAAATGGTAGAGAATTGAGCAGTAAGACTTCAGAGGCATAATGTATACAGAAAAACTGCTTCATTAATATAAAGTTGTTTTGGTGATTATACTGTTACTTTAAAATATGAGCTTAAACAGCAACACAATAATAAAATGCTTAGATATTAATAACAATAATTAATTATTGATTATAAAGTCCTTACTGATTTCCTTGTGCTATACATAAAGTATTGATATAAACTCCATATAAATACACCATAGGTGATTGTTAAAATAATGGAATCCAACGTTTATTTCTTATGCTGCCGGCAGCCATATATCAATTTTCCCAGAAACCACTGCTTTGACCTTTCAATACCCATACCACTCATTGTTACCCTTTTCTGTTCCTCCAGACACAGTTGATATTTATTTGTGTAATTTTCTCTTCATTTATTCACCAACCCATGCTTCCATAATATGTCCAACTTTACTCTGCATATAAAACCAGCTGCTGCAACAGGATTCTGTTCACACACTTTATTTCAGATACCAGTCCTGTTTTTTACAGCTCCCTTCTTTCCACATTCTATCCCTCTCAATCTACTACCTGCCCAATACATATGGCTACCAACAGGCTATTTCACTGTCAGACTGCCTAAAGTGAGTGGTAGCTAACAATTGGTCAGATTTGTTTGTCTCTAATAGATATTCCAGTTATTGGGTACATTGCTGTGTCCTATGCCATCTTTAATCAATAGAAAAAAAAATCAAACTGGAAAGATTGTGACTCGATTGTGACAAAAATCAAACTGGAAAGATTGTGACTCTCGATAAAATTATATACTCCGTCTAACAGTGTTTTTCCTCTTTAATACAGGTAAAATTCTCAGTGAATAGGAAATTTAAACCGCCACCACCCTCCATTAGCAGTGAATATTTCCATATTTGTGCCAGCTCTTTCCTGCTCATATGTTACACGTGCATTTATGTATGTGTTTCTGTGAACTCAGCAACATGTCGGCTAATGCTGGACTCTTTATTTCTACAAGGGACGGTCAAATCCCGTGTTCATTATACGGCAGTCTTCCTGAGTACAACATACGCACTGTACCTCCTTCTCCTCCTTATTTATGAGCACCTTTATCTAGTGGCCACAGTTTTCTGTGTATTCCAGATAGTCTTAATAGACTTGGCCAAGAGGGGGAAGATGGCAATGGAAGGCATGGAGAAGAAGAATGAGGAAGAGGTGATGGAGGTGACGAAGGTGAAAGAAGAGATGAAATGGAAAGTCTTTTAAAGAAGGAATTGTTGTGGGGGAAAAGACTGCTTGCTTGTAAAGGAAAAAGTTTTTTATTAAAAAAGTTTTATAACTGAATTCTTTATTTTGTTGTTTTTCTGAGGATTCTGCTTTATATTATTAGGGCAAAGCACAGTGAAAACGTAGGAACCGGAAGCAATCATTAGTTTGCAGATTGTAATTTATTGCAAGTCTAGAACCAAAGAGAGCACCAGTAATATTAATTCTTTCATTCCTTAATAATCCCGATCTGCCACCCAGACCATTTTCAGATAGGCGATTTAAGCCCATCAATACATTGTACACAGGGAACCTGAGGTTTTGAAATTCTCCAACTTCCTAATGCTGTCTCTCACTTTCCAACCCTCATCATCATTACAACAATGCCTGATTTATTTGCTCTTACAATTCTGATCCTTTCTGTGCAGTGACATGTTATAGATTTAATGCTTGAGAAGAATGGATTTATAAGGGAAAATAAATAACTTAATGGTAGTTACTGGGCCTGGATATTCCACTGTCCAATGGTCCCAGTGTGGTCGCACACTTCAAAAACCACTGGTGTTTGCACCTTTTGGGAAGACAGATTCCGCAGCACAAAGAAATCATCAAACCTATTCTATATCTCATTGTTTGATCAAATGCTGAAATTGGTGATTGCGCTGTTCTTCTTAGCTGAGCTCTGCTCTTAAAGGGACAGCTCATTAAAATGGATAAGGTGGCTGGTGTCCCTTGGCTCTGTTCAACAGGCAGGGATAAACTCTGCCTTAATTATACCAGTCCACATCAACAATGGGCGGAAATGATATGCAGAGACTACTCAGCCCACGCTCTGAGCCTATCTTCCCATAGCACTGTTTAGCGTGAGGTACACTCCAAGAGGGAAATTTAGCTTGTCCCCCTACGAGATTCTATTTGGTTCAGCTCCCAGGCTAGGCTGTTACTTTCCTCAGCAGCTCCAAATTCAGTCAGATGCAATGGTAAATTACATAACTGCTCTCTCTCGTGCCTTGACCAAAATCCATGCGCAAGTGTTTTCTTCTATTCCAGATCCAGTGTCTGATACAATCACCCATAAGTTACTCCCTGGTGATAGGGTTCTGGTTAAGAAATTCCTGAGAAAGCACACACTTGAGCCAAGATTTCATGGTTTATTCCAAGTCCTTCTAACTACATCTACCTCAGTAAAACTAGCTGGGAAGGACACTTGGATACACGCTTCGCACTGCAAGAAAGTTCCAGCTCCAGAGGAAGCTTTACTGTGATATTGTCTCTTGTACTTTTCCACAATCCCAACATTCGACTATATACAAAGACATACCTAATAAAAAGGACCCACACATTTGTGTGACTGGTGACCATTGGGGACATCACTGTAGTTCCTGGAAAGCAGCGGGTTGGAACACGGGCCGACCATGGGGTTACAGACCACAAAGTGCCTTAGATAGAGTGGACAGGAATGGGAAATCCTTGTTACACAGAATGACTATTAATTTTCGTAAAATGCCTATTTGCTCTGCATAACTATAATCAATATTATTCATAAGTTACTTAAAATGGCCGCTAGGGAATTTCCCCTGTAGTCAACTAACACCCTTGAATTAACAAGATGGCGCTGGAATCTGGAGGAGAGCTCCATGATGCCAGTAATATCACACCCGGTAGGATGAGCAATTGATGAACCACTTAACACCTAACCAATTGCTTTACCGGACCCTCGGAATAAAGATTCCTCAAGTCTTTCATTAACCTGAAACTTGTGTCTGGTGTGAATTACTTTCTGTCAGTGTACCTGTGGTCTCTACCTCCGAAAGAGGTAGAGACTTAGCTGTTCCTCCATCCAGACGGTCTGATGGCTCCCTTCCCCGCGGTCTATCCGGTCATGCTAGGCCGGCCGCGAGGGAGTGACTGCCTTTTACAGCATCTAGGCAGGAAGTAGTCATCAGGACACTCCCCCGGAACGATCTGTCAGTCAATTGCTGCAGGACCAATCAGGACGCCTCAGAGGCGTGGTTACTGCTCTGAACAGGGTATTTAACAGAGCTTCTTTCATTAGCTCATTGCCCTGTCGTGGTTCTAGCTTGTTCTAGTCACTCAGTGCTTGTGTATTCTATTATCCCTTTTGGTTTTGACCCGGCTTGTTTACCTTACTCTGCTTATCTCTGTTACCCTTGATTCGGCTTGTCTCTCGCTTACCTGTCTTCTGTTACTCTCGACCTCGGCTTGTCTTTGACCATTCTTTACTGTACTACTTACGTTAGTCCGGCCATTCTAAGGTCCGGTATACGTATCTGGCTACTGTTTGTACTCTGCGTGTTGGATCCCTGTCCCGATCCTGACACTTTCGGAGCGTGCACGTAAATACTTATTAATTTGGACAGGGGCAGATATGCAAAAATATCAAGCACTTGATTTGATCCACAACAGCTTTTCTGTAAACCCAGCACTAATTTCTTACAATTTTTCTTCACTTTTGATTAGAAACTAGAAACTGTTTTCCCAGCAACAGGCAATATGGTAATTTTCTCTAATGATTTTTAGGATAGAAAAATCTAAAATAACAACAGATTATTTCTCATATTTGGGTTTCATATAAAGAACATTCTCTAGGCTCATGTACAATTTAGTTCAAACTAGGTACCTTTGTAACCATAGCAGTGAGTTTGATATTCTAATCAAGATTATTGAAGATTATACTAGCTTTAGTGTACTAATAATCTTAATTTTAGTAATGACAGGAGGCGAATATTTGCATATCTTTCTTTACTGAAAACTCCAGCAGCATAGAAACAGTAACAACCAATCAGAGAAAAGATATGATGCCCATAAAAGGCCCTGTCTATGACATCACTTCCTCTTTCTTTGAAGCGAAACAATAAATAGCAACAATAAACATAATCATAATACGTCAACAGTTCCACAACATATTAGGATAATCAACTCCAGTAGTTCCGTGATGTAGAGGTATGGAAGGTGAGTCTTTGTCTTGATGAGAGAACGTTCACGCTGCAAGAAAAAGAAAAAGGTGAAAGGACTCTGGCGTGATAACTTGTCCGCATACAATAAACATTAAGAATCTGATATACCAATGGATACTAGAATGAGTAACATATCAATATATATTAATTCTAAAGCAATGATATTTAAGAGTCTATAAACACAACATAATTCAAGGTACATGTCTAAATATTCAACCTATACAAGTCTCTCAAGCCACATATCTAAGTAGCAAACATACAACAATAACGTACTTACCTTCCTGAACATAAAGGGCATATTCTGTTCAACCCAATAAAACATGGGAGGGATCCTATAGGGTGGGAAATATTCGCCTCCTGTCATTACTAAAATTAAGATTATTAGTACACTAAAGCTAGTATAATCTTCAATTTTACCACATGACAGGAGGCTTCATATTTGCATTTTTAAAGCTTAGAATTGACCAGTGTGAAGGAAGTATGAGATGTTTGCCGAAATAGAGCGTTCTAAACGTACCCTCTCGCGCTCAAACCGCGCATCGTATAATGTCGGTTAGGGAAGCGTCGGCCGAGAAAGACTTGTGGGGCCACCGCTCCCTTGACCGAGTGGGCTCTGACACAAGGTTCGACGCCCGCTAGATGCAATAGCCAGCGGCTCCATCTGGCCAGTGTAGTGGTAGGCACCCCTCCATGAGGTTCCACGTAAGAAGTCAGGAGTAGACCCGTCGCATGAATACGAAGGGGAATGATTTCGGTATACCCTATTAGTGTTCCGACCACACCTAGTTTGGTGTCTGACACAAAGTATGGGTATGACACCGAAGATGAACTGGACTTAGTTCGTCTCGATATGGTAAAGGTAATCCCGTCTGGTGTGATAGAGAAAAACCATCCATGTCGAAAGCCCTAACGTCCGTCACCCGTCTAAATAAGACGAGGCATAACAAGAGGGCTAGTTTGGCTAAAAGTCGTTTCCGTGACAAACAAGGATTGTCCTGCTATTCCCCCAAGGAATCACAGCACCACATCCACCTGCCAGAGGTGTGAATACTTGGGTGCCGGGTCTCGATAATTCGGCACCCTGTAGTAGTCGACAAACCAGTGGGTCTTGACCTACTGGTCCGCCCTGTACCGGAACGTGCGCCACCGATATGGCGGATCCGATCACGTTGAGGGATCGATATGACCACCCCAACGAGACCAGGTGTGACAGATAGTTAAGGATCGGTGGGGCAGGTGCGGCAAAGGGATCGGAATCCCTTTCCACCCAATAAACACTCCAGGCCAGACAGGCAGAAATATAGCATTTCCTGGTGCCGGGGGCCTGAGTCCCATCAGAGGTCTTAGTTGATGCAATAGGTCGTGGACATTTCAGGAGGCCCTGAAATCGTCCAGTCCACTAGTGCCAGTCGTCCTTCCATGACAAAGGAGTGGGCTTCCCCTTGAGGTCCCGTCAAACTAGAGGGGAGGTAGGGAGTGGTAGAGGGTCTTCGCGAGACGTCCCCAGGCGATCCGGGAACCACGGTTGGCATTATCCGAGGGGTGTCATGAGCAGGAGCGATATCCTGTGTGTGCGTGTGTATCGAAGCACCCTTGCCATTGTGGAGAGCGGTTGGGTCCGTTTGTATGGGTTCATCCAACACTTCGCATCCGGAGGAAGAGTAAAAGATCGATTTGCCGATCCAAGTTTGCAAGTGAAGTAGTCACTATTGAAATTCCGTCCTCACTTCTGCCGACCGTGGGATCCAGTGGTCGCATGAGTGACCGGCGTGTACGTATCTAGCCAGCAGTCGTTGCATGGCCCCGTAGTGTAGTGAGCCAGGGAATATCGATTGTATGGAGGAGGAGAGGAGGAGAGGAATCCCACAATCCGGTGAATGTTCTGAGAGGAATCGTATCCAACCTTAGAGCGTGTCCGACATCCATCCGTATAGGGGTGATCTTGTCGGGGACCGACGCGGAACGTAGTTCTCCAAGCCGATGTCGAAACCGAGGAACTGACCCGACACAGATGGGGGAGCGATTTGTCTGCGTACTACCAAAAACACGTGTAGTCCAGAACATGAAAGTCAACTTGGACTGCAAACGTAGCCTGGATTCGCAAGGGGTCAGCAAGTCTTCCGTGTACACGAGACATCGCACATCCAAATTCGCGGATGTGAGCCCTCGCCGGCTTCAGTAGCTTTGTGGGTACCACAGCGTCGTAAACTGCTGTATTAGTCCTCATCACTGGGATCGGAAGAAAAAATAGGTAGTATAGGGTAGCGGATATTGACAAGTATGTGTCCTCGGGGTCCCGATGTGTAAACCAGTCGCTATCGTTCAGGAGGTCTAGTAGAAGGTTGATTTTTTCTCTATCCTGAAGCGTTTGCATACCACGTAGGAGTTCCCTTGATGATAGGTTGACTCACTAGTAGATGAAGCGGTTGATGGTTCGGTTCCACTACCGACCAGTCCTCCAACAAACACCTTTCCCCGAAGGGGTGTGGAGGATATGCTTCAGGGAGGTGTGGGCTAAAGTTAGCGTGGTGGGTAAGTTCCCGCCGTCAAATAGTAGGTCTTGTGCTTCTGGGCCGAATACTAGTCGTTCTTATGCCACTCCTCAGATGGCGAGTTGTCTTCGTGTGAGTGATCTATTATGTCCAACGTGCGTGGTGGACAGGGTCGCGGATTCCCGGTGTTCTGTCTACTTGGTTTGTTCAATGGGCCACTGAGGCCGCTACTGCGTCGTTTAACAATGCCTAGAAGTCCTAGGGGGTTGAGAGTGTTCTCCATGACCCGTTCTCGTCCTGTTGGGAGATAGTGGCAGTCAGTGGGAGTAGTGTTTGAGGGTCAGCCCATAGGGGTGCTAGACTCCTGGTAGCACTGGGGATCACCCAGGTAAAGCGGCTTGAATTGCCTGCCTCAGATTGTCTGAATGTATGAAATACTCGTGTCAAGTGTAGAGGGGTCATCTCCATTAGTTTAATCCGGTTATTGGGAGCTGTGGCGTAGGCGCGATTGACCGGTAGTGCTGGTCCGGTTAGCCGGGTTCACCATAAATGCACGCCAGAGCTGTATGCACGGGTGTAACTATACAGGCTTATTATAGAAGCGCGTGGGACCTGTCTCCATAAGGTCTGCAGCCGTAGGGCCCACGTGTATTCGACTGGGGTCATCCCAGGTGGTGTGCCATGGTAACCCAGAGGACACCCACATTATAGTTGTTGGCACCTTACAAGTATTGCATGCATGTCTGGGGGTCACCCCAGGTGGTGTGCCATGAAAATTCACTCAGAGGACACCCACGTTCAATATGTACGCCAGGTACAGTAAATGTACAGATATGTGTCTCTGTGAAGGGTACTCCGCAATACACTCAGTACACTCATGCTCCTGCCTGCAAGTCGTATCCAGCAAGGTTGTACCGTTGCTTTAATGTAAAACTGCCAGGCAGTGTTTGAACATCCATATATGTATGCAGTAATCAGTGATAAAAGTTGAGGCGTAGGACTTCGTGCACTCCATCGGGGTTCACCCCGGGTGGCGTGCCGTGGTAATCCAGAGGACACCCACATCAACGTAAAGGTCTATGAATGACCTTGCATGCCTATCTGGGGGGTCACCCCAGGTGGTGTGCCATGAAAAATACCCAGAGGACACCCACATCAACGTAATGGTCTATGAATGACCTTGCATGCATATCTGGGGGGTTACCCCAGGTGGTGTGCCATGAAAAAATACCCAGAGGGCACCCACATCAATGTAATGGTCTATGAATGACCTTGCATGCATATCTGGGGGGTTACCCCAGGTGGTGTGCCATGAAAAAATACCCAGAGGGCAACCACATCAACGTATTGGTCTATGAGTGACCTTGCATGCATATCTGGGGGGTCACCCCAGGTGGTGTGCCATGAAACAATACCCAGAGGACACCCACATAAATTTGCACCGTCAGGTACAGTAATATAATATGACCCTTTGTAGGGTACAATAATATAATATAATATGCCCTTTGTAGGGTACAGTAATACAAAACGCCCTTTGTAGGGTACAGTGATATAGTTGATCTTGTTATAGGTACAGTATACGTTTCGTATAACAACTGCGATATTGTATGGCTTCACAATAATACATAGATTGTGTGCGTGCTCGACATATAATCATCCAGTGTAAGGCACCATAAGAAAATATATCCCTGAGAATAACAAATTATAATAGTATCAATAAATGAATGTGCCCAGAGAGGGGAACCCTGAAGGGGTTAATCCAGATGCAGGGCGCGGTGACCGGGTGATTCCTGTAGGGTATAGTAATATAGTATAACCCTGTGCAGGGTGTAGTAATATAGAGTGACCCTGAGTAAGGCACAAAGAGATAAAGATCCTGGGGTATAGGAAAAACATTGTGTCTCCTTTAATGCCTGCCTGTAAATATTTGTTTGGCAGACACTGTTGGCAGACACTGTGGCAAAAATCGCAACAGGGAAACGTTAAGGAATATCAGCACACGATCCTCTAGCCAGAGTGTAACTACACAGCAGATTGAACTCTTGCTGCACAGGGGAGTTGAACTCATGGAGGAAAAATCCCAGTGCAGAAGGGTATGGTAGTACCAGATCCCCTGAGGGGAGGTGTAATGTTATATGTCCCTGCAGGGATCCCTTACATAGTATGTGTACAACAATACACTTCACAGCCTTATAAATCATAAATAGTGCATGCTTTTTACATCCTTCACATAGATTCCGTATAGAAAAAGGTCCTTAGAGGGCTTGAGGATATTATCACTCAGTGGTATACAACTGCAAGTGAGTGAGAATTAGGGCAGAAAAGAATGCTTTAAGAGCAATCTTTTATGTTCGTTGCGGCGGTCGGGTGATTTCCGAACTGCCGTGTGTGAGGTAGGGCGGCCGTCGCGGATCTCGCGAGCCGCGAGATCCAAGATGGCCGCCGGCCGCGTGTGTAAGAACTGCCCGCTCGCGGCCGCGAGCGGACTGGAAGAAAATGCGGCAAACAGCGAAATTAACCCCGGCTACCCCCCACCCGTCCCCACCCGGCCCCCTGTATGTAAAAGAGAGCAGGTCCGCGCGGCGAGTGCGGCACGGACAGCCGTGACGCCCGCGGACTGCTGAACGGAGACAAAATACAAATACACTAAAACAATAAATCTGACAAATTCGATGAAAACAGGGGACTGTATATAGGGAAAGGAAAGGGACAGGTTATAGGTAGTCAGGGTGAGAATAAAGTACAATAGTATTATGGAATAATTGATAAGACAGGTATATAGATAGAGAGGTAATGATTACTCTGACCTGTTGATGGCTGGAGCAGCAAAGAAAGAGGAAGTGATGTCATAGACAGGGCCTTTTATGGGCATCATATCTTTTCTCTGATTGGTTGTTACTGTTTCTATGCTGCTGGAGTTTTCAGTAAAGAAAGATATGCAAATATGAAGCCTCCTGTCATGTGGTAAAATTGATACTATCAATGTAATCTTCAAACGTGGAAAAGAGCTGCTCCAACACATAAAAAGCATCATCTATGTATCTTCTCCAGATTTTACAAAACCCGAATAAGGGATGATTATACAAAAGGTGTATCTCAATGAAGTTTTTATATATATATATATATATATATATATATATATATATATATATATATATATATATATATATATATTTACAGATAGATCGATTATTAATACTATTAATCAAATCTACCAACTTGTCCAAGAGCTGCTCCAACACATAACAAATATCTGGACAAGGTATGATTATATTTACACACACACATACATGTATATATATATATGTATCTATAATAATTTCAACTCACTACTGGTAAGTCATTGGCAATTTATGGAGAGTATGCCATGGGCTCTCCAGGCTATAGATTTTAAGCTCTCTATGTATATAATATGTGTGTGCTTATATATTATTTAACTAGATGTATATAACAAATTCAAGTAGAGTCCAAGTTGATCACAGGAAAAGCAAATAAAGAAAAAACTCCACAAATGTAACATTTAACAATAATTAACAGCGCATGAACTCATATATTGTATATAATAGCGATTATGCACTACTTAGAAATCTATAAGGGACATAGGTATATATATTATTCATTGCTGTTAATAATATAAAAATATATTTCTGTTTTTGTTGTTCGTACAGTCAATTTGAAGTTTAGATTAGAAGTTATATTTCATGCAAAAAAAGTACCTAATGGCCTTTTCAAACCCTCTGCTTTATCTATGAAAAAAATAAGTAATAACAAAGTTGACATTGCAATACTTAGTAAGGCCTATGCACAAGAGCAGAGTCTGTGATGTCATAAATTACAGCAGAGTACGTCTAGGTAACACACAGTGATGTCATTTTCAAACATTCCGTGAACACTCACAGCACTCAGAGCTACACTTCACCTGGACAGTGGTTATATTAACTGGAAATATATATTTCCTACTCACCTGCAAAGGGATCTTGTGAAAAGGCACCTCTTGAGTACAGGACCGTTGACTTGTACTTTGCTATCCTATAAAACAAGTATAATGAGAATGGTGAGTGATTCTTTTTCTGCTTTATATCTATCTGTCTAGCTATCATTTTCATATAATTAAAACAAATGAAATTACAAATTTTAAGTTTTTATTTTGTAACTTTTTTGCATTAAATAAAAACCTAAAGGAACACTGCTCAATTCTATACCATTTAGGAATTGAATCACTATGTTCATGCAGCCGTAGTCACAACTCCCTGCATGTGACTTACACAACTTTCCTAACTTACACAACTTTTCCTTTACTACCTATTATGTTTAATTTAGAATTTCGTATCTCCTCTGTTAATAGCTTGCTAGACCATGCAGGGGTATCTTGTGTGTGATTAAAGTTTAATTTGAATAGCAGGAGATAAAATTTTTTAAAATAAGTAGCATCTAAAAGAAAATTACATGTTTGTTTGCAGGCTTTGTGATTTACAGCCAGGGGAGGTGTAGCTAGGGCTGGATAGACAGAATTAAAAGTGAGAATTGAGCAGTAAGACTTCAGAGGCATAATGTATACAGAAAAACTGCTTCATTAATATAAAGTTGTTTTGGTGATTATACTGTTACTTTAAAATATGAGCTTAAACAGCAACACAATAATAAAATGCTTAGATATTAATAACAATAATGAATTATTGATTATAAAGTCCTTACTGATTTCCTTGTGCTATACATAAAGTATTGATATAAACTCCATATAAATACACCATAGGTGATTGTTAAAATAATGGAATCCAGGGGCGTGGCTTGGAAGCCGAAGAAGATGGCGGCGTAAACCCCGAGCTCCCGACAAGGCACCGCATATTCACTCGCCTACAGCACCTTATTACCCCGAAAATGGGTAAATCTCACAGGGCATCGAATACCCCCAAACCTACTGACAACCCCAGAGGCTCCACGCACCCATCCATGAGGCAATTCCTGGTCCCCCCGCCGGACTTAGACTCCCAAGCCTCCACAGACTCCACGGCCTCAGAAGGCCTCCTCCGACCAGCACCGCGTGCAGCCGACACCCAGCCGGAGACACTGACAACCGGCCCCGAGACAATGCAGCCGGAATGGCTTGCCATCCTGCACAACCTGCCCACCAAACAGGATCTAAAAACAGCCAACGACGAACTCCGAAACTCTATCACCGCGGAGCTCCAGGCCATGCGAGAAGAATGCAGCGGCCTCCGCCAGAGGGTGTCCCATCTCGAAGCGGAATGCGACCACATGGCGTCGGCGCAATCTGCCAACACGGACATCCTAAAGACCAGAACGCTCCAATTACAACAAATTGCAATTCATCTGGAAGACTTGGACAATCGGGGCAGAAGACATAACATCAGGATCCGTGGGGTGCCGGAGGAACATGATGATACCACCCCAGTACTGCAAACTATCACAGGTATATTTAATACCCTCCTAGGCCGCCCCACAAAGCTTCCCATAGACATGGCCAGGGCCCACAGAGCTCTCAGACCACGGGGCCCAGCTGGGAGCACACCTAGAGACATTATCTGTTGCATAACCAATTTTCAACTAAAAGAAGACATCCTCCGGAAGGCGCGGGAGGCTGGTAAGGTGCACATGGAGGGGTCGGAGGTGCAACTATACCCAGACCTCTCGCCCGCCACGCTGGCATACAGACGGGCCTTACGCCCCTTCACCATGCAGCTACAGGCAAACAAGATACGCTACCGCTGGCGTTTTCCGACCGGGCTCCAGGTCCACACACCTAGAGGCCCGCTAGACATCAGAGAGAGAGCAGATCTAGACGAGATGGCAAGGGAACTCCAAATAACACCGGCACAACTACAATGGCCGGACCCACTGGCACTATACACGTTAACACGAGGACAGGAGAGCCAGGCCGAAGAGAGGCCCACACCGAGAAACACCCGCCAACGAGCGCTTGGCCCACGGGGCCAATGACCAGGAGGCACCAAGGCAAAGATCCCCTACCACCGCATACATACAGCACGAGACACTATAACACGAGACATTAAATCCCGAAACCACTCAGGAGGAAACCCAACTCTTTTGCAAGAACCGAACTAGCTCACGGAACCTGACCCATGAGACGGCCAAGCTACGGCACATACCCTGCCCGGACTCCAACCTACACTTGCTCATTCAAGACGGACCCCACAAACCAGCCACCACGTTAACAACCCCGCTGGGACAGGGTGATCCACTATGGACATAGCACCCGAGGACTCTACCCCAACCCCAGTGGACACCTCTGCCTACCCAAGTCGAGGACTGACCAGAAATGTCCGGAGAAACTGCTCCTAGATCAGGCCACAGAACTGTTCGCGCTATAGCGCAATAGACTGCCGTAGTCACAATCAAACGCAAGTACACAGCCGTACCGGCTGTACCAATGTACGGGAGGTTTGGAGGGATGAACGGGTTGGGATACTGGATACACCAGGGCCACACTAGTTCACTTGAGCGAGGGACTGGGGGCAGTAGTGGGGTGACAGACCGACCCGGGCAACCGCACCCCCAACGGACCTGTGACGACCTACCCAGGAGCAGGCGGGGAGGCAGGGGCCCGGCTCGCTCGGAAACCCCACAGGGAACACACACACAGGACCACACACCTACACTTTACTTATAATTGACCGCGACAAGGGGACAGAGGGAAACATACAAGCGGGCTTGAGAGACACTTAAGGACTAACCGCCCTCCCCCCACGCTGCAACGCCACAGACAAAACGGGAAGGGAAGATTAGACACGATAATACATACACGGACACCACGGACACAGAACCGCTCGGAAAGCGGAGCCCAACTCCTGACCACCGAACACGACACACATAGACACAGGGGATCCGATACTGCCATTCTATAATGCTGATTGGGGATAATAGGTTGCATTAGGCAAGTTGATAATTGTCGAATGTTGATAGAAATGCAATGTCGTATGTTAAACTTGCTCGGCGGATACCCTATCACCCTGCATGATACACCTAAATAGAGGGTACTGATACCGCCTATTTGTCTTATCACTAGGGGACTACAAGTTATCCTTAGCAAATTGTTACCTGTTGGATGATGTCTGCTAAGTAATGTTACATGTGTTAAATGTTATAAATGTTATACAGATGCTCAGACGTCCTAGGCGAGGACGCGCCAAACCCGACCTAACACCGGACCGAGCCTTGAAGGGAAGACCCAGGGGACTGTCGTGACTGGACCACCCAGACCCGAAAGTAACGACAGGACAGGTAACCCAGGACTGACGACCTAGGGAAACCACGACCCGCTGAGAGACTTCAGCCTTCCTCCCACTACCCCAAGGGACTGGCGACGTGCCCAAGTGGACGAGACCCAGAGCCGGTGCCAGGCTCCCACCTCGGAACCACTTGGTCGCCCTCACCCTACCGCCACTGAGCGAAGTACCCCCTCCCTCCCCTCTGACCCCACCTCCCCCCCCCACCCCACGCACAGGACAGACCGCGACAACTCGCAATCCACACAGACTAACCGGACCGACGACTCACAGACAGAAAGGCATGTCACTCACGCCAGCCGACCTCAAAATCCTATCCATAAATGTAAGAGGGCTAAACAAGCCCGAAAAGAGATCAACAGCACTCAAAGAATTCCACGCCTCTAGGGCCTCCATAGTCTACATACAGGAAACACACTTTAGGGAAGGCGTGAGACCTAAACTACAAGATCACCGATACCCCATGGGCTATTTCAGTGACTATAACGGCAGCAAAACAAGGGGGGTCGCGATCCTACTCCACAAAGGGCTCCCCTTCCAGGAAAAGGAGGCTATGACTGACCCGGAAGGAAGGTTTGTCTTCCTGAAAGGCACGATAGCGGGACAAACCTACACTCTAGCTAACGTTTACGCCCCGAATAGGAGACACCACCAGTCCCTTGCGAGGATCCTACGCACACTCACAAAATTTACCGAAGGCATACTGATCCTGGGAGGTGACTTCAACTTAGCACTAGACCCGAGATGGGACACATCATCGGGAACCTCGCACATCCCAACACAACAACTGACAGCACTAAAATCACAGCTCACCAAACACAAATTGGTAGACTGCTGGAGGGCCTACCACCCGGATGAGAGGGATTACACCTTCCACTCACACCCACACAACTCATACACTAGAATAGATTACTTTTTCATGCAGCAATACCACCTCCCACTCATCAAACACGCCGAAATAGGCACGGCGACATGGTCAGATCACGCCCCAGTAACACTCACGATAACTTCACCCCTGTTTAGACCCAAGGAAGCCAGGTGGCGCCTGAACGAACACCTCCTCACGGTTCCAGATATCAAGTCAGACATTGGGAAAGTCCTGCGAGAATACTTCACCCTCAACGTGCCAACCCAAACGACCCCCACGATCACCTGGGAAGCCCACAAAAGCGTAGTAAGGGGCCACTTCATTCAGAAAAGTGCCCACCTTAAAAAACAAAGAGAGGCCGCCATGACATCGATACTAACAGACATACACAAACTAGACACCCTAAAAAAAAATAAAAAAAAGACGGACGAACAGCTAAGCGCACTACTCGCATTACGCAGGGAGCTGTCCACACTACTACAAGCGAAGCACCATAGAGACGCGAGACGCCACAAAACATTCTTCTCCCTACACGGTAACAAAAGCGGCAGACTTCTGGCCCGCATGCTGACAAAACGTAGACAATTGACCTACATAGACCGAATTAGAGATACCAATGACACGCTCCAACGCCACCCCTCAAAGATCCAAGAAGCGATAAGAGCTTACTATGCGAAGCTCTATACGCTCCCGAGACCACAGACACAACCAGCACACAAACGCCTCCTGGATACTATCAACGAATACCTAGACACACACACGCTACCCACACTAGATAAGACCACAGCGGACCACCTAGACGGCGAGATCACCCCAGAGGAATTGGCCATGGCAATCAAGCGGACAAAACCAGGTAGAAGCCCGGGCCCAGATGGCCTACTCTTATGCTACTACAAGACATTTGCAGATGTACTGTACACCCCTCTCCTAGACTCGTTCAATGCAATAAAAGAAGGACACCAGTTTACCAAGCAATCCCTAGAGGCACACATCACCATCATCCCCAAAGAAGGGAGAGACAGCGAACTCTGTAGTAATTATCGACCCATCTCGCTCATAAACAGCGATCTAAAACTACTGGCCAAAATATTGGCTACTAGACTACAAACCCACATACCCACACTGGTACACCCGGACCAGGTGGGGTTTGTGGGGGGGGAGAGTGTCAGGATCGGGACAGGGATCCAACACGCAGAGTACAAACAGTAGCCAGATACGTATACCGGACCTTAGAATGGCCGGACTAACGTAAGTAGTACAGTATAGAATGGTCAAAGACAAGCCGAGGTCGAGGGTAACAGAAGACAGGTAAGTGAGAGACAAGCCGAATCAAGGGTAACAGAGATAAGCAGAGTAAGGTAAACAAGCCGGGTCAAAACCAAAAGGGATAATAGAATACACAAGCACTGAGTGACTAGAACAAGCTAGAACCACGACAGGGCAATGAGCTAATGAAAGAAGCTCTGTTAAATACCCTGTTCAGAGCAGTAACCACGCCTCCGAGGCGTCCTGATTGGTCTTGCAGCAATTGAGTGACAGGTCGTTCCGGAGGAGTGTCCTGATGACAACTTCCTGCCTAGATGCTGTAAAAGGCAGTCACTCCCTCGCGGCCGGCCTTGCATGACCGGATAGACCGTGGGGAAGGGAGCCATCAGGCCGTCTGGATGGAGGAACAGCTAAGTCTCTACCTCTTTCGGAGGTAGAGACCACAGGTACCCTGACAGTACCCCCCCTCTCAGATACGCCCACCGGGCGGAATACACCAGGGCGAGAAGGGAATCGAGAGTGAAACGCCCTGCGGAGACGGGGAGCATGCACCTCCTCCTGAGGTACCCAACTTCTCTCCTCAGGACCATAACCCTTCCAATCAACCAGATATTGCAGTTTCCCCCGGGAGATTCGAGAATCAACGATGGAATTGACCTCATACTCCTCCTGACCCTCCACCTGAACTGAGCGGGGAGGGGCGATCGTGGAGGAGAACCTGTTACATATTAATGGTTTTAGCAAGGAAACATGAAATGAATTAGGAATGCGTAAGGCATTAGGCAACGCTAAACGATACGCAACTGGGTTAATTTGAGACAGTACCCTGTAAGGTCCAATATATCGAGGAGCAAACTTCATGGACGGCACTTTTAACCGAATGTTTCTAGTACTTAACCATACTCTTTCGCCTGGAACAAACACCGGTGCTGCCCTTCTACGTTTGTCAGCGTGTTTTTTAACCAGCGTAGAATTGTGCAGAAGGATTTGTCGAGTTTGATCCCACAACTTTCTTAAATTGGCAACATGAACATCCACCGACGGTATCCCTTGAGAAGAAGACTCCGAAGGAAGGATGGAAGGATGAAAGCCATAATTCAAGAAAAAAGGGCTAGAATGCGTAGAATCACAAATGAGATTGTTATGTGCAAACTCCGCCCAAGGAATCAAACCGACCCAATCGTCCTGGTGTTCTGAAACGAAACAACGTAAATATTGTTCAACTTTTTGGTTAGTGCGTTCAGCAGCTCCATTGGACTGAGGATGATAGGCAGAGGAGAAATTCAATTTGATGCCTAGTTGGGAGCAGAATGATCTCCAAAAACGGGAAACAAATTGGGAGCCTCTGTCAGAGACAATTTGGGAAGGTATCCCATGCAAACGGAAAATCTCCCTGGCGAATATCTCCGCTAATTCGGGCGAAGATGGGAGTTTAGGTAAGGGAATGAAGTGAGCCATTTTAGTAAATCTGTCTACCACAGTGAGGATGACAGTCTGCTTTTTAGAGATAGGTAAATCAACAATGAAGTCCATTGCCAGGCAGGACCAAGGCTTTTCAGGAACCTCTAAAGGGTGCAGAAATCCGCATGGAAGCGAATGGGGTAGCTTGGTCTTGGTACAAACTTCACATGCCCCGATGAATTCTTTAATATCCTTGCGTAAGTCAGGCCACCAAAAATCTTTAGAGACCAGCGCATAAGTCTTGCGGATGCCAGGATGCCCAGCCACCTTGCTGTTATGGAGACAGCGTAGCACCTCCAGTTGGAGAGCGGCAGGAACGAAGTGTCGATCCCCAGGAGTCTGTTTGGGTGCCAAATGCTGAAACTTCATGATCTCAGAAAGCAATGGAGAGTGAATCCTGAGATTCGTGTTCGCGATGATATTCCCCTTAGGAACTATGGAGGACAGAAGTGGTTCAGTTATAGTGGATGGTTCATATTGACGAGACAAAGCATCGGCTTTAGAGTTCTTAGAACCAGGTCTATACGTAAGTACATAATTAAAGTGAGTGAGGAACAAGGCCCAGCGAGCCTGCCTGGCGGACAAGCGCTTAGCCTCCCCAATATAAGACAAGTTCTTATGATCCGTTAGAATAGTAACAGGGTGTAGTGTCCCTTCCAGTAAATGTCTCCACTCCTTTAAAGCCTTAATGACCGCTAACAGTTCCCTCTCCCCGATGTCATATCTGCTCTCAGGCCCAGAACATTTTTTAGAGAAGAAACCACAAGGGTGTAACGGTTTATCCACCCCTAACCTTTGAGACAGAACAGCCCCAACTCCTGTTTCAGAAGCATCGACCTCGAGCAAGAAAGGCAGAGTCGTATCAGGATGAACTAGAATGGGAGCTGAGGCAAAAAGTTCCTTGAGAGTCTTAAAAGCACCAAGAGCTTCCTCAGACCAGAACTTAGTATCAGCCCCTTATTTGGTCATATTGGTAATAGGCGCAATGATAGAGGAGTAACACTTAATGAAGCGCCTATAGTAGTTGGAAAAACCAATAAACCTTTGGATAGCCTTGAGTCCTTTGGGCAAAGGCCAGTCTAAAATAGATTGGAGTTTACCAGGATCCATTTTAAAACCTTCCCCAGAAATCACGTACCCAAGAAAGTCTACCTGAGACTGATCAAAACTGCACTTCTCCAATTTGCAGTATAGACCATGTTGCAGAAGTTTGTGTAACACCTTTCTGACCTGTCTATGGTGAGTCTCAATCTCCTTAGAGTGTATTAGTATGTCGTCCAGGTAAACAATAACACAATCATGCTGAAACTCCCTAAGTACCTCATTAATCAAATCTTGAAATACTGCAGGAGCATTGCATAGTCCAAATGGCATAACAGTGTATTCGTAATGGCCATACCGGGTATTGAATGCCGTCATCCACTCGTGACCATGCTGGATTCTCACCAAATTGTAAGCCCCTCTGAGATCTAACTTGGTGAAGATTTTGGAGCCCTTAAGACGATCAAATAACTCGGTAATCAGTGGGATAGGATAGGCATTTCTGACAGTTATTTTATTCAAGCCTCGGTAATCGATACAAGGTCTCAGCGTGCCATCCTTCTTCTTAATGAAAAAGAACCCCGCCCCGGCCGGAGAAGAAGACCTCCTGATGAATCTCTTTTCTAAATTCTCCTTCTAATAATTCTAATATACTCCTCTAGAACCGAGTTTTCCTGAACAGACAAAGGATATACATGGCCCCTCGGAGGCATAGTCCCGGGTAGAAGCTTAATTTTACAGTCAAATGACCTGTGTGGCGGCAAAGAATCGGCATTCTTCTTGTCAAACACTGCCCTTAAGTCTAGGTAAAGGTCTGGTATTTGTCTTTCTGTGGACTGAGTAGGATTCTCCTGTATGTTAATATTAGCTAATGGAGAAACCTTGCACAAACACCGATCCTGGCAGCCCTGGCCCCACGAGAGTATCTCCCCTAACTCCCAATCTATAATAGGGTTATGTTCTTTCAACCATGGGTACCCCAGAACTATGGGAACGGAAGGAGACAAAATGAGCAGAAGAGATAAATTCTCCACGTGTAGGATACCAACATTTAAATCAATGGGTATGGTCTCACGAAAGATAACAGGGTCTAGTAGTGGTCTACCATCTATGGCCTCAACGGCCAAGGGTGTCTCCCTTAGCTGGGATGGGAAATTGTTTTTACTAGCAAAGGCTTGGTCGATAAAATTCTCAGCAGCACCGGAATCTATCAAAGCCATAGCCCTTACTACTTCCCTCCCGCAAGTTAAGGAAACTGGTAGCAGAAGCCTGTGATCTTTATAATTAGGAGTAGAGGACAAAATAGAAACACCCAAGGCTTGTCCTCTAGAGAGACTTAGGTGCGAGCGTTTCCCGGGCGGTTAGAACAGTTCGAGAGTAAATGACCCTTAGCTCCACAATACATACACAAACCCTCTCTTCTCCTGTACTGTCTTTCCTCCTCAGAGAGGCGGGTATACCCTATCTGCATAGGTTCAGGAAGCAAAGATACCGTGGAGTCAGGACTTGGAAAAGCGGGGCCTAACCTAAAAGAAGGTCTCCGGTTCCTCTCTCGAGTGTTCTGTCTCTCTCTTAAACGTTCATCTATACGAGAGATGAACGAAATTAAATCCTCTAAATTCTCAGGGAGTTCTCTGGTAGCAACCTCATCAAGGATTACTTCAGATAAGCCATTCAAAAATACATCCATATACGCCTGCTCATTCCACTTGACTTCTGACGCCAGAGACCTGAACTCTAGTGCATAATCCACCAGTGTTCGGTTCTCCTGTTTCAGACGCAACAGTAATCTGGCTGCATTAACCTTTCTACCTGGAGGGTCAAATGTTCTTCTAAAAGCAGCTACAAAGGCGTTATAGTTATAAACTAATGGGTTATCGTTCTCCCATAATGGGTTGGCCCATCTCAGAGCTTTCTCAATAAGTAGGGTGATAATAAATCCTACCTTTGCCCTATCTGTAGGATAAGAGCGAGGTTGCAATTCAAAGTGGATACTAATTTGGTTTAAGAAACCACGACACTTCTCAGGAGCCCCACCATAGCGTACTGGGGGGGTAATGCGAGAAGAAGCACCCACTGTGGCTTCCTCTAGACCTGAACCGACAGGAGAAACAGGGGTATTACGTATCTCCTCTGGTGGGTTATTGGCACGAGATAATAGAGCCTGTAGCGCAAGCGCCATCTGATCCATTCTGTGATCCATGGCTTCAAACCTAGGATCAGGAGAAGCCAGCTGACTGTTTGTACTTGCAGGATCCATTGGCCCTGTCGTAATGTCAGGATCGGGACAGGGATCCAACACGCAGAGTACAAACAGTAGCCAGATACGTATACCGGACCTTAGAATGGCCGGACTAACGTAAGTAGTACAGTATAGAATGGTCAAAGACAAGCCGAGGTTGAGGGTAACAGAAGACAGGTAAGCGAGAGACAAGCCGAATCAAGGGTAACAGAGATAAGCAGAGTAAGGTAAACAAGCCGGGTCAAAACCAAAAGGGATAATAGAATACACAAGCACTGAGTGACTAGAACAAGCTAGAACCACGACAGGGCAATGAGCTAATGAAAGAAGCTCTGTTAAATACCCTGTTCAGAGCAGTAACCACGCCTCCGAGGCGTCCTGATTGGTCCTGCAGCAATTGAGTGACAGGTCGTTCCGGAGGAGTGTCCTGATGACAACTTCCTGCCTAGATGCTGTAAAAGGCAGTCACTCCCTCGCGGCCGGCCTTGCATGACCGGATAGACCGTGGGGAAGGGAGCCATCAGGCCGTCTGGATGGAGGAACAGCTAAGTCTCTACCTCTTTCGGAGGTAGAGACCACAGGTACCCTGACAGAGAGAAGCCCGAGATAACACCATCCGCACCCTCTCCCTGATACACACCCACAAACGGCGACCGGAGGGCCTTCTCCTGCTGTCTACGGACGCGGAGAAGGCCTTCGACAGAGTAAACTGGACCTACCTCTTCCAGACCCTCACACGCACAGGACTAGGCCCGGGTATTATGGGATGGATAAGAGCGCTGTACACACTACCGTCGGCCCGAGTGGTGGCCAATGGAGCACTAACAGCACCATTTGACATACACAATGGCACCCGCCAGGGCTGCCCCCTATCACCAATGCTCTTTGTCCTCGCCCTCGAGCCGTTCATGGTGGCCATCAGAAACAACCCAGACATCAGCGGAATATCCTTAGGAAAAACATACCACAAAATAGCTGCATATGCCGACGACCTACTATTTTATGTTACTAATCCCGAAATAACACTCCCTAATATTCTTAAGGCCTTCCAAGAATTTGGCAGAATCTCCAATCTAAAGATTAATTTTACAAAATCCTCCATACTAAACATTTCGGTACCCTCACAGAGGGAACGGCCATTACGCCAACACTTTACACTACAATGGGCGAACCAAAAGATCAAATATTTGGGAATCTGGTTAACGCAAACTGGCGGGGACATGTATAGGGAAAACTTTATCCCTATCCACACTAAATTCCGTGAGGAAATGCGAGAATGGGCATACCCACACATCTCCTGGTTGGGGAGAATTCAGGTAGTCAAGATGAATTTCCTCCCCCGGCTACTATACTTATTTCAGACCATCCCCATGATAGTCCCACGCGCATTCTTCGCCTCACTGCGGACAGCCGTGGGTCAATATGTGTGGAATGGTAAAAGACCCAGACTAAAACAAACACTTTTAACACAACCTAAGAATAAAGGGGGGCTTGCCCTACCAGACTTCTTCCTTTACTATAAGGCATGCCATCTCCTACGGATCATTGAGTGGACTAAAACTGGGACACGAAAGCTGTGGAAGCAGGTAGCACATGATAGGGACCCCCGTCGCGGCCCAGCCATGGCTACCTCCAAGACCACAGACGAAGGGGACGGAAGACCCCACATACACAAGAGCCACCCTACAGGAATGGCATCGCGCCAAGGGTAGGCACAGCCTGACAACATACCCATCACCCCTACTCCCACTGACACACAATCCAGCTTTCCCCCCAGGATCAGACCCGAAAGCATTTCGATCACTGATCCGGGACCCCATACCTAGACTCCGACATGTTTACTCGGCCAGGGGCCTCAGCTCACTCAATGAGCTGAGAGCGACCACGGAACACACACTCCTCATGCGCCTGAAACACAGACAAATACAGAGCTATATAGCTACCCTCCCACAAGGGGAGATACTAACGCGCCCCCTCACAGCCTTCGAATAAATCAGCCTGAACCCAGACCCAATGGCCCATGGGGTATCTGTCATCTACACTATGCTCCTGTCACAAACACCAGTGGCACAACCGAACTTCAAAGGGAAATGGGAACAAGCTCTAAACCGCACTTTTACTGAGACAGAATGGGAAAAAATCTGCTATCTGACACATCACTGCTCCAACTACAGCAAAACGCAAGAGACGGCATATAAACTACTGACTAGGTGGTACCGCACCCCAGCGACACTAAACGCTATAACACCAGACCACTCCCCACTATGTTGGAGATGTGGTAGGGCAAGGGGAACATTGCTACATATTTGGTGGGAGTGCGACAAAATAGCCCCGTTCTGGCAGGGCATACACGCAATGACGAAACAATTCTCCGACGACCCCCCCCCATGAACCCGGCTGAAATGCTACTACACCACACTAGAGTACCCCGATCCATATACAAAAAAGCAATGACTATACGCATCCTCAACACAGCCAAAGCAATCATCCCACAATACTGGAAAACACCAGTGACACCATCACTAGAGTTATGGTTCACACAAATGGAGGAACTGAGGTCTCAGGAAGACCTCTATCACTCAGCCAAAGACACGCACCAATCATATCTCAACACCTGGACCAACTGGCTACTGACGACAGCAACTCCGGACTTTAGAGACCGGCTAAGATACTAAAGAAACAAGGAGAAAAAGAGACAGATGCCTACTGACGCCCTGACTGCAGACAGACTACGGACGACCCGACAACTTAAACCCCCCCCTCCCCTTCCCCCCCCAAGCCCCCTGAAGGGACCACAACCAGAGAAGCAAGGACATACCGTACGCAGAGGGCCAGCTAATTGACCACCCTAAGTCAACCACTGACATGGGTATCGCACTTACCGACGCACAAGGCATAATAGGGCCACAACTCAGTACAAGGATAGAACTAGACACGCAGAAACCCTCTTACAAGGGAGACAGGGAACCCAACTCAAGACCATAAGGAAATACCTGAACTACGACACACCTTCCCCCCCTCCCCCACACTGAAACCGGACAATCGGACAAAAGCATTAAACGGACCTGCGAATCCATTTCAACGGGGGGCCTGCGAGCCCGCATATTGATTATCTATGTTAACGTTGACAACGCTACAAACGGCCACCGCAAGGCACGGTACCTACTTGCAAATGTAATATGCCTGAATTCGGAGACCTGCGAGTCCCACATTGTTACTCTTTATTATCGAAATGCCAATAAAAATATATTTACAAAAAAAAAAAAATGGAATCCAACGTTTATTTCTTATGCTGCCGGCAGCCATATATCAATTTTCCCAGAAACCACTGCTTTGACCTTTCAATACCCATACCACTCATTGTTACCCTTTTCTGTTCCTCCAGACACAGTTGATATTTATTTGTGTAATTTTCTCTTCATTTATTCACAAACCCATGCTTCCATAATATGTCCAACTTTACTCTGCATATAAAACCAGCTGCTGCAACAGGATTCTGTTCACACACTTTATTTCAGATACCAGTCCTGTTTTTTACAGCTCCCTTCTTTCCACATTCTATCCCTCTCAATCTACTACCTGCCCAATACATATGGCTACCAACAGGCTATTTCACTGTCAGATAACTCACCCCCCTCTTTTAGGCCGTGTAGATAACCTAGAGCAGGGGATGAGAAAGAATAATATCGTGTGATATGTTAAAATTAATGATAGAGTGGTGAAGAAAGATATGGATCCACTCACATGGTTCTGAGCCTTATCTGGATAGGCTCAGATCACTTTTGCAGGCGTGTTTGGGATAACACGGAACCTTACACTGGAGGAATGGTAACGCTGTTCCTTTAAGAGACAAAAAAACCAAAAATTTGGTGCAGCATATAAAGATGTTGCAGTATAGGTGACAGGATACAGTGAACTGCTCACCTGATACAGAGCCTGAATTCTGGCTCTGAGTATATGGACGTATGTGTTTATGTGGGGACACAAAACCCTCTAGGTGGATGTAGGAATGGTACTGTTGTTCCTTTAAAAGACAGAAAACCACATTTGGTGCAGCATGTACAAATAATGCAGTGTAGGTGACAGTCATTATAAAAAGACGGAAAAATACCTTAATTCAATTAGATTCAGAAATAAATAGACTACAAAGTACTTTAATTCTAAATACTTCATCTGAAGTATATGAATCTACAACCAGGGAAATACAAACCAACCTTGAAAGACTAGAAAACAAAGTAATTGAAATAAAGAAAAGAAAATATCAGAGAGACACTAGTGACTATTCAAAAAAGCAAGTGAGATCGTATAATAAAAATCATGTACCCCGACAATATACATATAGAGAAAACTACAAGACCAAAGATAATCAGAAGACCCATTATAGACATCAAAAAATGGATGCCCCCAAATCCGCTCACTATACTCCACCCAAAAGAACAAGGGAATATAGACCACTAGAACATAGATCATCTCCACCTAGGATATATAGATCATCTCCACCTAGGACATATAGATCATATAAGGAACATCGACCATCTTACGCATCAATGGTAAGATACAATAAATCACCTGAAAAATTTAAAAAAGATAAAATACACACAACCAGAACAAGACAGAGGATAAATTCCACTACCAAAATGATCCACACTACTGAAAAATCAACACTTAGGAATAAATCCCCCATACACTCCCCACCAAACAGGTCTAATTTTACAGAGAGACCATCCCGAGGGGAGGATTTTCAAATCTCATATATGAGAGACAGACACAAAGAAAATCCACTCCCTTCAAAACCATTAAACAAAAGGCAAAGGAGTTCAGAAGACGGGGAAATAGAGGAGGAACTCACATACAGAAGGGAAAGACAAAACAGACAGTGACACTGACCAACAATGATGGAGTATTCAATTTAACACATAGAAATTTAACTCCGTCACAAACATCATTATTAGCAAAAGGCCTTAAATTTGCACCCTCGAAAGGCATTGATAAGTTTGACATGTTCATCGATATGAACCGGTTCAAAAGAAAATTATGCCTTAAGAAGTTTTTTGCTAAATATCCTGAACAGTCAAATTCAATAGAATCCTCGGAATTCGTCCACACAGACTTAAGAGAACCATCAACTTTCTTTCCTAAGGGTTGTATCTCAGAAGAGATGATCACTTTTGAGAGAATGGTGATGCAGGATATAAACAAAATCAAGGGACTCAATAAATATGAATACAACTTAACCCTAAAAGAGAGGACTGCCCTTAAACAATTTAAAAGCGACAACACACTTGTCATCAAACCTGCGGACAAGGGGGGGGGGATAGTCCTGCTAGAGTACACAGATTATGTGAAAGAAGCGAACAGAATTTTAGGAGATACACACACATATACCATACTTAATAAAGATCCAACTAGTGACATCAAAATAAGTTACCATTCATTAATAGAGAGAGGCAAAACAAAAAATATATTAAACAAAAAGGAATATAATTTCCTTAACATCACACAGTCAAAAATACCTGTGTTTTATTACCTCCCGAAGGTACATAAAGATAAGAAAAACCCGCCAGGGAGGCCCATAATATCTGGGATCGGATCAATATCAAGCCGTCTGTCCCAATACATCGATAGAAATTTACAATCCATCGTACAACAATGTCCTAGCTATTTAAAAGACACCATTAGCATTCTACAGGTCCTTACAAATATTGAATGGAAAGAAGACTTTTTTCTCGTCACGTCAGACGTGACCTCACTATACACCATAATCTCTCATGAAAAGGGATGTTCAGCTACTAGGCTATTTTTAGAACGTTCTCAAAAATTCCATCCAGAACAGGTGGACTTCATAGTTGAAGGGATAGATTGGATACTCCGGAACAATTATTTTTGGTTCGGAGATAACTTCTACCTCCAGCTGTGCGGTACTTCGATGGGCACGAGGTTTGCCCCCAGTTATGCCAATCTCTTTATGTCGCATTGGGAAGACCGCTTCATCTATGGAGATGGCAGATGGGAGGCAAACCTCGTGACCTATCGCAGATATATCGACGACCTGTTCTTCATTTGGAGAGGTGATGAACAATCACTCCTAACCTTTCTATCACACTTAGAATCCAACGACTGGGGAATAAAGTTGACAACTCACTTTAGCAAATCCCAGGTCAATTTTCTCGACCTAAATATATATGTCGAAGATGGAACATTAAAATCAAACACGTTCTTCAAGAAAACAGATGTAAATAGCTACATACAAGAGAGCAGCTGCCATTTTTCACCTTGGCTCTTGAATGCCCCAAAGGCCCAATTACTCAGGATCAAACGCAACTGCACTGATAATCAAGATTTTGAAAACCAGGCATCTGTTATTATACAAAATTTCAGAGAGAAGGGGTATGAGGACACTTTGTTAAATACAGCATATGAAGAAGTTCATATAAAAGATAGGGCATCACTATTAACATATAAAGAAAAGAATATAAATAAGAACCAAAATGACCCTGTATTCATATGCGATTTCAATTGTAAAAACAAACAAGTGAAGAGGATTTTAAATAGATATTGGCCCATCCTTAAGAACGACGACATTTTGAGTTCTATACTAACTGACAAGCCAACTATAGTCTATAGAGGGGTTCCAAGTCTCAATAGAACTCTAGTGCACAATCATATCAAGACAAAAGAAAAAACAAATTTTTTAAACAACCACAAAGGCTTCTTTGGATGTGGGAACTGCACAGCCTGTAAGAACACCTGCAGCAAAAAGAGGCATATCACATCGTTCCCACACCCAAATAATCCGAAACAGAACTTCACAATTAAAGAATTAATTACATGTCATTCGAAAAGAGTGATATACACCATCATTTGTCCGTGTGGTCTTGTGTACGTAGGCCGTACGATTCGCCCCCTTCATGTACGTATACAGGAACACGTTAGAAACATAAAGAATGGTTTCGAACAACACAGCCTTTCCTTACACTTTTTAAAATCACACAATAAGGACCCTAGAAACACAAAATTTATGGGGATACAAAAAATCACCCCAAACTGGAGAGGAGGGGATTTTATACAACATATAGGACGAATAGAAATGAGGTGGATCTTCAATCTAAATACCATGCTACCTCATGGATTAAACAGCGATTTTGAAATCTGCCATTTCTTATGATGATATCACAAAAGGTCCTAAATAATGCAACTCAAGCCCAGCCAGCTTATGACATATAAGCGAGACATACATCCAAACCTCTATACCAGCTAAATCTACATTATTAATTCAATAGAGCACTATATTAAGATTTTATTGATTAAAAAGTGTTAAGTAAATCGAGGGCTGTAAAGCCACATACACATCAGAAATACATCTGGAAAAATTCGATGTGAAATCATAGATCTGTAAATAGACTAATCCCTTTGAGCTCATAAGGATTATATATTCCTTTAAATTTCGTGATATAACTATCTAAACTAATATCTATACTATACCAATATTTCCTCTAGTAAGATATCACTTTAAATAATACCAGCAAGAAAATATATACTCATCATCTAGTAGATTGCTTAATGAAGACATTTGTTTATTTATAAATATGTTTGGATACACACTGCTTTCTGGGTGAAGGATATGGTACAAATACAAATGTTAAATTTAGCTAACTTATGTTATAATATAACTCGATTGGAGTATTAATCATACCCTTCTCCATTTTCTGGTTTTTTACTTTCCCATCTGTCACACTGTAAGAGAGACTTTCTATGTATACAAAGAGACGTTGTTGCCCATAAACAATATGGCGGCCGCAGATTCACCCATATATGGGCAGACGAAATGCGACCGCAAGAAGTGATGACGAAAGCGGAAGTGACATAGGCGGAACAGAGCCGCGGCCAATTTCGAAATCGAGGACACCTGAAAAGAGATCTTCAGCGGCGATATAAAAGAAGAACACGAGCACACAGGACTACACCGATTGATAAAGCCGACCGGCGAAACGCGTCTCGGACAACCCACAGGACTGAGGACTTAGTATATTCATTGTTTTTTACTATTTTACTTATACTAGTCTTTTATTTAATAAATTACCCTTTTTTACTAACCTCCTCCTGGTGAAGAAACTACTTGTGCTCCAGCCATTCACCCACAGGGTTTTGTGTCCCCTTATAGACACATATGCATATATACTCAGAGCCAGGGTCCAGGCTCTGAATCAGGTGAGCAGTTCACTGTACCCTGTCACCTACACTGCATTATTTGTACATGCTGCACCAAATGTGGTTTTCTGTCTTTTAAAGGAACAACAGTACCATTCCTACATCCACCTAGAGGGTTTTGTGTCCCCACATAAACACATACGTCCATATACTCAGAGCCAGAATTCAGGCTCTGTATCAGGTGAGCAGTTCACTGTATCCTGTCACCTATACTGCAACATCTTTATATGCTGCACCAAATTTTTGTTTTTTTTTGTCTCTTAAAGGAACAGCGTTACCATTCCTCCAGTGTAAGGTTCCGTGTTATCCCAAACACGCCTGCAAAAGTGATCTGAGCCTATCCAGATAAGGCTCAGAACCATGTGAGTGGATCCATATCTTTCTTCACCACTCTATCATTAATTTTAACATATCACACGATATTATTCTTTCTCATCCCCTGCTCTAGGTTATCTACACGGCCTAAAAGAGGGGGGTGAGTTATCTCACTTTCGAGCGCTCCACCTATAGACTGGGGTTGATTTATTAACCACACAGTCAAATACTATAGATGTTATACTTGTGTTAAGTCGTGGGAGGATTGCACATTGGTGGTAGCAGCACTATTTTTTCCACTTAATTCAACTTAAGCGCCTAAACACACAATATTTCTGTTATTTCACTGTCAGACTGCCTAAAGTGAGTGGTAGCTAACAATTGGTCAGATTTGTTTGTCTCTAATAGATATTCCAGTTATTGGGTACATTGCTGTGTCCTATGCCATCTTTAATCAATAGAAAAAAAATCAAACTGGAAAGATTGTGACTCGATTGTGACAAAAATCAAACTGGAAAGATTGTGACTCTCGATAAAATTATATACTCCGTCTAACAGTGTTTTTCCTCTTTAATACAGGTCAAATTCTCAGTGAATAGGAAACTTAAACCGCCACCACCCTCCATTAGCAGTGAATATTTCCATATTTGTGCCAGCTCTTTCCTGCTCATATGTTACACGTGCATTTATGTATGTGTTTCTGTGAACTCAGCAACATGTCGGCTAATGCTGGACTCTTTATTTCTACAAGGGACGGTCAAATCCCGTGTTCATTATACGGCAGTCTTCCTGAGCACAACATACGCACTGTACCTCCTTCTCCTCCTTATTTATGAGCACCTTTATCTAGTGGCCACAGTTTTCTGTGTATTACAGATAGTCTTAATAGACTTGGCCAAGAGGGGGAAGATGGCAATGGAAGGCATGGAGAAGAAGAATGAGGAAGAGGTGATGGAGGTGACGAAGGTGAAAGAAGAGATGAAATGGAAAGTCTTTTAAAGAAAGAATTGTTGTGGGGAAAAAGACTGCTTGCTTGTAAAGGAAAAAGTTTTTTATTAAAAAAGTTTTATAACTGAATTCTTTATTTTGTTGTTTTTCTGAGGATTCTGCTTTATATTATTAGGGCAAAGCACAGTGAAAACGTAGGAACCGGAAGCAATCATTAGTTTGCAGATTGTAATTTATTGCAAGTCTAGAACCAAAGAGAGCACCAGTAATATTCATTCTTTCATTCCTTAATAATCCCGATCTGCCACCCAGACCATTTTCAGATAGGCGATTTAAGCCCATCAATACATTGTACACAGGGAACCTGACGTTTTGAAATTCTCCAACTTCCTAATGCTGTCTCTCACTTTCCAACCCTCATCATCATTACAACAATGCCTACAGTGAAATTAACTTAGTAAAAGAGGAACTGTTACAAGTTCACAGTATCCTCGGAGCAAAAAATCTATTTGCGCAAAGGACAAATGTTGCCCAAATCAGGGATACGAATGAGATAGTAAGCAAAAGTCTGTAGGTTCTCGGCAGTAATTCCATTAAATGTTTAAACTATAATGGTACTCAGTACAGTCCTAATATGGTATTGGTCAAAAGTGAGGATGGTTCCCTCAACAGCCATACAGTTAATCGTATAGACTACAATGGTACACAGTACAATCCTAATATGGTGTTCGTCAGATATGTATACTTATACCTCAACAATTAGTACAACAGTATATCATATAAACGTGTCATAACTGCTTTGCGGTATGGGCTACACATATATTTCTTAGTACATATGGCAATGAAGGTGCCGAGATACAGCGTAACCAAAAATAATAACCGGGTAAATGCAGGCTGAGACCTCCTATCTGGAGATCGCTAATCCGCCCGCAGCCGTATCTGAACCCTTAATAGCCAGTGTATCAATGTGCTAACCGAGTACATATAAAGCGGCGTTGGATGGTGCCAGGTCCAGGCCTTTTATATACAAATATGCTGGGGATCAATAGCGAGTGGACCGCAACAGTTATAATTCTAAAAGTATGATTCGAAATTTTCCTGAGGTATCGCTGGTCCGCCCAGAGCTATACCTAACCTTAGCAAACAGTGTATCAATATGCATAATAGTGAACCATAAAATACGGGAGGAACTGTTCAAAAGTTTTCAGTGTGCTCCGTATATACAGTCTATTGCGCAAAATCAATTTTTTGCTCAAATAGGGTAGGCAGCCTCAATTGGTGCCTAGTAAAAAATTCTGTACATGACAATAATAGGTGCATGAAATAAACAAACTGCCAGCTGAGTGGGAGAGAGATATATATAGAACCGACAGGGTTGTCTATAAACGGTGAAATATTACGGCTACTTCATAACAGAGAGTGGTTAGCCGTGGGTTCCTGTCCCTGCGGCAGACAGCTGGAAGTCAACTCGAGAGCCAAATGCCACGTCAACCGGAGTGCGGAGAGGTAAGGTAGAGCAATAAATGGCAGCGGCAATGGATCATCGAGGAGCCCCTGACGCGCGCGTTTCGCCCGCAGCTCATCAGAGGGGAGCCGATGTGCGGGAACTGAACCGATATTTAAAGGTAAGTAGCGAGGATTCATTGGTGGAATCCCCGGATACGTCATGAACAATTAGCCAATCGTAATGCGGTTAAGTGATGACGTAGCCGAAGGAAGCCGGCTACAGAATAATAAACTGAAAAAGGGGTTGGAGACGAATTAACCCCTTGGGGAAAGAACACTAGTAGACACAGGGGGCATAGAGTGATGCACCCTTTACGCCCCGAGAGGCAGTTGTACCTGGGCCTATCGTAAATACTATGACCAATCCTGTATCCTATATATTTACTCCGAATAAAGGATAAACAGTGGTACTGTTTGCATCCTGGATAACAGATAGCCAAACCAGGGTTTGAGTGAGGAGTTAACTCATGTGTGGACAGGGTAGAGTGATAGTGTTTTTGACAGTAGCGGTAAGTGGCTGTCAGGCACCTATTGGATAGATGGTAGATGGATGGTGATATATCAAAAAGGTGCCTGACCCTATGGTCGCTGGAATGTCTGATTAGAGTGGTATACGGCTTCATCAATTGGACAAACCGTGATGTGCACAGTTTTAACCCTAAACAAAGAAGTAGTAGGGGTGTGAAGAGCCGGACCACCTAGTGGATAAATGGAGTAAAATTGAATTCTTCGTTCATACCTCCTGGGGTTAGAGTTCTGAACTCATAGATCCATTTGGATTCTTTTTGGAGGAGAGTTAGATTGAAATTCCCTTTCCTCGAGTTCTGAGTGATTTTCTCTAGGGCTTGAAAAGACAAGTTGTTGGGGTTGCCGTCGTGAAAGTTGCGAACATGGTTCGCTACTGGGGTGCTAAGATTGGGATTAGTGACAGAGTTGACATGCTGGAGGATGCGTCTCCTGAACTCCTGATACGTTTTCCCAATGTATTGGGTACCACATGAACATGTTATCACATAGACAACCCGTGTGGTGCTGCAGTTGATAAAATGTTTCACTTTATATTCTTTTGAAGTTTGGCTGCATCTTACTACTTTCGAGGTTCTAATGAATTGGCACGCCTTACAGTGGCCACATTTATGAGTACCCATTGGGGCAGTCAGCCAATTTTTAGAAGGGGTTTTCCTTTCTAGATGGCTGTGAACTAATAGGTCTCTTAAGTTCCTTGATCTGCGTGCTGTGATGTTTGGATAAGGAACTAAGTTGGTATCTAGATCCTTATCATATTGCAAAATGGGCCAGTGTCGGGTAAAGATGTCCATGATAGGTTGCCAATTGGCATCAAAAGTTCCAATGCACCTGATCATTTTATTAGTGGGAGTTGGTCTAGTTGACCTTAGGCTAGTGCTTCTTTCTTGTGTGAGAGCTCTTTGAAAAGCTTTTTTAAGGATCCGGTTAGGATATCCTTTATTTTTGAACCGGATTCGTAGTTGGTTGGCTTCTGATCGAAAGGACTCGTCACTGGAGCAGTTTCTTCTTGCTCGCAGGTACTGACCATATGGTATCCCTGCCTTGAGTCGATGCGGATGAAAACTTTCCCAATGTAGGAGGCTGTTTGATGCAGTACTTTTCCTAAAGAGCTCCGTATCGACAGAGCCATCTAGATGGAGTATGAGCCTAAGATCTAGGAATTCTAGCTGTGTCTCATGGATTACATAAGTCAGTTTTAGTCCAATTAGATTGTCATTCAACTCGTTAACCATGTTGGTGAAAGTTGGAATGGAGCCAGTCCAGAACAACAAGATATCGTCAATGTATCTAGTCCACTTGTGGATATACTGGTGGTATTGGCAGATGTCTTTGAGTATTGTCTCTTCCCACCACCCCAAATATAAGTTCGCATAACTGGGAGCACAAGCTGTGCCCATCGCCGTGCCCACTAGTTGTAAGTAGTAGGTACTGTCAAAAACAAAATAATTGTGGGTTAAGATAAACTCCAAGATTTCTAATATGAACTTAATTTGATCAGAGTTGTATTTGCTCGATTTGAGTAGAAAATAAGATGTAGCCTGTAGGCCTATTTCATGTGGGATATTATTGTATAGCGATACAACGTCCAGACTTGCGAGTAGGGTATAGGGAGGAACCACTAGATTTTCCAACATTAATAGCGCTTGTTTGGTGTCCTGCACATGTGATTCTAGATTTACGACAAAGGGATGAAGTAGTTTTTCCATGAACTTGCTTGCTTTTTCCGTCAGGGAGTTATTACCGGAGATAATGGGTCTGCCAGGAGGATTGGTGAGACATTTGTGGACCTTTGGAAGGCAGTAGAAGGTTGGGATGGTTGGATAGTTGTTGGGAATCATGAATTGGAATTCTTCCTTCGTAATTAGGTTCATTTCTAGTGCTCTAGTTAACATGGTTCTTAGTTCTGTAAGGAACACGCTAGTTGGGTCCTGAGAGAGTGCTCTGTATTGGTGAGAGTCTTTCAGGTGTTCCATGCACATGTCCAGATACATTGTTTGGTCCATCAACACTATATTCCCTCCTTTGTCGGACGGTTTTATAATGAGATCTTTGTTGCCAGTAAGGTCTCTCAATGCCTCCCGTTCTGCTCTGGTTAAATTATCCCTAGTTTGCTCAGGTGGTGGAAGTGATTCAACACATTTGGTCGTCATCTGGACGAATAAGTCCACACTCGATATTTCTTTGAAGTTAGGGGTATACCAGCTTAAGGGTTTACAGTTAGTGAGAGGTTGTTGGTCGTCTTGTTCCTCAAGGAGGGACACCATAGTTTTGAGGTCTTGATATTCTTCATAGGTGAGGCCCAACTCTTTGGCTAATTTGATGTCTTTTCTTTTATGTGTGACACTCAAAGCCAATTTACGTCCAAAGAGATTAGTGTCTTTTACCCAATTAAATTTGTTGGTAGTGGGAGATGGGACAAAGGACAGGCCCTTGTTAAGCAAAGATTTGTGCTTGTTCTCTAGATTGAACGAGGATAGATTTATGATTAGATTATCATCCATTGTATTGTGGTTTATTGGTTTTTGTATCCCTCCTTGTTTATTTTGTACCCCCATCTTTTCCTGTCTCTCAGTTTGCCCCGTTGGGGTTGGGGCCAGTCCTGGTCTAAAAAAGAAGACGCTCCTGTTTGAGAGGGTATAGATGAGGTTGATGTGTTACTAACTGAATCTGAGGTATGAGAGGATTGGGTGTCCGGGAAGGATACTGTTTTATCGGTTGGTTTCAAAATACCTTTCCTTTGTTGGTAGTTGTAAGAGGTTCTGGTGTTGCTTCTTCCTCGCCTTTGGGAGCCAGAGTCAGAGTTCGACCAGTCACTATCGTCAGATGTGGAATTATTTTTACTGCCAAACCTCTGCCTGTAACTATATCTTGGCCTAAAGATAGTGCCCTCTTTAAAATCCTTGTGATCTCGTTGATATTTCAAGTGTTTTTTTTCCTTAATGTATTTTATAAAACTGTCCAAATTATTATTTAGTTTGGTCTCCATGGATTTGAAGTCAGAATGATTATGAAAGGTTTTAATATTCTTGATTTCAGTTTGAAGGTTCTGATTGACAGTTTCAAGATGGGATTCCTCTAATTTGATTAGAAATTCCATTAGTCTAATGGAACTGTCAATTAGAATATTATTCCATTCTTGGATTTGGATATCGTTTTTTACTTTTTCTGGTCTTGAGATGTCGGACCTAAGCCCTCTAGGGACTAACTTGTCCTCGACATATTTGCGTAGGCTCGTGATTTCCCAATGACCTTTAATCTGTTGTTTGTATAAATTCTGAATATCAAAGAAACAATCATTGATATCATTGTGTTTGATCAAAGGTTCAAGGGAAAAGACATTATCGATGTCTATGGTGCTTAGATTAGGATTAATGACATTACTCAGATAGGAGGTCATATCACAATTCGGTGCTTGTGTTAGTTGCTTCCGAAAAATTGGGTATTAAAACCCTATAAGCTTGGAAAGGAGAAAACAGAAAAGACCTGGAAGCCTGGAAGGGACACTCACAGGCAAGGGGTTAACCCTAGGGGAACTACAAACGTAGTTTGAACAGAGAGGGGGAGGGTGAGTGCCCAAGTGTAATTCATTAAAATATACCTTTTAATAGAGTCCTTAAAAGTGGAAATCACCACCAACAGTGAAATTAACTTAGTAAAAGAGGAACTGTTACAAGTTCACAGTATCCTCGGAGCAAAAAATCTATTTGCGCAAAGGACAAATGTTGCCCAAATCAGGGATACGAATGAGATAGTAAGCAAAAGTCTGTAGGTTCTCGGCAGTAATTCCATTAAATGTTTAAACTATAATGGTACTCAGTACAGTCCTAATATGGTATTGGTCAAAAGTGAGGATGGTTCCCTCAACAGCCATACAGTTAATCGTATAGACTACAATGGTACACAGTACAATCCTAATATGGTGTAAAAGACACTAATCTCTTTGGACGTAAATTGGCTTTGAGTGTCACACATAAAAGAAAAGACATCAAATTAGCCAAAGAGTTGGGCCTCACCTATGAAGAATATCAAGACCTCAAAACTATGGTGTCCCTCCTTGAGGAACAAGACGACCAACAACCTCTCACTAACTGTAAACCCTTAAGCTGGTATACCCCTAACTTCAAAGAAATATCGAGTGTGGACTTATTCGTCCAGATGACGACCAAATGTGTTGAATCACTTCCACCACCTGAGCAAACTAGGGATAATTTAACCAGAGCAGAACGGGAGGCATTGAGAGACCTTACTGGCAACAAAGATCTCATTATAAAACCGTCCGACAAAGGAGGGAATATAGTGTTGATGGACCAAACAATGTATCTGGACATGTGCATGGAACACCTGAAAGACTCTCACCAATACAGAGCACTCTCTCAGGACCCAACTAGCGTGTTCCTTACAGAACTAAGAACCATGTTAACTAGAGCACTAGAAATTAACCTAATTACGAAGGAAGAATTCCAATTCATGATTCCCAACAACTATCCAACCATCCCAACCTTCTACTGCCTTCCAAAGGTCCACAAATGTCTCACCAATCCTCCTGGCAGACCCATTATCTCCGGTAATAACTCCCTGACGGAAAAAGCAAGCAAGTTCATGGAAAAACTACTTCATCCCTTTGTCGTAAATCTAGAATCACATGTGCAGGACACCAAACAAGCGCTATTAATGTTGGAAAATCTAGTGGTTCCTCCCTATACCCTACTCGCAAGTCTGGACGTTGTATCGCTATACAATAATATCCCACATGAAATAGGCCTACAGGCTACATCTTATTTTCTACTCAAATCGAGCAAATACAACTCTGATCAAATTAAGTTCATATTAGAAATCTTGGAGTTTATCTTAACCCACAATTATTTTGTTTTTGACAGTACCTACTACTTACAACTAGTGGGCACGGCGATGGGCACAGCTTGTGCTCCCAGTTATGCGAACTTATATTTGGGGTGGTGGGAAGAGACAATACTCAAAGACATCTGCCAATACCACCAGTATATCCACAAGTGGACTAGATACATTGACGATATCTTGTTGTTCTGGACTGGCTCCATTCCAACTTTCACCAACATGGTTAACGAGTTGAATGACAATCTAATTGGACTAAAACTGACTTATGTAATCCATGAGACACAGCTAGAATTCCTAGATCTTAGGCTCATACTCCATCTAGATGGCTCTGTCGATACGGAGCTCTTTAGGAAAAGTACTGCATCAAACAGCCTCCTACATTGGGAAAGTTTTCATCCGCATCGACTCAAGGCAGGGATACCATATGGTCAGTACCTGCGAGCAAGAAGAAACTGCTCCAGTGACGAGTCCTTTCGATCAGAAGCCAACCAACTACGAATCCGGTTCAAAAATAAAGGATATCCTAACCGGATCCTTAAAAAAGCTTTTCAAAGAGCTCTCACACAAGAAAGAAGCACTAGCCTAAGGTCAACTAGACCAACTCCCACTAATAAAATGATCAGGTGCATTGGAACTTTTGATGCCAATTGGCAACCTATCATGGACATCTTTACCCGACACTGGCCCATTTTGCAATATGATAAGGATCTAGATACCAACTTAGTTCCTTATCCAAACATCACAGCACGCAGATCAAGGAACTTAAGAGACCTATTAGTTCACAGCCATCTAGAAAGGAAAACCCCTTCTAAAAATTGGCTGACTGCCCCAATGGGTACTCATAAATGTGGCCACTGTAAGGCGTGCCAATTCATTAGAACCTCGAAAGTAGTAAGATGCAGCCAAACTTCAAAAGAATATAAAGTGAAACATTTTATCAACTGCAGCACCACACGGGTTGTCTATGTGATAACATGTTCATGTGGTACCCAATACATTGGGAAAACGTATCAGGAGTTCAGGAGACGCATCCTCCAGCATGTCAACTCTGTCACTAATCCCAATCTTAGCACCCCAGTAGCGAACCATGTTCGCAACTTTCACGACGGCAACCCCAACAACTTGTCTTTTCAAGCCCTAGAGAAAATCACTCAGAACTCGAGGAAAGGGAATTTCAATCTAACTCTCCTCCAAAAAGAATCCAAATGGATCTATGAGTTCAGAACTCTAACCCCAGGAGGTATGAACGAAGAATTAAATTTTACTCCATTTATCCACTAGGTGGTCCGGCTCTTCACACCCCTACTACTTCTTTGTTTAGGGTTAAAACTGTGCACATCACGGTTTGTCCAATTGATGAAGCCGTATACCACTCTAATCAGACATTCCAGCGACCATAGGGTCAGGCACCTTTTTGATATATCACCATCCATCTACCATCTATCCCAGGGGTCTGCAACCTTTAAGACAAAAAGAGCCACTTGGACCAGTTTCCGAAGAAAAAAAAAAAACTGGGAGCCGCAAAACCATTGCGACATTTAAAACAAATATAACACTGCATATATTGTTTCTTACCTTAATGCCATAGAAAATTAATCAGGGCCCCAGTCTACTATAAATCATAATCAGTGCCTGATATAAATAATAATTAATAATGAGGGCCCAATGTCATCCTCGTCATTATAAAAAGAACTTTGTTGTCACTTTTTTTTCCTTCTGATTGCTTAAAAAGATGACAACAAAGTATTAGTAACCCAGCTACTAAGGATTATGGCTGCGCTATGCTCAGTTACCCTTTATGTATTATGGTCACAATTGTCCACAAAAGCTGGTTATGCGTAACACATTTAATTTCATTATTATGACTGATCATACAGTTTACTACAGCAGATTTCAAGTAGTATCTATTAACAAGTATTAACATGCCTCCTAACATTTCAAATGGACAAAGGAATACTTGAAGAACAATATATCTTATTTATACAGACCGATTTCTAACCACATTTATTGTAGTTTAAAGACACATTACTGGGAGTATTATTGCTGTGGAGCTCCGTTATACACTCAGACACATTACTGGGAGTATTATTGCTGTGGAGCTCTGTTATACACTCAGACACATTACTGGGAGTATTATTGCTGTGGAGCTCTGTTACACACTTAGACACATTACTGGGAGTATTATTGCTGTGGAGCTCTGTTATACACTCAGACACATTACTGGGAGTATTATTGCTGTGGAGCTCTGTTATACACTCAGACACATTACTGGGAGTATTATTGCGGTGGAGCTCCGTTATACACATTACTGGGAGTATTATTACTGTGGAGCTCTGTTATAAACTCAGGCACATTACTGGGAGTATTATTGCGGTGGAGCTGTGCTGTAGACTCAGACACATTTATTGTAGTTTAAAGACATACTACTGTCAGTATTATTTTGGTGGAGCTCTGCTGTAGACTCACCAACAAAATGGAGCTCCTAGAAAAGAGGGGCAATGATGATAGAAATGAGTGACAAAGGAATTTGGGAAATAGGGACTTCTCCTCCTAAATAGGAATACTTGGGATTTATGTTTTATTATATGATATAAATTACACTTTAAAAAAAAAAAAAAAAATACATTGTACACTAGTGGCACATTAAATTGGATAAAAATGTCTTTAAGTTCTGTCTGTGTAAGTGTGTGGGCCGGGCTCACCCCCCCCCCCCCCCCCCCGAGGCATCACTTCACTTACCTCACACTGGTGCCTGGCACGCTGCTGCTGCTGCTGCTGCTGCTGCTGCTGCTGACGGGAGTCTGGACGGATGTCATCTTCCTCCTCGCAGTCGTAGACCTGCATGCGCGCCGCTGCCCTCCGATCTGACAGCGGGCGGGAAGGAGACGTCAGGACGGTGCGTAACTACAGCGCCCGCCACAGTGGGGAGTGTCAGGGCGCACAATGCGCCTCCTCCCCTCCCTAGTATCCGCCCCGGAGCCGCGGCAAAGGTTCAAAAGAGCCACATGCGGCTCCGGAGCCGCGGGTTGCCGACCCCTGATCTATCCAATAGGTGCCTGACAGCCACTTACCGCTACTGTCAAAAACACTATCACTCTACCCTGTCCACACATGAGTTAACTCCTCACTCAAACCCTGGTTTGGCTATCTGTTATCCAGGATGCAAACAGTACCACTGTTTATCCTTTATTCGGAGTAAATATATAGGATACAGGATTGGTCATAGTATTTACGATAGGCCCGGGTACAACTGCCTCTCGGGGCGTAAAGGGTGCATCACTCTATGCCCCCTGTGTCTACTAGTGTTCTTTCCCCAAGGGGTTAATTCGTCTCCAACCCCTTTTTCAGTTTATTATTCTGTAGCCGGCTTCCTTCGGCTACGTCATCACTTAACCGCATTACGATTGGCTAATTGTTCATGACGTATCCGGGGATTCCACCAATGAATCCTCGCTACTTACCTTTAAATATCGGTTCAGTTCCCGCACATCGGCTCCCCTCTGATGAGCTGCGGGCGAAACGCGCGCGTCAGGGGCTCCTCGATGATCCATTGCCGCTGCCATTTATTGCTCTACCTTACCTCTCCGCACTCCGGTTGACGTGGCATTTGGCTCTCGAGTTGACTTCCAGCTGTCTGCCGCAGGGACAGGAACCCACGGCTAACCACTCTCTGTTATGAAGTAGCCGTAATATTTCACCGTTTATAGACAACCCTGTCGGTTCTATATATATCTCTCTCCCACTCAGCTGGCAGTTTGTTTATTTCATGCACCTATTATTGTCACGTACAGAATTTTTTACTAGGCACCAATTGAGGCTGCCTACCCTATTTGAGCAAAAAATTGATTTTGCGCAATAGACTGTATATACGGAGCACACTGAAAACTTTTGAACAGTTCCTCCCGTATTTTATGGTTCACTATTATGCATATTGATACACTGTTTGCTAAGGTTAGGTATAGCTCTGGGCGGACCAGCGATACCTCAGGAAAATTTCGAATCATACTTTTAGAATTATAACTGTTGCGGTCCACTCGCTATTGATCCCCAGCATATTTGTATATAAAAGGCCTGGACCTGGCACCATCCAACGCCGCTTTATATGTACTCGGTTAGCACATTGATACACTGGCTATTAAGGGTTCAGATACGGCTGCGGGCGGATTAGCGATCTCCAGATAGGAGGTCTCAGCCTGCATTTACCCGGTTATTATTTTTGGTTACGCTGTATCTCGGCACCTTCATTGCCATATGTACTAAGAAATATATGTGTAGCCCATACCGCAAAGCAGTTATGACACGTTTATATGATATACTGTTGTACTAATTGTTGAGGTATAAGTATACATATCTGACGAACACCATATTAGGATTGTACTGTGTACCATTGTAGTCTATACGATTAACTGTATGGCTGTTGAGGGAACCATCCTCACTTTTGACCAATACCATATTAGGACTGTACTGAGTACCATTATAGTTTAAACATTTAATGGAATTACTGCCGAGAACCTACAGACTTTTGCTTACTATCTCATTCGTATCCCTGATTTGGGCAACATTTGTCCTTTGCGCAAATAGATTTTTTGCTCCGAGGATACTGTGAACTTGTAACAGTTCCTCTTTTACTAAGTTAATTTCACTGTTGGTGGTGATTTCCACTTTTAAGGACTCTATTAAAAGGTATATTTTAATGAATTACACTTGGGCACTCACCCTCCCCCTCTCTGTTCAAACTACGTTTGTAGTTCCCCTAGGGTTAACCCCTTGCCTGTGAGTGTCCCTTCCAGGCTTCCAGGTCTTTTCTGTTTTCTCCTTTACAACAATGCCTGATTTATTTGCTCTTACAATTCTGATCCTTTCTGTGCAGTGACATGTTATAGATTTAATGCTTGAGAAGAATGGATTTATAAGGGAAAATAAATAACTTAATGGTAGTTACTGGGCCTGGATATTCCACTGTCCAATGGTCCCAGTGTGGTCGCACACTTCAAAAACCACTGGTGTTTGCACCTTTTGGGAAGACAGATTCCGCAGCACAAAGAAATCATCAAACCTATTCTATATCTCATTGTTTGATCAAATGCTGAAATTGGTGATTGTGCTGTTCTTCTTAGCTGAGCTCTGCTCTTAAAGGGACAGCTCATTAAAATGGATACGGTGGCTGGTGTCCCTTGGCTCTGTTCAACAGGCAGGGATAAACTCTGCCTTAATTATACCAGTCCACATCAACAATGGGCGGAAATGATATGCAGAGACTACTCAGCCCACGCTCTGAGCCTATCTTCCCATAGCACTGTTTAGCGTGAGGTACACTCCAAGAGGGAAATTTAGCTTGTCCCCCTACGAGATTCTATTTGGTTCAGCTCCCAGGCTAGGCTGTTACTTTCCTCAGCAGCTCCAAATTCAGTCAGATGCAATGGTAAATTACATAACTGCTCTCTCTCTCATGCCTTGACCAAAATCCATGCGCAAGTGTTTTCTTCTATTCCAGATCCAGTGTCTGATACAATAACCCATAAGTTACTCCCTGGTGATTGGGTTCTGGTTAAGAAATTCCTGAGAAAGCACACACTTGAGCCAAGATTTCATGGTTTATTCCAAGTCCTTCTAACTACATCTACCTCAGTAAAACTAGCTGGGAAGGACACTTGGATACACGCTTCGCACTGCAAGAAAGTTCCAGCTCCAGAGGAAGCTTTACTGTGATATTGTCTCTTGTACTCTTCCACAATCCCAACATTCGACTATATACAAAGACATACCTAAAAAAAAGGACCCACACATTTGTGTGACTGGTGACCATTGGGGACATCACTGTAGTTCCTGGAAAGCAGCGGGTTGGAACACGGGCCGACCATGGGGTTACAGACCACAAAGTGCCTTAGATAGAGTGGACAGGAATGGGAAATCCTTGTTACACAGAATGACTTTGTGCAAACCAACTGGGTCTACTCCAATGAAACTTACCTTAAACATAGAACACCCTAGTCCAGGAGACACTGGAGAGTATATAATGGGAATGTACTGGAGAGGGGGTAGTTCATACAATAAATTGGGAACTTTCTATTTACAAGACATGCACACATCACCTGAGTGGGTAGATACAAGACATATGACCATCAACCCTCTCAAACCCCACATTAAGACTCTTAAAGACATGGTAGCCATAGCTAACCCTACATTTGAAGACACTATGGCAGTAGAGACTGGTTTTTCAGGCACTAATCTATGGCTTGAGTGGATGAGATATAATGCTAATTCTCATAATAAAACTAACTGTTATGTTTGTGGTGGAGCCAGACCCCATCTAGGTACAGTGCCTCTAAATCTACCTCCTGATGTTGAAACATGTTTCTTAAAGGACCACTCTAGTGCCAGGAAAACATACTCGTTTTCCTGGCAATAGAGTGCCCTGAGGGTGCCCCCACCCTCAGGGACCCCCTCCCGCCCAGCTCTGGAAAGGGGAAAGGGGTAAAAACTTACCTTTTTCCAGCGGTGGGCGGAGAGATCTCCTCCTCCGATCCTCCTCTTCTCCTCCCCGTCGGCTGAATGCGCACGCGCGGCAAGAGCTGCGCGCGCATTCAGCCGGTCACATAGGAAAGCATTCATAATGCTTTCCTATGGACGCTTGCGTGCTCTCACTGTGATTTTCACAGTGAGAATCACGCAAGCGCCTCTAGCGGCTGTCAGTGAGACAGCCACTAGAGGAAATAGGGGAAGGCTTAACCCATTCACAAACATAGCAGTTTCTCTGAAACTGCTATGTTTATGAAAAATGGGTTAACCCTAGAAGGACCTGGCACCCAGACCACTTCATTAAGCTGAAGTGGTCTGGGTGCCTAGAGTGGTCCTTTAAGTCTCTATGTGCAGTCAATTACAAACTCATCAGTATGTGAATCATGGAAGAAGATATACCCTCTAACCCAAAGGGATATCAGGCCACCTTATGGAGTCACAGTATATTCAGGTAATTACACTTGATACACTACACACAGTACTACAGGGAAGTTTGTGGGAAAATTCCCTTCTGGTTATTGTGCTACATACCGAAAGCCTCCAGCTACCCTAATACATCAAGTTAAATACTTGAGAGACATTTATTGGCTATGTGGATACATGCAACTCAGATCCAAATTGACAGGCCTATGGTGGGGGGAATGTGCTTTTACTAAAGTTATCATGCCCATACACATAATATCAGACAACCACCAAGGCCCTCTTGACTCACCACACACATACTTTAGAGTAAAAAGAGACACTCCTGTACAGGGCAGTTTCGACCCTCACATATACATAGATGCCAAGGGGGGTGCCTAATGATTTTAAAGCCAGGGATGAGGTTGCAGCTGGATTCAAATCCTTGATTCCACTCATCACGGCCTATAAGAATGTAAATTGGATTAATTACATCTACTAAAACCAACAATGTTTTGTCAATTATACCAGAGATGCCCTCCAGGGACTGGCAGAACAATTACAAGCCACCTCCCAAATGTCATTTCAGAATAGGATGGCCATAGACATGATTCTGGCGGGGGAAAGGAGGTGTGTGTGAAATACTCCCAGATACCATGACATGCTGCACTTTTATACCAGATAACACAGGCCCTAACGGGAAAGTAACTATGGCCATCGAGAAGCTTGAAAGCCTCTCTGAAGAGTTAAAAAGAAACTCAGGGATCACCAATTCCTGGGATAGATGGTTTGGATGGATAAACGGATGGCAGAAAGTACTCTTCCAAGTGGGTATGGCTGTCCTAACTGTAATGATTCTTTTCCTCTTCTTTGTCTGCTGTATAATGCCTTGTGCACAGAAATATTTGCAGAAGACTGTAGATCAAACCATTGACCGCACCACCCCAACATTCCTACACCAAGACATTGATGACGGAACCTGTGACACAACACATGCACCTCTTCAGTCCCACCACATTAAGTATACAATTACTTCTCTCTAGGGAAACTATAGGGACAGCGTCTTGTCTAACGGGTAAAAAGTATGTTGCGGAGATGTAGTGGACAAGCCGCTACGGGTTCTAGTGCAGTGAAGAGTTCAAGAAAACATGTTTGAGAAGATGAGCAGCAGCCTATTAGGGATATTATTAGGGATAGATAGTAGTTGTTTACATCGTAAATAGTAATTTTTAGGGGGGACTGTTGTGGACAGAATATTAACTCTAGTAATTTTCGTAAAATGCCTATTTGCTCTGCATAACTATAATCAATATTATTCATAAGTTACTTAAAATGGGCGCTAGGGAATTTCCCCTGTAGTCAACTAACACCCTTAAATTAACAAGATGGCGCTGGAATCTGGAGGAGAGCTCCATGATGCCAGTGACATCACACCCGGTAGGATGAGCAATTGATGAACCACTTAACAACTAACCAATTGCTTTACCGGACCCTCGGAATAAAGATTCCTCAAGTCTTTCATTAACCTGAAACTTGTGTCTGGTGTGAATTACTTTGGGAGCGTGCACGTAAATACTTATTAATTTGGACAGGGGCAGATATGCAAAAATATCAAGCACTTGATTTGATCCACAACAGCTTTTCTGTAAACCCAGCACAAATTTCTTGAAGCCCATGGATCAGCGCAGTCAGGGGAATGGGCCTTGACAGAGCCAAGGAGTAGGCAGGTGGAGCTATAGATTCGGGGGTGGGGTTTAGGGTGGAGCATGCTAAAGGGTGTGGAAAAGTGCGAGTATATTAAGCGGCCATTTTAGCAAACGGCCATTTTAATTCAGAATCCGCACTTACCTGTTAATTGTTTTGGCAGGCTGTGTGGTTTCTTTTCTTCTGTTTTTCAGATGGCTTCGCTTGAAGAGATCTTGGACGGTGTGAGAGCAGCAGTGAGAGACAGGGGGATGGCATGGCTGCAGCAGCAACTGGCGGTTCCTGGGACCAGCGGTAACCCCCCAGCGGCTGTGGAGAGGCGTTCGGTGCGGAGGGCGAGACCGCCCCAGCGGCTGAGCCCGGGCGTGATGCCCGCAGCGCGTCGGAGACGGAGTCCTTCCAGGGAGGCGAGCGGATCATCGGTTGGGGAAGCAGGCCGGTCGGAGCCAACGCAAACGCCGCCGGCCCCGTCTGTACGACGTGGCGCCAGTAAGGCAAGGGCGGTGATTAGGCCTGGCATGGGGTCGCGGCCTACCACGAGGAGCGCTGCTCGCAGGTCGGCGGGCGGCAAGGCGGCAAAGTTAGCGACGGCCTCCGAGGAGACCGGGACTGCAGAGGATGTCGGAGGTGTGGATGGAGCCCAGACACGTCCCGGTGAGTCTGTCGCCGGTTTAAATACCGGGCGGCAAGGAAAGGCACTGGGGATCGGGAAGGACGGGCTGACGCCACCTCAGAGGGCAGTGAGGGATTCCGGTGGAGGGGGACTTGATCATGCGGGCGAGGCAAGGCCCAGGCAAGGCAGCGGGGGGACGGCAGGACAGGTCACCCAGCTAGGGCAGCAGGAACAAGTCAGGGCGACAGCGGAAGGGGCTTCCGTTTGTCAGGGCCAGCGCAGCGCTTCCCCAGTGGACAGGGGAGCGGACAGTTAGGGATTGTCCCAGGGGTATGACACACACTCTGACAGCGGGGTTAGGAGTGTATGGGAGGGCCATCAATGTTGCTCCCGGGGTCGGCATGATTACAGAGACAACCATAGGCCTGCGGATTACAAGAGGCGGCGCGGGGCAGGCGCCAGGCAAAAACGAACAGGGTGTGTCAGGGAGAGGAGCCCGTCTACTGACGGGTGCAGTAGGCGGGGATCAGTCTGCAGGGCCAGGAGGAGAAGGGGACGGCGCAGCGAGTCTGGGTCATCCAACGGGAGCACCCAAGGACGGCCTGTTAGTTCTTACGGCCCGGAGGGCCTGGCTGCTAGGCGGGAGAGGCGCAGGGTTGACGACAGGGAACGTAAGGAGGAAGGGCGGGTAGATGGGCACTCGAGCAGACTACCCAGGTGTTCTTCTCCCTACAGGTCACAGAGCGGTACACCTACGGTCCCACGGCGGGATCTGGCGGAAGGGAGTCGGCGTCAATCGGACACCCCGGAGCCGCACGCGGCGGAGGGAAGGAAAACGACCCCGCGGCCTTCCGCGGCCGGAGGCTCTGGCGGTGAGTTGCCTGTTACATCACATTCTGATTCCATGTTAACTTGCCTTAAATCATTGTTAGATTCATGGGGTGGTGGGGAGGGGGCTTCACCGCAATTTTCGAGGGTATGGGTTCCGGAAGTAGGTTCCGGGACATCGGGTCAGGCGAAAGGGGCGGTGAGTGGTGTCTCCGGACGGAGCACGCCCGATCCAGGTGAGAGGACCGGCTTACGTTCGGTAGGAGGAGGGGAGGTTTCTGACGCGGCGCGGCAGAATGTACATGTCTCTTTCGCGGGCCCCTTGGGTTGTCACCTGAAGTCTGAGGTGAAAGACAGGATTTGGAAAGGTGAGTTTGTAGAGGTTTTTTCTCTCCTTCCTCTGGAGGAATTCCTTGATCTAAAGGATGAGGATAAAAAGGATGCGAAGAAGGAGGAAGAAGAGAAAAAACGTAGGTATCGGAAGATACCCAAGACGTTTGCGAACTGGTTGCGGGCTTTTTGCATACTGGCCAGCGTCATCGGGGAAAAGTTTCCCGATCGCTGTTCGCAACTTTTTTGCTACTTGGACGGGATAGGTGACGCTTACCGGACGTATGGTGGAATTGCTTGGTGGAAATACGATGAGCAGTTCCGCCAACGTTTAGCAGCGAACCCGAGCATGAGATGGGATCAGATGGATCTGCCCCTGTGGATGCGGCTCATGATGGCGCAGAAGGCTGCGCCCTTTCACGGGGCGGCCGGTGCAGCACCTGGAGGAGCGGCGCCGGCCGGACAAAAGAAGGGTTTCTGCTGGCTTTTCAACGAGGGCCAATGTAAGTGGGGCTCGTTGTGCAGATTCAAACACGAGTGTTCCGGTTGCGGCGGTACACATGGAGTCAATAGGTGCTTCAAGAGAGGCAAATCGACTAGCGGGGGAGGTCCCAGTGGCGCCACGGCCCCAGCCGCTGCCACTGGGGGCAACTCCGGTGAAGGTAGGCGAGATGCTGCCGTGGCTAAAGCGCTACGCTAATCGGGCTGACGCGGAATTTTTGTGGAAAGGATTCACAGAGGGGTTTAGGATACCGTTTAAAGGGAAGGGGTCAGGGACTTTATGTTTGAATTTACGATCCGTTCGGGATCACCCAGGGGTGGTGCGGGACAAATTGATGTCGGAGGTACGGCTTGGCAGGATGGCGGGACCCTATGCGGTCCCACCTTTGCCGAACTTGAGGGTGTCTCCGTTGGGGGTGGTCCCCAAGAAGGAACCAGGCAAATTTCGGTTGATACACCATTTGTCTTACCCAAAAGGGGCGTCTGTTAACGACGACATTGACGCGGCCCTAAGCTCTGTGTCATACGCGTCGTTCGATCAAGCGGTTGAGTTGGTACGGAGAGCGGGGCCGGGTGCGTTGATGGCGAAGGTGGACGTGGAGGCGGCTTTCAGGTTGCTGCCTATCCACCCGACATGTCACCACTTATTGGGTTGTTTCTTTGACGAGGGTTTTTTCGTGGATTTGTGTTTGCCCATGGGCTGCTCTATTTCTTGCTCATACTTTGAAAAGTTCAGCTCTTTCTTTGAATGGGTGGTACGTCTGGAGTCGGCTGGGGGTGCAGTAGTGCACTATCTGGACGACTTTTTGTGCGTAGGACCGGCAGGGTCCGATCGTTGTGGGCAAATACTGGGGGTGTTGCAATGGGTGGCACAGGTCTTTGGGATCCCGTTGGCGGCTGAGAAGACGGTGGGCCCGACGGTATGCTTGAGCTTCCTAGGGCTGGAAATAGATTCGGTGAAGGGTGAATGTAGGTTACCTGCAGATAAATTGACAGCGCTCCGCCAGCGGGTGGGGGTAGTCAGGGGTTCGAAGAAGGTGACCTTGAGGCAGTTGCAGTCCCTGCTGGGGAGCTTGAACTTTGCTTGTAAAGTGATCCCTATGGGGAGGGTTTTTTGCAGGCAGTTGGCTCGAGCAACATGCGGGGCGCGATTGCCAGGTCATTATATCAGAGTATCCGCTGCGATGAAGGCGGATCTGGATGTTTGGTTGTGTTTCTTACAGGAGTTCAATGGTCGGGTGTATTTTAGGGATGAGGCGACTTCATCAGAAGCGATAGGCTTATATACGGACGCTTCCGGGAGCGTAGGTTTCGGGGCCTACCTGGCAGGGAGATGGTGCGCGGAAGAGTGGCCAGAGGCGTGGAAGGACAGCGCCTTGATCAGGAACCTGGCCTTCCTTGAGCTCTTTCCTGTGGTAGTGGCGGTATCTTTATGGGGCGAAGAGCTCGCGAATAGGAAGGTGATCTTTCATTCTGATAACATGGCGGTGGTGCAGGCAGTTAATAATATCTCGGCCTCTTCGCTGCCTGTGGTACGGTTGTTGAGGCGTTTGGTGCTGCTGTGCATGTCTTGGAATATTGTGTTTAGGGCGAAACACGTCCCGGGATTGTTGAATGTTATCGCTGACGCCTTATCTCGTTCGCAGTGGGAACGTTTTCGGGCAGCGGCGCCGGGAGCTCAGGAGACAGGTCAGTCATGCCCGGCGGAGATGTGGCGGCTCGGGACGTCTTGCTTGGGGGCTTTATAAGAAGTTCCCTGGCGACCGGAACGTGGACAGCGTACACCAAGGTTTGGTATGAATGGGAGGAGATGATGGGGCAGTCTGGAGGGGCGAATTCGCCGGCAGGTAGGTTGGACACGCTATTATGGTTATTGTGTCGGTTATTCGCGGGAGGGGCTTCTCCCGCGAAGGTGGACCGTTACATGTCAGCATTAGCATTTTGGTTTAAGTTCACGGGTAAAGAGGATATTACAAAAACTTTTTTGATGAAGCAGGTTTTGAAAGGCTTTCGTAAAGGACGTAGGTCTGTAGACTCGAGACGGCCTGTGTCGTTTAACATTCTACATGGCTTGACTGAAAGGCTGCATGAAGTTTGTACATCTACGTTTGAAGTGCTCTTGTTTACCGTAGCTTTTGTTTGGGCGTTTTTTGGGGCGTTCCGCATCGGCGAACTGGTCAGTTCTAATAAGTCCGGGGCGAACGGGATCCGGTTCGAGGATGTGGTGCTGGGGCAGGACAAAGTCGAGATACGCCTGAGGTGCTCCAAGACGGATGTCTTTGGGAGAGGTAAGACGATAATTTTGTTTGCATTGCCAGGGTCGGTAGTCTGCCCAGTAGCGTGTGGGCACAAATATTTGGGCGTGCGCCCTCAAAGCTCGGGGTGCTTCCTCATCCACGAGGATGGTCTTGCGCTGTCGCGCTTCCAATTTGTCAGGGTATTCCGCATGGGGCTGCAACAGTTGGGTTTGCATCCCATGCAATTTGGGACTCATTCATTTCGCATCGGGGCTGCAACGGAAGCAGCGCGGCTCGGACTCGGGGATGAGCGGATTAAACAGATAGGTCGGTGGGAGTCCGCGCGTTTTAGGACTTATGTACGAACAGATAAGTTGGTTTGAAGGGGGTGTCTGGTTGGGTTTGAGTTGTGGTGTCGATGCTCTGCTAGTTTTTAACTTGTGTTTCTTTCCAGGTCGGGTTGTATGGTTGGTGGGTCACTCCTACGTTTATTGGGCGCAGAAGAGGGCCGCAGTTCGGAGGAATGGAGCACAACTGGGCTTTCTTCAGGACACTGTACAGTTACAATGGTTTGGTTTTTGTGGTTTCAGCTGGCAGAGCATTAGCGGAGTGATTTTTGGTAAATTGTTGGAAGGAAATCCCCCGGACGTAATACTGATACATGGTGGGGGTAACGATTTGGGGCTTATCCCTCAGAGGGAGTTAATTAGGAGGATGAAGCGGGATTTGGATCGCCTCCGGGAGCGGGTGCCGGGAGTGGTTATAGTGTGGTCTGAGATGGTTCCTAGATTTAATTGGAGACACGCCAGGGACACAGCGGCGGTGTCGAGATGTCGGGGGAAGGTTAATAAGGCCATGTCAGTTTTCGTTAGGAGGTCAGGCGGGGTCCCGGTAAGGCATTGGGAGCTAGAGGGTATGTTACCTGGGTATTATCGTAAGGATGGGGTGCACCTTTTGGAGGTAGGTTGTGACTTGCTAAACCTCGGTTTTCAGGAAGGGATCTCCCGGGCCCTATTTCTGTGTGGTGGGGGGCGCTCGAGACATTAAGGGATCAAGTCTCGGGCTGTGGCGGGATAGGGCTAGGGTAATTGGGATGGAAGTGGATTAGCAAGTGGCTAGGCTAAGCTTAAGTTGAATTAGGCCAGAGTTGGAAGTGGTCTGTTGGTTCGAGCTCATCGGTGGCTCCGAACCTGGTGGTGTAGGGGTGTCTCGGTACACCCCTACAGTTAATAAAGTTATAATTATGGGGCCTCTTTGGTAGGCCGTGTGTTATATTTATGTGTTATTTATATTGTTATATATTGTTTATGGTATGGGGTCATTGTCTGGGTTAATGCTGTACGGATGGGGGTGGGGGTAAATTAATTTATTTGGCAATGACCCCAATTTGTTATCTTGTTTATTGAAAAATTTAAATAAAGCTGTGGACTTTTATTTTCCAACAGAAAATTGGTGTCTGTGTTTAATTGGTGGGTTATGGGGAAGAAAATGCCACAAGCCGAATAACGACTGTGCGCATGTCATGCAATTTTTCTTCACTTTTGATTAGAAACTAGAAACTGTTTTCCCAGCAACAGGCAATATGGTAATTTTCTCTAATGATTTTTAGGATAGAAAAATCTAAAATAACAACAGATTATTTTTTATATTTGGGTTTCATATAAAGAACATTCTCTAGGCTAATGTACAATTTAGTTCAAACTAGGTACCTTTGTAACCATAGCAGTGAGTTTGATATTCTAATCAAGATTATTGATACTATCAATGTAATCTTCAAACGTGGAAAAGAGCTGCTCCAACACATAAAAAGCATCATCTATGTATCTTCTCCAGATTTTACAAAACCCGAATAAGGGATGATTATACAAAAGGTGTATCTCAATGAAGTTTATATATATATATATATATATATATTTACAGATAGATCGATTATTAATACTATTAATCAAATCTACCAACTTGTCCAAGAGCTGCCCCAACACATAACAAATATCTGGACAAGGTATGATTATATTTACACACACACATACATGTATATATATATGTATCTGTTACGGACCGTTTCAGCATAAAAGGGGAAAAATCGGTTTAGGCGATAATCCCCTTTTCCCAAAAAGGCACAGCTACTGTAAAAGCACCAAAACTCACGAATTTGGATATAAATGAATGCACCAAACTCCCGAACTGCATACCAGGGAATAAGATAGCACTCTAAGCTGGAACCTCACGAATAGCTGCTAGCAGATGAATAGGAAAAGCAGACATCAGCTTACACTCCTAGCAGTCAAACTCCAACAGCATACAGTGAATCCCCCCAAGAACGAGACAAGGCTCCGTGTTGAAGGTCAAGCAGTGGTCTGTTTATTCAGGGCTACCTGCCCCTGTATTTATGCAGGTCTCCCACCTGGTGGACACTCCCCTAGGGGACCAGATGGAAGACTGAAACAGCAGACAGACATGTATCAGATTAGTACACACAGCCACAATACTTTCCCACAATGTATCTTGGTTTCCTCCTCTCTGTCCTGGAGATAATTAATGAAGTAATTCAATTATCTCCTAGGACAAAGGCCAGACTCCATTATGCACATGGTGACACAGAAACAGACTATCACTTTAAAATACATACAGACACATTTTATACACAAAACATAGACATGTAACATATCCCCAGATAGTTCAGGTCTGGGTGCACATTATTAGGTGAATGGCACCCAGATCACACAAATACATTTTAATTGCCATGGAGCCAAAGTCTTTAATTATACGAACAGGCTCCATGGCAGGCTATCTGGGTTACTACAGTTCACATAAAACATAAACTACCGAATTTCCCTGCATTCACCAAATCCATACGAATGAGAACCAGGGGCTGGAGGTTCAGCGGTGCCTGCACGGAAAAGTGTACGATTTTGGTGCATGAAAGCCGGGCAGAAAAGTGCTGGCTGCCCGGGGAGCTCCAGAACAGCGCCACCTAGCGGCCGCTAAGTGTAACAGCGGCCACACAGTTAACAGGCAATTAACCGCAGCTTCAGGGAGGTAAATTGGCAGCACACTCCAGCTTCTGGAGTTCTACCGAACTGCTGTGCAGAAAGGGAGAAATAAATCCTTCTGCACAGTAAAATTAACCCTTTAGCTGCTGGTCCATAGTCCAGAGGCAGCAGGCGGGCAACCAGGCTCCTCCAATACAATGTGGCGAGATTGGTTTCGTCACAGTATCTATAATAATTTCAACTCACTACTGGTAAGTCATTGGCAATTTATGGAGAGTATGCCATGGGCTCTCCAGGCTATAGATTTTAAGCTCTCTATGTATATAATATGTGTGTGCTTATATATTATTTAACTAGATGTATATAACAAATTCAAGTAGAGTCCAAGTTGATCACAGGAAAAGCAAATAAAGAAAAAACTCCACAAATGTAACATTTAACAATAATTAACAGCGCATGAACTCATAAATTGTATATAATAGCGATTATGCACTACTTATAAATCTATAAGGGACATAGGTATATATATTATTCATTGCTGTTAATAATATAAAAATATATTTCTGTTTTTGTTGTTCGTACAGTCAATTTGAAGTTTAGATTAGAAGTTATATTTCATGCAACAAAAGTACCTAATGGCCTTTTCAAACCCTCTGCTTTATCTATGAAAAAAATAAGTAATAACAAAGTTGACATTGCAATACTTAGTAAGGCCTATGCACAAGAGCAGAGTCTGTGATGTCATAAATTACAGCAGAGTACGTCTAGGTAACACACAGTGATGTCATTTTCAAACATTCCGTGAACACTCACAGCACTCAGAGCTACACTTCACCTGGACAGTGGTTATATTAACTGGAAATATATATTTCCTACTCACCTGCAAAGGGATCTTGTGAAAAGGCACCTCTTGAGTACAGGACCGTTGACTTGTACTTTGCTATCCTATAAAACAAGTATAATGAGAATGGTGAGTGATTCTTTTTCTGCTTTATATCTATCTGTCTAGCTATCATTTTCAAATAATTAAAACAAATGAAATTACAAATTTTAAGTTTTTATTTTGTTACTTTTTTGCATTAAATAAAAACCTAAAGGAACACTGCTCAATTCTATACCATTTAGGAATTGAATCACTATGTTCATGCAGCCCTAGTCACAACTCCCTGCATGTGACTTACACAACTTTCCTAAACACTTCCTGAAAAGAGCTTTGTAAAGCTTACACTTCCTTTACTACAAATTATGTTTAATTTAGAATTTCGTATCTCCTACTCTGTTAATAGCTTGCTAGACCATGCAGGGGTATCTTGTGTGTGATTAAAGTTTCATTTGAATAGCAGGAGATAAAAACGTTTAAAATAAGTAACATCTAAAAGAAAATTACATGTTTTTTTGCAGGCTTTGTGATTTACAGCCAGGGGAGGTGTAGCTAGGGCTGGATAGACAGAATTAAAAGTGATTTTACTTCAAAATGGTAGAGAATTGAGCAGTAAGACTTCAGAGGCATAATGTATACAGAAAAACTGCTTCATTAATATAAAGTTGTTTTGGTGATTATACTATTACTTTAACCCCTTAACGACGAGTGACGGACGAGGTCCGTCACTCAGGGGAATGCGTTAATGACGAGTGACGGACCTCGTCCGTCACGCGTTAAAATTAACGCCGCGATCGCGCAGTGCCGGCGATTGCGGGGTTAATGCTGTTGCTGGGTCCCTCCGAGTCAGGGTCAGACCAGCAGCAGCAAATCCGGATATCCCAGCCCATGTGATCGCTGTGACAGCCAGTCACAGCGGTCACAATGCTGCTGGGATATCTGATCCGCCTCCCTCCACCTCGTGTGGGTTTGTGAAGTGGAGAGAGACGGATCGGTGCTACATTGTGTCCCTGATTTATTGCAGAGTTATACTTAAGTATAAAATTCACTTTTCTGGAGTTAAAAAAAAAATTAACCCTGTCCCTGCTGCTTGATCACTGCTAGCAGTGATCAATATACAGGTCACAGTACTCTACTGTGATCTATTTTTTTTTTTACTTTCAAGGGTTAATTTTTAGTTTTTTTGTAACCCTAAGGGGTTAAATTTTATTATTTGATTTTATTAATTTGTGATTTAGTTATTTTGGTGGGTGGAATTTAGTGGGAATTAGGGAATAAAAAAAAAAAAAAGTTTTGTTAGCTGTGTTAGCTGTATTAACAATGTTTAGAAAGTATAGCGCGGAGGAGGCTTATGCCCTGTTAGCGGCAGACTCAGAGGCGACTGACACTGCCTCAGAGAGTGAAGCAGGGAGTGACGCAGGGGATGCAGGGGACATGGACTATGTGCCAGATACTGCAGGACCATCAGGAGAAATCGACGATTCCCCTAATGCTGACCATGGCGCAGATGACTGGGTACCCCCTAATAATTTAAACAATTCTGGGCACTGACCATGTTAATGGGGCTAATTAAAAAGCCCACAATTAGGATGTATTTGGCTAAACATCCTATTTGCAATACTCCTATTTTTGCCGAGACAATGACAAGGGAAAGATATGAAGACATACTAAGATTTATGCACTTTAGTGATAACAACAAGTGCCCCCCAAAAGGTGATGCGCAGTATGATCTTCTTTACAAACTACGCCCTTTAATTGCCCACTTTAACAGTAAATTTGCCGCTATATATACCCCCAATAAAAACATTTCCATTGACGAGTCCCTAATGAAGTTTAAGGGAAGACTGGGGTTTAGACAATATATCCCATCCAAAAGATCCCGATATGGGATCAAATTTTATAAACTATGTGAAAGTGGCAGTGGCTACGTATACACCTTCCGTGTATACGAAGGAAGGGATAGCCACCTTGATCCCCCATGTTGCCCAAAAACAGTAGGGACAAGTGGAAAAATTGTCTGGGACTTAATAATGCCACTACTTAATAAAGGTTATCATCTATACATCGATAACTTTTATAATAGCATCCCACTGTTACAAATGTTGTATTGCTTCGAGACCGTGGCCTGTGGCACTATTCGGAAGAGTCGCACAGGTTTCCCAAAGGCTCTAGCGAACAAAAAAATGAAAAGGGGGGAAACAGCAGCTCTCTGCCAGAATGAACTGCTGGCACTCAAGTACAGGGATAAAAAGGATGTTTTCATCTTAACCACCATCCATGGTGAAAACACTCGGAGGGTCGCAGTTCGTGGCAGAGACGAATATAAACGGGTGCCAGTCTGCATACGGCAATATAATCGGCATATGGGGGGCGTTGACCTGTCCGATCAACTGATGCAGCCATATTTGATCATGAGAAAGACCAGGGCATGGTATAAAAAAGTGGGCATATACCTGATGCAGATGGCAATCCACAATGCCTTTGTTATTTTTAAAAAGGCAAATGCTGGGCTGAAAAGCACTTTTCTTTCTTTCCAGTTTGAGCTAATTTCTAAGCTGCTAGAATGCCACACAAGGAGACCATCAGTGGAGCCTAGCAGAAGAATGGAGGCAGGTCACTTCTGCTTTAAGATTCCACCAACCCCTAAAAAACAAAACCCCCAGAAAAGGTGCAGGGTGTGTTACAAGAGGGGCGTAAGATTTGAGACCAGCTATTACTGCCCTGATTGCCCCTCTCAGCCCGGCCTATGTATTGGCCATTGTTTTAAAATTTTTCACACCCAGGCCGAATAAGTAGACCAGTTTTGGGGTGTGATTTTTAGTCATCTGTCTGATTGGTTACCGAATCTTGGCTTTGTCTACCGTTTATCCTGTCTTCTCTGATCCTTGACCTCGGCTTGTCCTATCGTTGTTCCGTTTCTCTTTACTCCTTTGACCTCGGCTTGTACCTTGACAATTCTCTGCTTGTATAGCCCGGCCATTCTAAGGACCGGTATTACAAGTTTCTCTCTCTGTGTTCTCTCTCTTTGTGGTCTGTCTGTGTTTTGGTTTCGGAATCCATGACAGCTTTGCCCGGGACGCAGATGACTGTGTACTACCCCCGGATAAGTTTACCCCAACTATTCTGTATATGGGGGTATCATTGCACTAAGATGGCATAGCTGAGCAACATATTAGGTGTTATACTGCCGTAGCACACATAAGGATAGCAAAATATACAGTAACATCTCCAAGTGTGTGTCAAAAAGGCAGAAAAAATGCTAATTGCAACTAGACTTGGTACAAACTAACAAAAAAATGATCCTACACTAAGGTTTAGAATATACCTTTTGAAATACCCTGGGGTGTCTACTTTAAGAAATGGTAGGCCTTTGTGGGGTAGTTTGAATTTAATACCTGCTAAGATGCTTGGAAATTGCACATAGGCCCAGCGTCAAAATTCAAAGTTCGGTAAAAACTCATATGACATGGTCTCCAATGTGCCCCTTCAACATCCACATAACCATGAAAAAGGTACACATGTGGGTATCGTTGCACTAAGATGACATAGCTGAGCAACATATTGGGTGTTATACTGCCATAGCACACATAAGGATAGCAAAATATACAGTAACATCTAGAAGTGTGTGTCAAAAAGGCAGACAAAAATGCTAATTGCAACGAGACTTGGTACAAACTAACAAAAAAATTATCCTACACTAAGGTTTAGAATATACCTTTTGAAATACCCTGGGGTGTCTACTTTAAGAAATGGTAGGACTTTGTGGGGTAGTTTGAATTTAATACCTGCTAAGATGCTTGGAAATTGCACATAGGCCCAGCGTCAAAATTCAAAGTTTGGTAAAAACTCATATGACATGGTCTCCAATGTGCCCCTTCAACATCCACATAACCATGAAAAAGGTACACATGTGGGTATCGTTGCACTAAGATGACATAGCTGAGCAACATATTGGGTGTTATACTGCCATAGCACACATAAGGATAGCAAAATATACAGTAACATCTCCAAGTGTGTGTCAAAAAGGCAGACAAAAATGCTAATTGCAACGAGACTTGGTACAAACTAACAAAAAAATGATCCTACACTAAGGTTTAGAATATACCTTTTGAAATACCCTGGGGTGTCTACTTTAAGAAATGGTAGGCCTTTGTGGGGTAGTTTGAATTTAATACCTGCTAAGATGCTTGGAAATTGCACATAGGCCCAGCGTCAAAATTCAAAGTTTGGTAAAAACTGATATGGCTTGGTCTCCTATATGGCACTGTAGCTTCACAAAATAGTCCCAAAGACATACAATGGGGGTGTCATTTTACTCAGAAGACTTAGCTGAACATAATTTGGGGGGTATGAACTTAGTGGCACATGTGAAATATACAAAATGCCCAGCACAAATGCAATCCATATGTAAAAAACGCACAAAATTATTTTTTACCACATACTTTGGCATCTATTGGTGAAAAAATGGGGGCATGTTAAGGCACAATATGCACCTTATGAGATACCCTGGAGTGTCTACTTTTACAAATGGTAGGACTTTGTGGGTTTTTTTTGAACAGTCAAACTGTTATAATACCCCAAATGGAAGCATAGGCTCATTAAATCCGTCTCTCAAAATTCTACTGTGAGTACTGAAAAGGACAGGTCTTCTATATGGCACTGTAGCTTCACGAACTAGTGCCAAAGACATACAATGGGGGTGTCATTTTACTCAGAAGACTTAGCTGAACATAATTTGGGGGGTTTGAACTTAGTGGCACATGTGAAATATACAAAATGCCCAGCACAAATGCAATCCATATGTAAAAAACGCACAAAATTATTTTTTACCACATACTTTGGCATCTATTGGTGAAAAAATGGGGGCATGTTAAGGCACAATATGCACCTTATGAGATACCCTGGAGTGTCTACTTTTACAAATGGTAGGCCTTTGTGGGTTTTTTTTGAACAGTCAAACTGTTATAATCAGGGCCGGTGCTAGGATTTTTAGTTACACAGGCGAAGATGCATTTTGGCGCCCCCAACCCTCATAAAAAAAAAAAAAAAAAAAAAATGCAACTTCACCTGTGTGTCTTTCCTCCCAAGCCACAGGCACACAGGCATCATTTTTCAGTCATACAGTCAAAGTCATACAGGTACACTGTCATACAAAGACAGCAATAATCATACAGAGACATACAGACACATACAGTCAGAGACATACAAGCAGAGACATACATGCATACAGAGACATGCAGGCATATAAAGACATACATGCATACAGAGGCATACCGTCATACAGACACATACATACAGACAGGCATACAGAAACATACATACAAAGACATTCAGGCACATACATACAGACATACAGGCATAAAGAAACATACATACAGAGACATACAGGCATGCAGACACATACATACATACATACAGGCATACAAAGACATACACACATACAGATACATGCATGCATACAGAGACATAACGTCATACAGACACATACATATAGACAGGCATACAGACACGTACATACATACAGAGGTATACCGTCATACAGACACATACATACATACATACAGAAACATGCATACAAAGACATACAGGCATACAGAGACACACAGACACACACATACAGAGACATAAAGGCATACAGTTACATACATGCATACAGAGACATATATACAGACATTCAGAGACAAACATACATCCAGTTACATACATGCATACAGACATACAGAAACATACGTACAAGACATACAGGCATACTGACACATACATACATACAGAGGCATACCGTCATACAGATACATGCATGCAGAAAAATACATACTCACACACACACACAAACTCACAGACACATACTCGAACACACACACACACACACACTGACAGACACACATACTCACATGCGCACACACACACTGACATACTCACACACACCGACAGACACACTCACACACAAACTCATAGACACACTTACACACACACTGACAGACACACATACTGACAGACACACACACTCTCACTCACACACACACTGACAGACACACACAAACTCACAGACACACATACACACTCACACACACCGACAGACACACTCACTCACACACAAACTCATAGACACACTGACAGACACACACACTCACTCACACACATACACACTGACATACACACTCACACAGTAATTAATAAAGTAATTAACAATACATTACATTTAAATGTCCCACCCAACCTCCCTACCTGGAGAGCTGGCGTGGGTTTCTCATTGGTGGTCCAGTGAGGCTGCTGGGAGGCGTGCGGCACAAGTTGATTAGGAGGCGGCGAGGGAGCTCTCTGATCTCTCTGACCGGCTCCCTCGCAGGCTGTTTTCTGATGCCGCGGGAGCCGGAATATGACGTCATATTCCGGCTCCCGCGGCATCAGCAAAAGGCGCGCGAGGGAGCCGGTCAGAGAGATCAGAGCTCCCTCGCCGCCTCCTAATCAACTTCAGCCGCCCGCCGCGCAGCAGCTCCGAGGATCCAGGAGGTGACCTGGCAGGAGGGAGCACTTCCCTCCTGCCGGTCACTGGAATTTTGCGCCCCCAGAGCCGGTGCGCCCTAAGGCGGCCGCCTGTGCCGCCTTATGGACGCGCCGGCCCTGGTTATAATACCCCAAATGGAAGCATAGGCTCATTAAATCCGTCTCTCATAATTCTACTGTGAGTACCGAAAAGGACAGGTCTCCTATATGGCACTGTAGCTTCACGAACTAGTGCCAAAGACATACAATGGGGGTGTCATTTTACTCAGAAGACTTAGCTGAACATAATTTGGGGGGTTTGAACTTAGTGGCACATGTGAAATATACAAAATGCCCAGCACAAATGCAATCCATATGTAAAAAACGCACAAAATTATTTTTTACCACATACTTTGGCATCTATTGGTGAAAAAATGGGGGCATGTTAAGGCACAATATGCACCTTATGAGATACCCTGGAGTGTCTACTTTTACAAATGGTAGGCCTTTGTGGGGTTTTTTTGAACAGTCAAACTGTTATAATACCCCAAATGGAAGCATAGGCTCATTAAATCCGTCTCTCAAAATTCTACTGTGAGTACTGAAAAGGACAGGTCTTCTATATGGCACTGTAGCTTCACGAACTAGTGCCAAAGACATACAATGGGGGTGTCATTTTACTCAGAAGACTTAGCTGAACATAATTTGGGGGGTTTGAACTTAGTGGCACATGTGAAATATACAAAATGCCCAGCACAAATGCAATCCATATGTAAAAAACGCACAAAATTATTTTTTTAAACATACTTTGGCATCTATTGGTGAAAAAATGGGGGCATGTTAAGGCACAATATGCACCTTATGAGATACCCTGGAGTGTCTACTTTTACAAATGGTAGGCCTTTGTGGGGTTTTTTTGAACAGTCAAACTGTTATAATACCCCAAATGGAAGCATAGGCTCATTAAATCCGTCTCTCAAAATTCTACTGTGAGTACCGAAAAGGACAGGTCTCCTATATGGCACTGTAGCTTCACGAAATAGTGCCAAAGACATACAATGGGGGTACCGTTGTACTCAGAAGACTTAGCTGAACATAATTTGGGGGGTTTGAACTTAGTGGCACATGTGAAATATACAAAATGCCCAGCACAAATGCAATCCATATGTAAAAAATGCACAAAATTATTTTATACCACATACTTTGGCAACTATTGGTGAAAAAATGGGGGCATGTTAAGGCACAATATGCACCTTATGAGATACCCTGGAGTGTCTACTTTTACAAATGGTAGGCCTTTGTGGTTTTTTTTTGAACAGTCAAACTGTTATAATGCCCCAAATGGAAGCATAGGCTCATTAAATCCGTCTCTCAAAATTCTACTGTGAGTACTGAAAAGGACAGGTCTCGTATATGGCACTGTAGCTTCACGAACTAGTGCCAAAGACATACAATGGGGGTGTCATTTTACTCAGAAGACTTAGCTGAACATAATTTGGGGGGTTTGAACTTAGTGGCACATGTGAAACATACAAAATGCCCAGCAAAAATGCAATCCGTATGTAAAAAATGCACAAAATTATTTTTTACCACATACTTTGGCATGTAATGGTAAAAAAATGGGGGCATGTTAAGGCACAATATGCACCTTATGAGATACCCTGGAGTGTCTACTTTTACAAATGGTAGGCCTTTGGGTTTTTTTTTCGAACAGACAGACTGTTATAATACCCCAAATGGAAGCATAGGCTCATTAAATCCGTCTCTCAAAATTCTACTGTGAATACTGAAAAGGACAGGTCTCCTATATGGCACTGTAGCTTCACAAAATAGTGCCAAAGACATACAATGGGGGTACCGTTGTACTCAGCAGAAGTAACTGAACACATAATAAAACTTTGTACAGGAATAGCACACACCAACTTTACAAAATACACATGAGAAGTTCTTTGTTATAAGTTTGTGTGCGAAAACCCCAAAAAACACAATTTTACTCCAATATTTAGCAGAGGTTGGCGGTAAAATGGCTACGTAGAAAGTGTCAAAACAACCTTAGGTAAATAGCCTGTGGTGTCTACTTTATATAAATATATACTTTTGTGTGGCAATTTTGTTTTCTTTTATGGCTATTAGGCTTACAAGACAAACATACCAAATTCTAAAATCGCTCCACATAAAAAGTTTATTTTACTCCTTGTGCTTTGTGACCTGTAACTACCAAAAAAAACTTAAAATCCCAGACACATTATATATTCTGTAATTCAGAACAACTAAATGAATTTATTTTTAATTACTTTCCTTAACCTGCACTAATTATGTACACATTATTATTGCAAAAACTGTAAAAAAAACACACAAAAATGCATTTTTTTGCATATTTCTGTATTTTTTTAATAATAAATAAGCATTTATATATATATATATGTGTTACATCAAATTAAAGCCCTTTCTGTCCTTTAAAAAACGGTATATAATATGTGTCGGTGCAATGAATTAGTAAAAAGCAAATTGCAGTTGAACGCAAATAGCAAAAAATGCAAAAAATGCCGTTGTCATTAAGTGAAAGACAAGCTTCTGAAGCTCTGTCCTTAAGGGGTTAAAATATGAGCTTAAACAGCAACACAATAATAAAATGCTTAGATATTAATAACAATAATTAATTATTGATTATAAAGTCCTTACTGATTTCCTTGTGCTATACATAAAGTATTGATATAAACTCCATATAAATACACCATAGGTGATTGTTAAAATAATGGAATCCAACGTTTATTTCTTATGCTGCCGGCAGCCATATATCAATTTTCCCAGAAACCACTGCTTTGACCTTTCAATACCCATACCACTCATTGTTACCCTTTTCTGTTCCTCCACACACAGTTGATATTTATTTGTGTAATTTTCTCTTCATTTATTCACCAACCCATGCTTCCATAATATGTCCAACTTTACTCTGCATATAAAACCAGCTGCTGCAACAGGATTCTGTTCACACACTTTATTTCAGATACCAGTCCTGTTTTTTACAGCTCCCTTCTTTCCACATTCTATCCCTCTCAATCTACTACCTGCCCAATACATATGGCTACCAACAGGCTATTTCACTGTCAGACTGCCTAAAGTGAGTGGTAGCTAACAATTGGTCAGATTTGTTTGTCTCTAATAGATATTCCAGTTATTGGGTACATTGCTGTGTCCTATGCCATCTTTAATCAATAGAAAAAAAATCAAACTGGAAAGATTGTGACTCGATTGTGACAAAAATCAAACTGGAAAGATTGTGACTCTCGATAAAATTATATACTCCGTCTAACAGTGTTTTTCCTCTTTAATACAGGTAAAATTCTCAGTGAATAGGAAACTTAAACCGCCACCACCCTCCATTAGCAGTGAATATTTCCATATTTGTGCCAGCTCTTTCCTGCTCATATGTTACACGTGCATTTATGTATGTGTTTCTGTGAACTCAGCAACATGTCGGCTAATGCTGGACTCTTTATTTCTACAAGGGACGGTCAAATCCCGTGTTCATTATACGGCAGTCTTCCTGAGCACAACATACGCACTGTACCTCCTTCTCCTCCTTATTTATGAGCACCTTTATCTAGTGGCCACAGTTTTCTGTGTATTACAGATAGTCTTAATAGACTTGGCCAAGAGGGGGAAGATGGCAATGGAAGGCATGGAGAAGAAGAATGAGGAAGAGGTGATGGAGGTGACGAAGGTGAAAGAAGAGATGAAATGGAAAGTCTTTTAAAGAAAGAATTGTTGTGGGGAAAAAGACTGCTTGCTTGTAAAGGAAAAAGTTTTTTATTAAAAAAGTTTTATAACTGAATTCTTTATTTTGTTGTTTTTCTGAGGATTCTGCTTTATATTATTAGGGCAAAGCACAGTGAAAACGTAGGAACCGGAAGCAATCATTAGTTTGCAGATTGTAATTTATTGCAAGTCTAGAACCAAAGAGAGCACCAGTAATATTCATTCTTTCATTCCTTAATAATCCCGATCTGCCACCCAGACCATTTTCAGATAGGCGATTTAAGCCCATCAATACATTGTACACAGGGAACCTGACGTTTTGAAATTCTCCAACTTCCTAATGCTGTCTCTCACTTTCCAACCCTCATCATCATTACAACAATGCCTGATTTATTTGCTCTTACAATTCTGATCCTTTCTGTGCAGTGACATGTTATAGATTTAATGCTTGAGAAGAATGGATTTATAAGGGAAAATAAATAACTTAATGGTAGTTACTGGGCCTGGATATTCCACTGTCCAATGGTCCCAGTGTGGTCGCACACTTCAAAAACCACTGGTGTTTGCACCTTTTGGGAAGACAGATTCCGCAGCACAAAGTAATCAGCAAACCTATTCTATATCTCATTGTTTGATCAAATGCTGAAATTGGTGATTGTGCTGTTCTTCTTAGCTGAGCTCTGCTCTTAAAGGGACAGCTCATTAAAATGGATAAGGTGGCTGGTGTCCCTTGGCTCTGTTCAACAGGCAGGGATAAACTCTGCCTTAATTATACCAGTCCACATCAACAATGGGCGGAAATGATATGCAGAGACTACTCAGCCCACGCTCTGAGCCTATCTTCCCATAGCACTGTTTAGCGTGAGGTACACTCCAAGAGGGAAATTTAGCTTGTCCCCCTACGAGATTCTATTTGGTTCAGCTCCCAGGCTAGGCTGTTACTTTCCTCAGCAGCTCCAAATTCAGTCAGATGCAATGGTAAATTACATAACTGCTCTCTCTCTCATGCCTTGACCAAAATCCATGCGCAAGTGTTTTCTTCTATTCCAGATCCAGTGTCTGATACAATAACCCATAAGTTACTCCCTGGTGATTGGGTTCTGGTTAAGAAATTCCTGAGAAAGCACACACTTGAGCCAAGATTTCATGGTTTATTCCAAGTCCTTCTAACTACATCTACCTCAGTAAAACTAGCTGGGAAGGACACTTGGATACACGCTTCGCACTGCAAGAAAGTTCCAGCTCCAGAGGAAGCTTTACTGTGATATTGTCTCTTGTACTCTTCCACAATCCCAACATTCGACTATATACAAAGACATACCTAATAAAAAGGACCCACACATTTGTGTGACTGGTGACCATTGGGGACATCACTGTAGTTCCTGGAAAGCAGCGGGTTGGAACACGGGCCGACCATGGGGTTACAGACCACAAAGTGCCTTAGATAGAGTGGACAGGAATGGGAAATCCTTGTTACACAGAATGACTTTGTGCAAACCAACTGGGTCTACTCCAATGAAACTTACCTTAAACATAGAACACCCTAGTCCAGGAGACACTGGAGAGTATATAATGGGAATGTACTGGAGAGGGGGTAGTTCATACAATAAATTGGGAACTTTCTATTTACAAGACATGCACACATCACCTGAGTGGGTAGATACAAGACATATGACCATCAACCCTCTCAAACCCCACATTAAGACTCTTAAAGACATGGTAGCCATAGCTAACCCTACATTTGGAGACACTATGGCAGTAGAGACTATGGCTTGAGTGGATGAGATATAATGCTAATTCTCATAATAAAACTAACTGTTATGTTTGTGGTGGAGCCAGACCCCATCTAGGTACAGTGCCTCTAAATCTACCTTCTGATGTTGAAACATGTTTCTTAAAGGACCACTCTAGTGCCAGGAAAACATACTCGTTTTCCTGGCACTAGAGTGCCCTGAGGGTGCCCCCACCCTCAGGGACCCCCTCCCGCCCGGCTCTGGAAAGGGGAAAGGGGTAAAAACTTACCTTTTTCCAGCGGTGGGCGGAGAGATCTCCTCCTCCGATCCTCCTCTTCTCCTCCCCGTCGGCTGAATGCGCACGCGCGGCAAGAGCTGCGCGCGCATTCAGCCGGTCACATAGGAAAGCATTCATAATGCTTTCCTATGGACGCTTGCGTGCTCTCACTGTGATTTTCACAGTGAGAATCACGCAAGCGCCTCTAGCGGCTGTCAGTGAGACAGCCACTAGAGGAAATAGGGGAAGGCTTAACCCATTCACAAACATAGCAGTTTCTCTGAAACTGCTATGTTTATGAAAAAATGGGTTAACCCTAGAAGGACCTGGCACCCAGACCACTTCATTAAGCTGAAGTGGTCTGGGTGCCTAGAGTGGTCCTTTAAGTCTCTATGTGCAGTCAATTACAAACTCATCAGTATGTGAATCATGGAAGAAGATATACCCTCTAACCCAAAGGGATATCAGGCCACCTTATGGAGTCACAGTATATTCAGGTAATTACACTTGATACACTACACACAGTACTACAGGGAAGTTTGTGGGAAAATTCCCTTCTGGTTATTGTGCTACATACCGAAAGCCTCCAGCTACCCTGTTAATACATCAAGTTAAATACTTGAGAGACATTTATTGGCTATGTGGATACATGCAACTCAGATCCAAATTGACAGGCCTATGGTGGGGGGAATGTGCTTTTACTAAAGTTATCATGCCCATACACATAATATCAGACAACCACCAAGGCCCTCTTGACTCACCACACACATACTTTAGAGTAAAAAGAGACACTCCTGTACAGGGCAGTTTCGACCCTCACATATACATAGATGCCAAGGGGGGTGCCAAATGATTTTAAAGCCAGGGATGAGGTTGCAGCTGGATTCAAATCCTTGATTCCACTCATCACGGCCTATAAGAATGTAAATTGGATTAATTACATCTACTAAAACCAACAATGTTTTGTCAATTATACCAGAGATGCCCTCCAGGGACTGGCAGAACAATTACAAGCCACCTCCCAAATGTCATTTCAGAATAGGATGGCCATAGACATGATTCTGGCGGGGGAAAGGAGGTGTGTGTGAAATACTCCCAGATACCATGACATGCTGCACTTTTATACCAGATAACACAGGCCCTAACGGGAAAGTAACTATGGCCATCGAGAAGCTTGAAAGCCTCTCTGAAGAGTTAAAAAGAAACTCAGGGATCACCAATTCCTGGGATAGATGGTTTGGATGGATAAACGGATGGCAGAAAGTACTCTTCCAAGTGGGTATGGCTGTCCTAACTGTAATGATTCTTTTCCTCTTCTTTGTCTGCTGTATAATGCCTTGTGCACAGAAATATTTGCAGAAGACTGTAGATCAAACCATTGACCGCACCACCCCAACATTCCTACACCAAGACATTGATGACGGAACCTGTGACACAACACATGCACCTCTTCAGTCCCACCACATTAAGTATACAATTACTTCTCTCTAGGGAAACTATAGGGACAGCGTCTTGTCTAACGGGTAAAAAGTCTGTTGCGGAGATGTAGTGGACAAGCCGCTACGGGTTCTAGTGCAGTGAAGAGTTCAAGAAAACATGTTTGAGAAGATGAGCAGCAGCAGTAGTTGTTTACATCGTAAATAGTAATTTTTAGGGGGGACTGTTGTGGACAGAATATTAACTCTATTAATTTTCGTAAAATGCCTATTTGCTCTGCATAACTATAATCAATATTATTCATAAGTTACTTAAAATGGGCGTTAGGGAATTTCCCCTGTAGTCAACTAACACCCTTAAATTAAAAAGATGACGCTGGAATCTGGAGGAGAGCTCCATGATGCCAGTGACATCACACCCGGTAGGATGAGCAATTGATGAACCACTTAACAACTAACCAATTGCTTTACCGGACCCTCGGAATAAAGATTCCTCAAGTCTTTCATTAACCTGAAACTTGTGTCTGGTGTGAATTACTTTGGGAGCGTGCACGTAAATACTTATTAATTTGGACAGGGGCAGATATGCAAAAATATCAAGCACTTGATTTGATCCACAACAGCTTTTCTGTAAACCCATGACCGGTGTATAGTCGCCATATGGGCTGGCGGAACCTTGGACAAAAAACCCCCCACATACCTAACCCAATAACACACTGACACCTGGTATATGGGAAAATTTGTCCACAGCTTTATTAAATAATTTATAATATATATAACGATAATATTGCTTTAAATAAGTTAACATATAAACATGGGTCATTGCCCCCACCTTCCGCCCCTCTCATCCGTATCCTTCTTTTTAATAGAGGGCAATGACCCCCAACATAACAAATACAAATATGTAACGACATTTTCCAACCTCGCCAACTTGAACCGAACAAGTGCCAACCATAAGTAACCATGGCAGGGGTATACCCGGATACCCCTGCCCCACCAGGTTCTGAGCCACCTCCAGGACTCGAAACCACCATTGACCATAATTCCACTTTTTTCCATGTTCCTCACGTTCCTCATAGGGAGCCTATGTCCTCTCTCTCAGCTCCCTATCCCGCCGCTGTGAAAAAACGGGAAACCCATATCTAAACATAAATATATAGGGAGGGTGGGCGGGACAAACTGAACCGGGTAGGAAATTAGAAGTGAACCTTACAAAATGGCTCCTCCCTTAAATAGCCAAACCCACATATCCCATACCCACCTGTCCTGTCTGTTCCTCCTGGGCCCGCCTCCTAACCCCTGTCAAGGCCCTGTTCCGCTTAAGCTGCGCTTTGGCTACATGGGGCTACATGACCGGTGTATAGTCGCCATATGGGCTGGCGGAACCTTGGACAAAAAACCCCCCACATACCTAACCCAATAACACACTGACACCTGGTATATGGGAAAATTTGTCCACAGCTTTATTAAATAATTTATAATATATATAACGATAATATTGCTTTAAATAAGTTAACATATAAACATGGGTCATTGCCCCCACCTTCCGCCCCTCTCATCCGTATCCTTCTTTTTAATAGAGGGCAATGACCCCCAACATAACAAATACAAATATGTAACGACATTTTCCAACCTCGCCAACTTGAACCGAACAAGTGCCAACCATAAGTAACCATGGCAGGGGTATACCCGGATACCCCTGCCCCACCAGGTTCTGAGCCACCTCCAGGACTCGAAACCACCATTGACCATAATTCCACTTTTTTCCATGTTCCTCACGTTCCTCATAGGGAGCCTATGTCCTCTCTCTCAGCTCCCTATCCCGCCACAAGCTCAGACCTTGACCCCTTAAGCTGTCTGAGCTCCGCCACCCCGAAGAAGGAACGCCCTCCGCATCCCTTCCTGCAGACCCAAGTTCAGCAGGTCGTAACCCACTGCCGAAAGGTGTACACCGTCCGAGCGGTAATACCCATCCAACCCCTCCTCCAGTTCCTGGTGCCTTACCACCACTCCCCCCAGTTTCCTGACAAAACTTGCCATCAGGCTGTTCACCTTACCCCTGCATCTATCAATGGCTACCGGGTCCCGGGCGTAACGCCACCGCTGCCTCGGAACAATCTCCGACCATACCAGCATCACCCCGGGAAGCAGATCAACCAACCGGTTAAGATCCTGCTTCATCCATTTTACCAGCCTCCGCTGCGGGGTGAGGCCCAGGTCATTACCGCCTGCATGTAAAACTAGCATATCCGGCCGCGCCCCGCCTGCGACCATACCAAATATTGCCCTGCAGACGTCCCCCCAGCAGAAGCCCCGATACCCCCACCAGCGCACTACGAGCTGGTCCTCCGGAAAGCCCAGCTGCTGGCCTTGAGCTCGAGCTGCAGCCCTCCGTCCGGCCCAGAAAATGAAGGAATGACCCACGATCCAAGCGACCCGGCCTGGGGAAGAAAGAAAAAACACAGGATAAAACCACCCGTACCCCCCAGGCCGCCCCAATGTCCCTTAGTGTTCCAACAAACCCAAGCGTACATATGAGCGGAACCTAACAGATTCCCATCTCCCAATCCGCTTGACTACCTCATCCCCCAAACCTAGACGTGTGGCCTCCGTGGCCGCCCCAATACGAAAGGAGTGGGTGCCGTATGTGCCGGCATCCAGTCCCATCCGACCCAGACCCAGACTGAAAACTTTCTGAAATTGGAAGCGAGAGAGCGACGAGCCATCCGCATGGACCAACAGGGACCCGCCAACCGCGGGCCTCTGACCCAAATACTCCGACACCGCAGCTACTGGGCACAATGCCGAGCCCGGCAGGGCCCCCAGCGTAACGTCCCGGCCCTTACCTTCCACATCCGTCTTGGACCTAGCCAAGTGTACCACCAGCTTCCCATCCAGTATACGTACCCCAGACACCTGTAGGCCCCCCGTGGCCGCCCGGGTGTTGCTCACCAACTCCCCGACGCGGAACGCCCCAAAGAAAGCCAAAAGAAATGCCACACGGAATAGCGACACCTCAAATGCATTGAAACAAATGGAGGGCAGCGCCTGAACAAGCCCTTCCAGCACATGCACCGACACCGGGCGCCTAGCGTCGGGGGCCCTCCGAGCCCTCCGATACCCTTTGAGTGCTTGCCGGACAATAAACGCCTTGGTAAGATCCGCTCCACCATGGAGCTTGAACCAGAACGCCATTGCAGCCATGTTCCTGTCAATCACCGCCGGGGAGGCGCCCCCCGCCAGTAATTGAAAGGTAAACCACAAGAAGGCATCCAGAGGCGGCTCCCCTCGTACCCCTCGGCCCAGCCCGCCCCAGGAACGTTCCCATGAACTCCAGACCTTACTGTATGCGGCCCATGTGGCCGGTGCCAGCGAAGCCTTCACGAGTCCGCCAAGCAGGACGCTCCTAGCTGCCACATCTCGATCGGGCACGGCTGACCCCTGTCCTGGGCCTCCGGGGCCATCGTTCGAAACCGGGACCACTGAAAATGAGACAGAGCGTCAGCCACCTCGTTCAAGTACCCAGGCACATGGCGCGCACGAAAAACCACATTCAGGGACATGCACAACAAAACAAAGCGCCGCAGCAGAGTTACCACCGGCCTCGATGCTGCAGACTGATTATTAACCGCGTGCACCACGGACATGTTGTCCGAGAAGAAAACCACTTTCCTGTCCCTCAACCGGTCCCCCCACAGCGCCAGCGCCACCACCAGTGGGAACAGCTCCAGAAACGCCAGGTTACGCATGAGGGGGCTCTGCCCCCATGCCTCCGGCCATTTTTCTGCACACCAGCTCCCGCTGAAGTAGGCCCCAAAACCCACGCTACCCGACGCGTCGGTGTACAGCTCCAGCTCAGCTGTCGACACGCCCCCTTGCCGAAAGAACACCGTCCCGTTAAAGTCCCTGAGGAAGGTATCCCACACCCCCAAGTCCGCCCGCATGGACGAAGATACCCGGATGAAATGGTGAGGGGACCTAATCCCCGCGGTAGCCGCCGATAAGCTGCGGCTAAACACCCTACCCATGGGTATCACCCTACAGGCGAAATTGAGCATTCCGACCAATGACTGCAGTCGGCGCAGGGTCACTTTCCGTGCCCGACGCACCTCTGCCACCACGCCGCGCAAACCTTCCAGCTTTGCCAGCGGCAGCCGACATTCCCCCCGCACTGAATCTATCTCCAGACCCAGGAAACTAAGGCACTCAGTCGGGCCCTCAGTTTTATCCGCCGCCAGCGGCACCCCAAAGCAGCCCGCCACCCATTGAATGGTACCTAACAAGTGCTGGCACGCGGGAGATCCGGCCGGCCCCACACACAGGAAATCATCCAGATAGTGCACCACCGCTTTATCTCCCGCTTCCGTCCGCACCACCCACTCGAGAAATGAACTAAACTTCTCAAAGTAAGAGCACGAAATGGAGCACCCCATGGGAAGGCACAAATCCACAAAGTAGCCCCCCTCAAAGAAGCACCCTAACAGGTGGTGACACGCCGGGTGCACCGGAAGCAACCTAAAAGCAGCCTCGATGTCCACCTTGGCCATCAACGCACCACGCCCGGCTCTCTTCACCAGCTCGACCGCCTGGTCAAATGATGCGTAAGAGACCGAGCATAGGTCCCTGTCAATGTCGTCGTTCACCGACTCCCCTTTAGGATAGGAAAGATGGTGAATGAGCCGAAACTTCCCTGTTTCTTTCTTGGGGACCACCCCGAGGGGAGAGACCCGAAGGCCCTCCAGTGGCGGGGCCACAAAAGGCCCCGCCATCCTACCCAACCGCACCTCCTTGTCCAACTTCTCCCGAACCACCTCTGGGAACTCCACCACGGACTTGAGATTATGAGGGCAAGCAGTGCCACCCCTCTCCCGAAACGGAATGACAAACCCTTGCCCAAACCCCGCTCTAAGCAGCTCCGCGTCTGCCCTGTTACCGTAGCGGTTTAGCCAGGGCTCCATCGCGTCTAATTTCACTGGGGTTAGCCCCCGAGGTAGTGGGAGACCCTCCGCCGCCAACCGCGGCAGAGGCTCCCGTCCCCCCGGACTTCCCTTTCTTGAAACAACGTTGGAGCCCATGAGCCCCACCGCAGCCCGAGCACTCGTGCTTGAAGCGGCAGGCTGCGCCCCACTTGCACTGGCCCTCATTAAAGAGCCAGCATAAGCCCTTCTGCGAGGCGGCCGACGAGGAGGACTGACCCTTAGCGCCAGCCGCGTGCTGAAAGGGCTGCGCCTTCTGCGCCATCATGAGCTTCATCCAGAGAGGCAGGTCCATCTGGTCCCACCGCATGCCCGGATTCGCCGCCAGCCGCTGCCGGAACTGCTCATCATACCGCCACCATGCCAATCCGCCATAGGTGCGGTATGCCTCCCATATGCCGTCCAAGTAGCAAAACAGGGACGAGCAGGAGCCCGGCGATTTTTCCCCGATCACGCTGGCTAGGATACAGAATGCCCTTAGCCAGTTACCAAAAGACTTCGGTATCTTGCGATACCTCCGCCGTTTCTCCTCCTCCTCTTTCTTTTCGTCCTTTTTGTCCTCCTCCTTGAGGTCAAGAAAGTCCTCCAAGGGAAGAAGCGAGAAGATCTCGCAAAATTCCCCCTTCCAGATTTTATCTTTCACCTCCTGCTTGAGGTGCACCCCCAGCGGGCCCGCGAAGGACACATACGCATGTTGCCTCGCTGCTTCCGTCACCCCCCCCGTCAACTCCGCCCGTTCGCTTCCCGCCTCACCCACGCTGGAAGCCGACACAGCTTCCCCGCCCGCAACTGCCGCCGGGGTCCCTAGACCGGGCCCCGCCTCCCCTCCCCCTTGCGTCCACACCTGCCCTACGCTACCTTGTGTGCCACCCCCCGCCCCCAGTGAGTGGAGTAGTGACTGCAGTGTTTGTACTAGTGCACTGGACTGTAGCGATTCAATAGACTCACCGGCCAAGCCCCTGGGGCCGATGACACCCGGGGCTGCGCAGTCCGTCACTGCTCGTCCAGGATGAACGCCATCCGCCGATGTCCCGCCAACCAGGGATCCCACCCGGTGCCTGGAAAAATCAGATGAGGAGCGACTCCGGGACCTGGAAAGAGGAGAAGAAGTCCTGGGCAAGGCGTACTGTTCCCCCACCACCTTCCCGTCCCGAACCGGGGAGCGCCTGCTAACCGCCAAAGCCTCCCGCCGGGTATCCTCCCGCCGTCGCGCCCCAAAGGCCCTGAGAGCCCTGCCACGTGGACTACGACTCCTACCATCGCCTTTGGATGCCAACCCCCGTTGAGGCAACCTGGGGGACCCGGACCCTGCCGAACTCCCTGACATTGCGCGCCTGCGCCGGGGCCTCCGTCTGCGTGTCCTGGGGGCCCTAACCGGCGAGGGGCTAGCACTACCCGACTCCGAACTAGGCCCACCCTCCCCGCTTCCCGCCCCGCGCCCCAACCCCGCTGCAGCCCGACCTACCACTACACCTACGGAACCCGGACCAGGGGCACCTCCCCCGGGGCCCTCCACGGACGCGGATGGTGACACCCCGCTCCCCGAGACAGTTATCCCCGACCGACCGGACCTCGGAGCCTTTCCTTTCCCCTCACCCTCTACCACCCTCCTAACATCCATCGAACCCGCAGGCACTACCTTCCGCCCCGCAAGAGAACTACCGAGGGACCCCCCATCCTCTCCCACGGAAGCCCGCCCAGTCTGCACTCCGCGGGACCCCTTCGCAGCATCCCGCACCCCCCCCAGGGGCCTTCCGCCCGACCCCTGCTCCCCTTGGGCCGCTCGCCTACCCGCCCCCCCGTCCGCCCGCTCCCTGGAATCGGGCCTCACTCCCCGCCTGCCCACCACGCCAAGGGGACCCCCGGAAGGGGCCCCTGCACTTGCCTGCTGTACGTTGGGCCCGTCGTGGACCGTCCCAGTCCGCGTGCTGCAGTCCACCGCCAAGACCGATGGGGGTGCCCTCCTGGGCCGAGACCCCGCCCCGCCAGGCCCCGCACTAGGCCGTCCGGCCGCCATCTTGGATCCTGCTCCGCGCACGGCCCCATCCGTGTTAGGGGTTGGTGCATCGATGTCCAGGGCAGCCGCCCGTCTCGACTCACCACGCCGAAGCCCCGGCCGCACACTGGGAGGCAGAGCCTCAACCAGGCAGCTCCTGGGCCTGCTACGACTTCCACTGGCTGTCTCCTGCACTCCCGTGCCACCGACCTCCGGTTCTCCTCCCGGGCTCAAACGCCTCGGGGGCCTCCTGGCCCTCGCCGGGCGTGAGTCTCCGGCCTCCTGTCCTGCCGCCGCAGCAAGGACCGGGCCCAGCTGGGCCTGCACCCAATCCGCTCCTTGTTGCCGCGCCGCTGTCCTGATCCCCTCCAGAAGCTTCTCCACGATATCCATGGCCCTGCAGAGGAGACAAAAGAGAAACCCTACCCAGAAAGTATAGAGAGCACCGGGATGCACACAAACTGAACCGGGTAGGAAATTAGAAGTGAACCTTACAAAATGGCTCCTCCCTTAAATAGCCAAACCCACATATCCCATACCCACCTGTCCTGTCTGTTCCTCCTGGGCCCGCCTCCTAACCCCTGTCAAGGCCCTGTTCCGCTTAAGCTGCGCTTTGGCTACATGGGGCTACAGCACAAATTTCTTGCAATTTTTCTTCACTTTTGATTAGAAACTAGAAACTGTTTTCCCAGCAACAGGCAATATGGTAATTTTCTCTAATGATTTTTAGGATAGAAAAATCTAAAATAACAACAGATAATTTTTTATATTTGGGTTTCATATAAAGAACATTCTCTAGGCTCATGTACAATTTAGTTCAAACTAGGTACCTTTGTAACCATAGCAGTGAGTTTGATATTCTAATCAAGATTATTGATACTATCAATGTAATCTTCAAACGTGGAAAAGAGCTGCTCCAACACATAAAAAGCATCATCTATGTATCTTCTCCAGATTTTACAAAACCCGAATAAGGGATGATTATACAAAAGGTGTATCTCAATAAAGTTTATATATATATATATATATATTTACAGATAGATCGATTATTAATACTATTAATCAAATCTACCAACTTGTCCAAGAGCTGCTCCAACACATAACAAATATCTGGACAAGGTATGATTATATTTACACACACACATACATGTATATATATATGTATCTGTTACGGACCGTTTCAGCATAAAAGGGGAAAAATCGGTTTAGGCGATAATCCCCTTTTCCCAAAAAGGCACAGCTACTGTAAAAGCACCAAAACTCACGAATTTGGATATAAATGAATGCACCAAACTCCCGAACTGCATACCAGGGAATAAGATAGCACTCTAAGCTGGAACCTCACGAATAGCTGCTAGCAGATGAATAGGAAAAGCAGACATCAGCTTACACTCCTAGCAGTCAAACTCCAACAGCATACAGTGAATACCCCCAAGAACGAGACAAGGCTCCGTGTTGAAGGTCAAGCAGTGGTCTGTTTATTCAGGGCTACCTGCCCCTGTATTTATGCAGGTCTCCCACCTGGTGGACACTCCCCTAGGGGACCAGATGGAAGACTGAAACAGCAGACAGACATGTATCAGATTAGTACACACAGCCACAATACTTTCCCACAATGTATCTTGGTTTCCTCCTCTCTGTCCTGGAGATAATTAATGAAGTAATTCAATTATCTCCTAGGACAAAGGCCAGACTCCATTATGCACATGGTGACACAGAAACAGACTATCACTTTAAAATACATACAGACACATTTTATACACAAAACATAGACATGTAACATATCCCCAGATAGTTCAGGTCTGGGTGCACATTATTAGGTGAATGGCACCCAGATCACACAAATACATTTTAATTGCCATGGAGCCAAAGTCTTTAATTATACGAACAGGCGCCATGGCAGGCTATCTGGGTTACTACAGTTCACATAAAACATAAACTACCGAATTTCCCTGCATTCACCAAATCCATACGAATGAGAACCAGGGGCTGGAGGTTCAGCGGTGCCTGCACGGAAAAGTGTACGATTTTGGTGCATGAAAGCCGGGCAGAAAAGTGCTGGCTGCCCGGGGAGCTCCAGAACAGCGCCACCTAGCGGCCGCTAAGTGTAACAGCGGCCACACAGTTAACAGGCAATTAACCGCAGCTTCAGGGAGGTAAATTGGCAGCACACTCCAGCTTCTGGGTGGCCAATTAACAACGCCGGCCGGCTTCCCACGGCTCTGGGGAGGTTGGTGAACGGCTGTTTGTTCGGTAGATTAAATCTACCGAACTGCTGTGCAGAAAGGGAGAAATAAATCCTTCTGCACAGTAAAATTAACCCTTTAGCTGCTGGTCCATAGTCCAGAGGCAGCAGGCGGGCATCCAGGCTCCTCCAATACAATGTGGCGAGATTGGTTTCGTCACAGTATCTATAATAATTTCAACTCACTACTGGTAAGTCATTGGCAATTTATGGAGAGTATGCCATGGGCTCTCCAGGCTATAGATTTTAAGCTCTCTATGTATATAATATGTGTGTGCTTATATATTATTTCACTAGATGTATATAACAAATTCAAGTAGAGTCCAAGTTGATCACAGGAAAAGCAAATAAAGAAAAAACTCCACAAATGTAACATTTAACCATAATTAACAGCGCATGAACTCATAAATTGTATATAATAGCGATTATGCACTACTTAGAAATCTATAAGGGACATAGGTGTATATATATTATTCATTGCTGTTAATAATATAAAAATATATTTCTGTTTTTGTTGTTCGTACAGTCAATTTGAAGTTTAGATTAGAAGTTATATTTCATGCAAAAAAAGTACCTAATGGCCTTTTCAAACCCTCTGCTTTATCTATGAAAAAAATAAGTAATAACAAAGTTGACATTGCAATACTTAGTAAGGCCTATGCACAAGAGCAGAGTCTGTGATGTCATAAATTACAGCAGAGTACGTCTAGGTAACACACAGTGATGTCATTTTCAAACATTCCGTGAACACTCACAGCACTCAGAGCTACACTTCACCTGGACAGTGGTTATATTAACTGGAAATATATATTTCCTACTCACCTGCAAAGGGATCTTGTGAAAAGGCACCTCTTGAGTACAGGACCGTTGACTTGTACTTTGCTATCCTATAAAACAAGTATAATGAGAATGGTGAGTGATTCTTTTTCTGCTTTATATCTATCTGTCTAGCTATCATTTTCAAATAATTAAAACAAATGAAATGACAAATTTTAAGTTTTTATTTTGTTACTTTTTTGCATTAAATAAAAACCTAAAGGAACACTGCTCAATTCTATACCATTTAGGAATTGAATCACTATGTTCATGCAGCCCTAGTCACAACTCCCTGCATGTGACTTACACAACTTTCCTAAACACTTCCTGAAAAGAGCTTTGTAAAGCTTACACTTCCTTTACTACAAATTATGTTTAATTTAGAATTTCGTATCTCCTACTCTGTTAATAGCTTGCTAGACCATGCAGGGGTATCTTGTGTGTGATTAAAGTTTCATTTGAATAGCAGGAGATAAAAACGTTTAAAATAAGTAACATCTAAAAGAAAATTACATGTTTTTTTGCAGGCTTTGTGATTTACAGCCAGGGGAGGTGTAGCTAGGGCTGGATAGACAGAATTAAAAGTGATTTTACTTCAAAATGGTAGAGAATTGAGCAGTAAGACTTCAGAGGCATAATGTATACAGAAAAACTGCTTCATTAATATAAAGTTGTTTTGGTGATTATACTGTTACTTTAACCCCTTAACGACGAGTGACGGACGAGGTCCGTCACTCAGGGGAATGCGTTAATGACAGCGGTCACAATGCTGCTGGGATATCTGATCCGCCTCCCTCCACCTCGTGTGGGTTTGTGAAGTGGAGAGAGACGGATCGGTGCTACATTGTGTCCCTGATTTATTGCAGAGTTATACTTAAGTATAAAATTCACTTTTCTGGAGTAAAAAAAAAAATTAACCCTTTCCCTGCTGCTTGATCACTGCTAGCAGTGATCAATATACAGGTCACAGTACTCTACTGTGATCTATTTTTTTTTTTACTTTCAAGGGTTAATTTTTAGTTTTTTTGTAACCCTAAGGGGTTAAATTTTATTATTTGATTTTATTAATTTGTGATTTAGTTATTTTGGTGGGTGGAATTTAGTGGGAATTAGGGAATAAAAAAAAAAAAAATAATTTTTTTTTGTTAGAGTTTTGTTAGCTGTGTTAGCTGTATTAACAATGTTTAGAAAGTATAGCGCGGAGGAGGCTTATGCCCTGTTAGCGGCAGACTCAGAGGCGACTGACACTGCCTCAGAGAGTGAAGCAGGGAGTGACGCAGGGGATGCAGGGGACATGGACTATGTGCCAGATACTGCAGGACCATCAGGAGAAATCGACGATTCCCCTAATGCTGACCATGGCGCAGATGACTGGGTACCCCCTAATAATTTAAACAATTCTGGGCACTGACCATGTTAATGGCGCTAATTAAAAAGCCCACAATTAGGATGTATTGGGCTAAACATCCTATTTGCAATACTCCTATTTTTGCCGAGACAATGACAAGGGAAAGATATGAAGACATACTAAGATTTATGCACTTTAGTGATAACAACAAGTGCCCCCCAAAAGGTGATGCGCAGTATGATCTTCTTTACAAACTACGCCCTTTAATTGCCCACTTTAACAGTAAATTTGCCGCTATATATACCCCCAATAAAAACATTTCCATTGACGAGTCCCTAATGAAGTTTAAGGGAAGACTGGGGTTTAGACAATATATCCCATCCAAAAGATCCCGATATGGGATCAAATTTTATAAACTATGTGAAAGTGGCAGTGGCTACGTATACACCTTCCGTGTATACGAAGGAAGGGATAGCCACCTTGATCCCCCAGGTTGCCCAGATACAGTAGGGACAAGTGGAAAAATTGTCTGGGACTTAATAATGCCACTACTTAATAAAGGTTATCATCTATACATCGATAACTTTTATAATAGCATCCCACTGTTACAAATGTTGTATTGCTTCGAGACCGTGGCCTGTGGCACTATTCGGAAGAGTCGCACAGGTTTCCCAAAGGCTCTAGCGAACAAAAAAATGAAAAGGGGGGAAACAGCAGCTCTCTGCCAGAATGAACTGCTGGCACTCAAGTACAGGGATAAAAAGGATGTTTTCATCTTAACCACCATCCATGGTGAAAACACTCGGAGGGTCGCAGTTCGTGGCAGAGACGAATATAAACGGGTGCCAGTCTGCATACGGCAATATAATCGGCATATGGGGGGCGTTGACCTGTCCGATCAACTGATGCAGCCATATTTGATCATGAGAAAGACCAGGGCATGGTATAAAAAAGTGGGCATATACCTGATGCAGATGGCAATCCACAATGCCTTTGTTATTTTTAAAAAGTCAAATGCTGGGCTGAAAAGCACTTTTCTTTCTTTCCAGTTTGAGCTAATTTCTAAGCTGCTAGAATGCCACATGAGGAGACCATCAGTGGAGCCTAGCAGAAGAATGGAGGCAGGTCACTTCTGCTTTAAGATTCCACCAACCCCTAAAAAACAAAACCCCCAGAAAAGGTGCAGGGTGTGTTACAAGAGGGGCGTAATGGTTGAGACCAGCTATTACTGCCCTGATTGCCCCTCTCAGCCCGGCCTATGTATTGGCCATTGTTTTAAAATTTTTCACACCCAGGCCGAATAAGTAGACCAGTTTTGGGGTGTGATTTTTAGTCATCTGTCTGATTGGTTACCGAATCTTGGCTTTGTCTACCGTTTATCCTGTCTTCTCTGATCCTTGACCTCGGCTTGTCCTATCGTTGTTCCGTTTCTCTTTACTCCTTTGACCTCGGCTTGTACCTTGACAATTCTCTGCTTGTATAGCCCGGCCATTCTAAGGACCGGTATTACAAGTTTCTCTCTCTGTGTTCTCTCTCTTTGTGGTCTGTCTGTGTTTTGGTTTCGGAATCCATGACAGCTTTGCCCGGGACGCAGATGACTGTGTACTACCCCCGGATAAGTTTACCCCAACTATTCTGTATATGGGGGTATCATTGCACTAAGATGGCATAGCTGAGCAACATATTAGGTGTTATACTGCCGTAGCACACATAAGGATAGCAAAATATACAGTAACATCTCCAAGTGTGTGTCAAAAAGGCAGAAAAAATGCTAATTGCAACTAGACTTGGTACAAACTAACAAAAAAATGATCCTACACTAAGGTTTAGAATATACCTTTTGAAATACCCTGGGGTGTCTACTTTAAGAAATGGTAGGCCTTTGTGGGGTAGTTTGAATTTAATACCTGCTAAGATGCTTGGAAATTGCACATAGGCCCAGCGTCAAAATTCAAAGTTTGGTAAAAACTCATATGACATGGTCTCCAATGTGCCCCTTCAACATCCACATAACCATGAAAAAGGTACACATGTGGGTATCGTTGCACTAAGATGACATAGCTGAGCAACATATTGGGTGTTATACTGCCATAGCACACATAAGGATAGCAAAATATACAGTAACATCTCCAAGTGTGTGTCAAAAAGGCAGACAAAAATGCTAATTGCAACGAGACTTGGTACAAACTAACAAAAAAATGATCCTACACTAAGGTTTAGAATATACCTTTTGAAATACCCTGGGGTGTCTACTTTAAGAAATGGTAGGCCTTTGTGGGGTAGTTTGAATTTAATACCTGCTAAGATGCTTGGAAATTGCACATAGGCCCAGCGTCAAAATTCAAAGTTCGGTAAAAACTGATATGGCTTGGTCTCCTATATGGCACTGTAGCTTCACAAAATAGTCCCAAAGACATACAATGGGGGTGTCATTTTACTCAGAAGACTTAGCTGAACATAATTTGGGGGGTATGAACTTAGTGGCACATGTGAAATATACAAAATGCCCAGCACAAATGCAATCCATATGTAAAAAACGCACAAAATTATTTTTTACCACATACTTTGGCATCTATTGGTGAAAAAATGGGGGCATGTTAAGGCACAATATGCACCTTATGAGATACCCTGGAGTGTCTACTTTTACAAATGGTATGCCTTTGTGGGGTTTTTTTGAACAGTCAAACTGTTATAATACCCCAAATGGAAGCATAGGCTCATTAAATCCGTCTCTCAAAATTCTACTGTGAGTACTGAAAAGGACAGGTCTCCTATATGGCACTGTAGCTTCACGAACTAGTGCTAAAGACATACAATGGGGGTGTCATTTTTCTCAGAAGACTTAGCTGAACATAATTTGGGGGGTTTGAACTTAGTGGCACATGTGAAATATACAAAATGCCCAGCACAAATGCAATCCATATGTAAAAAACGCACAAAATTATTTTTTACCACATACTTTGGCATCTATTGGTGAAAAAATGGGGGCATGTTAAGGCACAATATGCACCTTATGAGATACCCTGGAGTGTCTACTTTTACAAATGGTAGGCCTTTGTGGGGTTTTTTTGAACAGTCAAACTGTTATAATACCCCAAATGGAAGCATAGGCTCATTAAATCCGTCTCTCAAAATTCTACTGTGAGTACTGAAAAGGACAGGTCTCCTATATGGCACTGTAGCTTCACGAAATAGTGCCAAAGACATACAATGGGGGTACCGTTGTACTCAGAAGACTTAGCTGAACATAATTTGGGGGGTTTGAACTTAGTGGCACATGTGAAATATACAAAATGCCCAGCACAAATGCAATCCATATGTAAAAAATGCACAAAATTATTTTATACCACATACTTTGGCAACTATTGGTGAAAAAATGGGGGCATGTTAAGGCACAATATGCACCTTATGAGATACCCTGGAGTGTCTACTTTTACAAATGGTAGGCCTTTGTGGTTTTTTTTTGAACAGTCAAACTGTTATAATGCCCCAAATGGAAGCATAGGCTCATTAAATCCGTCTCTCAAAATTCTACTGTGAGTGCTGAAAAGGACAGGTCTCGTATATGGCACTGTAGCTTCACGAACTAGTGCCAAAGACATACAATGGGGGTGTCATTTTACTCAGAAGACTTAGCTGAACATAATTTGGGGGGTTTGAACTTAGTGGCACATGTGAAATATACAAAATGCCCAGCAAAAATGCAATCCGTATGTAAAAAATGCACAAAATTATTTTTTACCACATACTTTGGCATGTAATGGTAAAAAAATGGGGGCATGTTAAGGCACAATATGCACCTTATGAGATACCCTGGAGTGTCTACTTTTACAAATGGTAGGCCTTTGGGTTTTTTTTTCGAACAGACAGACTGTTATAATACCCCAAATGGAAGCATAGGCTCATTAAATCCGTCTCTCAAAATTCTACTGTGAATACTGAAAAGGACAGGTCTCCTATATGGCACTGTAGCTTCACAAAATAGTGCCAAAGACATACAATGGGGGTACCGTTGTACTCAGCAGAAGTAACTGAACACATAATAAAACTTTGTACAGGAATAGCACACACCAACTTTACAAAATACACATGAGAAGTTCTTTGTTATAAGTTTGTGTGCGAAAACCCCAAAAAACACAATTTTACTCCAATATTTAGCAGAGGTTGGCGGTAAAATGGCTACGTAGAAAGTGTCAAAACAACCTTAGGTAAATAGCCTGTGGTGTCTACTTTATATAAATATATACTTTTGTGTGGCAATTTTGTTTTCTTTTATGGCTATTAGGCTTACAAGACAAACATACCAAATTCTAAAATCGCTCCACATAAAAAGTTTATTTTACTCCTTGTGCTTTGTGACCTGTAACCAGGGCCGGATTAACATAGGGGCTGATGGAGCTGCAGCTCCAGGCCCAGGCCCATGGAATAGGCCCATTGATTTAAAAAAAAAAAATGTTTTTTTTTTTTTTTTTACACACTGCTCTTAGGTTTGCCACCTGACTGGTATTTTACTGGCACAGCCGGTATTTGTGGCTGCCTGACCGTGCCGGTATTGCAGTAATACCGGCAATACAAATGCAGGTATTTTTCTCAGAATAAACGGAGATTACTCTGCAATACCAGCACCGACCAGTAGGGGTCACTGTGTGTGGAGAGAGGCAGGGTTAGGAAGTTACAGCATATCCCTGCCTCTCTCTACTACTCACTGATCCGTGGGGGTGCAGCTACACAGCAGAGTCCAGACAGCAGCTCTACAGTAAGTGAGGGATGGGGGGAAAGGCAGCAGGGACACATGGAGACACTAGGGGACACATGGGGAAACTGAGGCACTAGGGGACACTAAGGGACATATGGGGACACTGAGACACTAGGGGACACAGACACTAGGGCACATGGGGACACAGACACTAGGACACATAGGAACACTGAGACACTTGGGGACACTGGAAAACATAGGGACACTGAGACACTAGGGGACACTGAGACACTAGGGGACACTGGGACACATGAGGATGCTGAGACACATGGGGACGCTGTGAGACATAGGCACATTGGGAGACACTGAGACATTGGGACACGGAGACACTATGTCACCATTTCTCCCAGTGTCCCCATGTCCCCCAGCCAGTGTCCCTAGTGTCTCAGTGTCCCCAAGTCTCCCAGTGTCTGTGTCCCATGTCTCTCCGTGTGCCTAGTGTCCCCATGTGTCCCTATATGTCCCAGTGTCCCCATGTCTATGTCCACAACTGCCCCATGTCTCCCAGTGTCCCCTAGTCTCCCAGTGTCTGTGTTCCCATGTCTCTGTGTCCCAAGTGTCTTAGTGTCCCCAAATGTTTCAGTGTCACCATGTGTCCCAGTGTCTGTGTTCCTAGTGTCTCAGTGTGCCTAGTGTCCCCATGTCTCCCAGTGTCCCTATATGTCCCAGTGTCCCCATGTCTATGTCCATGTCTTCCAGTGTTCCCAAGTGTCTGTCTCCCAGCCAGTTTCCCCTAGTCTCCCAGTGTCCCCTAGTCTCCCAGTGTCTGTGTTCCCATGTCTCTGTGTCCCTAGTATCTTAGTGTCCCCTAGTGTCTCAGTGTGCCTAGTGTCCCCATGTCTCCCAGTGTCCCTATATGTCCCAGTGTCCCCATATCTATGTCCACAACTGTCCCCATGTCTCCTAGTGTCCCCAAATGTCTGTCTCCCAGTGTCCCCTAGTCTCCCAGTGTCCCCTAGTCTCCCAGTGTCTGTGTTCCCATGTCTCTGTGTCCCTAGTGTCTTAGTGTCCCCAAATGTTTCAATGTTCCCATGTGTCTGTGTCCCTAGTGTCTCAGTGTCCCCATTTCTCCCAGTTTCCCTAAATGTCTCAGTGTCCCCATGTCTATGTGTTCCCGGGTCTCTCAGTGTCCCCATGTCTCTCAGTGTCCCCATGTCTCTGTGTCCCCATGTCTCTCAGTGTCCCCGGGTCTCACTGTGTCCCCAGTATCCTAGTGACATGGAGGGACACTGAGACATTTGGAGAAATGGGGACACCGAGACACTGGGAGACTAGGGGACTCGGCGACATGGGGACACTGACACTGTGATACATAGGGATACTGAGACACTGGGTGACTTGCGAGACTGAGACACTGGGAGACAGGGAGACATTGGGAGCAATCCATCTATACAGCAGAATCAAACTGTGAGTAGTTTGTTGGTGATTTTACATAATTTTCTCTGATGTCACTCCTTGTGATTATACAAATGATTAAGGCTGGTATTTTTTCCCAAGAAAGGTGGCAACCCTAACTACTCTTCACATACTCTTGCTTAAAGGAGCACTATAGGGTCAGGAACATAATCCTGTATTTCTGACCCTATTATGTTAAAACCACCACCCTGGCCCCTTCTTGCCTCCCTAAGTATAGTAAAATATAACTTGTAGTCAAGTCTGCAGCTGCTGGCTCTGCCTCTGAACTGACTGTCTGCTGACATCATCAGAAGTGGTGGTCTGAGCAAATTACAATACTTGCCCATAGGATTGGCTGAGACTGTCAACTAGGCAGATCAGGGGCAGAGCCATCACAAGTCCAACATAGCCCTGGCCAATCAGCATCTCCTCATAAAGATAAATTGAATCAATGCATCTCTATGAGGAAAGTTCAGTGTCTGCATGCAGAGGGTGGAGACACTGAATGGCAGTGCTGCACAATAGGCAGTACTGCCCCCGGAAGCACCTCTAGCAGCCATCTAAGGAGTGGCCAGTGGAGTTATTTTCTCTGAAAAGACAATGTTTACTGCAAAAGGCCTGAATGGAATTATTCT